>NC_067464.1:8312465-8968298 GCF_025434085.1 Hippocampus zosterae | reverse complement strand
AAATAAAAATAAATTTGTTGGTGTTCTGTTTTGTTTTCTGTTGCAATGAGAGTTGATGGGTAGAGTTGTTGCATCGCACCTGCGGGCAGTTGTCATCAGCGGGGTGATTAGAAGCAGGAAAAATGGAAGGCAGAGACTGACTTATTGCTCTATGACTGTTACAATTTGAACAGCATTTTGTTCAAATTGTAACAGGAAATTTCAAAATTATCTTCTGCCAAGAACTACATTTTGTTTGACCATCTACTATGGAGAGTTGCTGGGTGGAGTTGCTGCATCGCACCTGCTGGCAGTTGTCATCAGCAGGGTATTTAGACGCAGGAAAAATGGGTGTCAGACACTGACTAATTGCTCTATGCCTGTTATAATTTCCACAGCGGTTTGTTACTTTCATGCCCATTCACTGCCAGGAATTTCTTTTTGTCTGACCATCTACTTTTAAGTGCTATCGTGATTTTTCTATTTCTTGTTTTACACTCTGTGTGTGTTTTTGATTTCATATTTTAGTGTGCACCAGTTGCCTTCCTTCAATCGTATTCTGTAAAATCTTCTTGGTTGAGTGTGTTAGCTTTGCAATCCACCGTCAGCATTTTTGCGCCTCCTGACACAAATCTTAATTTTACTAAACGACCAGACCGCGAACAAACGGATGATGAGCTGCAACACCCACCCCCAGCCCACACCCCAGGGGGCTATTTTGGACACCTGTGGGAGAAGGATTTCTGAAACAATTAATTAAAATATACAAAACGCTTCAATCATGTACAAATGAGATGGTATTTTTGATGACGCCTTGCACAATATGGGCCAACCGCGGCTACCA
The DNA here is from genome assembly GCF_025434085.1 of Hippocampus zosterae. Taxonomy (NCBI): domain Eukaryota; kingdom Metazoa; phylum Chordata; class Actinopteri; order Syngnathiformes; family Syngnathidae; genus Hippocampus; species Hippocampus zosterae. The sequence continues at coordinate 8,967,475 of NC_067464.1, read as the reverse complement.
TCACTATTACAGTACATGTGTGGCCCAATGACAAAGAACACCATCAGATACACTATATAAAGACATATGCAACATATTAACACATTAAAGACTATTCAGTATTATCGTCAGATCATTTCTTATCTATCATGTGATTTTCCTCAAGACCGAACAAGCCACACATTACGATGATACCGTTTCAGTATCAATTAATTCGGCTGAGCAGTGATGGATGCGATGAAATGATTTGCACTTGGTGAATGAATGCAAATCAGGGCCAATAAAACCTCACTGCCATGTTATACTGCGGTGAAGTGTCATCCCCATAAAATGTGATTGAAAATCAAATGGCAGCTGTTAGCAGGTTTTTGTAAAGAAGGGTTTATGAGCAGATGGTGACTTCCAGATTTTTTTCCCCTTTTTTTTAGTATCATTGTACTGACCCGAAGACCTGATTCTGCTTCACAGTTCTGCTGTGATTCTTCTGATTCTTTGTTTTTTGGGTCCGTGACTTGTTTTTTAACGCCCAAGATGGCTCATAGGCCAAACATCATGCCATTTTGTTGACAATCTTTTGGGGAAAGTATGTGCCTTTTTTTCCCGGCATCGTTTAATGAACTTGCAAGATGCAGATCTAAACTGTCTCACTGCATCTAATCAATGAGCACTTTGGGTTTATCTCCTTCGCCCGAGGCTGTTTATTATGACCTCATGCAGGCTGCTCTGTCAGGATGCTCTTTTTTCTTCCGAGAAATGTAACTGTGGAGTAATGATGTGGAATTACTGATGCTTCGAGGGTCAAGGAAATGGTTGCTGCATAATGTCAGGTGGATGAGGCTGACTTGTGTATCATTCACCCACCATGAGGAAAATTACCAGAGACAAAATTGTTTACAGCTGGACGCCTGATAAATCTGTGTTGAGGTAAATTTGATGCTTTGTGAAAAAGGTGGAAAGGAGATGGTTTGGATTATCAAGATTGTGTATTTGAATCACTGCTTTAAGCACAGAAACAATCTAATGTTTTTTTTTTTTATTGCAGTTTTTTTCCAGTTCAGCTCCATTTCACTTAATTTCCTTTCAAGTAGGAAAACACAGAAATCGTTTTGTACGTGTTTAAGTTGGATTTTAGGCTTCTTCAGGTGCTGCTCACTTCTGGGAATCAAATTAATCTTTGAGAGAGGCAGTGATTATGCACACCGGATTTCTATTACATGGCTTGGAGCAAGTGTAAACTTTGCCATATTGTCGCTCAGCGAGCATCTCGCTATGCCGGCTTCTCTTAGTTGCAGTGCTCAATGTCTTCCTGACGCTGTTGCTTGCTGGGATCAGCCAAGCACAGATTAATCTAGGAAACATGGTAGGGACCTCTGCGCGCCTCTTTGCTCCATTGAAAACGTGACCAGGAATCCAAAATTAAAACCACAGAGGAATACAACGTTAATGAGCTTTTTTTTTGGGGGGGGGGGGTTGTTTTTTACCTCAAGTTCTTTTGACTCTCATTTCAAGGTGCAAAATGGATATGCCATGGATGTGGTCCCCCGGGCTACAATCACTCCACTGTTTGGTGTTAAAAGGATATCCCTGCTAACTGAAGGCTAATGCGAGGCCCCCAGAGCAACTGGAGACTGTAATAAATAGAAATAGAAGTGAAACAATAGATGCCAAAGAGGGAAATCAGTCAAGAAAGTGCGTTCAACTTCGACATCACACACAATGATCATTGACTAGTCTCACGAGTGAAGAGTATGAACATAAAACCGCCAGCATGTGCCATGTGGGATGCTCTCTTGACAGGTGGCAGAAAGTAACTGTGATGCTCGCAGATACGGCAGCTGGTCTCACAGGAAACTGAGAACAGTCATTTTGTTCAAATCTATGTGTCAATCAGCGCTTCCTTTAGTTGTCTATAAAACCTTGAGGGAGGGGTTGGAGGTACATTAACAACCCCAGCTTTCATCTGTCTTGATCTCGCTTTTCTGAATACTTATATTTACGGTATGCTTATTGTGGCTTCGTTCTATCACGGGGCTTTCATTTGTGACCACAAGCTCATCTATTGGGTTAATATTTTGTAGACCTTCTTGCTGTATAAAAACAATAATTTTCTTCAGGGGAATGTTGTTTTACAAAATCTGAGACCATGAACATTAGAGTTTGTCACCCCCAAAATGCCACTTCCCTCATTGTGGGTGCATACAGAGATATGCTCAGAGTATACTGCTTCAGTGCCACAAGTCAGAATGTTGTTCAAATATCAGCTTTGTTTGGAAAGGAATATGAGCCAAGAACGACAAAACCATAGCTGAATGTTAAGTTTTCTTTATAGTTTAAAATGGCTTACCTTGACCAGAATCCTGCATTGCATTGAAGACAAATGGACTTTACTATCAATGTAAAGTGTCCTTGAGTGTTGTGAAAGGTGTTTATAAATGATATGTATTATTATTATTATTATCATGGGTGTGCTGGGCCATCGAGAATTTCGGGAAAATGTGTTGATTTTGTCAGGACGAAATCAACACACCCACAACGCCATACGGCACAGTTTCCACAACAAGGAGTTGTTCTTCATTTGACATTTCACAAGTTACATTTATTAAGTGTAACGAGTCTTTAAAAGAGGGGGAGCCGTAAAAGAGGGGTAAACCCAAACAAAAGTCAACCTCAATTTGGCGGAAATTCACCTATTGCAGGGGACCGCGTGGGTTGCGAAAAGTGAGGAAACACTGCTCACACATTTTGATTATTCAATACCAAGCGTCTTGGTTTTGTTCACAGGATAATGGAAAATGCATTGGACCGTCTAAAGTCGAATGCAACTTCTACCATTTATATGTGACCACAACGCTCTGGGAAAATGTGCAAACTGGAAGAAATGGTTGATGACAACTATCGAACTGAATATGGAGCTTATTACAAAGTTGGTATGCAGTACGCCCCCGACTATGTTTTGCCTGCTCGATACGATACAACTAAGGCGACAATCGGTAAAGGGGAAAAAAAAGATTTGGCGTTAGGATGGGTAAAAGCTGTGATGTCGGGCAAAGACATCTATCATCGAGCTTTGCTTCAGTTGTCACAGGGGTTTGTTTGTTCTCTTTTACGGGATGCTGGGAAAAGAAACTTGGACTCTCTTTGGGTAACCCTGTCCGTGCTCCTGATACACTGGCTCATAAAAAATAAAAAAAATGTTGGTACTTTGTGGTTACAGGCGGCCTCACTTTAAGTTATTTGAGTTTTGGGAGGGTGTGCATGCTGGGAAAGGTTCCTCCTAATGAAGACAGATATACGCACTGAAGAATGTGCATGATGGGACATGACTTCAGGAACTTATACGAGACAACATATTTGTAATTATCCTTCACGGCTATCATTATCTGTTGCATGAGTTGAGTTTTGAATTAAAAACACTGGACTGCTTTTGTCAGGTATTTTTATATGACCTGTTTCTTTGGAAGCATAAGGGTATAAAAAGTGAACTCTCTGACTTCCCGTTATGCTTGATACTACAAATATCTTCAAATAGTCGTTTTAACATCATCACATTGTGTTAAATAGCATTTGATTGAAACATTTTTTATTGTAAAGTAAAAGGACAGGACTAATAAAATGTGAGTGTCACAAAAGAGACACAGTTATGATTATAAATCAAACTACACTTGATTAAAAGTGTTTGGTTATTCATAACCATCTGGCTCGGCATTAAAGGATGTTGCTTTCACAAATTATGCAAATGCATCCCACAGAATGCACGCGTAATTAACAAGAGCCGCTCCAAATGGGTTTGATGAAAGTGCTTTTGTTTTTCCTGCCACTTTTCAACCGACTGACTCAAAACATTCTTTCATTCGGGTGTGGATAAGTATACGAATGCTTGTCAGCTTTTTAATTGAATGGCTTGTGAGTCTTTCACATTTTTTTTGTTTCGCCTAATGGCAGTTAGAAAGGCTCCGTCACCCCGTGACCCTGCTCAAAGTGCTACTGCAAACAGGTTGATGGATTTTTTTTGGGAGGTCAACAATGAGAATTAAAGCAAAATGTGGACGAAAACAATTTATACGAGGACCTCGTGAAGCGCTCAGAAAAGAAAATGCTTAAACCATCGCCACGACAAGTGACTAATTAATTTCCTCTTTCATCGAACTAATATAATCTAATATCTAAACAGAATTTTCACCGTTTGTTTGTCGATCCCAAGCGCCACCCGAGAGAAGTTTTATTCAGCCCTTTGACAGACTAAAAAGAACGGATGGACTGTAGTGCCCCCTGTTGCCTTGGCATGCGCTTGACAGTCTACAGTCCCAATACATTTTCACTTAGTTGACTATATACTCTTGTATAATACGAATAGCATGGACCTAGATGTTTATATAGCACGCTAAGCTACGTGGATTGCGAGAAGCATGCTGTTAAACATTATTGTATGTAGGTGAACATATTGTGACATTTTGATATCGTAAAATCCCAATTCTAAAAAAAAAATGTCGATTTTCACTCATTCTCGACATAGGACCCAGATAAATAAGGCAAAGTTAAATGAAAATGGCAGACAGTAACTGCATCATATATTGTGAAAGGAATACAAAAGTGAAAATCAATTGAAGGTTTATGGCCACTGAGCCAGGAGATGCACCGTCTCTCGGGGCAGTGCATTGTTCAGATGATCTGTTCGACCCGCGATACATCGAGCGATACGTCCGAGGCGGACTGAACTGGCATGCAGTGTGCGGGCTTACGCAACTAGTTTTCGTTAGTGATCGACCACCGCCTACTCTCCTTGATAATCGCAGCGTGATGCTTGGGATTCAACTATACGTGCACCCGCCGCGGTCTGCCAGCAGATACAATAAAGGTTTTTGTTTTTAATTTCCTATATGTATGAGTGCTGAGCACATGCCTTTCAGATGAGATGAGAACACCACACATGACATACGGAAAATGTTTTAGTATAGATTGTCCCCCTCCCCCAACACACACAACGCATTGATATGTTTTGGGGAGCAATCTGAACAGCAACTAGTTGAATGGCCGTGATTACAGTTACGAAAAACAATCTTGGCCAGCAGGTTGCAGATATAAAACTGCTAAGTGCGGTTTAATATCCACTTGCTTCTCTTGCCCACAGACATTTTCAAACCGTCCTTCACATTTGGTACGTGTGCCAGAAACCAATAAACCAGAAGAGTATGTTCTCTATTCTAAAGGTCTGCAATCTCCTTCCTCACTGTGGAAACACGCAGTGGCATTTCAGTGGTTGGCAGGTGTCGAGCTCTGCATTTGTCCTTGACAGATTTGAGAGAGAGCCGCTTCAAACGCCCGAGTGCTGACCGCGACAGTCAAGTGGCTCAAGCCAACCAAGCTGACGTGCCCAAACTGATGCAGCGGGGAATAAAGAGATTCTTCTGTAATTGCCTGTCAACACACCATTTTACAGGTGACGACACATCACAAGATGGGCAGAGGTTCAGTTGTTGGTTTCCAGGTTAGGTGTTTGAAGTATCAAGGAGGAGGTCCCATCATGTTTTTTTTTTCTTTCTTCTCTCTACTTAAATAACGACAGAAGCCAGGATTGGGTTCATTGGTTGCATTGCTGTGAAATTCTCATCAGCTTCATTCAGCCCCGAGACAAATAACCACTTTTTGAATGACTGATATATGATGTCTGACAAGAATGAAGCAAGACCCTGGACACCACGCAATGGCGGGGTGCTGTCCAACGTTTTGCCACTATTCTGCTGGAGCATTATTCACTTCTCTCTGCATGCAGTTATTTTTACAAAGTTAATTTGCTTTGTCATGCAATTGAAGAATGCAGAAAATAAAATAATCAAGGGTCAAACATGGGATAACATTCGTGCAGAACAGAGGTGTGGTATTTTACAACATATTTTCCAAGGTACTAGCCGTCAAATGTTCATTTGTGGGATGGAATATTATTAAAAAAAAACAAACATGGTCGAAGCAAACTACGTTTTCTGTTTCTATTGTCTCGCAGCTACAAAATAAAAAAAAAAAATTAAATTCTTTTAGTATTGTTTCCCACACAATGTCTTGTAGATTTTGGGTTACCAGGCATTTAAAATGTGTGTAGTTTTTCCTGCGTGTTGGTGGGTGACGGAGAAGCTATGTTGGTTAACAGAGCAGTCAGTCTGGAGTGACATTTCCAGGGAATGTGTCACGTGCAAGTACGAGAGAGATGATGGAGTCGAAGCCTGGAGAGATTTACAAAGTACTACGCCAAAGCACTTTTCCGTTAAAAGACATGCGAAGTTAACAGCTGATGTTAAAGAGGTCTTCTCACGTTACACGTCTGCGTCCTTCATCGCTTTCCCCCGCTGCCCCTCCATTCTTTAACTTTATGGGTCAAGCAGGTGTAAAGCTAAATGATTTTTCCCCCCTACTGAATCCGAATGTGCCCTTGTTTTATTTTTCATCGAGCACAGTGGTGTCAAACTCATTTCGGTCACTGGCCACATCATAGTTTTTCCACAGAGGGCCATTATGACTGAAGTTCACGGGATGATGGCGTCGCGGGCACCCGCAGCGGCTTCTCTCCCTCCTGTGGTTGAGAGGAAAGAAATTTCATCTGTGCTGTATGTTGCACATGTAGCACATTTGACAATAAAATTGACTTGAACTTGAATGCAGGTTTGGGGAGGACCGGAATCAAACCCTCAGCCTCTGTGCTGTGGGGCATACGTGCTAACCAGTCTTTCACCGGGACACTGAATGATAATAATAATAATAATATAAAATGTTTTGCAATATTTGTGAGCTACGAGTTGTAATCAGCAACAGATGATTTTTTTTTCCTGAAAGAATTAAAACTTGCTATTGGTCAGTGTCATTTCAACATTTTAATTATTCTGTAAATGTAAAATAAATCACTTACCTATATTAGTCGAAGTGGTTTCTTCATCTAAACATCTGTTAGTGTTGTCTTTGGGAAGGACAACTTTAACCATCTTTTGACTAACTTTTACCATCACTGGATTAGGCCTAGATACCTGCAATGTAGAAATGATGAATTGTTCGTTTTATTACGAGATGTAGAAGCCAAGTGACCAAAAATGTACAGTGTCAATCATGACATCACTTGGCAGTAATGGTGAAGAGACGGTTTGGTGCCATCATAGAAAATGTCAAATTCCACAATGTCATTCCCCCTACTTTTTTGTTTTATTACCATAAACCAATTTTCTCCTCTTTACCATTCATCACACAAGATGACCGAATGTCGAGTTTTTACTACCGTCTAGATATTGCAACGCAAGTCCTCGATATGTAAGCTTTATCTTCGACAATTTGGCCATTTCTCTCTTCGGGATATCATCACGGCGGAAGACGCGCAAAGAGCCATCAATATGTGGGTGTAGGTGACCTCTCCTGCGCTCTGATTGTTTGTTGACAGGTCTGGTTGAGGGAGGGGTGAGTTGTGATACGAGACAAGGAACGTGCACAGGCACTGCAGGGTACCGCTGAGAGACCTTGGGTGCGATGTGCTGTCTCCAAAGATACATTTCCTGTTTAATCATGTTTACAGAAGAGCGCAAGAACACACTCGTAGCTTCGAAAACCCAACATTCACATTGCAATTACAGCCTTATCTTGAAGGAAACGAGCGATGTCATATAAGATGACTTGTTGATATTCATTATGCGTTACCAGTGCTGAAAAAGCGCTCTTGTGTGTGCTTGTCCCTATAGCTCTATGGGGCACACAGACACACACACACGGCGCTCATGTAGTTTGGCAGTCTGTGTAGTGAGAACATCATTTCCAGAGGAAAGAACATGTTGGTGGAACATGTTTAAAATCGGGAGCCCACCGAACAAGCGCGTGAAACATGAACACAAACCGTGCCAGTCAAAATGACTGATTACCTCATCGGGGGCAGGCTGTGAAAATTCAGCATTCCAAACGCGTGTCCACCCATCCTCCAGCCGCTACATGACCACGAGCCTTCATTCACCTCTCCCTGGGGTGTTCAAAAATGTATAATCATTAAAATACAACCAGTGGTTGGCCATCATTGTAATTTCTAAGTCTGAACTACCTTATGCATCAGATGTTGCCATTAGTCTCCCACGGAGACACCTGCGAGTCTGAATATATTATATATTTTAATTCAAAATCTTTGTGTGTATCTCTGTGATGCTAATTTGACTATACAGTACATGGAGTATAAATAGAGCCCGATAGCAGACCCATCACGACTGTGTGGAATATCAAAGGTCGGCTACATGATACGGCAGCGTGTGTGCACTTCCTGAGCAGTTAGTTGAGGTCCTCGGTGTATCTGCCGCCGTAAAAGCTCATATGGAAGTTGAGCCTGACTCCCACTGGTGACTGCCTGGGTGTCTGTTGGCTCTCTGTATTTATAGCTTGTTTTATATAGGAGGACTAGCCGCCCTCAAACTGCCCTTCACATCCGAAGCAAACCTTAGTCACTCGACAGATCACTTTCTTGTTTTGTGAATTTACTGACACTGAGAATTCATAAAACAAAGGATCACATGGATTTCAAAACAGTGTTCTCAGCCACACTGAGGTAACATATGTAGAATATGGTTTGGAATTGTCACGCTAAAATAAACAGGGACGTTCCCGAAAAAAAATGAAGTGCGGCATCTCGGTCCAAAAGATGTAGCCTTCAGTATTAATGGTACCTTCGCACATGTGCAATTTACCCCTGCCATGGGGACTAACAGCCCAATGTCATCACAAATGCTGTCTTTTGCACTTTGCACTGTTAACAACCCGGATGGTCCTTTTACCCTTTTTGCACATTGAGAGATGTTCTCAAACTGTTGCTCATCCTCACTCAACTGATTGAAATCAACCTGTGGGCTGTTCCAAACAGGGGCGGGGCATTCCTCAACTTTCCCAGTCATCTGTTGCCACGTTCCACTTTTTTTGGAACATGTTTCAGGCATCAAATTGAAAATGATTTGTCCACAAATCTAATTTCTTTCATTCCTCAACTAATCAGGATTATATTTGGATTCGAATTTCACCTCCATTGTCTTCCTTATTGTGGCAAGTTGCTGCAGAGCAAAACAAGATTTTAAGCCCAAGTCCAAACTGTTTTGCTCAGCAGTTGCTTGCCTTGAGCCCTTTCCTAGTGACCGTGTCAAACGGCCTTCCACGGATCACAGGCCTTTGACAGGAGAATAGATTGCATGTATTTAGAATTTGCCCCCACCCTCAAAAGAAAAAAAAAAGAAAGAAAAAAAACTCAAAAAGCAGTTGGCTGCCTAAGGGCTAAGAATGCCTCTCAATGTCCTTCATGACACTTGCTCAGGAAATGTGTCACACTTCAGTCTGTCAACACGGGGAAGAAGAATGTTGTTTCATGTTGCAAAGGAAGGGTTGAAGTAAATAAAATCTGCAGGCAATGGGTCAGATCTGCAGGCAATACGCCATCCGCCCTCTCCCTAGACATGTTGGATATTGAAGAAGCTCAATCTTGGTTTTTCTGATGTGAAATATATTCATATTTTGCTAAAATTCATCTCTTTTGTTGGAAGTCCTCAATTCACAAGCTCTACTCCTCCATATAGCCTCTCCCTTCAGGTTGACAGTATAATCATGAACCAGGACGGCATTTTATGTGGTCTCCTTTAATAATCACCAGAATCGTTTAACCTCTGAGGCGCACCTCGAAGGCTCCACCTCCTCCTGCTCACCCCAACGTCAATGGTCAGGGTGACTGTCACCCTCCCTATTTTCGTGGCTTCCTCCTCCTGTGTTGACATGCTCAAATGCTCCAGTAATGCCTTATAGGATTAAAGGTCATGGCTGACCCATCATGCTGGATTGGATCTCAGACATAACAGCGCTCTTCCCCAACTAGACTGAATGATAGCATTCACTTCACGACACTTCAATTAGTGATGCACAGTAATTGAATTTTGCTCGGTCTGAAATACCAAAATGGAAACTACAAATACGCCAATTGCAGCATTTCATCTTATTAAATGGACACTTACATTATTTTGACTAACATTATATTACAGCATCTTGTGTTAAATGATACATTGTAAACTGGTTATCCCGGAAGGGGTATTGCCCCATATGCGACACCTTCTCAAGGTTTCAAAATGTTCTGCTTTTTTTTTCTCCCTTGCTTTCCTGGGTTTCAAGGTCAGGGGATGTCATTAATACTTGTCACCTGTAGGCATGCGGAGCCCTTTGAGATTTTCTGTGATTAAGGGCCAGATAAATACATTTCAATTGACTTGACAAATGTTTCATGCAGAAAGTCCTTTGTTTCATTTATGTCTCCAGTTAGTGATCAAGGTTTGCTTGAATGTCAGAGGATGACCAATTACAAACATGCAGTGTGGCCAAAGCTTGGCAGAAAACAACTCCTCTGTTTAATCTCATCCAAGAAACTCGATTATGATAGTTTGAAAATTAAAATCCTGCATTCATTTACATGCTTCACTGTCATACGAAAATGTGCCCTTTTTAGCTGATACGAGGCTATGAGGCAATTTGGCTATAGTAAAGTAGCAACCATGCTGTCGCAAGTGTCTCTGAGCAGTCATAGTGTGAAAGTGCTTTTTGCACTTTGAAGAAAGTAAAGTGAAAGGCAAACTGTTCTATTTGAGATTTTTTTTTGCCCGATTGTTTTAATCAATTTTCTTTTCATCAGAATGTCAGTTCCAGTACCTCAAAATGGCCCAAGAAAATAAAGACCCCTCTCTCAAGATACTAATTATCTTGTCAGAGCCCTTTTCAGAAAACTCCCTTCTCTTCGCCAAAACAAAATGTTCTTAGAACAATTAGAGGATTTGATTTGGTGACTAACTTTGCCTTGAATTGAAGGCAAATCTCCTATTGAATACATTGATTCAAGCTGTGACTTGAGAAAATCAACAAGAGCATCTGCCGTTGAAGTCCACCAGGAGTGGATGCCTTGAATATTGTGATGTGATCTCTTTGGGTGTACGACTCCATTTGGATTTCATTGTGTGCACATCCGTGTATGTCATGCGTGTCTGGTGATTGATGGAGATGTTTCTATTTCCTCCGGACGCCACAGACGGATCATCTATCCTGTAACAATTTGGCAGTGCCCTGAGAGCCTTCGTAAGCTGAGAGGGGAAAAAAATGGTCAGCAGAACTGACAGCAGCCTTAATGAAAGACTCATCTGAGGCTCCGGGCGAGCAGGATGCGAGTTGTTTCATTGTGCGGGATAGATGGACTCGTTACATGGGTAGCTGTGGACATTTGCCATGTGATTCCTGTAGGCAACGGTTTACCAGGGCAATGAACTTTGAAATCAGGGATGAAGCTTTCCCCTTGTCTAGGGTTTATTTTCATGTGAATGGGCTATTTGAGATTGCCCAAAAGCTAAATAGCCGATGATATTAGCCTGCTTCTCCATAGGGACTTGTAAAGTGATATTGCAAGCAATCACTGTTAAATTAAACAAATTAAATGGATACGGGTTCCAGCGCCAAGTAGTTTACATCAAATTTCAGGGAGACAGATGATATGTTTCATAAAATGCGGTGTCTGCTACCACCTACCTTGCACAAACACTAAAAGAAAACACGTTTGGAGATTTATAGTGTGCAGCTGCAGTTGTCTTTGGTGTCCATTTTAACTGTAAACTAACCTTGTTTCTCAGAATGGTTGTCTGTGACAAATACATATTTTATGTTTATGTTTCAGTCGGGTTAAAAGTCTTTCACTTTCAGTTGCTCGGTTGGAGCAAGGAAAATGTCATGATGAACCTGGCAATTTGGAAATTATTTTTACAGATGAAAAAGAATTCCGTTTGGATTGACGATGACTCTGAATCCCGTCACTCCACAGATTATGCACCAACCTCTTGTCCTGGTCTGCGTCTCCCTCACCTAATGCGGTTTACGCAACCACAGAAAATACATGAACAATGAAGTCGCAGCAGACTTCCTGCATTTTCATTTAGTTCCAGCAGTTCTGCTTCTCTGTGTATATCAAAGTGGAAGATGTCCAGAGACAGAACCAGGTAATGAAGGCAGCATTAGCGAGCTAATTAGGCCGCAGTCCTGCAATGGCAGAGCAAATTGTTTCATCAAGTCATTTGCAACACGACTCGTATTTCAGAGCCAATTTCCTGCACCATGGCTGTATTCACAGACATAGACTTTGTTTTCCTAAATCTCGGGAGGCCGGGGATTGATTCAGATCTTACAAATGCTTTTGCCTTTACCGAGAGTAATAGTGTAAACCCAGCGCGCTTGTTCGCCTTTTTCAAAGTACATGAAAACGGATGATTACCCAAAGGATTACATTTCATAATCTATGTGCAGGTGTTATTAATCGTAGTCTCCCCAAATTGACTCGCGCAATTTCAAAACGACACCAGTAATCAGCGTAGGAGGAACTACATTTCAAATACCTTTTGATCAACTACAGGAAAAAAAATGATTGATTAATCACTGATTTTTGTTTGAAATAATTTCACAGGTCTATGAGGATGTAGCTCCTTAATGACTCAGCTATTGGGGCCTGAATCAGCATAGTTTGTTTGAACTGCTCGAAAAGGTACTTAATCAACAATCAGTTCCACACAATCTACATCAAGTTAATAGTCAACGAGACAATTAATATGCCCATTCTTACGTGCGCTCTTACATTCAACATTACCAATTCAAGAGTCGGATTGAATTGAACGTGAATCCAATTTTGCAGTCTTTGAGTGGCGATGGCATCTCCAGGTCTGTGGTCAGGCTACACTCTCAGCATCCCCTTCCATGAATGGATTGCTGTCCTGCCACTATTCGCTCGAAAAAGATTATGTGTCTTAGCTTTTCAAAGTCTTTTTCTTTGGAACTCTCGCCAAACCCCCTCCATCTTTCTGTCTGTGGAAGGTCACCTGAAGGAGGTAATCCCTATTCCTCTCTGGTTTCGTTTGCTTTTATCTGAGAAGCTTTGTGGCCGGTGCTGGAGCCCATCCAGCGATCAGCCAAGCAGGAGCCAGCACACAGAGAAGCAGAGGGGGGGGGCCTCAGTGCAGGAGATTGCTGCCTTTTATCCCCCTGGTATGAATAACAAAATAGATACCTTACCATGAGCTCTAAGGCTTGTTGCATGGAAAATACAAAGTATATATGAATCCCATTTCCCAAATATATTGTGCCGACTTATATACATATACAAAAGGTAACCAGGAGGTCCCTCTGTGAATATATGTTAAATCACAATGCGTTGCATCTTGACAGCGTTCCCATCGGCAGGAAAATAATAGCTGTTTTCTTTTTGCCTTAGAAACCGCTAAAGTTTGTTGACATGCATTTTCAACAGTCGTTCTTTGTGGAGATCTGATATCTACGCTTTCTGGTTCGTAGAGAATTTCCAAGGGTGTTCACCATTCCTCCTCATGCATGTGTGCCACGACAGCTAAAATTTAAGGGCCATTCAGTGCAAACGATGAGCTAAAGCCGAGGTTATAATCGCCTCTTCTGATGCTTGTTGTTGTTTTTTGCCCCGTGTGTAGCCTGCGAGCCATTTGGACACGAGGATGAGTGGCTTACAGTGACTAATGGGACAGTAAAAGAATGAATCACCTCCACAGGGGAGGTAGGCTGAGCTGCCAGAGTTTTGCTTGCCAAGAACATTACTGAGCTGTGTATATAATGAGACGTATTTAAAACAGCAATCATCCCCTCTTTTGAACCCTGGGTCATAGTGCAGAATCAGTCCCTCAGATGATTGAAAAGAAAAGCCATATGTGTGTGAGACTGAGCATATTAACCAAGGTCACATCCAATGGATCTTCTCCTGGAATTGCTGAGTACGATTAAATCTTGAGCTTAGAATCACATTCTGGCTCTAAATCATACGCCGGGTCATTACGCCAACGAGGGTCTTCTCCCAGCGCATTCATTCCATTGAATTAGAACATTATTCTGGACAATTTGGCTTGCAGATTAGCACTTCACACAGGCCATGATGCCCATAATTGCTTTCCAGTGAAGACTCTCGGGTGAAACATTTAAGGAGGTCTTCAAAATGAGAAATGTTTTGTCAACAGTTCGTTTTTCATAATTGTCATCAAGACACCTACTGTCCGGCTTAATGTCCCGAGAGACTCTTCAGGTCAAAATTCCAAATTGGGAATGATCATGTTAATTGATTCATTTTTCATTAAAGACCCTCTAAAGCAGGAATGCTCAAGTCCAGTCCCCAGGACCTCCTATCCAGTCTGTTTTACATGTCTCCTACCTCAAATACACCTGATTCAAATGATCAGGATTGTTCTCATAGTGGATTCAGACATCTGTTTCTAAGAACATTAAACAGGTATGAAGATCGTGGCTGGAAATGTGTGAATACTGAGAGCTATGTAGAAGCATAAATTGCCCCTCCCCCACGTACATAACATCTTGAGCGCGCTTGTTAACATCAAGGGATATCTGGTACAATTGCAACGTGCAGTCTGCTGGTACATCTTCCCTTCAAATAGGCCGCTAACCCTTTGAAGCGCTGAATTGTTGGCCTTGAGTGCATGCTGAAAACACACAGAGAAGGAGGGAAACTTTTTTTTTTAAATGTCTGACTTGACAGTGTGTGCACTGGATCTTCGGACTGGTGGCCACTTTAGAGTGCCTCATGGTTGAAGCATGGAAAATCCCCACAAAACCCAGGTGGATACATTTTTGCATCTCAGAAATGTAATTACAGTATGTGTAGGAATATAAAAGATGGTAAATGAAGTCGATTCCATTTTCCAGGTAGGTAGACAGATGAGTGGCGTGTTTCAATGAATTCAGATGACATGCCCACGTTGTTTGGAAGCAGAAAACAATGGCCTCATTTTACAAATATTTACTTGATTTTTTTTTTCAAACATTAAAATTTGGCAGAATTGTGAATGACATCTCTGTGGTGAGTCAAGTTTAGAAGACTATTTTATTTTAAGATATTTAGATTTTATAAAGCTTTACACTTATTTTGCACTTGCATTTTAATATAAAACTTAGTCATGCGTGATTTATTTCTGACTTTGCAGCTCAACTTTGCATTTAATTCCTCATTCCTATTCCAAATTGTATAACGTCAATAGCTTAGTAAAAGTGGGTTAAAAATCTTTTTGTGATGCTTTTTGTCATCTCTTGTTTTCAGGTTAGGTGATCTGGCCAAAACATGTTTGTTAAGCACCGTTCACATTTTAAAATTGATTATTGAAAACCCACAGCATTTGTTCAAATTGTGTTTGATACTTCAAATGGTTTTTAATTCATTTTAAAATGATTCTCAGTCAATGATGTGACTAATTAGATTTCTATTGGGACCTCAATGTTCTCTTCATGCAGCTGAAGCGCGCTGCACGCAGATGTCACCGCTGTCATTAAGAATTATTGTCTCCATTTAAAGTAAGAGTCTTTCGGGCTATCCTAGGAGTGCATGCATGCCTCTATTTGGCACTAATGGGAATTAACCAAGATATTAACCCCCTGCAATGTCCGATAACAAGATAATAATGGCACGAGTATGTTTTGTGTTGTAGAGTCATTGCCACCTGGATAGTTAATTAAGGCCCAGCAGATAAGGTACTCTTTTTTTTTTTCAGTAAAGGTCATTCATGGGAACATTGAGAGGGTGAAAGTGAAAAAAAAAACACGATCAATCACCACCTAAAAAATATCCGCTTTATTTATAAAAAAGATATGCGGAAATAATTCCATGAGTTGTTTTGAAAATATTTAAGACCTCAGCTCCGCATTAGACTGGAAATGCACAGTGATATACACATATCTACACCGCTGGAGATAAATTCTTGCAGAGCAGGCAGACATCATGAAAACGGAAAGTTATACTACAGTGATAATGAACTGACAAGTCCTGCTCCGCTGCCGTGCTGCCATAAAGCCCGGTGGGAATTTATGGGTGCAGCCATCACCTCACCCTTCCACAGATAACTACCACAGTCGCGAAGATCAGCGTCTACGAGTCAGCGAAGGCGAGGCGCCAAAGCTGTTCGGATTCATGATATGCGACGAGAGTGCAGAGGTCGCTGGACTCACTGCAGCACACCTTCAGGTGAGCGTCATCATCATCATCATCATCGTCTGTTGACTGTGCTGACCGATTTGGCATTTAAAATGTCTCCCGGTAACATTGCCAGAAAGATGGCAAGTAAAAAGAATTTATACATCGCTACATAAATATGATAATGTAATATTGAACATTATGTTAGATGAACTTACAGCCCGAGGACAGTGATTCAATTATTCAGGGGAATGTAATTACAAACCTCAGCAGCCAGAATACGAGGCTTGCTGCAGAGCACTTTTGCCACAAGCAAAGATCATCCACTGTCTGTTTTTTTTTTATTGATATTCTCATTTCTGCTCTGGTCAGGGATTTCGGCAATTCCACACCACCGATCAACGCAACACAATTAGAACAGTGCTTGCTGGAAGGAGCAGTCCAGGGAGAGGGCCGAAATAACTAGACCATACTGAATTTGTAATACTGTATGCTAAGTTAGTCCCTGAATATACAGTTGGAAATTCCACAGTGCCAGTCAGCGAAACTTCTTCTTCGACAATCAATAAGTTCCAACAAATATACAGCAGACGCATGGTGAATGTAGCCAAGGGTTTGTTTTCAATTTCAGCTCCCTTTTTGAGGCGTAATTCTCAGGTGATCATTCCGCCGTTAGTGTTATATGTTTTTGTTCTCATTACATTTGGGGTTTTTTCACTCGTGTCCTTTTTGTCGTCGGCTGTTCTCGTCATCCGGGTCCCTTCAGTCAGCTCTCCTCAACGCATAGTGCCTTGTCCAGGTGTGTCTCGTTGTCTCGTCACTTTGCTTGTATTTAGAGGCTCACCTTCTCAAAAGCCGACACTTTTCATTCCAGGTTGCTTACAGTGGCTGAGGAGATGAAATACTGGCCCCCAGAAAGCCATTTGGCACCTAATTGAGCAATCCTATTACTTCTCTCTCCCTTCAGACTGCCTTTCATTGCTTTCAAGTGATGACTGGAAGCTGCTATGAATGACTGTGTTACAGCCGTGTGTGAGCGTGCAACATCGAAGGAACTTTGTTGTGATAGCATGTGCGTGTGTCCTCGCGCATGCTCTTGGCCTCTCCTCACCTGAGCTACCAAATTGACTTAGGTTTTCTTGGACAGCGACAGAAATTACAGCTTCTGATGACTTTAAGAAATGACTGTTTTTCATATGTGGGCCTTAAGCATCACAGTGATTGATCTCTTCTTCCGACGGTCACCGTGGCTGTCCATTTTCTTGTTGCACTCTGTCCCTTCGAATAAAATTGGTCTGCTTAACACCAACAGCCATAAACGGAGAATACGGTGGGTCGCCTGTGTTCTGCTGTATCGTTGTTTTTTTAGCACATTTCAATCCATCTGAGATTCTCATTGCATTCATGTGTAAAACTGACAGCCTCAGAGAACTGGCCTAGTTCAACATGAGATTTTACCTGGGACAACGCTCATCGTATCCCTTCAAATAGACTTATGAGAGCTTGGAATGCAAGATCATTATACTCTACTTACTCTTTGCTGCCTTTCTGGTAAAGTTTTTGATACGTGACGGCGAATGCAATCATAGAACTTTCATCATTGAATCCAATGGATATTATCCTCTAAAGATGTAAATGACAAGTGATTAGTTCAATATTTCTTTAGCGAGTTTCCATAATTAAAGTCTCTGACCAGAGTCTTATTTTCAATCTTTGCCGGTTTAAGATATGCACAGACATACACTTGGAGATGATTAAATAATCTTGCAATCAGCATTTAAGCAGCGTGACTGTAATCTGCTGAGCGGGAATGGAATATCAGCCGGTAATATCTTGCTTTCATTGAATAGTGCCTGAGAGAGAGAAAGAGAGAGAGACAGTATTTATGTACTGTAGCTCCTGGTTTGGTGGCATATACTTTGAATCCCTTTTTTGACTCTGAATGTTCTTATTAGAGGAAATTAAAACAAATTTATAATTAATAGTAAATAATGAAAATCACTGTTTCTGTGCCCTTTTTTGGTCACCTAATTGACTGGCAAAAAGCATCAGATGCAAATCTCTATATAGATAGATTTTTAATGTAATTTTGGGCAATGTTCTTAGAAACAGATCTCTGAATCCACTTTGAGAACAATCCTGACCATTTGAATCAGGTGAGGTAGAGGTAGGAAACATGTAAAACAGACTGGATAGGAGGTCCTGGGGACTGGACTTGGGCATCCCTGCTTTAGAGGGTCTTTAATGAAAAATGAATCAATTAACATGATCATTCCCAATCACTATTTTATGGTGCCTGAGTGCCAAATACACAACTTTTGGTGCTCAATTAAGTGCCACACCCAAATTTCTATGTGCACCCCTGCTTCTATTCCTTTAGGCCAAGATAGATCCAGATGACTAATGTCATGTTATCAGGTCGCCTCTGCTTTTATCTGTCTCGACGGCGGATCCTTAGCCAAGGAGGTTTGAGGATACTCGATACATGTCTGCTCCTGCTTTGTCCTCCAGTACATTACCTTGTATTTTTTTTCCCTTTTTACAGCGGGGTACACCTCACTGCACAATTCATGAGGTATGATTAGTTTGAATCTCTCCCATTTAGAGTTGCCGTCACATCGCAGGAATTGCAGGTTGTTGTGAAATTGAATGCGGGTCTTTGTTCATTAGCCTGCATGAATTTTGAACAATGCGGAGCCCCACCGTGGACGAGCGCTTTCAGCTTCAATTTGTTTGAACAATATAAATGATTTTGACTCAGCTCATTTCCTGCGCCTGTGGCTGGTAATGCCTTGATCCATCTAAAGATAGCCTAGAACCCCTAATTACTCACTGGGCTGTTGATGTATTAGTTCTCATTTGATGATAGAGAAGAGACTAGATTCTAAATTGAATCGTCACCTTCTCCTCTGTTTAAAGCATTAACGTTAATGCTGCTTGTGGAAATATCCCTTTGTTTTTTCTGAAACACCTCACTTCATTAAATTCAAGGCTCTTTGGGGGTGATGTCTGTGATTTATTGTTGACATTTTTTTTTCTTAGAATTTACAGCAAAGCCTTGAGAGGAGATGGCTCCATAATCCCAGCTGTTTTATTTGTATTTGGACTGCAATTCCAGGCTGTTGAGGGCCAGCGCTATCTAGGAAGGTAGCAGATGAGGTCTTATCTCCCCCAGCAGCCCTCTTCATGAGCCACGGAGCCTCTGTGGGCCTGGAGCTTCGACCACACTGCATCTGTGTTACACGGCCTCTTGGTCTGAGACGGGGCTGGCCAAGTCCAGTCCTGGAGAGCTCTTATCCAGCCTGTTTTAGATATCTCAGTCTTCTAACACACCTGGTTCAAATGATCAGGATCGGTATCAGGATTCTCAGAGCTTGCCAATAAGATGATCATTTGAATCAGGTTGTTGGAGGAGGGAGACATTTAAAAATAGGCTGGATAGGGGCTCTCCAGGACTGGACAAAAGCATCCTTGGCCTGGCTACAGTGCATTTGTAAATTTGCAGTTACAATGGCAACTTCTGCTTCCTTTCCCAACTACCGTATTTTCCGGAGTATAAGTCACAGTTTTTTTCATAGTTTGGCCATGGGTGCGAATTATACTCTGGAGCGATTTATGTGTGAAATGGTTAATACATTGTACACATCACATGGTATTTTCACATTAAACCGCAAGAAGGTGCTCTCGGCCTGTGTAGATACTTCCCACGTTGGCGGTAACTGAGAAGAACAACTGACGATGACTCTGACGTATGCGACGTAGAAGAGGAAGCGCTGCATCTTCTACCTCCGGAGTTGGCGGAGTTGTTTAAAAGCGACACCGAGCATGAAAATCTCATTGGATTTCGTGATTTGGAGTGACGCTGATGATTTGCTCAATTTGTTAGCATGATCTTTGTGCTATAGTTGTCGAAATAACTCTTAATATGTTACGTGAACATACCAGGCACACACAGTTCATTGTTTAAGCATCATGTAACGTTGGCATATCGTACATGTATTCAGCCTGTTGTTCACTAGTTTTATTTTAATTTTAAATTGCCTTTCAAGATGACATGTATGTTTTTGGTGTTGGATTTTATCAAATACATTTCCCCCAAAAATGTGACTTATATATGTTTTTTCTTTCTTCATTATGCATTTTTTTGGCTGGTGCGATTTATAATCCGGAACCACATATAATCCGAAAAATACGGTAATACTGTGAGAAATGAAATCTCATGATGATACCGTCAAACTAGATTCAAAATGATGTAAACACATTTAATGGCTGCTAACTCAACAGATTAGTGTGGGAGTGGGTGGATGCCTGACGGTCAAGCCGCAGCCATTTTTCAGATTTGTAGTTTGGTCCAGTTGCTCTGAAAGCAACTTGGGACACCAATTACTTCAGCTAGAGCTCTCTGCTGTAATTGCATTAGGACAGAGTACATGTTTATTAATGTGTCCATCCAGTGCTGGCCTTTCACCTACGTACATCTCTGCTGAATATTTATATTCACACCCCGCCCCCCTCAAAACTGGCACTCTGCATGAAGGAAGTCCACCCCCTCCGCATCAATGACTCAATCAATAAACCCCTTGAATTTTAGCATGTCTTTTACGCCATCACTAATCCCATCATTCTGTATCAGTGAGTCAAATGTGCAGTACTAGACTTAAAAAACAAACAGACTCAACAACACTTCAATCCATTGGCACATTTCGAAATGCACAAATCATTTGTGTGCGTCTCCCAGGGTAAAAGTAAACACGGCTGACTTAAAATATCGAGCTTTTAAGAGATAACCACATTTAGAGTTCTCTGTCAGCTTCGTCTGTCCACACATGGCCTCATGCTGGGTGTGATAATGGCAAGACACGGTCCTCTCACAACCCATCAGTTGCCCCATGCAGAGCCAGGGAAATGAACGGGATGTGTGGTTGTATGGGCAGTTATCAGCGTATTGCTTTGGACAGCTGAGCTCCTGGATGTTCAAAAAAAAACCCCACAATCTTAGTAAGAAACCAGATGCTTAATAGCCAACATTCAAGTTGAAAATCACCTATTAAACAGAACAATTTTGGCATCATTCTTGAGTTTTGTCTGTCTAAACAGAATTTGTGATTGAAACTTTCCCCACCAATGCCACAGCAATGAGTCCTCATTCATTATCATTTGGATCATGACGCTTACAGTCCTTGTCCAAGTCAATTTGGACCCGCTCAGAATTTTTTAAATATGCCAGAAACCAGCTGCGGTCTGTTTTTCTGTGTTATCACAGAGTACAGTAACGTAGGAGCATCTGCACTCATCATCTTTCTCCATTCATGCCTTAATTTGACACCAATCCACTAGTTACACTGCAGAGTGGACTAGCTCATTTTCTGCGGTCCAATTACTGCCGAACTGTAACTAGCTTGGCTTGTATCCAAGCTCTGAACGAGTGTACTGACACACAAAGAGGTAAACGCGCTTTGTTATCTCAAAAATCTAATGACATGTGCCCTAACATATCAAACATCTCGTCAACACGAACTATTGGGCATTTAACCAAGATCCTGCAAGGTTTTAATTAAAATTCAAACATACTTCACGAGTACCACTTGAGTGTTGGAAATCTGAGCTGTAACCAGGTGTTCGTGATGAACAAAATTCAACATTCCCAAACAATTTGAGCTTTAAGATGTCCGAATATATCAGTTCAACTTAGTTGTCATACAGTATTGACAGCCAAACACAAGGGGGAAAATGTTTTTTATTACATGAGCTCATGAACTAAACAACATAGATCAGGGGTGTAATACTCATTTTAGTGTCCCGGGCCAATTTGGAATTATGTCTTCCCTCGTAGGGCCGTTATGACAGTGAAACCACAAAATTATTGTTTGTACACAACAAATTAACAGATGACGAGTTTTGAAATCAGTCAAGTCACTTATAACCGTTTACACTCACTTGAACAATAATTGAGCAAACTGTGTAAATTTTTTTTTATTTATTACACATCACAATTTGACGGGACACATTTTAACAAGTTGACACACATTATTTGCTTTTCCGGACCACATTAAATGACCTGGCGGGCCGGATCTGGGCCCCGGGCCATGAGTTTGACCCTGTGACATTGACTATGATCCACTGACTGATAGATACAGCTAAAGCACAGACATAAGCAAAGAAATGTAAAACGTTCCCAGATTGAATTTTCTATTCTGTCTCCTGCCTGTGTTTAGCGTGACTCACATCTGTTGTGAGTAATTGCACGGGTACCTTTGCTAGCCAACTGTTTATTTTCTTCTCGCACATTCCCTGTCAGGTTGTGATGTGCAATTCCGGGGAGAGGCCAAACTGGTTAAGGATCAGTGGCATGGGACTTGCTTTGCTCAGGTTGCCAGAATTCAGCCGTTTCATCTCTGCACAGTGAAGCATCGCGGGTTAGCATGGCATGTAGATCAAACGCAGAGCAACAGCTAAGGTGCCAATGACAGAGACTTGCTTGTACAGTATCAAGGCTGACAGACAAAGTTACAATGAGGGAGCTATGGATACTATAGCTTAACTCTCTGAGACAGGAGCCGTGTCATATAATTGATCATCACTTTGAGTTTGGACAGAAAGAAAGACAAAGAAAGATGCTTTTAAAGAAGGGGGTTCTATGGAGGCGATGGCGGACTACCAAGAGAGGGCCAAATTTCAGGAAAGGATGAGGGAACTCCCACCAGATGTTAGAGCATTAATTACTCCTGTTCAAGTACGGTGCCAACCTGGTGACAGTGGCGGGCATTCTGGAGACACAAGGGCATTCGTGATACGCACACACATACAGCAATAAACACCATTATACTGTAAAATTAAATTTACAAGTTGCACAAACAAGTCCTAAAAATGTATGATTGGATTGGGTAGAAAAATACCCTCCATTATCATTTCAGTTCACCATAGATCGATTAGGTTTCGTGTATCTGAGGGAAAAGGAGCTATTGTATGTTGTAAATGTAGAACTGAATTATTCTTGTCGCATTCTTTTAAACTCGATATGGGTGTGCGGAACCAATGTTTTTTTTTTTTTTGTTCCCCCTGCACTAAGAGGATTACAGCTTGTTTGTTATGGCTGGTGTCTGCATAATGACGATAAGGACGAAAGCCACAGATCCACCAGGTAAGGTGATGTCTGGGTCACTGCATGCCCCAATATTCAAGCCACCGGTGGTTTACTGAAGTTTAGTTTGGAAAATTACTTTCTTGTGAGTTAAGATTTTTTTTTTAAACATCTTTCATTAAGCGTCTTTCATTTGGCACCTTAGTTGAGCAGAGGCACAAATAGATGGAGAGTGGTGGTGACTGTCATCATTCCAGTTTCTCCTTTCTCCTGCTCCCCGGGGGCTGATGCATCATTTGGCTCACTCCAGTGCAAGTATAGCGCTATCGAATAGTTAGCAAGGCACCTTTCAAACGTAACGCTCTAGACTTTCTGCTGTAATTTCGCTTGCTGTTCTCATCACACACTGCTGGAGTGGCAAAATCCGATCCCGTGGATGTAACTTTTGCAGTCTGACGCAAAGCTAGCCAATCAGACTCCCATATACCGCGATAAGCGTGCGCGTGCATCACACCGTACGTACAGTATCGTACACGTTGCAACATTGGTCACCAGTCTGTTTTCACCTCTCTTTGACCCCCGCAGACAGAGCCTGGTGAGTGCTCTAAAATCCCCTCAACCACTTCAGTTAGGCTTGGCTGGCTGAAGAAGAGCACTCTTTGACTGCTCAGCCTGTGGATTACTCCTCAATATGGGATTACGCTCCATCGAGTATGTGCAGACACAATAGTTTGGAGGCCAGATCTCATCTAGACAATTGATTGGGTGTATAGATGCCAAATTGGTGTCATCTCATATTTTGTCTTTAATCCGAAACAACATTTATTTTGAATGATTGTTCACGATTGCAAAAATATGGAACAATGGGAGAGGATTTGTTTCCAAGGTCCTCATAAACCTCCACCCAAACTATTTAAAAAAAAAAAAAAAGAATATTCACTCAGTTTACGTGACAATTTATGTTGTATTATACACAATCGTCTCCGCAATTGCCTTTGTTCAAGTTGGGACAGCCGCATAATATTCTTACGAGAATTTAGGTCGTAATAATAAAGCTTCACTATTGCATTTGATGACCTTCATGTGCACGTGGAGTCGTGTGATGTGGTTGAAAAGTTATACGTAGTGAAGGTTATTATGCCGCTTGAAAAGACATTTATGTTGGCTTAACATGAACTCGGTGTGCAATGATTTTTGGCCCCTCATGAGACTGGAGAGTTGCCAGGAATTGGATGGTATTCCTGACAGAGGCTGCATGTCAACACTTTTGGACACTATTATGGTTTTCTACTTGGGATAACAACAACTGGCCAGCTGGCCATGCTTCTCCAAACCATTCAGTAGCACTAAATGTCAAGTGCAACCGACTTCTATTTACAACAAACCACAACCACATCATCAAATACAGATGTTCACACAATACAGCATAAATAATGAGCAATATTTGAAACATCAGGATCCCTGGACTCGGGGTCGTCAATGGCCTTAATTCATGATCGTAGGCCGTTTTGGAAGTGATTTGGAGGAAACGAACTTTTTGTAGCTCCAAGACAGCTAACAGTTTTAGAAGACTCATGCATAAAATATGTCTTTATCAAAGTGTTCATATTAACCGTTCTCTTTTCACAGCATGGGAAGTGTGATTCCTATTTAGAATTCAATTACGCATTTCGGATTTGAACTCAGGCATTTGTGAAGACTCTATAGACCGTAGAATTTTAGCAGCATCACTAAATGAATAACAAAAAGATTTACCGTCATTATGGTGCTATGCCGAACCTTATTTTATTGTTTACCCAAGCATACAGTCATAAGGCTAAGAGAGACTAAATACGTCCCAAGCTTCTTTTGAGTGACATGATATTTGCATTGATTGTCTCGTTTTGAAATGATTACTTTGAATTAGCATAAAGGCTTTTCAGATTCAGGAGCGAGGTTGTCATCGCAACTTCGAGCATCTCATCACAATGGTTTCATGAATTGCTGCCCAGCAGTTGTTATTCTACAAGTACATCTTAAGAGACAACTACTATACAGTATGTGGTCCCAATTTATTTTCCCCTTGCTTTTATGGGCCTATTTTTCGCTGCATTTATCCCAGATCCAACTGCAGCGCCGTGCACAGTTTATCACCTAGCCTTCCCGTGTGCTTTCAGCCCTCAAACCACTTTAGCACGTTTCAAACCCCCTTTGCATCCAGAGTTTATCACTCATGAGATGCCCTTTAAGAAGGAAGGATGGGTTAAAGCCCCGCAATTAATTGTTCAGATGAAGAAAAATGACTAGGCGCAGAGTTTTTGCTTTGGAGGTAGTCCAGTCCCTCCTCCTCTTTTGTGCTATAAAGCTCACCGAGCTAATGCGTTTCACTGTAAAGTGGAGAATTGGTCGCTGCTGGTATATTCCGCCAACTAGAGCTGCTGCCCTTGCCATCTTGTCTTATTTTTCTTCTTTCCATTTATCTAGTTCTATGTATGAGGAGATTATCTGAAATAAAATGAAAGAGGAATTGAATCGACTATCTACATGCTGGGATGTGGAAGTTTGAGGTAAACTTAGAAATAGTAGTCGGTGGCACAGACACCCATTTGCTACTGTCCATTTAATTTCCCCGCTGACGATACGAGAATCGTATTCCTATCTCTTAAATTGGATCTCTGGTGTTTCTTTAAAAAAAAAAGTGACATTTGTTTCTATTTCCATATTTTTACCGAGCAAGCAGACAGCATCCCAAATTGATTTACCGTGTACGCTTTTGCCGCAATCAGGAAGGAACGGAAGAATTTGTTGGCATCCCTTCTTCTGGCAGCCATTAATCTCCTTCTAAGACAATAAATCCCTGGTTAGTGATGTAATATTAACAGTTTGCACTTTAAATTCATAAGCAAGAGTTGTAGTTATTAATGAACACAAGTGGAGTTCATCCATTGTTGCCCATTTGCAGCATGTCAACCTTCATCCATAACCCAATCAGTCTGTTCGGCCGTTATGGCTTAACCCGCAGAGTATCTGTGTGTATAACAAGTGCACATGATTCATTTTCTCACATTAACACATCACTCCCTGCTCTGGCACTCTCATTTATTTTGCATTAATTCAGAAGAAGCTACAGGTCAAACCACAACGTGGACTCTGTACAGGCGAAATCAGGGCGACAGCTGAGTGAGTTACAAACATGGAAGACAACTGTCCCCACCCAGCGGTCACAATGGAAACTGCACGTTAAAGAGCTCTAGAAATGAAGTTGGAAGATAAACACAGACTTCAGTATTACTGCATAGCGTTGCTTCCGTCTGTCATATAACTGTCCACCCTTTGCCTCTTATCCTTGCGCTCCTCCCATCGCCCTCGCTCTCAAAATCACTTTGGGTTTGCATAATGAACAAAATTCGCCAAAGTCTCATTGCTTTGATCAGACCACTGTGCCGTGTGCGTCACCCTCTCCTCCTATCATGCACGGTGGATGGTTCTGCTACACAACCACCCTCACAATTGTTCAAGTTCAAACAAACCCTACCGGTGGTGTAATGACGCCTTTGTAGTGCAGCGCTTGTTCCGAGTCAATGGAAGACGCCTCAGCTGACATCCCTCTGAGCTGTTCTGAATCAGTCGTCTCTCATCATCTTACTCATCTGTGAGCTCACCGTACTGACTGAAACACTTAACGAGGTCTGCAGGCTT
Source organism: Hippocampus zosterae (assembly GCF_025434085.1). Taxonomy (NCBI): domain Eukaryota; kingdom Metazoa; phylum Chordata; class Actinopteri; order Syngnathiformes; family Syngnathidae; genus Hippocampus; species Hippocampus zosterae. The sequence continues at coordinate 8,940,743 of NC_067464.1, read as the reverse complement.
CTCCCGCCGCCACCATTACTTTCCATTTAAGTGTCCGCCACGCAAATTACACTACCGAGATATGGAAAGCGGACTCGGGGGATGATTGTCACGCGGTCCATGAGCTCAGGACAGGTGCAGGAGACGAAGGTTCCTTTGGAAAGGATCAATCTATGAAGCGCTTTAACGGTTACCCTTCATTGCACTTTAGCGCCCGCCTGGACCATCCCCATGTGCCCCAACATCCATCCCAGCACACGAGCTCGGCGTCTACCATTAACATTCATCAAGCTGCAAAGAAGAAGTGATGAGTGGGGTCGGGGGGGGGGGGGGGGCTGTTGAGCTGTGGTAACTGCAATAGAGCTAATGACATGTCTGGTTACCCCAACGGGAGCAGATAGACATTACGTCAGATGGAGCGGTGATGAGGCAATCCTGCTGAGGAGGAATTTTCGCGAGGCACCGCGAAAAAGTCGTATGGTCTTCAAAGAAAAAAAAGGCATGCTTTTTTTGGGGGACGGGGGCAGTGAAATATATGATGCTTAGCACTTTGTGCACATGCATGTCTCTTTGCAAAGCAGGGACATGCGGTCAGCCGAATGACTCTTACAAACCCGCCTTCCAAAGGGTAAATGCATAAATTCACCTTCTTTTATGATTCGATCTCATCCTAAATCCATTGAAGCTGATATTACGATATTGGCAAGGGCCCTTGCCACGAGTGCCAGTAACGGCTTTGCCTCGCAATATGCAGGACAAGCCATTAAAAATCTGAAATAGAAAGGTTGTAATGAAATATCAATTAGGCCGTATAAGAGATGGTTGATGATAGTTTAATGAGAACAACGCTCATTAAGAGGACGAGACGACTCATTCTGCAGTTTTACACTCCACATTCCAATTAGCCCACCGATGTTGCGGGTGAGCTAGAGGCGAATATCGGCCTTCGGCCGGGAAGCAGGATACACCTTGGACTGGTCGCCAGCCAACCATTTATTGGGACTGTGGGATGTGCAGGAAAAAAAACAACAACTTGCAAAGAACACAGAAATTCCACAGAGCCGCATTTCCAACCCTGAAATTTAGAGCTGTGTGGCGGACGTGCTCGTCACTAACCCACCATGCTGATTTCTTATAAGAAAGCATGAGGTTAGCCATCCGAACAAATGGACCGAGCTTGACCAGCATCTGGAGCAGATTGTGTTCAAACTTGGAGATTCTGCTCTATGTGTCCTTTCCGGCCATGCGTGTTATTCTATAGACTTCAAATTCCCTGCTACTTGTGACTCTTTTTTTTCAGTGCATCCTTTCACGCAAGATGATTTTGAAAGCTCTCAGAATAATCATCTTGTGCAAGGTTTGTTATTGCAACGCATGGCATGGCAGCTTATAAGAAAACATCAATTTTTAATCGGACATGTTTTTTTTTCTGTTTTCAGGGCTCGCTGACCTTCAGCCCGTGAAAATTCAACTCAATAATTCAGCATCCTCTGCATTTCCTTCCCCCCCTCCCTCCCCCCACCATCTCACACATCCAGCACACTCGCACACATACGCATCCCGGTATGAAATATGGATTGTGATTGCTGCTGGTGGGGTTTGTGGGTATCCCCACTGACAGCTGACTTTGTATCTTCGCCGACATTTTCTTTTAGATTACATTTTCCTTTCACTGATTTTTCTCCTCCTTATCTTCCCGAGCTCGGGCCAGGCTGCCGCCGGCTATCGGCACGTATCCACCCATGTGCTTTCTGTGAGACATTTAGGAGCCCGATTGACTGGAATGCCCAAATATTGTTTTGAAAGTGCAAAAAGTTCAAGATAAATTCATATACCGGTATGTTATTCAGCCAGTGGATCCCGGCTTATAAGTCAGTGAATCATCACATTCTCTTGATGATGATGCGGTCGACAGTTGAGATATTTTCATCAATTATACACTCCGGAGGGCCTCTCCAGTTGCTTTACACAATCTGCGGTCACGTCTCCTTCCGGTTTAATTTCACACCTGAGCAAGTGTAGCAGTCTGCCCGCAATGTCTATTCATCTGTCACACAACTCCATTTCATTTCAGGCTGGGTGTGACTCACACACTGTCAATCCAATCCGCTTCATCCGTGACCTTGTGTATCACTGCACTGATTACTGCAAGAGATGAGACAACATGCGGCCGCATATAAAAGACAAACACGCCGAGCATTATTCTTACAGCGTGTTCGTCATTGTTTGATGTTTTATTCCTTTTGTTTTTTATAAAATGAGGAGTGACACAACGAGGCGATGGGGAGAAGTCTCATTATCGGCATACTGTAAAGTGCAGTCACCATCAGATGAAGTGCAAGGTGGCAGCTGTTTGAATGAAAACAGGGGTCACCTCTTTCAGGCAGAGCCAGGAAGTTAAAATATGCAAATGGCTCCCAGTGCGTGTCTCTGCTTAAAGGGAATATCACATCTGTTGAACGGTGGCCAGCCTCTCGGATTAAAAACACGGGGTTGTGCTTTATCTACATTGATCTACCACTTATTTGAACCTTAAAAAGACTGACTGAAAACTTCACTTTGATAAATTATTCCAGAGAGAGTTAAAGAATACTATATGTACGTTGAAGTTTATTTTTAGGGGCCCCGTAGTCCAGTGGTTAGCGCGTCGGCTTCACAGTGCAGAGGTACCGGGTTCGATTCCAGCTTCGGCTTCCCTGTGCGGAGTTTGCATGTTCTCCCCGGGCCTGCGTGGGTTTTCTCCGGGTGCTCCGGTTTCCTCCCACATTCCAAAAACATGCATGGCAGGCTGATTGGACGCTCTAAATTGTCCCTAGGTGTGGATGGTTGTTAGTCTCTGTGTGCCCTGTGATTGGCTGGTAACTGATTCAGGGTGTCCCCCGCCTACTGCCCGAAGACAGCTGGGATAGGCTCCAGCACCCCCCGCGACCCTAGTGAGGATTAAGCGGTTCGGAAAATGGATGGATGGATGGATGGAAGTTTATTTTTAGTTCACAATGCTCTTTTTTTTCAAAAGAAGAACTTTATTTGTAAAACTGTATTACAGGCAGGATGGAACATTAACACTTCCCTTCCACGTACATTTTTTTAACCATGAATTAATGTAAATGGTTTCTATGGTGACATTTACAATGCTAGTAAGAAGATGATGAATGCAGGACATTGCTATCTGAAAACCTACTGTACGTGCTTTTTTAAAATCTGATTTTGTAGCAGTTTGAAAAACATCAACAGCATTTTCTTAATACAAACACATTTCTATCTGATTGGAAGATGTGCAGCACTATCGTCTCGCCCAAGGATATATCCGTGCTGCCTTCAAAATGTCCCAGTAGTCCCTTTATTAGACTCCTTTTTTATCACCAGCAGACAAATTCGAGGAAATATCCGTCTTTCTTTTTTAATGCTTCAGATAAACATTGCTACAACTCGGACAATTTGCGATTGTGTAAAATAGTCTGACGGCTTTTATTTTAGTCATTTCTCGACTTGGAGTTAAAGCTATGAATCTTTTTTAAGCGCCATTTCTGTTAAAGTACTCTCCAAAAGTCCAGCTCAGGTTAGGCTCGACGTGTCAGCTCTTGTGTTAAATGTACATGAGCCTTTCAATGGTGCCGATAGGTGACACAAAGAGTTTGAGGAATGGATGGAAAAGGCCAACGTTGTTGAGTTCTCATGATTCTCCTTCAGCATTTTAACCTGCACGATCCTGTCAAACAGCTCTTCTCCACCATGACATTATTTTTTACTGCGATACGCATTCCCGCAAATGAAGCTACCGACTGAAACAGTAGAAACAACGTTATCTGAAATTGAACGCTTTGTGTCGGCGCCGGCATGAGCCTGAGATGGAATTAAGCCCGAAAGATAAATGTAGCTGTTTAATTATCTTCCTTTATCTTCTGCATGCAAGGGGGAGAGCAGGAAGAAGCGATCTGCTCTGTGTGTCCTTGTCATCTTTCTCCATGAGTGACCAAGATGCGGCTCGCCAACATGGCCGCATGGCAAGTAAGGTGCCTTTCATGGTGGCTATTCTTATTAGACAGTATCAAGTCACTGATGCATGCAAGCTGATGCCATATAATGTAACTCGAGGGCACTTTCCAAGGCTCCTGTCACATCACTTAGCAACACCGGTCCAGGTTTTTATGTTTTTTTTTCTCTCCTCTACAAAATAAACATGGGTGGAGTGCACCCCTGAAATCTGTGATGTGAATAGTCTTTTTCATTCTGCTGGCTGTGAGCGTGCACTTAGATAAACCGCATGTTCTGTCTACATTTTAGCTGATTGAAGCCATTATCGCTGGCCTTTGCAGCACAGTCGATCACGAACATTGATATCTCGTTTGATGCATCCAATGTGAGCGACTGTAACACTAAAAGAACAGGCCAATGGGTTGAACCTGACTGAATATTTTTGTGTATTATCAAAATAAGACATTTTTAAACTTCCACTTTTACTCCGCAAAACATCAACCGCATCAATATCTGACTTGGTTTCAAAAAGCTTGCTGAGCACAACGGCAGTCCCGCTCGTGTGATATTGCTTAGACAACAATAATCATAAAAAGGTGGTTTTGTAATACACTTGAATGCAAAATGCAATTTTATCAGCCTTTTCGATTAATCGATGAGAAGAATCCATCCGCTTTATCCTCACAAGAGTCGCAGGAGGTGCTGGAGTCATCTTCGGGCAGTAGGCGGGGCCACGCACTGAACCGGTTGCCAGCCAATGGCAGGGCACACACAAACGAACAATCATTTGCGCTCACAACACCACCAAGGGACAATATAGAGTGTTCAATCAGCCTGCCATGCATGTTTTTAGAATGTGGGAGGAAACCGAAGTACCCGGAGAAAACCCACGCAGGCCCGGGGGAGAACATGCAACTCCACACAGGAAGGCCAGAGCTGGGATCAAACCCAGTACCTCCACACTATGAGGTCAACGCATTAACCACTTTTCCACCGGGCCACCCAATGAAAGAATCAATTCTAAAAATATTCAACAGTGACAGCCCTAGACTCTGCCAAAGCTGCGCTTTGTCACTGATTCATAACCACCCACAGCGAAGGCCTTGAAGGGGTTTGTGTTGATGGCCTCTCTTTTGAGTCCCTGCTTTTTGAGGATGTGGTTCTGTTGGCTTCATCAAGCCTTGATCTTTAATTCTTCCTAGAACGGTTTGTAAGCGTTGACACGGTTAGGATGTGAATGAGCTCCTCCAAATCCGAGGCCTTGGTTCGAAGTCAGAAAAAGGATAAAGTGCCCTCTATGGATCAAGGATGAGACCCTGCTCAGGGGTGCGATGGAGCCTCTGCCATATAATAAAATTTAAAAAAACTTTTCTTATGTCTTGAAATTTTACTTTCCTTTTTTTCTGTTTTTAATAAATGTGTTTTTTAATGTCTTGTATTTGTAAATACAAGTGAAGGTGCATGTGCAACTGGTTGGGTTTGACACCTCTAACAAGGTTAAGAACCACTGCATGAGAGTGATGGTGTCGCAGCATATGAGACAATTGTTTTGGCTTCTTGGGGTGGGGGAAATCATCGTGTGACGATACACAAATATTAGCCGCAGGTTCGCACTAGACCTTTACTTGTACTCACTGTGGTTTGGCATTTGAAGAATCTCATGATTGGCCAGTAGCTACCAATTTTGTTTGTTTGGTTTTATTTTTTGCACAATCATCAATAATAAACCTAACACACACACAAAAAAAAACGATAGGGTCTTTGTGCTTGGCGGAGGTAACAAAGGCTCCTTAATGACATTTAGTATGCCTATTTGCCATAAACCATTTGCGAGAAGCATTTGCATAGAGCAGTAGACCTCCAGGAAACCCTACCCATCCTCTTCAATACATTATCTATGTGTAATAAGATCACTTTGTCTCCGAGTATGGCCTGAATGAGAGCGACACCACTGAGATCAGCAAAAGCATGATTAGACGATGAGCGGCATGTTATTTTCATAACCCATTTGAGGGCCTCATTCCTCTTCGGCCCGTCTTGAAGATAATGTCCTATTTAATTAGAAATTGGAGATATCACATTGTTTTCTTTTTTTTTTTTTCTTACGAGAGGGCCACTTTAGTGCGGCATATAAGACATCAGAGAATCCTACACAGGGAGGATAATGGCCTCATGTGAGAGCTTGAGGGATTCAGAATAAACGGTTTTTCCCTCAACTGCTTTTTATCACTTTTTCTCCAAATGTGTCACACTAATCTCCTTTAACATGGAGTGCGGGAACAGTTTGGGTACCTGTAAAATGCTAGATCAAACCGTTTCCATCAAACGCTTGTGCCAGTTTTTTGTCTCATTTACACACACACACACACACACACATTCTCAATAATTCACGGTTGTATCTTTTTGTTTAGTTCTGGGCTGACGATATGCAGGGTGGAAATGAAATGCAAATGAGTGTGTTTGCTTGGGGAGAACATAGTCAGGAAGCGCTGAGCCATGAAGGCTGCTGGTTCAGAATTTTAGCAGGCCGCTAATTCCTCTGCTGGTGTGTTGGCACGCTTGGGGGGCTTTGACTTTTTACTACGTCGATATCGTGGAGAAAAAAAAGAGAAGCGGGAGGGGACATTGCACAGAATCGGTCAAATTTGTATTACCAAGAAATGCATGAAAGCACAATGAATTTAACTGTAAAACACCTTTTTTTAGTCAATCAATCTGTGAATCGATCTGATTTCATATGTAAAACAATCTGAAAAATTCATAGACACTAGCTTGAACGCATAATAACATAATACAATTTGTTGCCTGCCCCAGCTTCCTAAAATGAAATTTCAGCATGAATGATAATGTATTTTCCGCACTATAAGGCGCACCAAAAAGCAAAATCCGATGCGGCCTCTATATGAATCAGTATTCAGATTTTTTGGACATCGTATTTTAAATGCGCTTTGTTACAGATGCAGCCATTTGCCATATAAATAAGGCTGTATTGTATTGTATTCCCTTAAAGGGAATTCAACTCCAGCCACTAATGTGGCTTCTATTTTATGTGCATTATAATGCGGTTCGTCCTGTTTTTAAATAGACCATTCATTGAAGGGAGTACCTTATACTCCGAAGCACCATATAGCTGAGATTAGAGGGTCCCGAATTATTGAAGGTAAGGCAAAAATCACGCGACGTTGGTCCCAGACGTCTCGTGACTTGTCAGTAACTAAGCCAAGCGCCATCATCTCTTCTGCCTTTCCTTTCGTGAATGACACTGGAAGTTCCGCGAAAATTACGTTTGAATTTATGAAGATTGCTTCACCTGACGTTCACCTTGTAATCTATGCTTGTAATTCACATTTAGGCCTTCAGTCCCCAGTGTGGTCAAGAAGAACCGTATTTCACGCTGACAGTGTAATCTCAGGGGCGCATTAAAAAGTCATTATTGTTTAACATTCGGGTCCTGCCTGGGAAAACACTGACCATACTGGGTATAACTGTCGTTCCTATTCACATGGATGTTTAGCCCAGAATAGAAGGAATCATGATTGAGGTCCTCGCTTACAACTTTATTGATCACAGAAGGCTTGGTGCGCTCACGCCCGCTGAGTAATATGGCTCTCTGATGGTTTCTTGTGCGCTTTTGGTGCTGATTAGCAGGTAAACACAATAACAAGCCTTGATCCCTGCAGATTAGCGCCTGGATAAATATGGCTCATGGCAGGTTTGTTGGGATTCTTTTGGCACTCTATCTCCGCTCTACCATACGGTGGGTTTAGATGTGGGGATTTGCATGTATTTTCGACATTTAAGCCCCCCCATTTCTGGTGCTGTTGGTCAGGCTATTTGATTTGTGAAGTAATGAGTTGGATTATCAGTTTAAAAAACAAACAAAAAAAACCCTACAAAAAACATGATTGGGCTGGAAGGGACTTTTATTTATTAGCTTTGGTGGTATGAATTCCGTAAATTGCAGCACGTGGTAAGACACTTGCTAAGTGCTGTCCGGTCATCCTCGTAACTCTTGTGTCTCATTTCATCGGCTTACGGGCTTTTCATCGTATATTCCGTCACATGACAGATGGAGGAGCGACTCATCGCTCTCCATCCTGAGCTCTGCCGTTTTACACTCGACTGCTCGGTGCATAAAATTTACTTTGATCCTTGCCCTGAAAGGTCCTTGTCCCTCACTTTATTTCAACAACAAGCTAAAGTTGAAAGAACAAAGAAATGGTCGGCTGATCCATCCAGCCATCCATTTTGTGAAGCTCTTGTCATACGGTCGTGATGTAATCGTTTGTCTTTTAAATGATGGTTTAGCAGTGAGAAGGCATTCAAAGAGACAGATACTCTTTTTAATCATCTGAAATGAATGCGTTGGGTCTGATTACTGAGTTTCATGCTTTTAATTTTTTATTTTTTGAACGATTGCATTTTGCATGATTGTCACACCTCCTGCTGACCTGCTGAGGAGGCAGCCACTGGTGAATCATTATTGACTTCCTGTGCCGGCCAGGCTTTAATCAGTAAGATTTCAGGATGGATCAATTGCTTCTTTTCATTTTTCACACTTTGGGGGGTGGGGGGGGGACGCAGGGGGGGGGGATCAGTGGTGCTGGCTTTGTGCCTTCTCCTCCCACGTCTCCATTCACACAACTGTCAACTGTTCATCATTCACTAGCTGTGATCATGGTTGACGGCAATAAGTTGTCCATATTTTATGCGTTGTGTATGCGTCACATAATAGGCTGCGCTGTAGTGAAAATGCTCCTTGTTGAACTTGAATTGATTTGAACCTAATCGTCGTTAGCGATATGTTTTAGCAGGAAAAGAGCAATGTGCTTTCTGCGAAATGCATCTCCAAGCTCAGATGAGTGCGGCGGTTTTGTTTTCCGACTCGATTCAGGATCCTTGCTGGGATACGGTTGGGGCTCGTGTGATTACTGCTTGAACACTGATTAATGCCTCACTTTTAATTATTTGGGTTCTGCAGTGTGGCGGGGGCAATGTTGCCTTTCTTTTGTGAGCAACGTGGAGAGGGTTGCCCTCACTGCCGACTGATATGAAATTGGGATCCACACACTCTTCCGTGATGCCTTGCACATCAGGGTCGAAAAAGGGAGTTTATAATAACACAGAGTATGAAAACCATGTTGAAATTCGGCGGTAAACTCTGAGCACTCCCCTTGTGGGCCAGTAAATTCTATGGTTGTGAGAAAGACACACTAATCACAAATCGCATCACTAAGTCCATCATCTCTTACTTGTTCTTGCTTTTTACTCCGTTTTATTTCTTTGTTTATTTTAATGACGCATTCTGCTGTGAAATTACCAGATGCAAGTCTCATTTGAACAATTTATTGATTTAGAAATTCTCCCAGTATTTATGCAAGCTTTGAATAGGGTTTTTGTTTCTTTCTTTTTTTTGGCCAAAGTTAATTAGCAACAAGTGTACATTTTCGGCACGTCCTTCCCGTGATTTATTGCTCCATTTTAATTTCCATGCAAGTTTTTGTTTTGTTGTTGTTTTTGCAGTGTGATTTATTGGCACCGCTGAAGCGTGCTAACAATTAATCTATGGACTCTGAGTTTACACATATTAGCTGAGTAAATTATTTGCATGACATGCTGCAAATGCGATTCCACGCCATTCCTTTAGGTGGTGACGAGCTCTTCTGTAACCACTCTATTAGGAATCCATGCATCCATCCATCCATCCACCTTCTGATGCGGTTATCCTCACAAGGGTGGCAGTCGGTGGTGTACACCCTGAACTGGTTGCCAGCCAATTGCATCGCACACATCAACGAACAACCATCCGCGTCCACACTCACTCCTAGGGACTGTTAACCTGCCACGTATGTTTTTGGAACGTGGGGGGAAACCGGTGTACCTGGATAAAACATACGCAGGCACGGGGAGAACATGCAAACTCCACACAGGAAGGCCGGAGCCGATGTCGAACCCTGCCGCCCCTGTCTGGAATCACTTTCTTCAATCAAGCCTTGATCTGAATCAAAGCCAGATCAGTTTAATTGAGCTGCTCTTCTACAGAAACAGAGTTATTTGGAAGTTAATTTGGCGTTATCTTACTTATAAACTAAGGTAAATCATAGCCCCTCGCCTCACATACTTTGTAGTGACATTAGCAATAAAATCGCATAAAAGCCATAAGCGTGGCAATGAATCAGATCTTAAAATTAAACGTGCATATATCTCTGCTGAACACGCTTAATTAAACGACATCATGTGCATGTGACAAAACAGCTTTGAAGGTGCAGAAATATTCCGTGGATACCAATTTCTATATTTCTCAAATGAAAAGGAGCTCGTCTAAGCTACCAAGGAGACATTCTGAGGCTAATTCGATCGGATTTACTGAGAACTGAATTGAGTCACATGTACACGTGACCACCCCATGAAACATTTTTCACGGTGTTTGACAGAACAAATCTTTTTAGTTGACCGACGACTGCTCGCAGAAGCAGGACTATTTCTTGGATGTACAGAGTGTGGTTTTTTCATGTTTAATTGTTCCAAATGTCCCTCATTAAGCATCTCAGGGGAGAAGGATCAGTCATTTATCCATTTTGACCTCATATCACCAGCCAGGCTGACTCCAATTCATCTTCATGTTGTTCCCCCAGAGCTCCTTCATGTCGGCAACATGCAACCTGCAACAGTGTGCACTTTTATAAAGAGGAAGAGATTAAAGCAGGGAAATCAGTCAAACAACTTGGTTGTGTTGACCACAAAAATTGCTTGATGCAAAAATGTATCCCTCAAAAGTATCTGATAATCCCATGTAATGATTTTAAAACCTTAAAAATTGTCACACACACACACACAACAAAACAAAAATGAAAAACAGAATATCAATCCTTTTTTTCTCAGTTGTAGATTTTCCAAACCGGTCAATTTGACTGGCAATGTAACAGGAGGGTGAAAATATTCTTTAGTTTGGGGTTAGTATCGTGTTCAAACATCATCATTGACTGACTTAAGTGTTGTGTCAAGGCATCCAGAGCGATATCTGACATACCAAAAAAAAAAAAAAGTCAGTCAGTTGGGGAGTGTACAAAGGGGTGCATGCGTTGCGTGCAGAGGATTCCCCCGAGTAATCGATGGAATAAATGATGCGAGAAGCTATTCCAGAAAGATTTTTTTGTCATCCAAGAAGTGCTACAGCAAACTGAAAGTGATGTCCTCCTCTAAACAAAAGTCACTAATTTGTTTGGGTCACAAAAATTTCGTGTTTTTGTCACAGTATTTGATATCTCCGTACATTTTTCTTTTCATACTCATTGTTTTATTGGATGATTCCCCCCCCCCCCCCCCCACCATATATAACAACTGAAGCATGTCCTTTGAAATACACTTTGCTAGTCAACAACCGTGTTTTTGTTGTTATAACTCAACGACTGCATCGGTAGGTGATGCTGAGGTGTTTGCTAAGTAAAAAACAAACAAACAAAAAAAACCACAATGATGGATATATCACCTAATTGGGTCGTAGCATGGATCTCTGCTGTGCAAGCAGGTGTTTTCCTCTGAGGGGACACTCCAGCTTGTTCTCTGTGGGGGGGAGGCTTGTAATGAGATTAGAGACACAGCAGGACTTCATATGGGAAATATGATTAGGGGTAATAAGGCGCAGTCATTTTCCTGGTCTGTGGCTGAAAACTCCAGAGACCGCCTGAAAGAATAACCTGAGCAGAAATGTTTGCACAGCAATTGTGACGTCTCGCTGATTTGCACCCATTTGGTTTGGCTGCTCTTGAAAGTCCATGGCCGCCATGTTGCCAGGTGTGGACGCAGACATGTGCTTGGTGTGACTTTGATGGATTTGCTTGCTCATTGTAAGCTCCAATGATGAGGTCAGAGGCCCGGGAGACGGCAAGAACCTGCCGCGAAATGCTGACGAGAGACTTACAGATTGTAAGTCACTGCATCACTGCCAAGCTGGACGACACGATCTCACAGAGCTGCTGGAAACAATACAGCAGCCCTCCTCAGAGAACGCGACTGGTGGACGACTAACCAGAGTTGGAACAGTTTTTCGGTCAAATCTCTCTTTTCCCTGGAAGGCTTGAAGCAATGTGACCTCCGCGCTCAAGGCCTGGAGCTTCTCGACAAATACATTCTTTGTTTCCATTCTAAGTGTGAAGAGAAGATGACGTGCGGACTGCTTACCGCCATCTCGTTTCCCAATAACGCTGCTCCCGACATCCCAGCAGCCCATTTTCATTTCATCAGCAGTGAATTCTCCGACTGAAGGATTGACTGCGGTGCTTGTCAGGCTTTTATCTTTTGTCTTGATTCATTTTCATTTCCACCATCAAAGTGAGGAGAGACCGAGCAGCATCCAGTTCTATTATTTAGTTGGAGACGTGCTCATCTCACGGCACAATTCAAAGACATATCATCTCATGTGAGCCCTCCAATTGTTTCTAAAAGACACGGAGACATTAATGTACGAGAGAGAGATGATTGCCTTCGAATTTTATGGGCTATTACTGGAAAAGCAATGGATCTGGAAGATGCACTCTACCTTACGCCAATAAAGAAATTAGATAATACAGAGGGAGACAGTTGTTTTCTATTAAAAAAATAAATATAAAAATCCTGTTTTTGCTGTCCAGTTCTTCCTAATGAAAAAGCTACTGAAATTTGCATTTTTTTGAACAGTGTGTCTCGTTGCTTTGTTCAACAGCCCCTAAAATTGTGAATTATTAGCAACTGATACTTGCACTTTATTGTATATGAAGGCTGCAACCGCCACACTGAATTTGTGTCCCTTCCTAGTTCATATACTATAGATCAGATTTTTATTGTTCGGGATAGTTTGTTCGCGCAAATAGTCTTTTCTTGTTTCCGCCAGTTCACAAGCCCATAAAATTGAAGCAAACTTCAGCTGACATGAACTTTTGGGAAAGGACACAAAAGGATTTGAATGGGAGAACAACTATTGCTGCAGTAAGCGCTGAAGTCTTTGTAAAGATAAGACGGGTGTTTTCTCGCCACTTCCATGTTAGCGTTTTGTTAGAACACACACACATACTTCTTTGGATGGGTGCTTTTTATGGCTCACGTCACAGAGAAATACGCTTCTATTTCTTTTGATTGCTCTTGCCCGCTGGGCACTTTCATGTTTTTGTTCTATTGGTCAAGTTAATATGTCTAATAAGAGTTTTCTCTCTCTCTCTCTCTCTCTCTCTCTCTCTCTCTCTCTCTCTCTCTCTCTCTCTCTCTCTCTCTCTCTCTGACATTACTGAAAAAAAGACCAGTTCGATTTCATTTGAATTCTGACATTATAAAATATATCCAAATTGACAAATGCTTTGGGCCAGTCATCAAGATTTTTACAGACTTCTCTGCCCACTTGAGGCCGAAAAATATACTTTAAAAAGAAGCGAAATGCTGCTGTTGTGTAAGATAAAGCGCTGAGGTGCATCGGGGCGCATCATCATTGTTGTGACCTGGTTGTTTTGGGTCTCGCGACATCAAACATCCTCACCAGACGTTGATCAAGCGCCGACTTGCATCCCGGCAGCACCCGGCCACGGATCAACACTCCTTATGCGGTCATCTGGATCGTTCTGTGGCATTGCTTGTCAATAACAAATGTGAGCTCAAGCAGAATCAAAGGTTATGTTTTTTCAGAGTCCAGCTGGAATGATGTTGCTGGATGTGTTGTTATAACTTCAGATACCTGCCCAGGTGGACTTGCTGCTGCTATTCAGATGCCGCTTTGAGGAAATCGCTTCTTGAATTTGGTTGTGAATGTGATTTTTCTCCATTCCGGGCAAATTAGATGTTATTAATTGAGGAGTGGTGGTGTTTGCTGGTGCTTATAGCAGTGTGTATGATCTCAAGAAGTGTTGGAGCGCTTGGTCATGGTGCCACTGCTAGCAGCATTCCCCCAGGAACGTTGGGCTGACCCTGGAGAGGTGTTCCAATGATCCCCCTCCAGAGTGAGCAGAGCAGTTACCGTTCTCGCTCTTAAGCAGGTTTACTGAGTTTGATCAAGCATCATAGACAGCCTGAACAAGGAACGCTTGCATTGCTATTCTGCCCAGGTAATCCTGCACCGTGATACTGTATGTCTTTCCACCTTGTCCGCACTCCCTGCTGCCTTAGTCCCACTGTCACATGGATAAAACCGGTGGTTTTGCAAGCATGTTGTGCAATTTTTGCCACCAAGATCAAAGCTGCAAATGAGAGTTTTGTAGTCTACCCGCCGGTGTGATTTTGACTTTATAAATGGTGATCATGACTACACTGGCCCACAGATTGCCCGAAAGAGGCCCTACTTACAGTTTTTGTAGCAGGGTGCGATTTTGGGATTTTCATTTATCGGATTTTTAATCACATCGGATGAAATCTGTACCTGATTTCATCCCTATCCCATAATTAGAGGAAAGAACAAAATTTCAACCAAGCCTGGTCCTGAAAACTGTGTATTTTGGCCACCTGTTACAGAACCTCACTTTGAGCCCATTTTGTGTACGACTAGCGGTGTAAGGTCTGAAGCTCCTACATGGGTTCAGGTTGGAGTTTTTTGGATCTTTTAGGACCACAATATATCATGAATATGTTCAGTATTGTTAATTGAACAAAAAGCAAGCTGGAGTTTGTTGTGTAACAACCCGCAGTATGCTTCTGTGAGGTGCCGTGCATCACTCTCTCTATCTATATTTACCGGTACATCCAATGCAAGAATCGATCTGACAAGCAAATTTTTTAAAAAATGTATGCGGCGTTTGGAACCCACCACCAACCCCGAGAGCCGTGCGACGTTGTAGGGACGTGATGTGAAAAGCTCTCCGTGATGAAACGGACAATTTATGTCTACAGTGTATGACACTAAAATGTCACAGTAGCCCAGTTTTTGAAAAGCCATTTCATTTTTCACTGCTATGTGGGACTTTCAGGAATGGTCTCCTCTCATTCCACAAGTTCCATCACTGATACACATCCCATCCAATAATCTCTGGCCTTCCGTGACCTCAGGCAGTGGATGCAATTATCTGACATCTAATGCCCAACGAACTGCGCAAAGAAACTGCTTTTAGACACGCCGAGCCCCGCACTATTCCGCAGACACCCCATGGATTTCACTTTGTCCATTTCATTCGGAATTGGATTGAAAATATGACATCACTGTGGGTCAGAGGGCACAAATGGAATAGTGTAATAGCAATAAAGGGGAAAAAATGCTTGATGCCTTGGCAAACCTGCTGGAAAAAAAAGGACACTGGAAGGTTGGAGACTTGAATTCATATCATTTGGCATTAATTGCAGATATGTGTCACAGTGTGCACTATGAAGAAATCTGACGGGGTTTGTTCCCTTTCTGGTTGTGTTTTCAGATATTTCCCTTTTCAAGAGAAAATCTCATTGTATATTTAGGATATTTTAAATTTGGGTTCAATCCAAGACCCCCGTACACCATGTTCAAATGTTATTCTTGCAGTTTTTTTGAAATAAAGAGACCCAATGTAAAATAACATATCAAAGCAATATGCAGTACATTATTTATATTTTTGCCCAAACTGGAATCTGGTATACGGTCCACTCGGGGTGTCATCCATTATACTTTGGGCACAATAGAACATCACGGTATACAAAATAAGCTAAAACCTCCTTGTGCTGCACATCCCTTTCAACCTGTCTTGACGGGTGTTTCGCGGGTGCGCTCGTTTTGTTTCATGATTGTTTTCTCCCCTCCTGATGTGGCAGAGAAGCATTAGAATTATCAGTGAAAACAGCATGTGGCTGGGATACATCCTGCAGTAATAAAACCAATATTGCTAGATAATTATCATGAATTTTTACAATATGACCGCTGCTTTTTTTTCCCTGGAGGGGAAACCATCAAGCGTTTGTAGATGAATTCATTTTTATTAGGCCACAATAAAATACTGCATCGGGGTGTTAGCTGCAACAATAACCCCCCCGGCTTTATGGTCAGGGGAAACGGCAATAAAAAGTCTATGGTTGCATACCAATGTAATG
Organism: Hippocampus zosterae; assembly: GCF_025434085.1. Classification (NCBI taxonomy): domain Eukaryota; kingdom Metazoa; phylum Chordata; class Actinopteri; order Syngnathiformes; family Syngnathidae; genus Hippocampus; species Hippocampus zosterae. Next base: position 8,924,783 of record NC_067464.1, on the reverse strand, counting down.
GGCAACATCATGCAGCGTATAGTATGTCGTCACATTGTTTGCTTTTTATGTGTTGAATATAATTCATGTCCAGAGCAGTAAAATAACCTGTTAATCCTTAAATTTAGGGTAATCTGCCAAGCGTTTTACTGAATTATTAAGTGCGTTTACTACCACTATCAACTGAAAATCACAACGTTATCTTTAGATTTTTGTTTATTGTATATTTGGTGGTTAAGTATCAACATTAGTTTAAAAAAAATATTTGTTTTCTACAAAAAGTACAGAGCATACCGGTACATAAGACTTTGGTGGCAAGCTGGGTAAAACATTTTATTTTAAACCATCCCCCCTGCATCTGTCACCTAATTTCGCTTTTCGTGACTCAGAAAGTCGCCTGAGAGCTAACAACATCCAAGTTGTTGCATAGCCAGCTAACTCGAGGGCTATGGCACCCATTCAGCATGTTTGGGATACTCCGGATCAAGCTATATGACGGCGTGTTCCGGTACTACCATCCAACCATTGTCTTCTGCTGATCCGGTGGAATGCGCCCAGAAAACCACATCAGGGAGGCATACTAACATGATGCCCGAGCCTCCTCAACTGAGTGCTCTTGACGAAGAGGAGCAGCGACTTGACTGGGCTTCCCACCCTATTTCTAAAGGAAAGTCTGCTCCATAGCGGAGCAAACTCATCTGGGAGACAAAGTCTCTTCAAGGCATCCTGGGTCATCCCCAGGGCCTCCTGCTGGTGGGACATGCCCGAAACACCTCACCAGGAAGGCGTCCGGAGATATCCTAATAAGATACCTGAGCCACCTCATCTGGCTCCTCTCAACATGCAGGAGAAGCGGCTCGACTCTGAGCCACTCCCGGATAACCGACCTTCTCACCTTATCTCTCAGGGAGAACCCGGTCACCCTGCGGAGAAAACTCCTTTTGGTCACTTGTATTTTGGATCTCGTTCTTTCGGTCACTACCCAGAGCTTGTGACCATAGTTGAGGGTAGGAATGTAGACGACTGGTAAATTGAGAGATTCACCTTTTGGTTCAGCTCCTTCTTCAACACGACAGACCGATGCAAAGTCTGCGTCACAGCAGATCCTGCAACGATCCGCCTGTCGATCTCCCGCTCCGTCCTGAACTCACTCGTGTACAAGACCTCAAGATACTTAAATTCCTCTACTTGGGGCAAGATCTCATCCCAAACACAGAGAGGACACTCCACTCTTTTCCAACTGCGGACCATTGTTTCAGATTTGGAGGTGATGATCTTCGGAAGGGCTAATTTGACCATTTTACTACTTTTTTTTCACAATAGGAGGAGCAGCAATTTCAGCGAGACCAATGTCAGTTTACTTTCGATGAATTCCTTCGTCTTTTTGCAGCCTGTCACAATGAGCTATGACTGAGTAGTAGCGAATGTCCCTACCACACAGAGGTCTGTATCAGGAAGTCATAAATTCTTCGCTGCCTTCTGTTTGTTTACACCTCCCGTTTCCCGCCAAACAAACTATAGATTTCCCCTGAGAGGGCTATGTCATTCCCTCATGCTTTATGGCCAGAACCAGATGGGAACAGTCACAACACAATTTTTAAAACGGCATGTTTGCACAAAGGTGAGTAGCCTTGTTGAAATGACAAATAGACGATGGTCAAAACTAGCATGTACATCATGATGGTTATTTTTGTGAGGCACCTTTTTTAAAATTTCATTTTAATCCATTTTTTGTTTCGGGTTAAATGTAGTCATAGAATGGATTATTCGGATACGAGTCAATATCACGTTAAAGTGGTTTTGGTTTCCTTATGAAAATCACTCTGGCAAAATGAAAATACAGCAGAATAACAAGAACACTCTTATTATATTAGATTTGTTTGCATTTTAATTATATACAGTTTGCAAATATTGGTTTGGTTGCAACCTTATGCTCCAAGATCAGCGATCACTTCCCTCCAAGAACGTCCTGTTTGAAGCCTTACAATGGAGAGGTTTCATTTGACAATAAAGTTGTACTTGACTTGATCTATTTTACAATTTGTAAGCCACAAGTTTCAAACTGCAGTACTCAAAAGCGGCTCTCCTGCACATTTCGCTTCTCAACACATCTGATCGAAATGATCATCAGCAAGCTTCGTGAGACCTGATAACAATCCTAATCATTTGAGGCATGTGTATTTGCGGAGGGAAACATCTACAAACATACAGGATAAGGGGGCTCTCGAGGAGGTGACAATATCCTGAACTGCTCGCCAGCCAATCGCAGGGCAAGTAGAAAAACAAACGGTGTGAGTGAATGTGTTTCAATGACTGCATCAAATTATCGTGCGCATCCTCGGTCGCACTGCTGAAATTGTAATGGAAGTGGGAATAGTCTGGCATCCTGTTTGTCGATTAAAGTGGGGTGGAAATGAAGGCATGAGTGTGGAAATATAGTGTGCGCCAACCGTGACCGTGCGAGCTGAGAGAATGGGAGAGGTGCGTAATTGATCACGGGTGCGGTTTAGAACATTGCTCTGAAAGGTTGCGTGTTCAGTGTGCAGATCGTGCTCCCCTCCCATAGCCAAATAGCCTATTTTTTTGGGTGGGGGGGTGACTGGTATCGGGTACAATTTATGGAGTCATCTCGTGTGACATGATAAATGACAATTACGCCACAAAAGTTTTGTGCAACTCTTCAGGAGTATTACTACTTTGAATGTGAGTCCAATTCCAAAATGTGTGCCGTCAGGGATTATTGCATTTTTAAGTGCCTCTATACTTAAATTCAAATATGCCACAGTACATTTGTGATTTTTTTTAATTCAGATTTCAATGTGCATGTAAAATAATTAATTTCCTTATTCAGAAAAAAGATCCTGTTTTTTTTCTACATTCCAATTAAAAAAAATCATGCGCCTTTTTTACAGTGCCCATTCAACTCTTCACATTCATGAAAACATAAATTCAAGTATTTATCCCATCATGACACATACCTGTCACAAACACATTCTGACTGTATTTCCAACTGATTAACACCGGTTAAATCATGGCTTGAACCAGCGCTCTTTTGTGGAGGTGTGCACCTGCTATTTGGGGTTTTATACCCACGTGCCAGAATGTTTTATTAGTGTTGTTTCCTGCTCAGAGGGGCTGATGTATTTCACTGGTGAAGGACATGGCCCTGGCTGTTTATTTCCCATGATGAAATTGTCCACAGGTTCGTGTTGACTGTAAATAAAAAGTTCAATGAGCTTGGACCTCACCCCTTCCAGTGACTATCCCATCTACCCGTGTAATCATACCAGAACCTTTCAATTGTTTTCAATTGCATCAGTTGAAGGCCATTGCAATCTATTTTAATCTGTCTTAATACAACGAGTTAAAAATATCAAAGTTTAGCATCATTTTGTCATTAACTTCTAAATTAGCTTTGATGATGATGAATGTTAATATTATTATTTGTACAGGAGGAAAAATACACCTCATGAGAATGGGTTGCACAGTTTTAGAAGGTGTCCACTTGGGGGAGTAAGAGTGGAGCAAAATGGATGAACCCAGCAGAGGTAGAGATGTCGAAGCATTTGGTTTGACCGGCAATTCATGATTTGCTTTTACTTGACTGTGACGGTGATGAATCCAATGCAAGCCAAGTTAAACAGCCTGTTTGAAAGTCAGCACTTGAGCAATTAAGTGCTGACTCTGCCATGCATTGCTGAGTGTGCTGTAAATGTGACTCTCATACAATAGAACCTCTTGACTTTCTGGTGATTCGTTCTCCAGTCTGATTTTCAGCTCATAAATGATTGATCAAAGTTACTTCTGTTGAAATGAGAATTAGATACCCCCGCCCCCCCACCACTCCCCAAAAGGTGTCTATAATGATGTGATAACTTTAGCTGGGATCTTTGTGGCTGTGCTGCTGACTTGGCCAGTGTTTATCAGTAAAGTCAGTGGGTCAGATAATTGAGTAAAAAGAGACAGATGGTTGCAGCATTTACTGCTGATTACATGGAGGTCATAAAATGCCTTCCAGTAGCTGGGGGTGTCAGGTCCAGGCCTATTAAACTGCCAGAATACGACACCAATGTAAATGCCCTGGCCACAAGGTAGAGGTATTAAAGTCAAAGAACTGGGTCTATTCTTCAGAGAACTAAACAAGGATATAAAGTCATTTCAATGCTTACTGTGTGCAATTCAACATCTATCTATCCATCTATCCATCTATCCATCCATCCATCCACCCACATATATATGGGGCAGGGGGGGGGCGTTCATGGGGGAACCAAACAAAAATCAGCTGCTTTATCTCGCTTGGTTTTCAAACTCATTGAAATACAAAGTTTTCTTGCATGTCAGTTTTGCATGCTTGATTGAAGACATTTTATCCATCCATCCATTTTTCCAATCCGCTCACAAGGGTCGCGGGCATGCTGGAGCCTATTCCAGCTGTCTTTGGGCACACATAGACAAACATCCATTCGCACTTCCAATCACTACTAGGGACAATTTAGACTGTTCCGTCAACGTGATGATTTTGGAATGTGGGAGGAAACCCGAGTACCCGGAGAAAACCCACGCAGGCATCCGGGCGGGGGGGGGGGGAATGCAAACTCCACATGTGAATGCCAGAGCCTGGGTTCAAGCTCATGACCTCTGCACAGTGAGGCCAACGCGGTAACCAGTTGACCATCGCGTATGAAAACCTATTCGATCGTAAGATGGCTGAAACTATTTTGTCGTTAACCCTTTCATGTACAGCGGTTACTACAGTGGACAGCCTATCTATCATGTTATCACATTACAGGGTGCATGAAAGGGTTAAAACAGGCACTTGCTCCCTACATAAAAAAACACCACTAGCCATGAAATTCATCCACTTATGTGACATCAGTTGTCTACTGTCTGATCTTCAAATCCATACTGTCACTCGGTGTGTGATGCAATGTGTTCCGCTTGACCGCCTTGTAATGAGGAAATGCCTTTCGTTATCGGTCCATTAGGAGGTGACCACACTGTCTGATGCCAAGAAGCCCCCCCCACCCCCCCCACCATCCGAATGTCAGCCTCATGCTACGTGACATGCTCACTGGCGTAAGAACATGCACCCGTCTGTATTATCCACCTCTGATAAGACTGTATAATCAAGTGCTGGAAATCGTTTAGATCGCCCACATTGTTCAGTTCCTGTCTGACCTGCCATCAGATGCAAAATGCTTCTAATCTTCATCCACTTTGCATTCACCACCATTAAAATCCCTAGCTAGCTCACTGCACTGGAAATTTATGAACACTGACTTTGCTCATTTGCTTTCTCTGATCCCAGTCATGTAACCCAGGCTGCATGCTAGTGTGAAGTGTACACCCGTCACTCTCTGCACATTTCTCGCGGCGTTGTTAGTTGTGGCAGAGTATCGTGGGTTGCATGCAAATACTTTTAGAGTGCACGCCTGATGGATAAATGTTTGTTGTGTCTGTTTGAACAGTGATGAACTCTTTTTCTTTCTTTCGCTCTCGATTGATACAGATCTCAGTGGCCCTGTGCTTACATCTGTTGGCTTGCTGTATGGAAAATGTCCCTCTGGTATTTTCATGTAAAACACACACACACAGCTTTCACTCTCCCTTAGTTTGTGGCAAGTCCTCTTCACACAGTGAAAGCAGAATGGTGGAAGTCAAATTTTCTTTTGTTTTAAACATGCCCACATAGGCTTGATTGTTAAAATATCAAGTAAACTTTTTTTAATCTTAACGTGGAAGAGCTGAGACAGATTTTATGTCAACATCACAACATTGTACTTTCTCCTTTGATGGAGGTGGGGGGAGAAAGCATCTGAAAAATACACAGCTGTGATTGGTCCAGAGCTCTGCCACTCGACCAGCAAATACTCTCCACTTCCTCTGTCCTCCTTTCCTGGTGCAGCCTGGGAAGAGGGAAGGGGATGAATGTGATCAGTGTGAGTCGCCGGAGCTCCCTCAGCCTGCTCCTTCTTACTTGTCCTTGACGGGACAATCGGGGACGAATAGCGAGTTAGTTTGCGTCGTCAGTTGCTGATGCAAGGGCTGAAGTGCTGATTTGTGCTGGGCATCTTGGAGTGCTCTGATGGGAGGCAGTGCCGGCTCCGGCTGGGACTGGGGATGTTGAGTGTGGGGAGGGAGGGCCTGTTTGAGCTGGGACAGCAGCTCCAGCAGCAGGGGGAGTACCAGGCCGCCCTGCATTGCTTTCTCAGCTGCCTGCTTGGACTGACCCACGTGCAGAGTTTCACCTCTCTGCCCAACTGCCTTCACCAGGTGAACAAGCTTCACATTGTTGTTGTCCCATAAATTGTTTTTGTTTGCATATTCCCCACGTGCATCACCCAAATCTGACGCCTGGTAAATGTGTGCGTCTGCGTTGAACGTGTACACGGTGCTTATTTAAAGAGCACCCTTCGAACTTAAAAGAAACTCGCTATTGTTAAAGGGATACCAATTCTTGCCATTGTATGGGATTCACAAGGCCCGCGAGGGATTTTTCTTTTGCCCGATAAGTCCATGAAGGAATGTCCCAGATGTCAAAACATAGTCCACTCCAGACCACGTGAACGGTAACGTGATGATGAGCAGACCGAGGATGCTTCGAGGCGATAACAAATCATTTGTTTGACAACTCATGACATCATCCAATGTTTTTAACCCTTGATCGTTCTTCTGTGCTTTTCAGATTGCAGAACTGTTCATCACTGAAAAGAACTGTATCCTGTTCAATTTAGCTCTCTTATGTTTATTAGCCCTCGAGAGATCATGTACAGAATTCAATACAAATGGAAGGGTTGGAAGGAGAGGGAGTCAATATCTGTTGACAGGTTCGTACCTTTGTCCTGCAATGATACGGTGTTTGTCTAAAGCTCATGCATTAGTGGTAAGAGGATTTGTAGGCTCTTATCTTGGCACAACAGAGCGGCAAAGTAAACTAATTAACTTGTAGGCTATCTGCACTTGACTAGCTTGCCCATTGCCATTTAACAGCCTCCATAAAGCTCAACGTTATACAGCATAGGGATAACAGAAGGTGTTTGGTGTCTGTGTATATTTTCCTCTCCCCTGTCACTGAGACACTGCAACTCTTAACTGGCCTGCTACATGAAGCGGTGGCTACCCCTCACTAACCATTGTTTAAATGGCGTCGTTTGTTCAGTGTCGCTTCAGCTCAAGCAATCGGCAGGACCCCAGCAGCATGAAACATTATCCCTTACCTAGTTGGACAGGGTTACATCCTCTGCCCTACAGTACATTACTACATTACGGCATCAATATTCATGTCTACGTGTTCAATTGTTGAATATTTAGTGGCCTTGTGTAACCACAAAAAAAAAAAAGATAAAGAATTGCGGAACCTAAAAGAGTTGATGATAGTCTTCCTCGGCATTGTTTTTGATTGTTGTTTTTCCAGTGGCCCTCTGCAAAACAAGGTCAAAGTTCCGTAGCGAGTAATGATGAAGCACAGAAAACAGTATTGACCGTCTCTTCTCAATTGTGCAAAAGCTGAATTTTCTCATCAAAGATTTGAGTCACATTTGCTGGTATACACTTAACAATGAGGGCACATTAACCGGTTAATGGAGGCCTACTGTTTGGTTATCAGTGCAGGGACCTTTGTCCCGGCCAGAAGCTGTTTTGCTTGTTGAGTGTTTCCTGATACGGTTCCTGGAAAGCATGTGGCAATGAAGAAGGACATCAGATAAAACCAGTGTTCCGTATTTCCTATAATTATGGTGTGATGAGGCAGAGGGAGGGGCCAACACACAGTATACGGTAATTACATCTCTTCGAGTCTCTTGCAGTGATACCCAGCGAATTATCCACTTTCACTTAAGTGGTCCAAAAAAAAATGAGCAAGGCATTATCTTTTTACATCTATCTTTGCCAGCAACCTATAGTGACAGACGGAACAATTAAATGGGCTTCCACCAGATGGCAGAAGGTAAAATTGACCTGTGTAGCCAGCTGTTGCCATTCATATAACTGCATAACTTTGTGTGAAACTAAACAGGCCTTCAGTATTCAGTATACAGTCATCAGTATCATGATTTCAGGAAATTTCTAAGTAAAGTGAGATAAGTGCATCATTTTCCTTTGGCAAGGTGCCATTAGCTCACGCAAACGATGTGCCTCGGCTCAATAAAGATTGGGAATGTTTGTTCTATAGAAACAAATGAAAAAAATATATATAGTGCACAATGTTAAACGAAGGTGCCATCGTTAGTGTAAGCGCTCAGTGATAGCACAACGCTTAAGTTGTGTGCAGTTCTTCTTGCTTCCATTGTTGTGATCCACTCAGGCTAAATATAGCGGGCACAGGAAGTGCCCTGACCTTCAATGATGGCCGCAACCCTCACCCTACCCCCAAACAGTCTAACGCCACTTATCAAATGTATTTTCCCCCTCTGCTCAAAGTCCAAATACTTCTGGATGTAACTATTTATGAGCAATGGAAAGTCACATGGCCGATGAACACTAAGCAATTATTTTTGCACGTGAGGGATGTGGTTGAAGTAGGTCATTTAGACAGTAGGGGCTGTGTTTATTTTTAAGCACGTGGTCTTTAAATTCACCTGACAATTATCACTAGTCTGTCATTTCACAGAGGGCCCAGTACAATGGAGTCTTTCTGACAACTTAAGAAGACCCTATTTTTGAAGGTGCTTTTAATAGAGGCTTTTGATGACAACAGTACCGGTACTCAGAAATAACTGACGTCTGGCCAAAAAAATCCAACATTCAAATGCGATGTAGTTAGTACTTTGTGGAATAATGACAGGACTCCGCATACTCGGTTTAAAAATGCATTTCAGGTGTTGCATTTGTCACAATATGGTAACATTGATTGACACCAGAACTCATCAACAACCTGTAGTGTTGTCAGCCGGTAGAGGTCATTCTCGTGATGAGCGGGGGGGGGGGGGGGGGGGGGGGGGGGGGAATGACACAAGAAACAGAGCTGAGCTGAGCAACAGGGCTGTTTTTAACTTCAACAACTGACTCGTCCCACTGGACAACTGAGTGATCCTTTACCCATATAAACAGATGGGAAGGCCCTCCAGTTCATTCAAGCTGAAAAAATGTTCTACGAGGTGGCGTTGATCGAGCTCACGGCTCTACACGGGAGCACAGGCAAGTTCAATATGACAATGTGTATTTGAGCTCTCAGGATAGAGACGCATTTATTGTCACCATAAATCGGGATACTTCACTATATCTGCTTTGAGATTGGAGAAAAGTATCTGAAGTCAAATGTAATCAACTCACAAAATAATTTAACCTGCAATGGATGGGGTTTTTTTGGGGGGGGGGCGGATTTTTTTTTTTTTGTTCGTCTGGTTTGCTGCTACAGAGTATGAACATTTATTTTATGATAAATAATATCCAACTTAACTGCCCTGTTAATAGTACAGGTATTCTTATGCAGCAACATAACACAGTTCCCAAAAGTCATTTGAATCTTGTGGTCAAAACTCAGATTGGAAAAGTGTTTTGACTATTTCAAAGGGAAGGAAGTATATTTGCTCGCTTAAATTTGAATTGGACTGGACGTCGTGTGCCTCGTGATAATGATGTAGCCTCCAACCATTGACGGTAATGTTCCAGTTTTTCTCAATTCTTTTGAATTTTTGTCATCTTGTTCTGTCCCACGTCATTTTGTCACATGTCCACATTTTCTTTGCTCGCATGAGTATAAAGAAGCCTTTAGCCTGCATACCTCTCATTACTTTGGCTGTTGCAGATAAGACTTGCCGGCAATCAAACTGAAATCACAACATAACACTCTTTATATTTTTTATGTCCTGGTGATAAGCAACTCAACATTAATATTTCACAATATAAAAATAGCTACCGTACTATGAGGAAATAAAAGAATAAGGATACTACTACTACAACTAGTACAAATAATCATGTCCCGCCCGCGGTGATGAGACTTTTTTTCCTCAGGTGAATCTTGACTTTTTCTAATAAAGGGAAATATGTGAAGCTTGAGATCACCCAATCATCAATGGCTTTCCAGAAATAGCTCATTGCAAGTGAAGATAAGCACTTACTCCTCCCTGCTTCGAAGGAGAAACGCGAATGAGAACTTGTGGCCAAAGACCGTAAGAAGACGACACTGTAATTCCTATCGTGTTGCATGTACGATTTTCCCTTGTATTAGGTAATTGCCTGATATTTGCATCTCAATTTCTTTTTAAAATCCGTATTATCTTTGTGCTAAGTAGTGCCGTCTTTTCCTTTCCATACCACAATGAGATGGTTTGTCAACAAATTACGCTGCAACCAAATAAAAGTGAAATATAGATCTTGCCCAGTTTCGAACAATCAATCTACCACAGATATTCAAACTTTCAATTTGGATTACCGGTACTGAAATTGTCAAGCGAAGTGGCAGAACAAGCCTCCAGAGTACACTTTGACTGTCCTATCCATACACAAAGATGATGTTCCCCTGTTGGCACGCACATGGTCTGTGAACACAAATATTTACTTCTGAGCAATGCACTTCGGATTTTGAGAAAGAAACTGGCTTTTGCAAAGGAACCGTGATGTTTTGCATGTTGAGTACAAATTGTTTTTGAGAGCTTACCGTGTTTCCAAATTTAAATTCTGATCTGAGAAATGCACCAAAGACGCCGGGAACAACTGCAATGATAAAAATTAAAAAAAAAAGGAAATATCTGGCAGCTATATCTTCATCTGAATTATTGTGAAAATTATCTTAACATAAAAAAAAAAAAAGTTGACCTTCTCAAGGCAACCGAAGGCCCTCTTTGACGTGACTCCGTGTTTGTTTACCTACTGGAAGTTGAGCCACTATCAGCAGTGCGCTGGTCATTCATCATATCTTTCTCTCAGATCTGCGTGTCTGCCTCCTTCTGCATTTGCTGCAGAAGTGCTGTGTATCGTACCCGAAGTGGAGGGGAAATATGGGCGGTCATATGACCTCATGACTTTCAATCGAAGCTGTGTGTCGCTTTGCTTCAGAATACTTCAATATCCCATTGATCACTAGCTCGCTTTTCTCAAATGGGCATTAACCGTATTAAACTCATGTACCCCCTACTTAACGTGTGAAGCGTGTCCACAGACTTTCTATTTGTTGTTTCACATTACACGGATGTGTGTCACAGCGTTCTAGTGGGTGTGGCGAGTGTGTTGTTTGATCCCCTTATCTGCTCTCTTCGACCCATATCTCTGCACTCTTGTCTCCAGTTCTCAGTTGTTGCTTTTCTGCCTTCTCAGAAGTACCAGATACTCCGATACTATTTTTTTTCTTTATTTTAAAGCCCGCATATCACTACTCGAGAGGACTTTGATAGCCTGAGTGTTTTGTTGGCAGTCTGATTGTGATCCCATGCCCTGTATTTGTGAAACAGGGCTCCAGGAGGAGCCTTCACTGGGCTCTGCAGGATGCGCGACCCAAGAGGAACTCTCGGAGCAAGCATCCCAGGCAGAAAACCTGGAGCGCCTGGCCCAGCTTTGCATCATGAGCAAACAGTAGGTAAAACTTCCACCGAGGAATAAAGATGCCATTCAATGTTCAGATGGACATAATTTGTTGATGGCTGTTGAACCACCAGAGGTTGTGATGCAGTTATGAGGTTGTCATGCAAGTCATTTGTTTTTGAAATAACAACCACAACTGTTCCATTCACTGTAACTCATTCAAGGCTATTTTTAAATTATTATTTAAAAAAATTAAGAATCCAGGCATTCAATTCCAGGTGATTGATATATTTTTCAAAAATGTTCATGTGGTAGGGTAAAGAATGCTCTGAAAATAGCTGCCACTGAATGAATTCTTTAAAAATGTCATTTTTTGTTTGGTTTTATAAAAACAGTTTACTTAAGCCATAACTGTAAAAACAACAACAACAACACAGCACTCTACGTCGGTAGGAGGAATACCACACAAGATCTGGTGTCTCGGTCTGTTCTTTTTGAGGACTTGGGCTAAGGAGTTGCCGCAGAGGTTTGGCTGCGGTGTTTCTGTTGTAGAAATGGAACGGTTGTTCAACTTCTGCAGTGTACCTCAGGGAATGAATGCCCTCGCGTAGCAATACAGTTGGACATGCAAAATTCCAATCATGAAATGAGTTATCTTAGAACGAATACCGCCTTAAAGCATCAATGCCGCCATCACTCTTTCAGCCATATCGTAGGGAAGTCTTTGTCGGTGTTCCTCGATCAGGTGTCCGCTACGGGCCGTTTAAAAGCCGGAAATTTGACACCCGGCCATTACTAATTGAAGGGAAGTGTGGCTTTGGAAAAGCGAGTCTGACATTCTGTCACGCTAAACAGAGCTTGCTCGACATGATTACGCAAGACGTGAGGGTGTGAGTGCGGCGCGTTGACGGGTCATATATGAGGAGACACGGCTGGTTGACCTGCATATTTTCTGCATCGTGTCGACCTGGATGAACACTAGAAGGATGGATGAGAGGCAAAAGCCCATAAAACAACCTGCAGGCAAGAATAAATCAATTTTGCACTTCCTCCCCAGGCAGCAACCTTCTCCCCGCATCTAATCCCAGCAGGTGCATTTTGAGGTTGGTCTCGGTGCTGCACCTCCGACTCTGAAACAGATATAACGTTCACATGACAACTAACACGAGTCAACCCAGTTGACCCACATCGGTCATGGTTTTCAATTTTCTCTTTGAAAACAGAAAACAAGCCGAGTCAAACCAGTCAGTTTGTTTCAGATCGATATTTCACATTTGGCAGCAGTTTAAATTGAAAAGAGATTTCAAAAGTCATATTCAGACACTCGGAACATTTTATTCAACCGCAAAAATGAAATCAAATTGAAATGAGTTCTACTGTGGTTTGCCATTTTGAATACAGTACGACATGAAGAATTGCATTCCATAAATCTGAGACACGCGTCAGATTTATTTCCCCCCCTTGCGTCCTGAAAATATTATGGGTGTGGTTTCAACGTGACCATCTTTTAGTCCACAAAGATTTTATGGCTGCTCTTGATATTGTGGGTGTCACATGTTTAATCCATGGCAAGCCTACATGTGATTAATTACTTTTTTTTTTAATACCCCATTATAGACCTCATCTTGCGCTAGAGTACAGTGGAAAGGTATGTCACTGCCCTTTTTTCATGCACCACTTATGATAACCTGTAACCTGACAACATAAACTATCCACTGTAGTAACCGCTGTCCCTGAAAGGTTAAATTGTTATTTTGTCAATATTTGATACATTCAGTTCTGATTTGGACTCCCTTCAGGCTGCAAAAATCCACCAGAGGGCCTTTGGTAACGACCACCCAATAACTGCCAGAAGCCTGGAGCTCATGGCCACAGTATATGCCGAGATTGGCAAAACGGAATATTCAGGTAGGTCGTACTTGTCTCGTTGAATGGGTTTGCCGACATTGTTGAGATTCTTTGGCAGCCGACTCAGCTACATGACAAAACAAGAAGGTGCGCTCATACATATGGCGTCTAACCATGTAAGATATGAGGATCTCTTTTTTCAAAATAAAACAAAGGGCATTTGTTGTGTACATTGTTTGGTTTTACTGTACTCTGGGTACTCCATGCATATTAGGTTCATTGAATTTTCTTCACCGAGCTGCAAGAACTACATGAACAGTCGAGATTTAGCCTTGATAGGTTGATTATTTTTAATGATCATACATTCGCTTATCATCAATGTTATTATTAATGTTATGTTCATATTGAGTGATTGATTGATTAATTATGCTTGCAAAGAAGAAAGCTTATGCCTGACATGATAAATTGATTATGCTTGCAAAGAACGCTTATGCCTGCAATCATTAATTGACTATGCCTGCAATGAAGAACGCTTCTGCTTTTAATAATCAAGCCTGCAGACATTTTACCCTATACCAGAAAAATACGGGAAAATAATCATGACTGCCCTTTTATTCTTTTGGGTACACATTTCCATTCGTTCAAGTTAACCTCTACAAGAACTAGTGGCGTTATCAATTGATCACATTAATCCTCACATACATCATGCAAATCATTCAACATTCATTGTTGACAATGCTTACAAATCATACCTGGTGTTCAGCTGAGGCAAGATTTAAGTTGGGGCAACCAAATTGAAGATTATTGTGACCTCATTTGACAATAGAACACGTTATTCTGCAGTCGATAAAATAATTATTGGTATTTGTTTGTATTTTAATTGAAGATTGTATCACAGTCAACATGCTCGGAAAAAAAAGTTTGCATGTTTAATGTTGTTTGACTTGCCTTTGAAGTAGCCTGCGGTTTGATACAATATTGGGAAGTAGTCATGTGTGACTATGGTTGTGTTGCAAGACTCCCTGGGTCAGCGTGTGTCTGCGCTCTCCAAACGCTTCGCTGCTGCCGAGTCAATCAGGGAAGCCGTCAACGGTTTTCCTCAGTTACATCCGGAGAAATACTCGGAGGTTCACCACAAAAATAACTTTTGCCATCAGCAGGAAGACAAAACGGAAAACAAGGTAGAGTCAGATCCACCTGCGCATGCACACACACACACACACGTGCGCGCACACACACACACACACACACACACACACACAATGTCATGAGTACAAGAACACACACACACTTGTTTGTTCTGAAGGGAGATAGTTCCTTTGCACTGTTGGTCACCGTATTACATGCATATTGAACTGCCTCATTGTAAAGCGTGTCAAAGTAATAATTTAGCCTGCATGTTTTTTTTCATTTAATTTCTTTTTTTTTTAAACATTCCAATTGCACTTTCAGTTCGTCAATGGAAGAATTCCCACATCCATCCTCAAGAAGCCAAGCCCCACTCACGGGTCAGTCACAGAAGCCCTCCAAAGCCGGAAAGGCGAGCGGAGGGTTCGATTCCGGGAGCCCGAGACTACGGTTCATGGTGAGAGAACAAGAAAACAATGTGACTGAAAGAAACTATGCTGCCATCTGGTGTATCTGTTTTACTCCCATCTAAACATTTTGTAGCCTGTCCAATAACGTCAACACATACCTTATATCCTACATTTCTAAATTCAATGAAATCCTCCAAGGTCGCATAAAAATTTTAATTTCAGTGGCGGTCAAGCATGATAATCATACAAGACGTGGGTTTTCTCCGGGTTTCCTCCCACATTCTTAAAACATGCATGGCAGGTTAATGGAACACTCTAAATTTTCCCTTGGTGTGCGCACATTCTTGTTCGTCTTATGTGCCCTGCGATTGTCTGGTAACCAGTTCAGGGTGTACCCCGGCTACTGCCACAAGACAGCTGGGATAGGCTCCAGCATGTCCCACGACTCTTGTGTGGAAAAGCAGATTAGAAAACGGATGGATGGATGGAGGGAAGATTGATGGTCAAAATGTGATCACGGAACAGATGTATTCCGGATCGTGTTTTCTAAATCCGAAAAAAGGTGCACCAAAATGAATTGCAGCGGCTCCACTGTATTTGATTACAGATACCATTTGCCATTTCGCCATGTACAAACTTCCCCCGTTCATCCATTGACAATAGAAGGTGCACGGGTTGCACCAAATAAGAGGACTTTGTACTGTCTGACTGCTATGACAAAATAAATAAATACATTCAATACGGATAGAGATAAGATAAGATAAGATAAGATAAGAAAACCTTTATTAGTCTCGCAATGGACAAAGTCCCAATTCACAGCAGCAAAGTTTCAGCTGTAACTGCAGAGCATCCCGAATGTTTCCTTCTTCCACCTGACACGCTGCTTTTCTGTCGGCTCCACAGACATTCCTTCCTGCCATTTCCTTTATCCTTTATTTGTCCCACACAGCCTCCAGCAGCAAGAATGTAGGTAGAAAGAAGAAAGAAGAAAAAACAAACAAATACAAAACGGATAAATTGCAGTGCTAGTACTTAGCACTTATTACTTATTATTACGCAGTGATGACACAGGTGGTAATAATAATAATAATAATAATAATAATAGTAAGTTTCACTTGATGCATACGCAAGTGTCAGCAGTACTGCATTTATTTATTGCTTTTTAAAATTTGGATGAACTAAGCAAGCATCGCAGGTGGGCTGGGTATCGAATCATTCACTTATTCCTGTCGTCACTATGTAAGAAATTGCTATTGCATAATTGCAATGTGCCAGATCAGCTGGCTTGCCTTCTGTGCAAAGCGTTGACCAAAGAAATTAAAAAGCATTACAGTTTGTATATTCTTTTAAGTTTATTACAATATTAACCCTTTCATGCACCCTGTTACCTGATAACATCATACGCTGTCCACAGTCATAACCGCTGACCCTGAGAGGGTTAATCCAAACAATGCATTTTATCTCCATCTGTGTTGTGACGTATTGCTCTAAATATATGATTCTTATAATTCATATATTTGGAGCAACCCTGATAAATGTTTCTCGTGCTGAAAATCAAACAATATCCCACAAACTGGAAAGATTTTTTTTTCCATACCAGCACAATGCATCATGGGCTATGTTTGATTTTCTAGTGAACCGTCGTTGTTCATTACTTTTCAAGAACACTGTGGGATAAATTCGGGCTAATACATCAGAGATAAGGAATCACGACACATTCGAACGGCACAACAAAATGATCAGCTCCTTATTTCAGGCATGTAGTGGAGCGGGAGTGATTGCAAACACGGATTTGTCCTATTCCACCTCTAACACTTATCACAGTGAGTGTGATACAATGCTGCAGTGTGAATGACACTTGACATTCAAAGTAGTTTAACCAGCAAGGACTAGTGTTTATTTTTGTCAAAATCATCTTCTTTATTTAATCTTGCGTGTGTCTGTTTGTGTGCGTGTGTCTGTGTGTGTCCGTGTAGCCTTTGTAGCCTATGAAACGACGCCTTCCCGCCCTCACCTGTTCCTGTTCACTTGCCTGTTCCTGATGATGTCCTTCGTGGGCGTGGCCATGTACTGCACAGGCCGGCGACATCCACAACGAGTGTGCGAGCAGCTGGAGGCCGCTCTGGCTGTTTACCTGCTTCACATGAAGCAGCTTGTTTGGGGTTGTTGGGTGTGGTTGACCATGCAGTTATGAAGACCAGTCACAGGACAGGACATCCTTTGTGGTGAGACATCCAGCTCCCACGTGTGCAAAGCTGTTGGATTTATTTGATATATAGCTTAAAGTCCATGAATGAGTACGCTGAATATTCAAAGACAACGCATCTGCACCATGCGCTTGTTTGACAATTTGGCAGACCAGTCTTTGCCATGTTGGGTGGGACAGTGCAGCCAACACAACACATTTAAATCATTAGTCACTAAACAGTGAGCACCAAACCCGCTGAATATTTGTTTTATATTTTTTTAAATCGTCCCATTGGATGGGACATCTATAGGAGTGGATGAGGTGTGGGGGAGGGCTGAGCGATCGGGGACATTTGGGTAGTCTCCAAGTGGCTCATGTCATGAATCCAATATGCAACGAGTGCACTTCATTTGAAGGCAATTAAAGGAGCTACGGCGGCCCGGTAGCCCAGTGGTTAGCACGTCGGCTTCACAGTGCAGAGGTACCGGGTTCGATTGCAGCTCCGGCCTCCCTGTGTGGAGTTTGCATGTTCTCCCCGGGCCTGCGTGGGTTTTCTCCGGGTGCTCCGGTTTCCTCCCGCATTCCAAAAACTTGCGTGGCAGGCTGATTGAACACTCTAAATTGTCCCTAGGTGTGAGTGTGAGTGTGAATGGTTGTTCGTTTCTGTGTGCCCTGCGATTGGCTGGCAACCGATTCAGGGTGTCCCCTGCCTACTGCCCGAAGACAGCTGGGATAGGCTCCAGCACGCCCCGCGATCCTAGTGCGGATCAAGCGGCTCGGAAGATGAATAAAGGAGCTGCTTTGTTTGGCCATGATTGAAGTCAGCTGTGACCACTCCCAGAGTGGCGCAGTACATCCTCTCGTAGTTCCGCCGGCCTTTATTCATCTGAGAAATTACCAACATCGGGTCTAACCTGCCTCCAAGTTACGCCACACGCCGCACAGGATTTCCACCAGTCGCTAAGATAGAGCCATCGGTCCTCACTAGTAAGACAATTCACCAATACTAGTAATGGGTTTTTTTTTCCCACTGCTAGTGCTCGTTTTTACTAAATTACTGTGCTGTACTAGCAACGCCAAACAGGAATCGTGTATTATGTAATATTAGTCTTCTGGATCCCACCCGTAGCACCAACATAACCCATCGTATTGTCTCAATAGAAGTATGTAGTTCTACTAGGATGTCAAAGTTGTTCTACCAATGTGCATTAATGTCACACATTAGTGGAAACAAATTACTATGAAATACGGACATTCTATGAGTGTGTTTATTTTTCTTATTAGTGAAGGCAAAGTGCATCCTAGTACATGGACCTTAAGCTGGATAACAAGGATATCGAATAAATGCTCAAATGTATTTTCATACCCGCACTGATGCTCATGTGTATGTGACGTATGCATGAACACCTCAATGGTGTCGCTCCGGCTTGTTGCTCCTATTCGTCCAATTTTGCACATTTACTCTCACATTTTCCTTGCCACACTTGATTCCGCAGCTGCCCTCTATTGTACGGATTGTATAATTGTATGATGCAAGTATTTATTTTTGTACAGTACATGATTTGTGTATAGATGACATGAAACTGAATGTGTCAGTAACAAATATCATAAGATTCTGCTTTATACTTGTCCTTTAATAAAGGTAAATAATATTCAATTGACTGGACACAAAGTGACAACACTCTCGCACAATCCAGTGCAAGTGCTACATCAGTGATGTCGTCTTTATAAAGACAATAATGCTCAATTTTGACACTGTTTTTGAGTTGTGTTTTGTAATATTGTAGCCACGACAATTGCAATTTTTAGATGCAGTACTTGTATGGGACCGCATTAGCTTGTGTAGGTGTCTTTCATGTGGCCTATAAGTGTATTTGGCAGCTGTTATTCGGGTGAAATGAGAAGGAGAAGGATATTGCTTTCCGTCTCATTGCAAGACCGGTAGACAATCCATCTGGAAAGCACATCTGATCAGACTTTGTATAAGGTTTCTCATTGTGGACGTTGGGCTATATATTTCATTCCAAAAGCAACAATCAGTTTTCATTTGCGGTGTCTGATCAATGTCAGGGTGAGTTACAGTTGGAGCATGTTCAACTTGTTAGGTGATTTTGAGGCAATACACAAACGACAAATGGAACCAGTTATGTGAGTCTCCTTTATCAAAGCACAACTCACACCGCCATACACATTTAAATTATAGGAGCACAACACACGGTGTACTTTTCGTTATGAGCAATAAAATATGTCTCCGTATTTACCAATGATGAGTAATTCTTAATGGACTTTATGGAGAGTGGATTATGTCAAGGCAATATTGAATATATAATAACTATATGGAAGCAAATAAGGGTTATTCTTGAAAAAAAAGGATCCCAAAATAAGACATTTGTTCACACATTAGCTTGGTAGCATTTCGCATTTGGTCACTTTGTATGAAGTGCCTTCACGAAGGGTTTTCTTGGTTCCTTCTCTTTTATGATTTCAGTTGTTTGGAATAAAACTCATCCAATGGTGGTCGTCTTTCTTGTGAGATGCATGCAGTCATTTTTCTGCTTCTTTTATGGCACACAGTATGACTGTTTAATGATGGCAATAAATAGTAGGGAGTAGCCTGAGATACGGTTTGACACCAGTTGCGAAAAGCATTTGGGGACAGACTGCAGAAGTACAGTTATTACTGTATTATTATTTTTTTAATAACTATCATTCAGTTCAGGAACATCACAAAAGCATGCCGTTTTATTACTTTTGCCACAGCATGCAGGATGAAGTGTGGACTTCGAATAACACGAGTCTCATTGATTGGCGTATAAAACGAGATATATGGTATGATCCATTTAAATCTAAAAGCAATTGTAATATTATTTTGCCATGCATTTTGTCTCATACACAAGGTTTTACAAAGACATGATCCGACCACGTGTCCAAGCCTTTAACACCTTTTTCTGAGTCTCAAACGGGGAGTGCATTTGCAACGCGTTGGTACGAGCTCGACGATCAGATTAAAAGAGAAACTAGTGGGTGAATGGACTCAATCAGGGAAGGATTAACAACAACCCGTGGATTTTCCTTCGCGGAAATTAATCAACTAGAGGACAAAGGTAAACCCTTCTATTCACTCTGCACAACGGGAGCAAAAGTCAACTGATATTTATTGTCAACAGAGGCAAACATTGGCGAGTCTCATGGCAATAAACTTGAAGTGTGTGTTTGTGTGTGTGTGCGCGCATCTTCTGCTTTCTAGATGAGGCCGGTTTTGAGGTCCGAGTTGCGGCGAGAGGAGCGTCCGAGCAGCAGATCCTTCTCGTGGATGAGGCTGTCCAGCAGGTCTTCTTGTCTGTAGTTGTGGTAAACCTTGAGAAAGGCCAGCACGGCGATGGCAAGCCAAGTGAGCCACGCAGCCCACAGGCCAAACTACGAGAGGGGCAGAAATGTGTTTTCATGGCGAGTGACAGAGGTTTTTTGTTGGCTCTTTGGGATGATGACAGGAGAACTCACCTGAGCTATTGCAAACTGATCATAGAAAGCAGAGTTGTCCAGGCCCAGTTCCAGGTCAGTGTCCTGCATGTCTTCACAGCTATGTAAAATAGGACACGTTACTGTCACAAAATAACATCATAGAACTAGAACACTCAGTAGCGGACACATCAACCTAGATGTCAGGATGACTAACGTGTCGTGTCTAGTGGTGACCTTTGGGACCTGGAAAATAAGCCTGAACAATTAATCAAATTCAAATGCACAGCGCAATGACAGAATGCAATTTTCAAATCGCAAAGGCTGCAATTTTGAAAAAAAAAAAAACCCAAAAAACTCTGCTTCTTTTCAATAAGTCAGAAGGATTTATTTATTTTGGTATTTATTTATTTATTTATTTATTAACGACGTGACAATTTCAGCATTAGTTAACATTAGCATGTGTGTTTATTTTTCATCGTTTGAAGTCATATCCTCTAACATTACATTTACACCGCAATGAAAAATCTGGTTGACCAACGAGTGACCAGCGTTGGTTTACATCAGGGATGCCCATTAGGTAGATCCTGATCTACCGGGAGATCTAAGACAGGTCCCAAGTAGATCCGAGGAGTGTCGAGAAGAAAAAAAACAAACAACCATTTGTTTGTCTTTGTACATGTTAGTAATATATTTTTTGTGTTAATATACACTGCACACTAATCATCTTATCAGTCTCATTTTCACAAAAAAAAAATATTTAAAAAATAAAATAAAGCAGGTAAATCTTAAATTTGTGTGTGTGTGTGCGTGCGCGCGCCGGTAAGGGTAGATCCCGTGAGGTTAGTTGATCGAAAAGTAGATCTTCGATCCAAAAAGTTTGGGCACCCCTGGTTTACATTATCAGTCAAGCGTGCTCGGAACTCTAGCTGATCCGACTTGGATCAAAACATAGCCTTTTGTCTCTTGTGTTTGTTTATTTTGTGGTTTGCAAAAAAAAAAAAGATGTGGTGGGTCATTCACCGACCTGCTGGGCATGGTGCCACCCTCGGTGATGGAGTCGCACCACAAATTGAATCCCACGCTGACCATGGTGCTCGACAGAAAGACGGTGAACACCACCAAGGAGCTTATCAGCAGGTTGAGGAAGGCATTGAAGATGGAGCTGCAGAAAAAAAATGGTGGGCAATTATTATCCATCCTCATTTGGGTCTCGGGTGCACTGGAGCCTGTTGCATAGTACAGATAGAACTAACCATTCAGAGTCGCATACATATCGATAGAAATTTTTGAATCTTCCACTATCCTGACATGCATGTTATTAAGCCAGAGTATGAGGAGTATTCACCATTTCACATACGTAATCGCAAACCTTTATGGAACTTTGGTGCCACCAGGCATCTAGGTGTGAGTTATTTGAGGAGCTTCACTAAAGTACTTAGTTGTACTTTGTGCCAAGGAACCATTTTGACGTGAGTTCAGGTGTTGAAAATAATTTAAAATAATTGTTTTGTGCCATCTTATGTCATCTTGCTCCATTATAAACCTTTTGGGGATGTCACTTGCAAATTTTTCACAATTTGCAGCGGGCCTTGGTCCTTGTAACAATAAGTCCCAGACAAGTTAAGGCATAAGCAAACGTGGTGGCTGTTTGGGTTTCCTAGCCATTAGAGACCAAAAAAATGATTATGTGTCATGTTTTTGTTGAGATTACATTTGTTTTTGTTCCCTCGTGTGCCTTTTTTGTTTCCACCTGTTCTCGTCATCTGAGTCGTTTGTGTTGAACCAATCAGCTCGCTGAACCCTTTGTGTCTTGTCCAGGTGTTTCTCGTTGTCCCGTCACTTTGCTTGTATTTAGTTCCGTGGGTTCTGTTAGTCTTGGTCAGATCATTGTGTGTGTGTCATGTTTTGCTTCTGTCATAGGTTTCTGTTGTTTGTTACTTTGGTTGTATACTTCGGTTAGTTATTTTTTTTCCAGTGTACTCCTGTTTTTGTTCAATACATTTTGTCCACCCTCCTCCTGCTTTTTGGGGTCCTCCAGCTACCATCATGCAATCCATGAAATTATCATTGTTATACTTATTATTATTATGATTATTTGCAACACATGAAATCCAACTATGCTTAGAGCCCTATTAAGGCGTGAGCTGGCAGTATGTGTTCCCTCCATTTTTCTAGCATGACAGATATTCTTCTGTGTTTCTGTTTGTGATGCTCAAAGTAGCATGCAATCGGGGCGTTGGATGTGGACGATGTTGAAATGAGAACATGGGCACGGCCAGTACTCACTCGTCATGTCCTTTGCACAAAAAGAACAGCAGCCTCCAGGCCTGCACTGCGGACAATATGAGGGAGGCTATCCCGACAAAAGCGATGAAGCTGCAGGAGGACTCTGCTCCCCACTCCTCCACGATGAAGCGCTGCTTCGATACCGTGATGTTCTCATTCTGCCACATCCCACGAGTGAACAGCAAACATTTGCCACCGAAGTCCTCCGTATTTTCGGACAGAGGCACCACGGCGATGAACCCAAACAGGAAGGCTAAAAAATAAAGAACGCACTGAGCGAAAATTAAATTATCGAGAGCCATTTTATCCGTCTCCCTCCTCAGTGCAGGGTCCTGCAGAGGTTGCGCATGCGCAGTAGGGGCAGGTGCCGCATCCAAAGACTCACAGCTCTGAAAACTAACGAGCACGGGAGGCCCTCAAGCCACATCGTTTCTAATACGTCTTGACAGTTACTTTTTACACCTGTTCTAAAAAATACTACTGTCATTGGCATGCCTGACATTAATAGAACTGTTTTTTTGGGGGGAGCGGCTCAGGGGTTATCAACATATACGCATGTATGCTTTATGACTTCACAACATGCGTCCCCGTTGGATTCTGAGAGGATGGTTGTTTTGCGAAATTAAAGCCACACGTTTTTATATGTATTTAATCTCTATAAAAAAAAATAACGAGACAACCAAATTCCAGGTCCAGCATGTCAAAAACATTCCTGTGTATGTGTGTATTTAGTTATTAAAATACAAAGCCATTCACTCAATGTTTGCGCAATGTAATATTTTTGTGTTTTTACATTGATGTTGACTGGACTTACATTATATAAGTCCATCGTTTATTTTTTAATTTAAAGACATTACTTCATATATCCAATCTTACTGCAACAAGCACCATTTATATGGTGTTGCTTCTCACTTCTCCTTTTACAACGCCAAGAGAGAATTTCATTGCAAAAAAAAAGCTTGTGCCTAAGGCGTTCAAAATGAATTAATTTAATGCGGGCTCCATAAAATATTTTCATAATCATGATTATAAATGTTCATGTTAGATTAATTTAATATATTTAAACATGTAAGCCATTAATTTGGGGTATTGATTCAGGGGTTGCTGCTGTGACCACTGAATTTTCCAATTCATAATTAAACATCTGCATATTTAATAGTTTTAAACTACATCCCATAATGTATAGAATTAGATTTCGGCCTATAGGATCAGAGACCAGATCAAATGTACAATTGTGTTTTACCTTTTATCGAACAAAACATTTGGTCAACACAAATGAGTGTTGTTTGTTTAAAAAAAAAGTGGCAGTGTTGAAGTCAGAGCCAGGGGTGCTCATTTGATTTGCTTCACAGGGTCCATCTGGACCACCAAATCCATCTGGCACCGCTTACAGTGCCCTCTAGTGGATAATTTCCATTAATTGTCCTCTTTGTGCTTGATATGTGGTACGTGGTTTCCTTGTCAACAGTACCTGTACAGTGCTGTTAACGGGGGAAAACACTGTTCGACTATATAGCTCGTGTTATATGGAGGCCTGTTAACAAAATGGCATCGTTACGAATACAGTTTACAAAACAATCAAACATTCAAATCATGTAGCAAGAGAACTTGCTGAGGACCAGGCAACGACGATTCAGCTTCATCAACTCATTTGGAATCGGAGAAAATGAATAGCCACATGTGCTGTGAGATATTTAGTTTCTGCAGTGGAGCTGACAAGTATTTATGTGAGAGCCGTGCACACATCAGATGGCTATTTGTATCCATCATGCAAAGCGCATAATTTTGCATCCACTCTGCATGTGATTTATGTTTCGTTGGCACCACACCCCTCCGCACATTTATAACATGTTATCATATTAACTTGGTTATTGTGTGTTAGCTTAGCATGCATGAAGATGTTGACAGCAAAGATCTCGTCATTTCTTGCCTGAGCTTCTTTATATATTTTATGCGTTTCTGTAAGCACTTTTTTACTGTTGGTCACAATGAATCCAGACTGTGAGAAGAATTTTTAGAAGACACACGCACAAAAATAAAATAAAAAATCTGGCTGAACGTGATGTTGTGTTGACACACAGCTTGTCTGCTGTCAAAGTTTGATACAGGATCAAATGTAGAGGATGAGCAGACAACTCCACGGGGCATTCCAAATAAACGTGAAAGGGCGATTCCATGCACACCCACACGTAGAGGTCCTCAAAGCCTCACTTCTAAATAAAACAGTATGTGTGGGCTCATGAACCGAGCACCCAGGGGACACCAACTGCAAAAGTGTGTCAGGCTGAAATATGTTATTCCCGAACCTCCGGCCCCCTTAAACAGACTACAGAGGTGTAGAGGGGTGTGTGGGGGTGAGGAAGATGAGGAGGAAGATGCTAAGCCAAACGTAGTCCCTGGATTCAGACGAGAGAGAGCAATGGGCAGCAGAAAGCAAATAGGGGGTCATCCATTTTTCATGAGATGCGAAGGCGGCAAAGCAAATACACTTTATCGAGCGCGCTGAACAATCTAAAGTGTGCTTTCAAGGACACCATGAAATGAGATGCATTTACGCTCCAAATTGTCTACCGCACGTCCTTGCAGCGTCGGCCGCAACATTACAACAACACACGCCGGCTGCACAATTTATTTGGTCGGATTTTAATCAGCGAAAGGTTTAATAATTCACACATGATTAATAATTGCTTAGAAATACATTATAGAAGATTCATCTTTTCAGGTGAAATAGAGAGAGTGGGAGGGCGTGGCAGGACAACAAAATAGCAGGGGCCCCTCACAGAAAGCAATTTATTGGTGACAAGTAGATGCACAACACGGGCAGGTTTGCGACACCTTGCTATAGTCGCTTAAGATCACAAATATTTGGAAGTGAATAGCGATTTGATACACTACCACAATGGATTTCAATTTTTTTCCATTTCCCATCCAGCAAATGATGGCAGATTTCTTTTTGGGCTTGCTAAATGATCGCTGGCTTATACCTGAGGGGAAAACTCATTGTTTGTAGCTTGGGTTTGAAGTGTGTTTTGTGTGACACCAGTGCTGGACCTTCATCACACGATAGTGATTGTATATTTACACTTGTTTTACTTCATTCTTCTGAGCATGCACACAAACACCCTGAGCATTCCTCGGACCACTGTGAGCAACACCAGACATGCACACGGTGGCCAAACCAATATCACACCTGTCCAAAACCTGCGATCATAGCAAGGTATATAAGGTCTAATTACCTTTATATCAAAATAGAACATATCATCAAATGGAGACTTAGGACCTGAATAAAATTGGCCCAAGTTTGTGACTTTTATTTTCAACAGACAGGTGATTTTAAGTATAATTAATTAAACCAGTCTGTATAACTAGGTGGGCGGCCTGGTAGTCCAGTGGTTAGCACGTCGGCTTCACAGTGCAGAGGTACCGGGTTCGATTCCAGCTCCGGCCTCCCTGTGTGGAGTTTGCATGTTCTCCCCGCGCCTGCGTGGTTTTTCTCCGGGTGCTCGGTTTCCTCCCACATTCCAAAAAAACATGCATGGCAGGCTGATTGGATGCTCTAAATTGTCCCGAGGTGTGAGTGTGGGCGTGAATGGTTGTTCGTCTCTGTGTGCCCTGTGATTGGCTGGCAACTGATACAGGGTGTCCCCCGCCTACTGCCCGAAGACGGCTGGGATAGGCTCCAGCACCCCCCGTGACCCTCGTGAGGATCAAGCGGTTCGGAAAATGGATGGATGGATGTATAACTATGTTCACACATTGGAAAACATGTCATCTAATAAAACACAAAAAAAGTCTCGTCACCTGACTTTTGAAACTCGCAAGAGAGCCTCATTCAAGGGGCTCGTTAACTACGTCCATGTTTGGACTTATCGAATGGCGCGCTTGCAGCCTCTCGTCTGTGGTGAGTGTGAGTGAATGCGTGTCAACGTACACATAAAACTATCCGACAAGTGAGTGTTCACCCTCGGTCGCACTGCTGAAACCATAATGGAAGGGGGAATAGTCTGGTGTCCTGTTTGTAGATTAAAGTCATGTGGAAAGGAAGGAATGAGTGTAGAAATGTAGTGTGGGCATCCTATGCGCCAATTACCCAATTGCTCACGCGCACACCTTAGAGGGAACGTTGCTGCCGAGCATTAAGAAAGTCAGTCTATGATCAACGATATGGATACTATATTTCTTTTGTCCAAATACTCTATTATAAGCTCATCATCCATCCGTTTTTTTTTGTTTTTTTTTAATTGTGTTTGTCCTCATCAGGGTTTCAGCTGAGCTGGACCAGCTGACTTATAGTGAGAGGAAGAGTACATTCTGGACTGGTTACCTGTCAGTCTCTGTGCAAACAAACAAGCATTTAAACTCACATTCACAATTTCTCACAATGGACAAATCGCAGATTTCGTTTAACCTTTCGACTCTAAGTCGGATGTGTCAAACACTTTCCAATGTTCTGTCCTCTGAGCTTATTATAACCAATTAGATTACTTCGGAGTATTCATATTCAAATGCACAAAATGCCCTGTGTCCCATACTGTGCTTTCTTTTGAATATACAGTATATATGCAGTATATCAGTATATACTGTATATATATATATTTTTTGTGCCAGTTCTAATGGCGTCCTGTGAAGCAATCCTGCCATCTTTGTGTGCCTGAAAACAAGCCAAAACAAAAACAGAGAGAATTAGAAGCTCATATCCTGCACACTGATGTGCTAGGTCTGATGAAATATCCTGTAGACATTCATCTTCCCCCTCTGAGAGCACTGGGCCAGCCACTGATTAAATGCTCTTAATAGAGGCCATTCATCTCCTCCTGTTGAATCCACAGTGTTGTTTAAACACATACAATTAGCCAATACAACATAAAACCCTTGTTATGTGCTAATACTGGCACGGTTGAACCTACATCACAAAAACTATCGCTGTTTAATTTGGTGATCGTACGCTCATCAAGACTGTGCAGCTTCGACCAACACGCCAAACTCAGGTCCTAGTGGGCCGCTGTCCTGCATGTTTTCCAAGTTTCCCTGCTGCAACACACCTGATTCAAATGAACAGGTTCAATGTCAGGCTTGCGCAGAGCTTGCTAATGATCTGATCATTTGAATAAGGTGTGTTGCAACAGGGAGACTTGGAAAAAACGCAGGACAGCGGCCCTCCAGGAACTGAGTTTGACACCTGTGCTTTAAGGCACCGGGTCACATGAGACAGAAAACATGATAGCTCGATTGCTAGATAGCTAGATAGATACAAGTACCGGTATGTAGGTTGATAGAAAAATCACAATTGATGATTTTTAAATAATTAATTAGCATATTATTGCATGACATAAGTATTTAATCGCCTACGAACCAGTTCTCCCCACTGTAGATAGATATGACATTTACATCCAAGAGGAGAGTTTGTCAAATTTCTGACCTAATTTGTAAATAGATGTCATGGCATCAGTGTAAACGTGCATTGTAACACTCACATAATTGGCGGTCTCTCGTTCTCTCTCTCTCTCTCTCTCTCACACACATACACACAAGCTCAGCAAACATGACTTAATGAAGTTTTACCTGCCAGATGCCATATGGACCCAAATTGTAAACTAAATAATGAGACGAGTGCGTCACACTGAAATCATTATCCAATAAAACACTGCTAAAACAATTATCTGCTCATATCCTGCCAATTATACGACAATGTTTGGCCTTCTAACCCAGCATGTATTTGCAGAATTGCAGAATCAAATCACAAACATTATGATGGTGTTCTTTTTTGGACAAAGAAAAGGTTATCAGACAGGTCACTCACATCCCACCATGAAATTTTGGCCTTCGTTTAGAAGATGACATATCATGGCAGGCTTTGATGTTGATGCTGGAAGACAGGAGAAAAGTAATGAAAAGGGACTCGAGGAGCGGGCGGTACTGATGAAGAGATCACATGCCGTCTCGTGATGAAACAAAATCCTCTGAGACCACCATGAGATCATCGATGAGGCTGTACAGTGTAGAGCACTAGCGCCCCCTACAGACTACTGATCATCCACACTTCAGTGAGTGATGAGCAGGTTGAGTACTTGTTGTGACTGTCTTATTAATATTGTTTGTTTGAAGCAGAAAACATAAAAAAATAAAATAAAATTCCCAGCGCGCAGGATTCTCTTGTATAAAAATGATAGTACAGTACCTCTTTTTTTAAAAAAAACCCGATTCGAACGCATGCGCAGAGGAGATGTGCAAGTACCTAATTGACTTCTTTCACAAACAGTGGTCTGTGGTGCCATCTTGTGGGTTAGGGTTATTCCAAGCTTGACGCGTTATGGTTCAGTGTACTTTTTTTTTTTCAATCTCCTTGACTTTCAGGTCCATTGCCTTCATTTAATTGTGTAAATGATAATATGCTAGTTTGCCATACAGAATCATAGGAATGTTTTAGGTAGACTACAATTCAGTGTGTGCTCATAGTGCTCAGCATGATCATGAAAGTATCTTCAAGAGGAGTAGGTATGGTGTTATATAATTTTCATCATTCTGAAGGCACATTGTATCGGCACTAAAATATTGCCGAAACAAATATGGCAAAATAAAGAAAAGTATTGTACACTAATTAAGGCCAATATACTCGTGTATATATATTCTAACTGAAGTTCAAAAACAACAGAGAGGCAAGTCATTTCTGGCACTAGTTTATTCTTGTTCCATCGAAAGAAATGCACAAATCCGCAAAGCTACTACATACAAACGGCCGTACAATAGCGATTCCAAGTCAACTCGGATGTCATTTCTACAACATGTAACATTGCATGTACGCTGCATTCAGCAAAACAAATAAATCACATGTTCTTCTCTCATGTTAATGAAAGAAAAGTGGATCTGTATTCTATTACTTACGATAAGAAAAGACGGCACAAAGTTTTGCATAGCTTCTTTGTAATGTAGACTTGCTACTACAATATAAGGCACTTCATGGAAAACAAATTTTTAAAAATTATATTTGACATAATACCGTTTGCCTCAACACTTCACTTGCAAGGTTACATGACAAACACACTTCACTCTTCTTTTGGCATTAAGTCTCAAAATTCTCTAAATAATCAGGTTGGATTCTTGTGCATAATCTGACTGACAAACTGTCTAAACACCCCCACAAACCCCACTAGTTTCTCAAGAGGACAACGTAACACTGTGCAATGATTGTGTGTGTGGGAGGGGGTGGGGTGGGGTGGGGGGTTATGCAGAGTAAAAGGCAATGCTGTCCCCTGCAAATTCAAAACCTGACGAGGTGAATTGGAGACTGACATCTGAAGTGAGGGTGGCGAGGGCAGCGCTCTTCCTTGCTAAATTAAACATGTCATTTGTGTCCCACTCTGCTTAGTGTGAGTAGGGGAGTTCATGGGTGCAGATTAGAGAAGCAGCACCCATTCGGAAGAAGGTAAGGAGGAAGCATCCGCTCTATCCCAGTTGATCTTCGTACTGCTTGCGGAAGCAGTCTCCTGCTGGGAAGAAATCCCAGCACCGCTCTTGGTACATCTTCCACACATATGACTCCTGAGGCACATACGCACACAAAGAAAAGTATGGTAGCAAATTGCTTAATTGACTGTATGTTTCATTATTTACAGGCATGCATGCTTTTATTTACAAGGGTATTATTATCATAGGTTGTGAAACAATAATTTCAAATAATATATATATTTTTTTATTATCACGTGTGGTCACACCGGTTCTGATTCTGTCATGATTTGGTTTGGGACCAACAGGTGGCACTGTAGGGCTCCCTCTGCAGTTGCACACCTGTTGGTCATTATGTAATTGTTAGGGCAGGAGTCCTTTTATACAACTAACACTCAGTGCCAATCATTGTTGCTTTTTACTGCTGTCATGTTTTTGTGTCTGTTGGTATGCTACTGTCATGTTTGTTTCAGTCATGTTTGTTATTGAGAATTTTTAGTTTCTGCCATGTTTTTTGTTTGTTACTTCGGATTTGTTTTATTTTCATAACTTAGTTTTGGATTTAGTTTTCTGTGTTTTATCAATACACTTCTTAGAATACACCCTGCTCCTCCCTCCTGCCTGCTTTTTGGGGTCCACCACCACCTTGCTACGTGACAGATTCAGTGTAATGTCAATTGATCACAACAAATCATGCTGCACCTGGCCAGTGTGCTCAGTCTCGTCCTTGTTGATGAGGTACATCAGGAAAAACCTTGAATGAATAAATGAAACAAAGCAGAGTCAATGAAAGAGAAACACAAATATCTGTCATAGCAACACTACAAAAACAGACAAAACAAAATGAAGCTATGTGTGTTCGGTAGAGGCGGCACGGTAGTCGGCTGGTTAGCACGTTGGCCTCACAGTGCGGCGGTGCAGGTTTCGATTGCGGCTCCAGCTTTCCTGTGTTAGTTTGCATGTTCTCCCCGGACCTGCGTGGGTTTTCTCCGGGTACTCAGGTTTCCTCCCACATTCCAAAAACATGCATGGCAGGCTGATTAAGTACCCTAAATTTTCCCGAGGTGTGATTGTGAGCGCGGATGGTTGCTTGTCTATGTGTGCCATGCGATTGGCTGGCAACCAGTTCAGGGTGTCCCCCGCCTACTGCCCGGAGACAGCTGGGGTAGACTGCAGCACGCCCCGCGAGCCTTGTGAGGATAAGCGGATTAGAACATGAATGAATGGAGGATTAGATTACTTCTCCTTTCAGCGGCTCTTGCCAAGCAATGTCATGTGGTTCCAATGTTTATTTCACATTTTCTGCAACAGAGAATTGAATTTCTGAAAGTTTCTTGAATGTTTACTGTATAAGCGGATGGGGGTGCCTTGGGTGACTTTGGTACGACTATTAAGAACTAAAAACTTCATCATAGATACAGAAAAAGATAATACTGTATTGAACTATTCTAATGGTGGAATACTCACAGGTAATTGGCCAAATTGTGCTCTTGCAAAGTGTGAGTCTCAAAGCCATGAGGCGTTGTGTCAAAGTAGTCGTTTCCGATCCCACAAATGAAACATTTAGTCTGATGAGAGAAAGAAGAAATCATAAGGATGAGGAGGAAAAGGGAGGTCATCGCTTGGGTTGATTCTATTTCCGTTTGTCTGAAATCTCTCACCTCCATGTCCTCTTTGACTTGTTCCTGCTGGTCTCTCAGCTCTCCAAAAGCATCAATTATCAAACCTGCAACCATCAACAGATTTAACTTCATGGATGCCTTCACTGAAGGATAGAAGGCTACGATGTGTGTGATCTTCATAGTGTTGGACAGTCAGTGTGCGAAGTTCTCCCACAATATTTTACGACTGGCCCAGTCTCTCTCAGCTTATGATTTTGCGGCGATTCATCATTTGAATGGCAGTTGCACAATGTTGCAAATTATATCAAATTATCTCATTGCATGGAAGCTTCCAAACATTGAGAAAAATACATTTCTGAAATCTGCAAGTGTGACACAGCCTTCCACTACGTGCTGTCAAGCGATGGAAATGCAGGAAATATCTATGACACGGCTTGTGGTTTACAACAATACGTAACCATATTAATCATTTCAAATGGATATGGATGAAAGAGCGAAACTCGTAGTATAAAATATATACACGAGCGGGGGTGCCGACCAGGCCGGTTACATTCAAATGAACAGGAAAAGGTCCAGTGCACAGTCGCGACGACGCGTCTCACCCTGGATGATGGCCAGGAGGATGACGATGACGAAGAAAAAGAAGGTGATGTCAAAAAGGATGCGATACAGCTCATAGGGATCGCCAGCCGGGTCTTCAATCTCGTCACCGATGCCACCTCCAGCTCTCACACCGACATACATGTGGAATAAGTAGCACTGTGGAGGAAAGATGACTCTTACACTTGCACGGATTCCACTCTGGGGGGGGGGGGGGGGGGGGGCTATTAGAGTCGTTGTCTTACAGTCATCATGTCGTCACACTTCATGTCCGGTTCGTCGTCATCTCCGCTCTTGTTGTAGAACTTCCTGAAGAAGTTGAAGGCCACCACAGTGTAGAGGTAGACTACGACGGCCAGGAGACCCACTGTCAACACCAGCTGCGCACACACACACACAAGCATAGCCACTCTGTTAGAAAGGAACATCCCATTATAGGGTTATGGTTGACCGGTTATTCTACACCCAGGGCTGGTCGTATTTTATAATGGACAAAAATATTACAGTCACGGGTACGCTGTGCCTCACCTGCTTGCCATTATGGGTAACGGAAGACAAGATGGTGCGGAGCGTCTTGAATCCCATGGCGATGTCCAGTAGATGTGCAGCAAAGAAGAAGTTGTTATAGTGGCCCAGAATGGACATAGTCGTGTACCACCCAAGGTAAAGGAATGACTGATAAGGAAAGGCACTTGAAGTTACTTCAATTCTCTTATGCATGTATTCATCGATCTAAGCATTCATACTTACGTTGTCTGTAAACACCACCCCCATTTTCCAAATATGATACATTGTATCGATGGAGCTCAACCTGTTGACAGAAAAAGGTATGTCTCATCAAGAAGTTTCTTCTTAGACATCTCATCTCTTACCAGGACACCAACGATGCCTCCTTGGTAACAGCCTCCTCTGTCGGATTAAAATCCAGAGCACTTTTGTCCAAGCCCAGCAGCTCTGCAATCCTTTCGGCGCCATACAGATCACCATATTTTTTGATCACCTACAAGCAAAACAGGAGCAGGGGAACAGGGGAATGAGTCCCCAACTGATGTTTGCAGAATATTAGTATTCTACATGCTTGGTATCAGTGGGTGTGAAAACTTCCATGCATTTTTTTTAAATAGCACATGTACTCATTATGGTTAGCTGGAATTGATCACAGCTGACTCTGGTTGATAGGTGAGGTAGGCATACCAGGGACTGGTTGCTTGCTAATAACAGGGAATTTATATACATTTTTAAGTTGTTCTTCTTAAATTAATGAAATACAGATTGTGCTTTTCACAGTACACCCGTGATTGGTATATATTCATTCATTCATCTTCCGAACCGCTTGATATAATATATATATATATATATATATATATATATAAAATTGTTTTTTGTTGGTGATATTTATCACAACAATGTCAGTTAGCACAACAAAGCAAGAAAGTTGTTTTCTTCAAAACAATTTGCAGAGTTGTTTTTAAATCCGTAAATTGCGGGACAATATTAGGGACAATTAGTTGTGTAAACCTTGAGTTCTTTGTTGAAAATCGGGGCAAGCCAATTTTCACAGGAGCTAAACAAACTCCACATATTTTGTTGAATTGCCCAACTAAATTATGAGTTTGTTGTCTTGAATTTCTTTTTTACAGTATATGGATATTTTGAAGTCTTTATTGAACCTCATATCTGGAAAGCAGACTACCCTGAGAAAACCCAAACAAGCAGGGATTCAAAACCACACTCTCAAACTGTAAACCAGACATTCTAACCCCGAAATCAACTGCGTTGCAATGTGATAATGTCATACAATTGAGCCTCAAAAGAGAAATTCATTTTACACCAGTGACAAACAAGGCTGAAACAGAGATTCTTCATTCACTCAATCACCACTGGTGTTGACAATTATTGCATTATTATTACTTTACTGAATAGGGTTTGGTCCCTTGCTCGAAGGCACTTATAGGATGCTAAGGAAACAAACTGGCATCTTTAAAAAATAAATAATAATTAAGAACTATGTTTTCTTATCCAAGCAAACCCTTTTAGGATTTAGCGACTGCTACTCCACAGATACAATAGTTTGGTTTGAGAATATCAAATGCTCAATACCTTACCTTTCGTTTGACAAATTTATCCCAGTAGTTGTTGGGGAAAGACCTGACAAGACAGCATGAAAAAAAAAATACCGTGACACTCTTGGAAATATAAAGAAAGGATATGAATCGGCAAGCCGGACGTACGGCGTATTAATGACCAGCCTGTCCCACTGTCCTTTAATGTCGTCATCTGATGGCTGCTCTGTGATGTAGAGTCCAGCAAACTCCAACTTCCTGGCTATTTCTTTCTCACGCTTGAACACCACTAGAGGAACCTTATAGGCACACCATAAGTCATTCAATTAGTCCTTCGTGGTGTTTTGGTAATCTGTTTTATAAATTGTTTCATTTGGACAGTACGCTATATAGACAAAAGAACAGTGGAATCTTCCAAGGGAAAATTCTGATCCGCAGTCATGCAGAATTTGGGCTTTTAACTGTCGCCGTACAAGATGTCACCAAATAAAAGCACGGGGGGATATTACAGTTCACATACACTTTAATGTTTTACCTATTAACATGTTGACACACGCAGAGGCTCTTAGGGTTTCTTACCTCCCCTGAGGCTTGTTTGATTTTATGAGTGCACTGGTTAGAAATCTTGAATTCAGAATTGGAAAAAGCCAAATAAGGGGTCATTTTGAAGCGCTCGCAGCTTTCGACATGTCATAAAAGAATACGGGGCCCAAATGCTTTTGTCGATATAGCGAACCGTATTTGTATTTGTACTGTCTGTAAGTTCATTGGGCAGGTATGTGTGTACCTTCAGGTAGTAGTATCCCACGACACACAAAAAAGATATAACAGTGTGCAGTATTGCTAGACAGCGAAGTGTTGGCGCCATGTATCCTGTACTCTCTTGTAGGATAAAATATTCAAGAGAGCTGTCTTCTTCTTCCTCCTCCTCAGTTCTCCCTCGACCATTCCAAGGGTCCTCATCAGAGTTATCGCCAGTCACCTTATAACATCATATTTTTTAAAAAGTCAAATATTTTTGTTTTTTATTTTTACATGTTTGCAAGATGCATTTTTTTTGACTCACTTTATAGAAGAGAAGAATGAAATTGATTGCAAATGCGACAAAGAGTGCCAAAAATCGCAAGTTGTAGAAGTTCCTGGCCAGGTAGTTCTATAAAATGCAAGAAGTCACAAATATCCATCAAATAGTCATCGGTCATTAATTGGAGGGTCTGTCATAGAAATATAATCTGACCAGCATCTTGGTCTGGTAGATTTCCAAGCCAGCAAAGAAGCTGGCCGTGAAGGCCTCCGGTGGTTCTTTCTTGATGCTGAGTCTTTTCTTGGGGACCTTCTTCTCCAGTGAAAGCTCAGGAGGGGCTTCATCTTTGGCCTTGTCGTGGTCCTTCTTCTCACCATCGTCAGAGCTACACCAAGAAACATTTAAGACACATGTGGCAGGAAAGTCCTCACGAGGGTCGCGGGGGGTGCTGGAGCCTATCCCAGCTGTCTTCGGACAGCAGGCGGGGGGACACCCTCAACTGGTTGCCAGCCAATCGCAGGGCACACATACTGTAGACAATCACACCAATGGACAATTTAGAGTGATCAATTAACCTCTACCGGCCATGATTTGGGAATGTGGGAGGAAATCCACGCAAGCACGGGGGAAACATGAAAACTCCACATAGGATCGAACCCACAGTGCCGCCACCCTCTAAATTTAGTACCCCCCCTCCCCAAAAAAAGACAAAACACTGACTCTGCTTTCTCTGAATCAGATTTGTAGTCTCCATTTGAAGCCCTCTTCTTTGCAGCCATCTAGAAAACAGATGAACAATGACATAAACTTCTACAGCGGAAATTGTCATTGCACTTATTTTACAAATGCAGATTCGGTTCTAAATATTGCCTATTTTTGACCAGATCATGTTTCAATATTAAATATTGTCACCTGTGGCTTCAGTAATTATTCCCTACCAAAAACACCACCCATGTAAATACAAAATGTAGTGCAATATAACCTCAAAGTTTAAACACCCTAAAAGCTAAACTGGAAAAGCATTTCAAGCCATATACCTCAAAAGTCAAACAAAACGTGAGCTTGAAACATTCGATCGTCATGCATGATAACCAAATCTCACGAACCTTCACAGAGAAAAAGAGGAGCACCCGTGTTTATTTTTTTTCCCCTCCCACAAGTTTTTTGAATGCGACATGACACTTTCAATACCTCTGCCACGACATGACAGTGTCACTTTGCAAACATCGCCATCTTTCAGGCATCTTCAAATCGTGAGTCGTTTGACTTTATTTTAGCCTTACTCGATCCTTACACGTGTATCGGAGGAGTATTAAAATATTTCTTTCAATTTTTAATGGTAGTTGGTGGCAATTTTTGTAGACTGCTTATCCTTAGTACGGTTTGCATTACACGGACTGAACAGATTGTGTTCGATTGAAGGTTCCGCCGTTTTCGATGGTACTCACCTGAGCCTTCTTCTGCTTGACAGCGCTGGCTATGGACGGCGCGTCACCCCCGACAACCACCTCGGACACGTCCCCTAATCCGGGCTCCGCTGCATGTTTACCCTCCTTTTTTGGCTGGATGTTCAGCAGCTCGGCCATCAGGTCCGCCTCCGCCACTTCCCTCTGAACCATGTGACCCATCTCGGTCAAGGCTGATGCTTCATGCGCCTCCATCTTCTCTGCCTCCAACACATCGCCGTGGATCCCGAATTGAGTGGGATCCGGCATGTTTCCCAGAATATCCGTGACCTTCATGTTCTTCGCCCCTTCGACGAGGCCACCACCAAACATGGTGGTCCACAAAATATGAAAGAAACCCCAAACCAAGCTGTACACAAAGTGGAGGAGGCCGGTGATAATCATCCAGAAGAAAGCAAAGAAGCCATGCACCGTCTCCCTCACGCTCATCCTCCGGAATTTTCTGTACTGCCGTTTCATGCTCTTGAAAGTGAGCAACTGGCGAATGTGGCAGATGCTTTTTCTCATGGAGACACAAGCGATGGTAAAGGCCGATGAAGACTCCAACCTCATATTCTCCTCCTCTTCCTCCTCCTCCTCCTCCTGCTGGTTCTCCGCCAGGTTCTGTTTGTCGTCCTCGTCGTCTTCTTCCTGACGCTCAACTGGGTCCGGCTCTGAAATCTGAGATGCCAGTTGCATCTCGAAAATGGTATCCTCGCAGAAATTGACAAACAGCTCCATCTTTTCGCTCTCTCCGCCTTCGTTGACAACATCAAAGATGAACTGTCGCTTGGACTCTTTCACCTGAGGCTTCTCCCACTGGGTTCGACTCGACTCGCTGATTTCAAAGTAGACTCGTTCGATGCGCTTGGCTCCGCCCATGATCTCGATACGACCCAAGTAGGGTTCAAAGTAGCTGAGGACACTTTGGGCCAGGTCCTGGAATGTCGAGAGGCGAGCATCGTGCGGCATGTGTTCCGAGAGGTTTGTTAGCAGAACGGCCACGTTAAAGCCGATGTCCTTAGCGGGCTCATGAAATCTTTCCACGAACTGCACGTAGTTGAACATGTCGTTTTCATCCGCCTCGGCGCAAGACAGAAGAAACTCAATCTCTGACTGCGAATACTGCTTCTGGTTCTCCATGGACTTCTGGAAATCCTTCTTCGAGATGAAACCTTTGCTTTCGGCGTCGTAGATCTTGAAGCTGTCCGACGTGGTCAGATCCTTCAACTTGAGGAACATGTCAAAGAACTTGAGGATCATTTCCACATTGCTGGACGATTCCACCAAGGTGTCCACCATTTGTTTTCCAATGGTCCCGTTGACAACATTTCCTGTGATGGGATCAGCAACGGATATTCATCACACAAATCGTATTCATTGTGCAGATGACATTGTTGCGTTTTGCATTCTGCATACATGCTGCTATAAGAGATCCGATAGACTTCACCTTCGAGAAGAGAGAGCATCATGACGATCATGTCCTTCTGCAGGTCCAGCAGCTCTTTTAGCAGTTCAATTTGACTGGAGTCCTGTTGAACATTTTTTTTTGTTTACCAAATAATTCCATCAATATTTCTTCTTAATGTCTTAAGCGTTAATTCTACAAATGCTTCCAAACTTTAGACTGGAACTGTAATCTACCCTGTTTGGGTCTCGTTAAGGAACTGAACTTCCAAATTGGGAGATGAGCTGAAAAAAAAAATGGGTGCCAACCTGGTTGACTGGAATTGTATAAAATCTGAAAAATCAAGATTTCATACCTGGGATAACTTCATCTGCATATTTGCAAAAACATGCAGGAAGCCGACAACTGCATCCCACAATCTGCTATGAGCCAGACTCTGTTGGTTGCCTATACATGGCCCCTATAGAACACATGACACAGTTCATCAATTCATAACTTGTCCTCAGATTGGTCAAAACCGAGGTCTTGTTAGATGTCGGGATATCGCACCTGTATGTACTCCGTTAATGAGTTGAAGACCTGCTTAGCAACTGCCAGCGCTCTGGAGAAATTCCTCTGACCCGCCTCGTCAATGATATCTTTTCCAGAGTAGTACCAGTAGAAATCACTGATGGATTCCTATCAGGAAATATGAACACATGAAACAGCGGAAAATAAAATAGACAATTCATGAAGTGTTGTATATATTTTAAGAAGTGCTCATAAGCAGATGATCACACCTGAAGTCTCAGCAGGTAGTCCACGGTACTAATAATGATGTTAACTGTGGTAGTGTTTCCTGTCTGGGTCCTTAGAAAGTTCTGGAAATCTGACGAAAATGAATTGACATCACTAAGCATTAAAGATTCATCAATGAGATAACATGTTGTGATTTGGTTTAAGTGTGCGAGCGTACCGTTGTTGTGTCCCTCACACAGTAGTTGCAGAAATCGAAAAAGATCCTTAGTGAACTCGTCATTCTGAAGCACTTTGGAACCTGCGGTGACAAGGAACCAAATAAATGGTTGGTGTCAGTGGTAAAGCGGATGGATGAAATTCCTGTTTATTGATAGAGGCAGTAGTGGAAGAATTAATTTTGCAAGTATATAAGGATGTTTTCTAGTTAGCTAATTGCGTATACAGTAAAGACCCCTCCATTGCAGTTGTTCACAGTCCCCTGATTTAATGCAATTTTTATTTTTGTCTTGGTTCATGACTATTTTGTTTTGCCTCTAGTTTATTCTGGGAGCAATTCCAATGTTGACCACTGTATAGCAAAATACTATTTAATTCGACACAATGGAAATCTGACTATAAAAAAAAGAATGAAAACAGGAAGTCCGGTATTTTAGCTCACCCTCTTGTTGAATGTTTTGGTATTTTCTCAATCAGCTTTATGATTTGGATGATGCTTTCTGACCTTCCGTTTACACCTGTACATTATTAAGAGTTAATAGCTTCAAGGTGTTTCCAAACTTTTGACTTGTACTGTATGTAATCGACATAAATTTTTTAAACATTTTGTGACACACTTCTGTGTAGCAGATTGTCGTTTTTTTATTATTGTTGGGGCGGTCTGGAACGTAAACTTTGCGATGGAGGGCAATTGCTGTACCGCAATTACTCTAGTAATAGGAATACAACTGAGCAGTGTTGCTTAAACTCCAGACAAAACATATTGGTTTGGTGCAAACAAAGCAAAGATTTTACTCTTGATAGACACTGGTTAGTATAATCCAAATGAGGGCAAATCAATACAACTGGCAAGCATGACCTTGTGAAAAAAGAAGGAATTTGGGTCACCTGACCAAAGACTGAACAATATACTGTATTGATTAACCAGATGTTAAAATAAGCATGCATGCGTTCCGGCTGCTTGGGTTAATACTGTAAATAAGGAATAGGGAGATGCTTGTATTGCATTCAGGGTGCAAAGGGGGGAAACATCAGAGGGGTCAAACGGGTGGGAGGGAGCAATCAAGATGTCAGCATTGCATAGAAGAGTAGAGTAGAATCTAAACCGTGTATTTACCCCGCTCACTCACGTTGACTGCGACCGACGACATATCAAAAAAATAAATAAATGATAGGAACACACAAAGAGCAGACATAAGCAAAGGAGAAGACATTGATATTCAATCACAACGATAGGAGAGAATGATTGCACTCCAGATGTAACTTCTACATACATTGATTTGCAACATCAGCTTGCAATTGAAGTTTTAAAAGAAATTCAGTCTATTCTCTACAGGCAAGGATTAAAACGGTTCCCATCACTTATGCCTGAGTTGTGGTGAAGTGGAAATGAGCTCCAATGTTGCGTCGTGGATCATATTTTTGTTTCGATACAACTTTAGGTACAAATGCACAATCGAATGGGATCCAACGCAAGACTTATATTGACTCTGTAAATATAAAGCAATAAGTTACATTGTTAAAAATTATTTAATTGATTGTGCCAATGTACCTAATGAAGTTATCCATGATTCTACATACTGTATGCAAACCTGCAGTCAAATTTATTCCGTATTGGGCATGATTTTAATTGATGTCACAAAGTAAACGTAATTGATTGGCCGCAGTTAGACAGGACTTGGACATACAGTAACACAGGTGCACCTGTATGATGATAATATCAACATGAAACCAAAAAAACATGATATGAAAATGGAATTGTGCCACCCAAAAAGAGCAAAGGAGTCTTGTGCCGGTCTGCAGTGTCCCGGAGATGTGGCCAGCAAGGCCAAAGAAACGAGAACTGTGCAAGCCTGACCGACATGTTTTGATTTTTGAATCACCAAACTTTGCTCATAGCATGTTGAATTAATCGTTAAATGACTTCTCAACACATGGTTAAATCATCCTCTGTTTTTAAAGGGTGCATTTATTCATTCATTCATTCATCTTCCGTACCGCTTGATCCTCACTAGGGTCGCGGGGGGTGCTGGAGCCCATCCCAGCCGTCTCCGGGCAGTAGGCGGGGGACACCCTGAATCGGTTGCCAGCCAATCGCAGGGCACACAGAAACAAACAACCATTCGCACTCACACTCACACCTAGGGACAATTTAGAGTGTTCAATCAGCCTGCCACGCATGTTTTTGGAATGTGGGAGGAAACCGGAGCACCCGGAGAAAACCCACGCAGGCCCGGGGAGAACATGCAAACTCCACACAGGGAGGCCGGAGCTGGAATCGAACCCGGTACCTCTGCACTGTGAAGCCGACGTGCTAACCACTGGACTACCGGGCCGCCCAGGGTGCATTTATTTCTACATATAATTAGATTAGCCAGGTGTGCCTATTGAAGTGGCCAGTCATCATGAGCGTACCTTTCATTGACCTGAAACTAGCTAATATCACGGACGTCGAATACCTGTTGTATGTATGTTCCGTACTAATTTATTGCTCTCTGTCCGACTAATAGCAGGATTTTGTGAACACTAGGAGGCAGACTTTCACTTTGAGGCACAACGCAAGGATCAAATAAGAAACTATTGTATGTACAGCACGATTATACTGTCATATAATTATCGATTGGGAAGGAAAATGTGAGGTTATGTTGACGAAACATTACTCCTGTTTGAGTAAGAATGTACAACCCAACAAAAAGTTCTAACAAACAAGAAGAATGTTTCTTTATCTGAAAATGACAACATGGTATTTTGGAGGCTAAGACTTATACTGTAAATGAAACAAGAACATATTGTTGGTGCTGCTTTCGTTACATACTTGATCCTTCTTCTGTAACCATTCCAAGACCTTCTGCTTTGTTTTGCCTCTCGAAAGCATTGAGGTCCAGCACACTACGAAGGAAAGATGAAACATTATCGTCTCATATTTGTATCGCTTCATTAGACTACCGGTACATTGAAAAAGGGTGG
Source organism: Hippocampus zosterae (assembly GCF_025434085.1). NCBI lineage: Eukaryota > Metazoa > Chordata > Actinopteri > Syngnathiformes > Syngnathidae > Hippocampus > Hippocampus zosterae. The sequence goes on along the minus strand of NC_067464.1, from coordinate 8,882,499 downwards.
TGGGGTGGGTATCGGTGTCTGTTACCTGCAAGACATCATTAGTCCAGATAAGCTTTTGAAGAAGCCGACATCTCGCTTCTCTTTCAGGTAGTCCAACATTTTCTGCACAAAACAAGGATGTTAAGAGGATGGTTGACGTAGCCGTTTAAATTGTTTCTGGTTCCCAAGCAGCGTTTACCTGCTGTACCAGAATGTTCCCGCCATTGAGAATCGAGATGCCCAGTTTCAGGGTGAAGGTTACCATAGCATCGAGTCGACCTAATGACCTCACTGTGTCAATCATACTTCATACAGTGGCAAATGTGGTGAGTGTATAAAGGTGGACAGGTACCTTTGCTAGCGCCAATCATCTGGAGGACCATCTCTGCAGCCCCACGGTCGTGCAGTCGAGCCTGCTGGTACAACATCTTTTGCTTCTCCATTTCCTTCTCCTAAAAGGCAAGACATTCAGCACACCACAAAACAGTGTGACAGAAAAAAAAAAGCGTCCACTGTTTGCTTCACTCGTACCTCAAAAGTTTTCTCTCTCTCATCATTCTCCTCTTCACCTTCAGCACAACTCTGAGAGGAGAAATATCATGTCAAACCGCTACATGGTTGCAAAGACGTTCAGACAATCATGTACCTTTGCCATCATGTCTGCGTATGCGATATATAAAGGATCGTCTTCCAAAGAGCTGAAAACAAACAATAGGACATGGTGAAAGGATGTACAGTCACATGATATGCGGTGTCACATGACGTGTGTTCACCTGCACTCTGTGAGAGCATTGTGGCTGAAATGCAGAATGAGCTGGTGAAGAGGATCGGGCTGCTTTCTCACCTCCTCCTCTTCCTCTTCCTCCACTTTGTGATGTATTTTCTGCACAAGTCATGGCCTTAGTTAAGACGGTAGGACCTGACTGTGCTGTGACAGTACCTGATATAAATTGTACCTTTATATAATAATATTGGATACGCTGGAAACGTGCAGACCAAGCACAATCATTAATTAACGTGCTAACACACACACAAGCAGAGGTGACATGCAGCAAAGAATGGCAATGAGCAGGAATGAGCGCTTGATATTTTTGTAGTTCTATTGACATCCAACTATTTATTCAGGAGTACAAAGATTGTACCAGCTGTCTTTTGTAGCAGAAAAAGAAAATGCTATTTTTCAACTATTTTACAAAGTAATCGCTGGGTCATAGCACGTGTATGCAGCAATGGCTGTTTGAAAGTGCTCTATGAATACAGTTGAGTTGAGTTGCATTGAGTTAAAATGTTTTCCCCTGTGGTTTCAATTTCACATTATGTGAGGAAAAAGCAAAACAAAACTAGAGTCTGTTTTCAAAATGTAGGTTAATTTGCACTTCAGTATAATTTAGTTCAGAAAAATACCAGGTGTAAAATTCAAATACCTTCAGAAATTGTCTTTGGATGCTGAGGTACTTTGCCTAGGAATACCAAAGGGGGAAAAAAACCCCAATCAGGAACGACTACATTGTTAGCTATTGAACGGAAAGCTACAGTGCCCTCATATTCCGCCCAAGACGACCATGATTATAACGCGACTCCCTCGTTTACCAGACTCAATTTTGAAGAAAGACTTTTGAAGAAAGACCAAATTCATTTTCAAACAGAAAATAATTACAGTACATCTGAAACAAATGATTATAACAATATATTTGAGAAAAAAAGCATGCTATTTTGCCTCATCCAAATCTTAAATAAATTGCATCATAACTTCTCCTCAGCTGCCGATTATCCTGGCCAATCTTCGACCCCCTTTTATCCAGATTGTCGCTACGTTTCTCCATTTTCTGTTATCTCTTCTATTATTTTCTTCTCTTTTCTTTCGGATCGCCATTTTTTTATTTTTATTCTTCGTGCTACCCCTATTTTTTATTTTTATTCTTCGTAACAGGGGTTCACTTTGGCCTGGGGAATCAAGTTCAGCATTTGCTTCAATGATATCTGGCGCCATCTAGCGTCGCGAATGGGTATAATATCTAGACCCCAAATATAAGACAACCCCGACTTTTTCAGTCTTATTTCAATGCAAAAAACACCGTCTTTTATTCGGGCCAATACAGTACTTTGCCCGTGTGCATTCTATAATCCGAGCATCATAGGGATGGCAAAAGTATGAAGAAGACAGAAAACCCAAATGAGGCAATGTGATTTGGATGCGCTCACAATGGGATGAAACACTGCAGGTGCACAAGAAGACGACTGAATGGTATTGCTCTGCATCAACCGCCATGTCATGCTCGCGACACAAACGTGCCACCTGGCTGACAAGTGGGAAAAACACCTTCAAGCATTTACAACAATGTCACGGGTACAACAGAAGGAGGAGAGGCACGTCTCCCCCGGGGCACACGGCCACCATCGCGAAGGCGCCGGGACAGGCTTTTATATCCTGGAACTACTTACTGCAAGATCCTGTACTAGCTTCTCCTCAAAGGAGTACTCCTCTGTTTCTATCCATATTCTCTGATAGGCCAGGAGGAAGAGGTTAATAGAGCGATGCCTAGGGAGGGGGTAAGAGGAAATTGGCCTGGGTTAGATTCAAGCAAAGGAGAGGAGGGAAGCAGGCCCTTCAGAAGAGGTTTCGAATTGTTAGTTAGTTCTGGGTACTGGTACATCCCACTGGTCATAAATACGGTTTCAACCACCATATATTTCAGTAAAGTCAAGCTAAAATGCTTTCAGAGGCAGCACGCTGGGACAAGTGGCGAGCATGCCTGCCTTAGATTTCGGAGGTTTGAATCTCAGCCTCAGCCTTCCATGTGGAGTTTGTACATACACTTTGTGCTTGCATGAATTTTCTCATGGGTATTCCTGCTCCCTCTCAATTTCCACAAAACATGAATAGTAGATTAACCCTTTCATGCGCCCTGGAACCTGATAGCATGATAAACTGTCCACTGTAGTAACCGCTGTCCCTGAAAGGGTAAATTAGACTTGAAATTGCCCAAGTGAAGTTCAAATGTGATTTTGATTTTTTTTAACATGTCACGCAAGGCCAGGGTGTGGCCCACATCTTGTCCAAACTCAGCTGGCAAAGGCCCCATATCACCCATGACATGAGTGACGAGAAGCGATATCGAAAATGGATGAATTTGTTTTCAGAGGAACACCGGAGCATCACACGCTTTATGTCAGAAATGTGTCACGAACTGTGAGGAGGGAAATTAGATGAAGAAAATGAAAACCAACGGTAATTGAGTATTGTACCGACACCCTGTCACGTCATCACGTCTTTCTGCTTGACACCTTACTGCCTTATAAACCAACAGACAGACCAGTGGCGAAACCAGTGGGGGAATTTAAATGAATGAAAGTTAAGGTTTGTGTTGGAAGGGAAGCAAAGGCTCACGACAAGAGGTTGCGCATGATTAGCAACGTGGGTCAAGGCTACGTTACCGTCAGCACGGAGAGCAGACTGTCATAGTCTGAGTTCTCATGCATTTTCTCCAACCAAATATGTTGATAGGCATTCAGGAAGTAATTATTGTTTTTGTCCCTGAAGGAGGCAAGTACAAGACAGTGTGACATTGAGGAAGAATTTCACTGAACTTTGTATTATCCTTTACATGCGGGGACCTCGTATTCGGGAGCAGAAGCACATCTGCATTGGAAACAGAATTTAATAAATGTTTGCTATGCCGGCACATATTTCAATGTCAACAACTGGGAAAGAATGGAATACACTGCCTGAAGGCAGGTTGTCGCAACTGAGCACATATCGAAGGTGGCCACCCTCCTGCTCGAACCACGTAATTGTTTTCCTCCTACTGTAGCTTGCTTGCTGTAATTGAGACCAGCAGGGCATGAAATTATGAGTGTCCCTTTTTGTATTTCTTGAAAACATCTGCAGGCCAGACATTTTTCCTGCAAAGGGGGGAGCCTGTGCACATGAAACACCTGCGAGTTGATTTGTTTCCTCCTAATACCTTGGCAGATTATAAAGTGGAGCCATTCGGAAACACGCAACGACCGCTCTTTTCCGCTGCTTGGATAGCAACTTTTGCCAGACGCATTTCTTGGATCTCAGGGGTTGTTCCACCTGCCAGCAGAAAGAAAAGATTCACGCTAACACATGCAATAGGCATCACCTCAAGTGTTTGTCATAATGTTAATGTTGTTGAGAACCGAATCATGACCGAGTGAAGGCAGGGTTAGCCATGATATTTCTGTATGTCATGAATCTGTTTGTGACCAACAGGTGGCACTGTAGGGCTCTCCCTGCAGCGGCACACCTGTTGGTCGTTATGTAATTATTGCTTTAAAAGGTTTCCCGGCACGACCACTCGGTGTCGGGTCATTGTTTGTTTGTTGTAGCTGTCATGTTTGTCTGTTATGTTCTCAATCATGTTTTGGTGACTATTAGTTTTGAGCTTCCGTCATGGTTTTCATTTGATACTTTAGTTCGTTTTGTTTTTAGGACTGTCCGACTTTGTTTTGGATGTAGTTTTCTCTGTGTTTTATCAATACAACTCGTCAAGTACAACCTGCTCCTCCCTCCTACCTGCTATTTGGGGTCCACCACCACCACGCAACGTGACACTGTACAGTGGTGTTTTTCAAATATCATCCTTATCCAACATACTGTATGTCTCGCCTCATGATTTTAGTTTATTCTTTTTAAAAACCCAATTTGATGCAGAACCTTCCGGTTATGCACACTACATTATAACTGCAGTTTACTCTCACTTCTTGTCCAATGTACTTTTTTACTTTCAGTTTCAGTTCAAGTGTCAACAAATTAAACACAAAAAAAAAATCGGATCAACCAAATATGCTTATATTTATATTGTCTTCTACTTTCTCCCTTTCATAATTTTGCTGGTGTAAATGGGGAATTTCTCCAATGTGAGACATAGTTTTTCTTTTCTTTTTTTCAATTGCTTATATTAATTTGTATTGTTCACTCATTGCGTGGCTGCAATTTCAAAATCACAAAATTGTAACATTTAACGGCATGTTTCCATTGGCCATTGACCTCCACGTCACACACAACTATTTGCTGCCACCACCCCCAGACAATGTGGGGAAAATGTAAATGTTCTACCTGTTCTAAGTTGAAAACGGCAGCAGAGATCCTCTGGATACGGTCCACCACCTTGTCAGGGTCAGGGGGGCCCTCCACTCGTACCATTATATCTTTGTAAAGGTTTAACTGCCACCTCACAGCGGGGTCTTCCGACTGGGACCGGGTTTCCGAGTAGCATGTCAAAAAGGCATAACAAACGTAATGTAGAATAGGAATTTGCAATGCAATGTCTATAATATGCATGCACATTACATAAAGTAGTCCACTCTCACCTTTTCTCTGAGGTGAAGATTTTGCCGAATGTGATCTTTGACCTCATCATCCGTGTCTCTCTGTAAAACCAAATCAAATTTGAGTTTGATCAGAGGCGCGCACTTGTCGAACGAGCGGGTTTTAGTCTGACCAGCAGATAGCGCGTCTTAGCCAAGGAGATGAGCTCTTGGTCCCCCGGAGTGCACATGTTGAGGCCGATTGGAAGCATCTTCTTGAGTGCAGCCACAATCAGTGATGTCTGGATGGAATAGAACTCACCGCGTCTTTTCTTGTGTTTCCGTTCCTGGTCTTGTCCGCCAGACTGAAAAGATACATATTCAAGATAGAAGTCACCATACAAAATACACAATGTATCAGAAATGTATTCCTAAATGCATTTTGCATTTAGGAATGCATTTAAGGAATTATTTTCCCTGCATGTCACCAGTCTTGATCAAATCTTTAAACACCGTTTTATCATTTTATTTGTGTGTTCTCGAGGTGGATTAAATTAAAAGCAACACACTACTTTTTTCTCAGCCCTGACACAATCTAGGAAAACACACACTTCACTGAAGAATGATATTTTCCAACTGCTAACCACAAAAATAATTCTCTATTTAATAAGCAAGAAGTTTGGGCTGGACGGTGGCTGATAGGTCTGAAAAAAAAAAACTCAATTTTTCTCCTGAATTGAAGCAGTCGACTCTTTGAAAACAAAACAGCACTGTACATACACACCTGGACAAATTTGCGGTTACCCTGCTGTTAATGAAAGAAAACCACAGTGGTTTGAGAAAAAAAAAACTTGAATCTGACAAAAGTAATCCGCCTATTTTCAAGCAGTACCAACAATTTTTTTTTTGTCTTGGCCTGTTTCATTAATTTTATTTTTTTCAACAATTGTGTTTAACTACAATTTAAAAGGAAGGTCTGATTTTTACTGGACAGTTTTCTTTTTTAATTTTTTATTGTTTAGTTTTTCATTTTTCATTTTTTTAATCATTATTTTTCTTTCATCAACAAAGGGACACAAACATTTCCACACGTCCATGTGTGTATTCACACTGACGTAAACACACACACATAATACATATAATCACAAAGATATACACTTGAAGCAACTGTACACCCAAATACAGCACACCACACTCTATCAAATAAAAGCACATTTGCCGAAAAAGGGTCTGGATATCATTATTTCACCCCCGAAGACAATTAAAACCAAAAACAAAAAAAGGAAATTCACAAGGCCACAATAATCATGAAAGTAGAAGACACAAATAAGATAGGGGACATGATAATAAGACTTCATTATAAATTACAAGGCCTTGCGCCATTGGTTCTTCAGCTTAAGAGCTGTCATGTAAACATGCTGCATCACTCTACCTTTTCCTTAAAGGACTGTATGAGACAGAAAGAAAGACAGGAAGGGAGAAAGACAGGCAGATAGCGGATAAGGATGACAGTTAATGGAGACACACATTCATCACTTGTGTGCAGTGTTTTGAATAAACCCTTCCAATGCATTCAAGGTCAACAAATATACAAAAATATTTGTTTCTGATGGATGAGTGTTAGTTGCATACATACGTAACAGCTCACACACATTTACAGACCTCATTTTTTCCGCACTATAAGGGGCACCTAAAAATTTTGTCCAAAGCCGACAGTGCGCCTTATAATCCGATGCAGTTTATATACAGATCAATATTCTGATTTCTTGGACGTCGTATTTTAAATTTTCTATGTAGCGCTTTTTGACCACTGCAGCGGTTGTCAAAGCGCTATCTAAATAAAGCTGGATTGTATTGTATTCCGTTTAACTTAGCTCCATCGGGAAATTCATTGAAGATGCGCCTTATACTCCAAAGCACCTTATAGTGCGGAAAATACTGTACTCTTAGAATGTTCTTTCTTGCTGGAATATCTTCTTTGCGAGTCCAATGGAGAAAATGTTTTGACTTTGTTTAGGCTGGGACTCGACAAAAAAAAAAAAAAAAAAAAAAAGACCACTGTTCCGAATAGCTAGACAGACCTTAGGAAGAGATCAGGCTGTTCTGTCATCAATGCACGATAGAAAAAATGGGGAGAAAAATGACACTCTGGAATATCATATTGAAAGATGTTGGCTATGAACCAGAAACTAAAACTCATTTGATAGAATCACGACATACAGAGTGAAATATGCCATGTATTTATTTTTAATAATGTTCGTGATTATAAATCACACCTAATGAAGTTCCCGAGATTCTCCATCTCAAGATTAAATATGGAAATTTGGTTTTGCTATGATGCATAAAATGTCATTTTTACTTTCTGAATTGCACAACTACTAAATGAATTTGTTTACCATATTGCGATTTATTGAGAGGCGCCTGTGGTGTATGGCTGTTTGTATTCTAGTTGCTGACCTACAAAGTCCTTCCCCACGTGACTCAATGTGATAGGTAATCCTATGTTATAACAATGTATTGTGCATAATTGATAAACCAACCTTTGACATCTTAGTTTTATTGTCTCCAGTCAAGAAGGAAAGGTTGTTTATTTCATTCTGGACCACAAAGTTCTGCTCCTCTCGTTTGAAATGCTGTGAAAAATTAAAGATTATAGATAAACTCAGAAATGACGAATCTGCGGATAAATCCATTCGCTCCTGTGTAGATCTTACATGTGATTTGCACCAAAGAATAAAAATTTCAGCAACCATCTTGAAGAGCTCATTTGAGTCAGCATCTGGTTCTTTCAGCCATCGGGACCTGCAGCAGAGGGACATTTGACTCTGATCGTGTCTACCTGAAGAGCTCCATCGTTGTGAACTAACCTGTTGTTGTCCACGTAACGTATGAGCATGGGGTAAAACGCATAAAGGTCCCTGCAGAGTACAGCAAACTCATCCAGGATGAGTAGTTCGGCCTCCTGCGTGTCTCCCTTGCTGTCTGCCTTCAGCAGCTCCTCCTCGGCCACGACTTTCACCGTCTTCTTCTTTAGCTTCTCCAGCGTAGGCAGGAAGTGGCTCTTTAGTAGAGCAGTGCGAGCTTTGCTGATAATGGGCTGCACATACACTGGACAAAAAGCAAAAAAGTCTAGCACGCCACAATATGTATTTGAAAAGCATGTATTAAAGGTAATTTATGTATGCAATTATTTCCCCTTGTGATTACGCTTTGGCCGTAATGGAAAAATACGGAACATGACAATATTGTGATGATTACACATTCTTAAATATTTCTAAATAGTGAGGCTACGCGGTTCAGAAAACAGATGGATGTTAAACGATGTGCTAGAGAAAAAACAAGGACGGATTCTGAACCAGCGCAAAATATATAAATAAATACATTTTGAAAGGTTTACTTGCATCTCTGATTAAATAACGTGCCCAGTAAAAAAAAATGTGTTGACCGGTGCCTTTGGCTGAATTAAAATACTGGCCTTGTTGAAGCTTGAAAAGTGTGCTGTTCTGTTCGTATGCAAATTTCATACGAATAAAAAAGAAATTGATCATCGAGAACACAATCACTAAATTGCTGAAAAATTTCCTCCTACTTTATCCTCTGAAATTGTTTAATTGTGCTCAAGTTCGCCTACCATCAGAAGATCTCATCTTTGAGAGTCATTATGGCTCAATGCATTGTACCCACCTGCGATCCTTTTCATCCATGAGGCCTCATCAATGCCCAGGTTGTTGTTAAGGATTTTCAGAATGTTGCCCAGAATGAGGCTTAGGTGCTCTGAGGTGATGGTGGAACAGCACATGCTGCTGCCACCAGGCGGCTGGTTCTCAGGCCCCCTCTCCCACCAGTAGGACAGGTAGTTACAAAGCATGGGCAAGACCACCTCAATCACATGGGGCATCTCGGTGTACCGCGCTCCAGATTCCGCCATGTCGTCGATGTCCTTTATGAGCCCGTCGAGCCGGGGCATTCCGGGACACATTTGTTCAACGGAATCCGGAATGCCGAGGACTAAAGATACCAGTGTGGATTAGACATTAAAGTGTCATGCTTTGAAATGGATTTTATTTAGAACAACTGCAGACTTGGTACAACTTGTGACTTACTGGCTCGTTCACGGCCACTCTTGGTGGTAAAAACTGAGAAGGGGTTGTACATGTTGAGCATCGGTTCTAAGAAAGCCACCGGCATGGCCCCCGCCAAGGTGGCCAGACAGTGACCGAGAGCTGGCAGCTGTCTATGGGGACACAGAGAAGCTTCGTGTCTGTCAAGGCATGGATTTACTGAACTCCAGCATTCATCACAATGGATACCTTTCTACGTAGATGTTTTTCCCAGTCCCCAGAGCATAAAGGCTGGTCAGGATCCGATAGCAGGACACTTGGACATCATCCACTGCAACAATCATGAAAACGGTATTATATTGTATTCCCTTTAGCATAGCTCCATCTAGTGGATGCATAACGCAACCCCAGCCACTATTGTAGCTTGAATCTGTGAGCTTTATAATGCGGTGTGCCGTAAATATGAAACCAGTTTTCAAATAGGACATTCATTGAAGATCAGCCTTATACTCCAAAGCGCCTTATAGTGCGGAAAATACGGTAATCTTAGAATGTTCTTTGTTGCTGGAATTTCTTCTTTGCAAGGCAAATGGAGAAAACAGTTTTCTTCTAAACAAAGTCAAAACATTATGTTCTGCTCAGCTTTGTTTTTGTTTTTGTTTCAGCACCAGCTGGAGTGTTGGGCGTGACCCTTCTGCGGTGCACCTGCGTCTCGTCATACAATCAAGATTCTTTGTATTTAAGGAGTCTCTCTGACTTCTGCTTCTCCTTGTCGGATTCTTGACCTTGTTCGCTGTTCATGCCCAAGTGCCATTATTTAGACCTCATGCTCGAGCTCATAGTTGCTTTTGTCTTGATACATTTTGGTTTCATACGCGTCTTTTTTGTGTCAAGTTATTTTTGACTAGTTCAATGTTCGTATGTTTGGACTCTTTTTGTGTTTCCAATTTTTCCTTGCCAGTTGCAGGTGTCTTTTTGTTGGTCTCAATTGGTTTCCTGGCTGTCAACCATTACAATCTGAGGAACACGATGCGTTCAAACGTTGTGGTTACCAGAGTGTGTCTTTTCTGTGGCCACGTTCACTTTTCACACTATTTTAATATCATCTGCAAATCCACGAACTCAGTTGACATCTATTGTTCATCTCAGTGCAATTTAGGTGTCCAATTTAGTATGACCTTCTTGCTTATCTGACTGCACTGTCAAATGGTTGGCTTTTCAGTCCCTGTTGATGCATCGCTGAACAAAAATAGATTTAAAAAATTGTAGCTCAGCGAGTATGTTTTGGATTTGCTTTTAGTTTATTCACAGTTGGACAACAAAAAAAATGTTGAATTTACTCACTTTTATTCCATTAATTGGTTCCACGAAATAAAGTCAACTGGAGCCAGATTGATCGACTAAAAAGATTTATCTGGATCCAGATGATTTTATTGACAATCTCTACGAATATATATCATACTATAGTACAGTTTCCCATGAATCATTTCTCAAAATGTAAAGAGCATCCCATTTCCCTGCATATTAACTTGCGCTTGATCATGTATCAGCTGTGGTAACTTACAAAGCAGGTCTATCCCAAAGTGATGTTCCGTGATGTGTTCAAACAGAGCAGTAAGGATGGGGAGCAGAGCCACCGTGGTGTAGTTGATGTTCTGCGACACGCCTTTCATCTGCGAGCGCGAATGAGTGAACTTCCCCAGTTTGAGGTTCTCAAAAGTCCTCTCCAGGTCCTCGGCGGCATTCTCAAAGAAGGTCCTGAGGCCGACCCTCACCATTTCAGAGCCTGACTTCATCACTGTTCTGCCATAGTGAAGAAAAATGGCGATATCACCACTCAGTATATTGAGTAATAAACAACTACATGACTCTTGTCATATAAAGTACAGCACTTCCCGGTATGAACGTTCATGAAATACGAGTCATCCAGCTCATTGCCTCTTGCGGAGAAACAATTAAGATTTATTCAATAAATGAAAAAATATTTACGATAACCCTTTTGGGGACAGCGGTTACTACAGTGGACAACTCATCATGTTATCAGGTTACCGGGTGCATGAAAGGTTTAAATCCGACTCTGACTTTGCTGATGTCGGAGTACAGAAAGAATATATGCAAAGCATTAATATGAATTGTCTATTTTCAGCATTTCATAATTCATAATAGTTAAATGAATAACAAGGGCTTGATGTGTCCCAGTAGAAAGGTGAAATGAAAGGTGAGACGCAATATGGCCTTCGTTATGTCTGAGCTGCATTAACAAGCAGCACATTGTAAGCCTTGGGCATCAAATGCTGCATGCAACTTCTTTGCTTAATTAAATGCCAAAGGATGCTCTTTGCTAATACCAATGCCTCCCACAAGACACTCCAGCAATAATATTTCATGACAATTATGTTTTAATGAAGATAGAATATACAAATGATTTAAAGCCATAGTCGTTGTACACCAGAAAAGTGAGAAAATCCTTTTCATGTTTTCAGAGTGCCTTTGTTGATACTTCAGTAATATTACTCTATCCATCCATTTTCTGACCCAGTTATCCTCACAAGGGTCACGGGCGTGCTGGAGTCTATCCCAGCTGTCTTCAGGCAGTAGGCGGGGGACACCCTGAACTGGCTGCCGGCCAATCGCAGGGCATACACATATGAACTACCTTTCGCGCTCACATTTAGGGACAATTTAAAGTGTACCATTAACCTGCCATGCAAGTTTTTGGAATATGCGAGGAAACCCGGAGAAAACCCACGCAGGCACTGGTAGAATTCCTCACAGGAAGGCCAGAGCCTGAATCGAATTCTGTACTTCTGTACTTTGAGGAGGACATGCTAACCAGTCAACCACGGTGCCGCTCGTCATCCTACTTATATTATATGCTGTCACGTCTACACCCACCTGGTATCCAGTGTGTGTGCCAGGATGTGCAAACAGCTCACCATCGTGGTAGAGTCACTTCCTAGGAGATATCAAGCATGCAGAAGGAATCATCAGCATGAGAAAAAAAGAAAAACAACTATGACATACAGTATTTTCACACAAAATGACACATTTGTATGCAAAAACAATGCAAAGAGCAAAAAAAATTATATATATATTACTTTTTTTTGTTCAGTAGAAAAAAAAAATGCACTAGCTTGAATTTAAAAGACAATAAATTTGTGTCCCAAAATTCAGCATTTCTGCTGAAGGGAAAATAGTCCAGTTTTATTGTCATATGGTGCTTAACATTTTGTACGGTTTGTGATTTCCACTTGCTTTGACGTGTGCCACTAGAGGCAACTCGGAGATTACAAAGTTCTGCGGCACACTGATGAGGGGATGTACATTAAAAAAACAACAACACAGATATGATAATAATATTGAAATAAAATTGGTTGTTTTCAATTGAAAAGATTACCACTACTCCGATCAGAATACCTGTATATCTTTGGATGTTGTCGCTTTCCAGTGATAAATATGTTTACAATGTATTCATTCGTTTATGATTGTTTTAGATAGGAATGGAATTCATATTTTTTGAGTGTCTCTACCTAAAGTATAATGAGAAAGAGAAGGTTTTGTTTAATTAAGAAGCTTAAAAGATTGCTGTTATTTAAAATGCTTTAATTTCAATTAAGAAGTCCTGATTTGCGCGCACACACACACACCCACACACCCACACACACAAATGCAGACGTTTACACAGAGAAGGAAGCAGCTTACCAAAGAGAGAGATCCTATGTCTGACAAGAGCTGCCAGTTTACAAAACAAGCTGGAAATTTGAAAGTTAGAAAAGGGAAGAAATTGAACAAGGTACAATTGAGTCAACAGCCAAAGGAAAGACAAACAATCAAGTTTGTTGTCATGCAGTGAGTGTTCCTCTCATGCTGTGCACAAGAGTGCAAGAGTACAAGAGTGTGCGTGCAGGGCAATGTAGAGTGACCTGGTAACCATTTCTTTCTCCTTGTTAGATGAGTAGCCGCTACTGCTCAGGTTCTGATTGGGTGATGACAGGAAGTAGAGGGAGTGATTCTTGAAGTATTGGTCAATGAGTGGAAGAAGGACCTGGTGAGGCAGAACAAAGGTGACATATTTACATATCACAGATATTTATACATCATATATGAGCGCATCGCAATCTTACTTTGGCAAAAAACTTGATTTCTTGCTCATGCGGTGACCTGTCCGTTTTGCCACTGGCAGCCATGGCCTCTGGATCAAATCAGTATTCGCATTAGAATTGAATCAAACATTCGTACGGTTCTAGTCGTGACATAATCATGATCATACCGAGGTGAGAGATGAACTCCTGGGCGGAGTCAACATACTTGAGCAGCTTCTTCAAGAACCTGTACGCAAACCTTTTCTCCATTGTGGAGGAGTCCTGCTCTAAGTCCCTCGGACCTCTGCAACACAATTCATTACATAATTTCCCCGCCAACAGTTCCTCGGGGTACGCGCATTAGTCCCATTTGTGTCCACCTCGTGATGCTGTAGCCGCTGATTTGCAGGAAGCGGAAGAGATCCTGAGCCTTCTCTCGATCACGAGCCTTCTCTTTCGCTGTCAGCGTCTCATAGGGCACCAGCAAAGGGTGCGTACCGCCGACTAAAAGCACAGTGTCCGATCAACCATGAGCAGTCGGGCGGGAAGATGCTTAAATGGAATGGAGGCAAAAAAAAAATCTTGTGCCTGGACAATGACCAAGCATTCCACCATGTGTTTGTAGATAGGTGACATGTTTATCTTGTTTGTTTCTTTTCTCTTGTGTCTATCTCATGTTTAAAAAAAAGCCCTCGTCCAGAGGATTTACCTCTCTACTAGTGACCCTTCACATAAGGCAAAAAACATCCCTCACCATAGCCACTGCCTCTCACACTATCCAACTGCCCTGTGCCAACGGTCGAGACCTTCAAGCTCCTGGGAATCACAGTCTCTCAAGACATCCAGTGGCAGGTCAACATTTAATTCAACTTGAAAAAGGCCCAGTAGAGGATGCACTTCCTGAGGCTGCTTGAGGAAGCGCAATCTGCTGAGGCAGTTCGACACAGGAGTCATCCAATCAGTCCTGTGTTCCTCCATTATAGCTTGTTTTGAGACTGACACACAAAAAAAGATAAAATGCTACTGCAACGGGCAGTTCGGACTGCGGAAATAAAAAATTATAATAATTGGCACCGCTCTACCCACTCTCGAGGACTTGCACGCCGCAAGAACCAAAGGCATGGAAAATCCGACTGGACCCACCGTACCCTGCCCACCACCTTTTCCAGCTATTACCCTAAGGCAAGCGCGACCGATCCATGCGCACCAAAACCAGCAGCCATTCAAACAGCTTCTTGTTTTGCTACCCACGCCCTAAACAGTAACTCAAATCTAGAATGGCTCTTTGGATTTGTTGCACACCCCTGTGGAACACTATTACCGCAATAATCATTGTATCTCCATTCTCTACATAGTTGAACAATTGTCATTGGTCAATATCCTAAAGCACCAGACACTTTAAATTGCTCAAGGACTTTCTGTATAATTGCACACCTAAAGTTGTACGACAGTTACTACTGCTGACCGCTTAAAAAACGATTATCTGCACCAACTGCACAACCGTCATAGTATTGAACTACTGCACAATGGTACCCATACATAATGGAAAGTTTTTCGATAATTGTATGTCATGTCTTTGTTTATCGTAGTTGCTTGTTCTTGCAATACAAGTGTAGCCTGTACTCCCGGAGACAAATTCATTGTGTGTGATGATTGATTCTGATTCTGGAAAAAAAACTGCTGAAATAGGCTGATGCTAACTAAGCACCTCAGACAGTTATGGACCTACTATACTTCAATACCTTGGAGACCTTGACGCAAACCATGATGCCCAAATTATTTGTATGCATGGGACTAGCAAGGATTTTTGAGCTACTGTAATTTGAGACATACAATGAAAAGAAACAATCGATCATATCACTTGCACTTTGGCAAGATTTAAAAAAAAAAACGAGCAGGTAGAGTTCCTTTCATTCGACAGTGACATCTGAATGTATTTGTATGTGTAAACAGTGAGCACAATGGTGCACAACAGTTCTACATCACCTCTACTTCCAAGGTCACTCTTTTTCCTTTTGGCCCAGATGTTATGGTAATTTTCAGCAACCACCTCAACCATTCCCTTGGGCCAAAGACAAAACAGAAGGAAATGTGGATCTCAATACTGCTTCAATAAATTGGGTGTATGTGTGTTGTAATCTTTTTGTTTGTCTTTTGCTCTTTGATTCACTCACTTGTAGCTCTCTGGAAAGGATCACGTTGCTTGTATCTATTGGGCCGGGATTAAAGCCATTTGCCTAAAAATGTTAAAAGAATGTGTAGTCAGTTGGTGAAATTATTCTATTGGTGTATTAAATCCATTTATAATATGTAGATTTTTTTTGCATCACACCTGTGAGGCCGGAGAGATTTTTCGTAGCTTTTCATTGTCCCTATGGTGGGACATGCTCTCTCCATCTCTGGTCCGGTCAACACTCCAGCCCATTGCCAGCATGCTCTTCAATGACTCCCTGATTGGCCACCTGTAAATCTCTTTCTCCTTGACATCAAGAGGTAACACAATGAAAGAAGCGAGGATCACCTTTGTTTGATTTACATATCCTAAATCTGACGTTCCCTACCTTCTCTGTCAGAGCTTTGTATGTCCTAAGCTGTGGGTGAATTCTAGCCTTCTCATCCACACAGTCTCCGTATTTCCACCCAAGCAGCACCTGGAGAACAATCGGAGCGGATTGTGATGGATAACGCAGCTTCTCTATTGTTCTCTAAAATCCTCCGCACAATGATACTTTTGGATTTTGTTCTACTTGGCTATTTGTTGATTTGTTCAGAAACAACAATGAATCATGTGGTGCAGTTGTGAATATTAAACAATGGAGGGAATTGCTCTTCCGTGCATAAACAAGCTGCCTTGTTGTCATGAGAATAAAGGGGCTCACAAAAGTCATTTTACTACAACCACTATTCTATTGCTGCATAGTTTATTGCAGTATGGATTCTTTTGTTGCGGGATTTTTTTTTCTCAAGTGTTGTGCTGACGAAAAGTAGCTTGAGGAGGGTCGCTATGGCCTTACCTTCTCTGCTGACCATTTCTCATGAGAATGTTCTGCATACTTGTTAACAAAGTGCTCAAGCTTCTCCGGGAGGGAAACGCTTAAAAAAAAAGACAGAAGTCTCTTTATTGCTATTCCTTTAGGACCACAAAGGCTTGTAAATGAGCATGATAAAATGTAGCTCTAGTGTGGCTTACTTTGCAGTTGTGATAGGTTTGGGTTCAAAGTTGCCTTGAGAATTTACAGAAACAGGCTTGTCCTCTGTTCCCCCAACGGGGGCATCGACATAGTCAGGCGGCAAGGCTCCGGCGATGGCGCTGAGGCATGGCATCGCCATCTTGAACAGCTCTGGGTCATATTTCTGCTCAAAAGGAAGAAGAAAGCTTTGCCTAATTGAAGCATTATCATTCATTACTTGCTCATCGGAGCTGGGAGGCGAATGAAGTAATGACAAGACAAAGAGGAAGCTGTAGAGGAGACGTTAACGATGAATTATGTTAAGAGCTGAAGCGCTCGCATGCTTCAGACTCTGGATCAATATCATCCATTCGGATATTGATGTATTTTTTTAGGCTGGCGCTCGGCACAGGCTCTTTTCGCTGGCATGCCTCTTGATAAGTGTGCTGAGTCCAGAGATTTGCGATATCTCAAGATGTCTTCTGCACACATGCGTGTTCATTTAAATAATAGAGCATGTGCACGGTCAAGACATTTCACCAAGCACATTTAAATGTCTTTGGCTGCCAAGGACAAATTGGGCTTTTTTGCTTGCCAGCTCTGCCAGAGTGATGTTTTCATACGTCTGATTTAGTTTCGCCTGTTGCTTGTGTACAACTGAGCCCATTGACGGGTTTGACACGAGAACTTGATTTTTAACAGGGATATATATATATATACAGGTATATAATGTTTTAATTTCGTGAACATTTATAATATGATATTACTGATAATAAAAATAAACGTCAAAACTTGCAAAAAAAACAAATTATACCTCCGTTCAATCCGACGCAATTCAGATGAAATTTGCTCTATGCATGCAAAGTCAAAGACTGCACATAATTGTCCAGGTCATTCGTTTAGTACACCACTGCAAATGGTCATAAAGATCCCTCAGGCCACTAATGAATGTGCTAGTTTTAATTTGAGAAAATCTTCTTGAGTCTTAGTCCCAAGACTGCCTTTAGAATATTTTAGCTCCTTATAGTTCTTAAGATCCCAGCTGCTCACTCACTCTGATCACATATTAGTTCTCAGTCCTGCTCATGATTCTTTTTGATAGGACTTCTATCTTGGTCCCTGTTTGCATGTATAAGAGGAGGTCGTGTAATTATGACTCCCGCCGCAATCCTTGGCGGCGATTTGGCCCTCTCACCGCATGTTTAGCAGTAAGGCTTTTTCATTTGACCTATCACATCAAAACAGAAGCAGCAGGGAACAGCTGGAAGCTAAAAGCAACCTGGAAACTTGCCCAGCAGTAAAATCTGTATTTTGAAACGTACATGGAAACTGTACAAGTTAGGTGTAATTCATATTGTTTTGTTTGTTTGTGTAATGTAGACCAATAAATAAATAAATATTCAGATGTATGGACAATTTAGAATCTCCAATGAACTTAACATGTATGTTTTTGGAATGCGGAAGAGATCTGGGTACCCGGAGAAAATCGATGCAACCACAAGGGGAACGAGCAAACTACAAACATGAAAGCCGCAGCCGAGATTCAAACAGAGAACCTCAAAACTGGGAGGTAGACATGCCTGTCTGTGTTTTATGTTTTGAAATGTTTAAGTAGACCCGCAAAATAAATGTGCCTGCCCCCCATACAAATGTGTTTCTATGAAAAATTGCTCTGAATTATTGTACACTGTGCACAAAATATTTATGAATTTTTGCCTGTTACCGATTTCATATTTGGATCACATGTATTAGCTGCACATTTTTTCAATTTTAGAGCTGCAATCTTCTCACTGTGGCTTGTCCGGTTAGCCGTCTCTGCAGCGTGCCATCCTTTTCCATCGAAATATATCTTCTGCATCCTTCTCTCAAACACCAACTGTCTGCATATTTTCTTCACGATATCCATTAATCTATCTTTTAATAATAGATTCATCTGGCAAGCCTTCTTGGGGAACTGTTGTTGTTTTTGTTTTTGTTGTTGTTGCTGACTTGGTGGATAGTGTAGATGTAAATGGACATGATGCCTCACCCTCTGGGACAACGACTCAAACACTCCCCAGAAAATCTTCTTGGTGAGCTGCAGTTCATCCTCAAGCGCTGTGCCATAGCTGCCCCAGCCTGATGGAAGGCAGTAGTACTTCCAGTTCTGCTCGTAGTGATTGGTTAGCAGCTGGAGGACAAACGGGGATAAAAGGTAACTTTTTATGAAGACTTAAAATACGTTACAAATTATTCACCTCATTCTTAGAGAACACTAACAATAAGCACAGAGGCTTTGGAAATGCAGAAAAGCACCATCACGGGCTCAGCATAAATTAATTCTGGATGTGTCTACGTAAAAATGTTTCTCCTATTTCACAGGCAGGTCACATCTTATAACTTTTTTTTTCCCCTGGCACTCAGATGGAAGAAGTGGCTGAGCAGAGCCAACAAAACCGTAATCACAAAATCTACTGCTTTATCCACTTGTTTTTCCTCCCTTGCTGCCCACCTCTTCCTCACTATAAGTTTAGCACGGAGGTGTACCACCAAGCGAGTGAGACACTGGGGAATAAAACGGCTATCTTAGTCGTACAACACACTGTAAGACTGTAGGTGACCAGAGTACCAAAGAGAGGTCTGATAATTAGGCAGGATTTTGAAGTATGCAGAAAAGGCAATAGGGGGAATATGATGAGAGATTTAAACAAAACAAGAAACAGAAGTAAAGAATATGTTGGCCACCCTCAGAGGCATCTTGCAGTATTCAGTCAGCATGGGTACATCAAAGACGAGGCGGTGCAGAAGCTGCTGCAGCATTGAAGGGCGAAGGTGCCTGGAGAAAAAGGCGAGAAAGAGATAAGAGCACCCTCTCTGAGTTGCTTTAACCCTTTCAGGGACAGCAGTTACTACAGTGGACAGTTTGTTGAGTTGTCTGGTTTCAGGGTACATGAAAGGGTTAAACTACAGTCACTGACTTGAGAGACAAGCCAGATCCGATTTATCGTTAATCTCAACCTCGGTCGACGCAGATAAATATGCTTTTTGTGATCTCCTCACTTGCAGACAGCCAGCAGGCACTCCTCTATGGCGTCTCTCTGGGCCTTGGTGAGGGAGCGGCCCTTGGAGAGGCGGTAGATGGTGTGCAGGGTGGAATCAATGAGCGTGGCATGGTGTTCGGTGCCGGCAAAGAGGGGTGCGCAGCGAGTGAGGAGAGGGAGAATGGCTGAGCCGATATAGCGGTTCATGGCCAACGCTGTCTCGGTGGTGCACAGACCCTCCTGGGGATAGTGGGGGTAAAATTAGATCTTGATAGCTCATTAATACTTGGGACGATAAGACTTCAGTGGTGAGATACAGAGTCCAACTAAACGGCACAATTTTTCTACTTTATTTCAAATACTGATTTTGCTTGCACCTTTGCCAAAGCTTTTGTGAAATATGACATTATAAATACAAATAATTACCGGTAACATGAAATGAGCATTACAACTGGTCACAATAATGAACTTAATTAACTTAAATTGAAAGTACCTATTTTTTGGAGCTACAAAATAATTGTTAAAATTGCTAGAAGGACACTCTACCCACACTTCTACTTACTGTATCAAGAGAATTTGCCGCCCTCAGGTCAGGAAGAAAGCCAACTTCAAGAAGGTGAAGAAGAAAGCTCTGGTCCTCAATACCATACACTCGGTCCAGGAACAGCACCATGGGGGCCTTGTGGTCCGGACAAAAGCAGGCTGACATATCAGGTTCTGTCACAGAGCCATCTGAGACACAACAAAAGGAATATGTATCTCATTTGGATCCTTGAAAACTTGCTTGGATGCACATTATACAAATGAAAGTACTGTCCTGGATTACACTTACAAGAAATTACTTTTTCCGCATGACGCATTTTAAACTACTCCAAAAAAAGAGTCATGGGATTGGCCAAAATTTCTTGGTAACAATTGAGATTCAAGGGTAAAGATTTGAATGTTGACGAAATAAGAGCCTCAATACTTTGGTCACTATTGGATCTTTGTTTATTCAGCTGATGAGACTTTTCTGTCTTCTACAACGGTCTGCTGACAGAGCTCACAGCTGCATCAGAGGCATATCTTGCCCTGCTTCTGCAGATCAATCAATAGAGCAAGACAGCTCAGTGTAGAAGCGATCTGGCTTACTCAGAGCTGTGGGAGTGCACAGGAAAGCGCTTGGCTGATTAAAAAGGCATGAGCAGTAAAATGAAATCAATAACCTTCTGCCCTGCTCTAAATGTCCAAGCTTTTGTAACCATTCTTATACGAGACACCCTGTTGTGATATGCAAATATAATTAATACTGTTTAATATCATACGACCTGTCACTAGAGTGGTACATTTGACGTTTGACAGCTTGTGAACTACATGGAATGATTGTTGCTTTTGTGGGAAACACTCGGTACATTATTTGGGTCGACTAGTGTTTCCATACCAGGCCAAGTCTAGTTTATAATGTTTGTGAATTTGGTAGACTGCGCTGCACGTAGGGCAATTTCTAGTGCACGTCTACCGGCGCATCTGCAAATTTATTTACAAATGTAGACTATGTAAAACCATGACTCTGACTTGTGGTGCTCAATGTATTTTACTGAGGTGCAGGCAGACAGATTTGGCGCTCTGCGGACATGCGTAGTGAATGTTATTGCATTTCATTGATAAAGATGACAACTGCTTAGGACAATCCTTCCGAATCATTGTCTCAATCAATTCATTGAATCAATTATAATCAGTATTATCTCAACAATATTTTAATAGCACATGTGTCAGTAATGGGGTGTAACACATGAACGGACAGTCGCGGGTGCAAGGCGTTCTCCTATTGCTCACATGCACGGCCAACTACATCATCCGCAAGTGCAGATCTTGCAGTTTATCAGTGCATGACATTGCACTGACCAGTGCGAGTCTATTTCTATTTCTAGTTCCCACAATGTCAAGTATGATATACTTGTGCATACTATGTGCTGACTGCCTTGATTTTAATGCAAATGAGGGTTGCTGCTACAATTGGCCATGAACAGGGTACTTACAACAGCGCATGCCGATTCTAGCTTTGCAATGTCTAGCAAAATAGCAAAAGAAAGAAAACTTCACCTTGCGCACACTTTGACTGCGCTTTGAGTTAGACTTGCACTGGGAACAGAAATTGGGCCCTTGGACTGGCTATAGAGTGAAGACTATACCTCTATTTATGATCGGTGTTTTGAGAGGTATGCTGATGATTCCCACCAGGTCCTCAGTGGGCACAAGGGAGCGCAAAATGGCACGAATACGAAGAGCTTCACCTTTCCCTTTGTTGATGAGCTTCAAACAGCAAATGAAGAAGTATTTAAATGCAAATAACAAACAAAACAAACAAAAAGAAGACATAAATATAATTTGTAGCGACCGCACATGCATCTCTGGAGCACAACGTCCCAACAGGTCAATGAGAGCTGAGTAGAAGGACATGATGGCATTGCCCATGTGGACCACTTCCTCTTCATTGTCACCATCAGTGGATCTACAGGTTGGGAGTGAACACAAACAGAAAAAAATACTTTCTTTCTGACATTAACTAAAATAGGAAACATATGGAAGCGAAAAGGGATGAGCAGCTAATCTAATGGCCAAGTATTCGGGTTGATTCACAAAATTTTGCTTGATCTGTTGGGCTCACACGTCACAGCTGACTCCCTGCACAGAACCAGGCAGATCCAATGCCGGCGTCTCGGAGATCTTGATGGCTTCTTTCATGGCCGCCAACAGTCCATTCCCTCCCTCCCCTCTCAGTGCAGGTCCAAAACACTCCGGACGACGGATGAGTAACTTGACCACGACACTGGAGTTCTCCTCCACACTTTCACCTACCACACAATTAAGTCATTCAAGCATCAGAACACATGCACTCAGCAGACACTGCAGAATGGAGATATCAACAACAGTCGTACCATTGACAAAGACGGCAAAGCGCAAGAAGGAGAGGTAACGTTCTCCCTCAATGGGGTTCCAGCCAATATCTGGATAACCTTTGGCCAGAAGCATCGGACAACTCTGGAGACCGCAGCCCGCCAAGTAGGTCACCACCTGCAGGTGGAGAGAAAACATAACCTAACATGCTGCCAACTGGATTTCAACCACATACCTTCATTGGGTTTGGTTTCAGCAAAGCCATGTATTCTGCACAATGCCCTTTTAAGTGACATTTCTTTGTTTTCTGCTTGGTTATGCAAAATGGAGGATCTGTCGACCTTTTTATACCACAACAGTTTGATTGACCCAGTGATCCCTGCTATGTGGAAAAAAGGATGCGCTTGGCCATCGCGCAGGCAGTCAGTCAGCTAGCCAGAAAGAACCCGACTCCAGGATCCGTGCGATGTGGCTCTACCCACCTCTTACCCAATGATTGTCACCAGGGTCCAAGATGCGGCCCTCGTGTGGTGATGGCGAGCATCAAAATCTTTGCAATTTCCAAAGAGTTCTACCTTGTCTAGATCAGGTTCTTCCAGTGCGAGGGCCAGACCGTTGTTGTCCATAACCGAGGAAGCAGCCACATCGAGAGGAGTGGAGCCCCTCATAGCTGGTGAAGCTGCAACACAAAATATACTGTACACTTCAGACATAAGCATTCTCCCATTGTTCAGTTGCATTCGCGGCTGAACAATTACATATAATGACATGAAGTGGGAGGAGTCAAACAAGAATATAGAATTTGCAATGTTTCTCTATTCAAACAATAGTGCAATAGCGCAGTGTGTAAATGTAGCATGTCAACAGAATTCAAATTGCACCAACCGAGGCCCACGCTGCTATTTTCCAGGAGGTAACTTAGGTGGTCAAACATTGCCTTCTGGTTCTGACGACTGATGCGGCAAAAGTAACACAGAAAGCGACAACAGCTTGCCACCATCTTGGGGAAGGCTATTTCCTGCAGGGTGAAAAATACAACATGAAGCCAAATTGCAATCGTCTGGAAATGTGTGTATGTGTGTGTGTGCGTGCGTGCGTGTGTGTGTGTGGTTATTTCCATTTGCTTGCCAGACTGCAGACTCGAATAATAATAATAATAATAATAATAATACAGTTTATTTATAAGCGCCTTTCAAGACACCCAAGGACAAGGATGAACTTCTCACAGCTCATCCATTCAGAAGACAATCAGTGAGTGCAAATTGCTGGTGTACAAAATTTGTGCCTAAAACTGAGTTTTAAGTTAGTCAAGGAGCAGTGTGCCCATCTTTTTAGAAGGTTACCATCTATCTCGCACCAAGAGCATCCATTTTTAACTGATTTTATGATTTTATTTTCTTCCATCCTATAATGTTCTCATTCTTTGTTTTTATGGCCTCTTCTTCCCAATACCCATGTAGATTTAGAGAAGTAATGTTCACCTCAGAAAACAAAAAATCAAAATTGACGTAGAAACGCTCAAGTATAAGTCAGCCTTCTAACGAATGACTGATTTTCAGAGGTTTTTCATCTGCTTCGGCCTTTAAATTTAATAAAGAAAAAAACAACATGGTGCCCCTGAGTAGACGACAGACAATAAAACACAGCCGCCATTCATCATTACATAATCATTATCGCTAAAAGAGAGATAATGACATTTCTGCAGCACGGCACGCTACAGCTGCAATAATAAATGTCATTAATCTCTTGTCTCTGATTTTGTTCCCCAAATGTGTGCAGTTTGATCTTTGTGAAGGCAATTTCTGATACCACTCAAGTGTTGTTGTATTTATTTTTTTTGTAAACATGTACCTAATAACATGGCGATTGAGCCTAAATAGCTTTCAAGCTTTCAAACCTGGGATTTGTCCCCTCCGAGCACATTGACCATGACCTCCATGACAGTCTCATGCATGCCCAGAATTCTCATAAGATTGGGGTGTTGATAGAAGACCTTATTGTTCATGATGTCACTGGAAGGGAAAGAAGAGCACCGACCGGTTGGTATAAAGTGTGTATTAAATACTGTATGGGGGAGGTCAATGCTGATAAACCCAAACAGTTTCACCCACCCAAGTCCATCGATCATGAGCTTCTCCTCCTCTTTCCCCATCCGAACAGAAAGCAATGATCTGATCTGTCCCAGAGAAGCCAAGAGCTTGATGGTGTCCTGGACTGAGGCGGCGCTGATGGTGTAAGTCTTCCTCATGGCCCTGAGCAGCTCACCGATGCTGTCATACTGCCTCCTCAGCAGGCTGAACATCCTCCGTACCAGCTCTGGGTCTTGGATGTGACACTCCTGGGCCCAGCTGACCATCGTCTGCGAGATCAATTCCTTCAGGTTGGCTGCAAGAAACGTTAGAGGAAATACACAATTTCATGTGTGTCAACACGCCCTGCAGACACACCGATTTGTCCACACCAGAAGGAGCCGAGATTGTTTTTTTTTTCTCCATTGTAAGTGATCTTAAACAATCCCAGTTTCTCCATCCAACAAGCAACAAGCACAGGTGTCAAACTCAAGGCCCTGTGCCACATCTGGCCCGCCACGTCATTTTATGGGGCCCGTGACTGAGCTCAACTCGTCATCTGAGTTTGAGTGTTGACCACGTGCCCCAGCCCATCAAAACTGATTGGCAGCTAGCCCATTTCCAGTAATACTGTCAGCGTCTTCTCAACCTTCTTATAAATCAGGAAACTGGCAACTCCAAATGGCAGAATACCTCCTATCGAGGTTCCAACAATATATGCGTCTTTCACGCTCTCCATGGAAAGAACGAACAGGAAAAACCAGCGCTTTAGAAGGTCGATGGATGTACTCTCCATAATAAGGAAAAAGAAAACACACCCACTACCTAACCAACAAACAGAAAAACTGGGATATGCACATTTAAAATGAAGGGTTTTATTTATGGCCAGAGAATTAAACAAAAAGAGTCTTGCCTGCAGCGATTCAATTCTCCCTCGGTTATTCCGCTGCCCTTAGCACACTCTCCAAAGCCACCAGGTGCTGCTGAGGTAGACATTTCTGAACTGCAGCTGCCACTATAAACCGGTCCTCTAATCAATCAGCCCTTATGTAACACTCCTAACAGTCTTTCACAAACAAATGTCCACTCCTCAATTTCATTCCTTCGTTGCACTTTGAGTACTTGGGCGGTCCGTATCTTGTTAATTTAAAAGCCTTGCATCAGCTTTAACGATGACACATGCGTATGGTCGTATCTCTAAACAGAAACAATGTGACACTTGATGATAACATAATGGCAATTATCCATAATAATAATAATAATAATAATGAGTGGAATAATAAAATGTACATATCACTGATTCTGTAATAATTTCAAATGAGCGCCTTGTTAAGAGGTCATCCAAGTGGAAAACGAATCCCCCTTTTGTTCTGCATTTTGGATTATGTTTCAACGGAAACCGAGCGTGCCGTGATTGTGCAACACCAGCACATTTGCTGGGGCACAAACACAGCCTGTCTATTGCTTTAATCAGTTGAAGGAGCGGATTTGATCATAAGTGCTTTGTTTTTATCCCCCCCCCCCCCCCCTTCTCCCACCACCCCACCCCTCACAAACGGTTGAATGATGCTCTTCACTCTGGAGCTCCATTAGCATAATGGAATTGCAAAGAAATTGAAAGAGGAAAATCTCGGCCAACCTCGTGATTTGGTTCACGAGACCTTTACACACTTAAAATTATTTTTAAGGCATTGTTGGTTTTGAGTTGCATTTATAGGCTTTTTATGCTCCCTCGCTTTTTGAAGCCCTTGTACCTGCCTCTAGCGTCACCAAAAGTACTTTGTAGTTTTCTTGGAATGACAGCTACTTTTATTCTGATTATACTGTCCATGAAAATATTCTGATTTCCACAAAAAAAAGAAGAAATCTTGACCATTTCATTTCCAGTTTTTCATGGCTTGGTAGTCGTTTTAGCAAGTACTCAATGGCTTCTTTCCTGGATGCAGACCTCTGTTTTGTTTTCTTCCAACTGGTGAAATGTATGATCTGGCATCAAGTGAAGCATGGATGTATTAAATGTCATCTAAACTTTGGTGCAGGCACCTATTTACTGCACAAGCGGGGTGCCAAATGCTATCATTACAGGGTATTGCATCATGTCAGCGGTTAATTGGAAACACCAGCGAGTCCTCCGGATGATCAGAAAATAATATACTGCAAACACTTCAAAACCCCAAATAAATGAATATCATACTCACATGGCGCAGCTTGTTCCTTCTCCAACGGTTGCTCTGTTTTATGAGCTTGTCCTTTGATTTTGTTCACCAGAGTTAGAAGACGGCCTTTAATGGATGTATCTTGCTCGTCCTCGTCTTCCTCCATCGGGATTCCTCCAAAAGACAAAGGGACGCGGCATAAACATCATGTGAAAAGCTCATTGTGGCAATATGTCAGGTCAAGCTAAGCCTCCTATGGGGTTGTACATGTCAAATGTAAGACGTGTGCTGCGGTACGAACTGGTTCTCATGCTTGTGGGTAATTCCAAGTTAATTGCTTCTCTTCGTGGAGGAAGCTCATGACAGGTTGGTGCGGTGTAGCTGGACTAAAGCTGCCATTAGATCGGCTGTACTGTGCACGGCCGGGCAGTACAATTATTTAGCAATATTTTCGCACACTGGAGAGGACGTAAGAGGAAAGCAAATACTGGTGATCCATAATTGGTAAAAGCAAGAGTGAGTCGCACTATTTCGGCATAGGGCTATTCTGTGTTTGTTTGTAATAGAAATTAGATCACTTTGAGTTTTGTGAATATCGAGTAAAATCACATGTACTGCTGTTTGGTGTTGTATATTTGAGCCTTTGGCGTTCTAGGTTTTAGCCCCGACACATTTTGGCTTACTTCAAGGTCACATACTGCATATTTCCCTAAAAAAAATTGACCAGAGACATTTATTTACTTAATTGCAGATAGTAGCAACTTGCAAGTATTTATTTGAGGTATTCTTAAATAAAATGACATACTACGTGATACAATATGAATACATATTATAAATACTCGTATATTATTTTGTCGGTTTTTGAAGGTCAGTACATCACAACGCGGATGGATTAAAAACGAAACCAATAAAAAAATTGCCTCAGTTGTACAGTTGGCATAGGTATGGTTGGGCATGAGTAAGTTGTTTTAAACTAAAAAGGAAAATATTTCCAGACAGTAAAAAAAATGTTAAATCGGGTCCATTATTGACAATGATAACAGATTTGAAGGATGCTATCAAGAACAATTTTTGATAGCATAAAAGTTGAGTCAATGCTAGGTATTCCTTTGTTTAAAAAAAAAAGAATCAAATGTGATGTCTGTGATTTTCCTTCTTCGTATAAGGACTCTGCAATTTAATAAAAGAGGGAAACTGTTTATTTTGACGTACATTTTTTTTAAACTGACAAATCTGTACTTTTATTTAAATAGTCCAGCATGTAAATCCTTTTGTCACCTCTGGCATTACAACCTTTTCTTCAAAAAATGTGATTTTCGAACGTAATATCCAGCTCACCACAATGTAGCTGCAACTGGTTGTGAAAATCAAAAAGCTCTCCTTGGATATCCGATGGACACGGACAGTCATCGCCAGTGCTGAAGGTCAGCAGCATGTTGATCTAAAATATAAAAAGGATAATAACAATTTTTTTACATATTCACAACCATTATTTTGCAAATAATTCGAAATATTAACACCAACAAAAAGCTCAAGTGTTCAATTTGGCGGTGAGAATGAAGGAGACGATTGGAAGTCATTAAAGCACCGTACTCTGTATCCAGCTGTGACCCCCCCAAGGGTGGTCTGGAGTGTCTGTGCTCATGTGTCTGCTTGGGTGAGCATTTGTGCCAGTGCGGGTATGTGCTTGCAAAACTGAAGCTGTATTTAGTGTGTGGAATCAAATTGATGAAGAGGACTTTCAACACCGACTACAGCCACTACAACTAGGCTGTGACGCCACGATTCAAGAATTCCGTGATACAAAAAAGGTCAGTGGGAATTGGAGTGTATGCAGATAAATTAGTCATGTTTGTGGAAAATTACGTAGGTTATAGAAAATGTTGCTCATAAATCTTTTAATTAGAGAGCCAGAGAGGCTGCCGACTCTGTGGTCAGTGATATGAACATGAAGGTATGTGTGTGGTTTATGATTTGTTCTATCTACAAGCAAATGCGTTTACAAGTGAGTCAAATAATGCATTTAGTATGTGGATATTTTTAAATGTTAGCCGTATTCATCTCGTGTTTCCACGTTTGGAAATTAAATCCAGTAAAACAATTATTTCATTGAAAGTACGCACAGCAAATTTACCATACACTTAAAAAAAGACCTCGACAGTATCAAAGATAACACTGCGCAATATCTATCCTTATTATTGTAGTGCAAATATGGAGCGCGAATGGATCATAATTAGACAAGCTTGTAGGATGTCCCATCATAACAGCAATAAAAATAAAAACAAATAATAATGAACAACAGTATTTCTACTGTAACGGCAATAATTATCATCATTGTATGAGCACTGCGGTGACGGTGTCTATTGGCCACACCTGTTCTTGGGGAGGCGAGCGAAACTCCTTGGTCTTTTTTGCCGTGACAGCGGCGGACATATTAAGGGCCAGCATCAGCTCGTTGTATCTGAATTTTTGGTTGAACTGTAGTTTGGAGACAAAATTGTCGGAAAAAGACACGATAGCTTCGATGCGGTGCTTGAGCTCACAATCGCAGAAGTAGTGTAGCAGCTCACACATCTGGGGAGTAGACAAACATTGTGTTGAATGCTTTGGAAATCGGGTGCTCTTGTACTCGATGTACCTTCCTGTTACCGAAAGTTTGACTGTAAACATTCCTGTTGATGCGATGGACAGGTATCCAGAATAAACCTAATCTGTTTGTGTGTGTATGTTTTCACCTGACGTTTCACAGGTTCAGGCAGCCTTTTCTCCAGAAGTCCTTTCATCAGCTGTTTGGCCTCTTTGGCTGCCTCTTCCTCTCCTGCTTCCACTGCCTTGTCCTCCGTCCCCGTTAATCCTTCTTTGTCAGTGGTACCAACGGGCCCTTTGTCATGCGGTGTCTCCCTAAATACGTTCGAGTCAATGAGGCATAAAATTTTGTGAACGTCCTCACTGCCGAATACGCCCATGGTCAGTAAAGTGCTGATGAGCTTCAGGATTGGCACAAAGTGGTACTCTACACCTCCTCCGACAGGATCACGGATATAGTGGCCACCACCTTGGACCGCCTCTGTCAACATTGAAATGGATTTTTCTTTTAATGCATCCAGCGGGATCTGCGGACTGTAGAGGTGATGCTCCCGTTTGGTGTTGATGAAGCAGGGAGGAGCGAAATTGAGACGGGGTTTGAGCGACGTACTCAGTCCCACCCCTGGCGGCGAGTGCTTTTTGGAAGCGTTGGAGAAGAGACGGATGGAACGCGTCTCCGCTGTGACCGGGATAATGAATTCATCTTTCATCATGAGTCGAGCACCTTTGGCGGTCTCCAGGTGGATGCTGATGAGCAGATTGTAAAAACCCTCTCGTAACATGCCCGACAGGTACTGGTTGTCAATGGTGTATAAGAGCTGGGATTGATCCAGGTGACTGCAGAGGGCGTGGGCCACACGGGTATTGCCCAGAGCGCAGAGGGCGCAGTAGAGCTTTAAGGTGTGGTAGTGGAACTCCCTCATGTCCTCCTGCTCCGACAGTTCCATGATGTCCACACACCTTTAAATAGATATAATAGATACAGTATGTATATTGAAAATCATACACAGTTCTGGGAAAAATCCAGCAAACCATTTGCCGTCGCTGTTTGATGACAACCGTGTATGCTAAAAGATTTCAGGAACTCCATTGAAACTTCACTTCTTACCGTATTTTTCGGATTATATGTCGCTACGGATTATAAATCGCACCAGCCAAAAAATGCATAATTAAGAAGGAAAAAAACATGTATAAATCGCACTGGAGTATAAGTCGCATTTTGGGGGGAAATTTATTTGATAAAATCCAACACCAAGAACATACAATTTAAAATAAAATGGAAAACAACACACTGTGTAAATGTACGATATGCTATCGTTACATGACGCATAAAAGATGAACTGAGAACGTGCCTGGTATGTTCAAGTAACATACTAAGAGTTATTCAGATATCTCTAGCATAAAGAGCATGCTAACAAGTTCACCAAACCATCAATGTCACTCAAAATCACTAAATCCAAATTAATAGGAATGTAAATGTGTTTTGTTAAATGTTCGTAACTATTCAACCTCGAACAATATCCGAGTCGAAGGCATCCCTCTAATAATGGTAGTTGATGAAGATGTATAGAATGTCACACTCCTGGTCATTGTGTTTTACATTCACGAGTCTGATGTATAACGCAGAGAAAACACCTGATATTTAGAAACATAACCATTTTAACATTTCTAGATCGTCAACCCGGAAACCTTTTCGAGCATCGGAGAGGAAAAATGATTCCCGAGCCACACACGGGCGCACACCGTCTGAGAAATCTGAAAATCTGTCTTCGCAGACTTTAACACTAGATGGAGGAAATATACTCAAACTAGCAAAAGCGTTTTATACTTGTGAATAGAAGTATCACTCTAGTAGCTCATTTTGGTCTTGAGAGAATTAACCAGAAACTGCAGCAGTGGAATAAAAAAATAAATACCTGTTCTCCTCAGGTATGTGAACCGCCATCATCTGCAGAGGCTCCACACACTGGACCGACCATCCGTGTCTCTCGCTGACCCTCGCTGTTTCTACTTTCAGGAAGGTGTTTGGCATACGGCTCCACAAAACCGCATTGATGGTCTGAACATCAAGGCGAGGGGGACACTGAGGCACCGGGTTCTTATGCTCACTCTTAAAAATGGCTGACGACAGTGGCATGGCGTTCTGTGCAGGGGGCATCACATATAGGCCGTTAGAGAGCTCCGTGCACGGAGTGATCACCCGCGATAAAAACGCAATGCGGTGTTAAAATGAAAGTGATTTAAAACTTTCTGAATAAATGACTTTTTTAAAGTAGAATGTGGTTATGTGGATGATTTATCCTATTTTCCGACAAGCAAATGGCACAAGTCCCCATCTTGTTACTGTCGCCTTTAGCATCTTATGATGACATTAAAATGCTAAATAGGGACTCGTCTGAGCTATTCAAGACAGAGCAATTTAATTTCCTCTGTATGTGTGCGACAGTTACAGAGAGAAAGCAATCATGATTTCCCCATTAAGCATTGTTTCCATCAAACGGTACAGTTAAGTATATATTGCTTATGCATGTGTTTGTTTGTTTTTTCAATTCCAATCTCAAAAATTGAGACTGTCACCAAATTATCACATGTGTTCCATTCTACTTTTTCGCATTTTCTACTTGGGCTACAAAGCAGAGCAGCACTTGATTAGTCATAAAGCATTGACTGGCAGAGTGTTTTTTTCAGAATTCTGGTTGGATGACAATGTTATCCTGAGTGATTCTGTGTTTCAGATCAGACAGTAACCTTGGAAATATTACATAAAGAGTCACAAATTGTACCTTTATTTTGGCTAGTTCAAATTGAAAGAGGTTAGGGCTGGTGGGTTGCACAAATACTGCGGGAAAAAGCTTGGTGTTTGGTTCCACCTGGAGCGGAGACAAAAGTAGCCATCACACACACAAAAAAACTCCCACATACAAATGTATGACTTGAGCAAAGCAACTTAATGTGGCATCATAAAACGTCACCATTTCGGATAGTGTGTGTGTGTGTGTGTGTGTGTGTGTGTGTGTGTGTGTTATGCATCATGAATGCGACAGTGAGGATGACTCAGCGCTGGATGACACCACTGAATTTAAGAAGATTAAACCCTTCAAAAGAGTTCTCAGAGCCAAACAGAGAAGTTGTCAAATGTGTGGAAATCAACAATGCAAATGTCATGACTATGTTAGGAAAATATGCAAAGACAGACAAGACAAGATTATCATTACAAACTGCTACGAGATGTATGGATGAACAATTGCAGAGGGTGTTATTGTCACTCTTCGACATTGAGAAATGTTTCTCAGATTATCTATCACAGGTCATTCTACAGTGCTGTATTAATCTTTAAATATCAATAAGTGGGTTAGCTTCTACAGCAAGCACATTCGTTACCTGGTAGGATGTGGATACTTCCTTGCCGTTGACTGTGAACTTCACCAGTCCAGTGGCGAGGTCACTGAGACATCCAATTTCCAGGTCGACGTTGCTACGGCTTGAGCCATGAGTAGCGTTGGTCACATCGCCACCCCACACCATGTAGCAGTTACTCCTCTTGACGCTATCAGAAGGTCGGTAATCATTGATTCCTCTACGCTGAAGACAAGACTAAATACGTGGCACACCGAAAATCTCACCTTTCATGGACTCGCCCTCGCTCATCACCCAAGGTCACAGTCACTGTTCTGGTCTTGCTGAGGGCAAAGTTGTTGCTATAGTAATGGTAGTCGGGGGTAACCCAGCCGACCCAAACATATGCGGGGTCTTGACCGGCAAAGACCCTCACGGAGTGGTAGTACTGTAAGGAAATGTGGAAGAGTGTAAATGTTGTGATGTAGCGATTTACTATGCATGTTAATTGATAATGTTTCACTACCGTTGTAATACTGCTGTAGTCCACTCGTCTACTTTCATCACTGTGCCGCACGGATCGCAGGGGATACCTACCAACGACCACATGTCAAAGATGATTTTGAGATGAGAATGTTTATTTGTTCATAAAAGGTGGTGGCTCTTCACTTCAGCCTGAATCTTAAATTCGCTACATCATTACAAGATATGTTGGACAAACCATGCAAGACGACCGCAGTACAAAAAGGGAAAATAACAACAACAGAAAAAAACCCAAATGGAAACAAATTCCCACACCCACAGTCTGCTTTGTTTGAATCGCATTACTTTACAAGGCCCATGTTCAAAGAATAAGCACCTATGTTTGACTTTGAGGGTGTCATCATCGTGCACTCCATTCACATCGATAACAGGACTGGTCTTGAAGAAGGAGTGAAACTCCACAGGCATACTGAGTCGACAAAACACCATGTCTGTGTTGCTGTTCTGGGTGCCAAATGTCTTGTGAGTAACCTTGAGACACGGCGGGCTATCCACAGTCCCGTCAATCCTTGTCACCTGCGAAGAATCGACAGTCTTATTATCCATACAAATGACCGCCGTTGTTTGCAAAAAGGTATTTCGGTCTATTGTCTTAACTGTGATGTGATTGTGCTCCTTCGGCACATTGACAAACGTTGGCAGACGCTTGCTGAACCACATGGTGAGCTGTCTGTTCATGTTGACGGCGAAGGGTTCAAATCCCTCTTGAAGGCCGCACATGGTGTAATACTTGAAGGTGCTGGCGTCTTTGCCAAGATTCATACGACCCACCTGAGCTAAGCCCAGGCTGCACACTGGGATGAACCCTGAAAAGCAACAAGGGCAGTCAATAAATCCTCTATTATCTTCGCCTCTACCTGCAGGATGGGCCATATACACTGCGCATGTGAAGGCTTCATTTCAAGACGATAGCAGTCTTATATTTGGTGACCTTATAGCAGTGGTTCTCACCCTGGGTTCGATCAAACCCCAAGAGTTCGGGGAATCGGTCTCAGGGGTTCAACAGAGCCTCTGCCTTGGATGTTAAGATACAGCCGACTCAACATGTCAATTAGTTATGGCACACCCGCTGCAAATGATCACATTACATGGCTTGTCCAATAAGTGCTGCGGGAAATGTAGTTCACTCGGTCGTCAACTGGTGAATGTCATGATCGTACGTCGTGTGATTTTTTTTCTTTTAGAATTTTTTGAAAATACATGCTAACTATGTCGAGCAAAAAAAGAAAGTGTTCGGACGAATATGTAC
This sequence comes from Hippocampus zosterae, assembly GCF_025434085.1. Classification (NCBI taxonomy): domain Eukaryota; kingdom Metazoa; phylum Chordata; class Actinopteri; order Syngnathiformes; family Syngnathidae; genus Hippocampus; species Hippocampus zosterae. The sequence continues at coordinate 8,848,097 of NC_067464.1, read as the reverse complement.
AACCTGTATTCACATGCATCACGGAAGGTAATGGGACTCAGCATCCTATCTGCATGATTTGTCATGCCAAGTTGAGTAACTCAAAACTGAAAGAACACTTCTTGAATCATATTTGTATTTTTCCCTAATGAAGGGTTCTGTGAATGGGCATATGAACTGGTTGGGTTCGGTACCTCCAACAAGGTTAAGAACCACTGCCCTGAAGTAATGGTGTCCACTGAATCCCACTTCACAAACACAGTTTCTCACCATCCTCAGTTTCAAAGTCGGTGAAGCAAAGTTCAGAGCCTTTGTTGGTGATAAGTATCTCTCCGTTGAGTGTGAAGATCATGGATTTGTCCTCCATGTTGATCATACAGCCAACCACATCACCACTGTGCCAGCAGCGCCCGAACAAACGACCGCCCAAATTCAGACAGTGGCCCTGTGCACATGTCAAGAAGACCGGATGAAAATGTGCAAAAATGACCTGCTGACGGCCTCCTTTTAAAAAAATGGCAATATTGCACCCAATGAGTCTTTGGCAAAGAGTAAGGAGTGATTAGTGAGAAAGTCTGTCTGAAACCTAATGATGTGTATATCGATATTAATTTCCTCTCAGACACATGTTGATGATTCGAAATCACTGCTGGTTGCTTTGTCATTAAGAAATAATTGTTGCAAGTTTGAAAAGCTTTCCCTGAAAATGCACCATATTTCATGACTTCATTTCAACTTGATTGAATTGATAAGACTGTTGTCAAGACGTCCGGTTGAGAACTGCCCGCAGATATGCCAAAAGGTATCAGATAATCTGACCATTGATCTCCAATACCAAGAGGGAGATGCATTTGTTCAAATAATCCCTTGTGCTCTTACTTTGACAAAGACAAATAGAAGAGTAATAATGGATGCGATTACCCTGTATCCGTCAAAGACGAAAGCCAACTGATCTGTGCCAAGTTCCACATCTGGCTTACACCCAGGTCTTGCCCAGCCAACTCTCATGTCTCCTCCTGTGACGGCCTCAAATTCAAAGTACCATTTCCCCGTCTTCACCGCGTATGTGCGTTCTACTCTGAAGAATCGGATTTTGTCGATGCTGAGTCGCTCAACCATTTGTCCTGGATGGGATGGCAACGTAATTAGAGAAGGCTTCTTAAAGACGAAAAAGAGTTTTGAAAGTAAGAGCTATGTGCATGGACAAAAGTATTGGGGCACTTGGCAATTACACCTCTTGTCTCCTCAATGCTTTTGTCCATTTAGCCCACATTTTAAGATGCAACACACCACCTTCTTGATCGGATGGCTCCACATTGTAACCGTAACCAATCAGGGTGCGAATGGCCTCGCGTAGGCTGTCACGGTTTGATTTCCTGGTGCGCTCATCCAGGAGGGCATAAGGGACCAGGCGAGGGTTACGTTTACTTTTCAGATCCTGAAAGCACCACAGAGGAAGAAAAACAATATAAAAGTACAGTATACCACAAATGCATGTTTAAACATGCAACCTACTTCAACTTGAACGTCGCAGTCATTCATGCTTCTGGGATCATGAAAAAAGCTGAACTAACGCCATTATAAATTCGTGAAGTTGTTTATATTGTAGAAATGTCAACATTTGTGCTGAGCCTCCACTTCACTGTACATGAGCACATACGGACAATGTACCTGCTGAATACCGTACGTCCAACCCTGCTTTATACGGTCTTTGGCCCACACATTGTGTGCATTCTCTGCCAGTTTGTCCACCAGTAACTCTTGACCAGGCGTCAATTTCATGTCAGACAGGTCCAGTGGGGATGGTTTGTAACCACTGGACATCATGAAGCTGCAAGAGAAAAAGAGCAAATTATTGATTTCAAAATGCCAAATGACTATAGACTAAGGTTAGACCAGAAGAGGAGGAAAAATCAGTACTCTTACTTCTTTGGGAGTTTAATCTTCTTAAGTGACTCATCAGCATTTGAATTGACCTGAACTACTCGGCAGCCCAGTGCCAGCAGAGTTCTGTGAAGGGGGAAAAAAAACAGCACAGATCATTTTTAATCCCAAACATCACATCCGCCTTCGCCTTGACTACCGTATGTACATCCGAGAGTGGTGAACACTTGGTGGGGTGAGGTAATGTAAAAAAATTGTACAAATCTGCCATCATAAAACTCAAGGGAATTCCCAAAGGACTGTAAAGGGTGTGAAATTGTCTTCACACCCTCTGAGAGGATGTTGCAAAAAGCACCTTTTCATGGACATCATCCAGAGACTCAGACGACACATCAAGAATAATTATGGAAAATTCTGGCCTTCTGTGCATCAAGTTGAGAGTATTTATGTAACACATTTGTAATAGGTCCCCGTGGGACTTTTGGAGGCCAATTTAAGTGTTGTGTGGAATGCTGACAAACGGTTCAGGAGCAAAGAACATCTGACCTTGTTTGCATGTGCACTGCAAATGGAGAATTCACAACACCCAAAACCCCCTTAACGCATTCAAACCCTTTGACGTCTAAAAGCGCCAATTAAGGCATAGTCCCATATATATATATATATATATATATATATATATATATATATATATATATATCTCAATTTTTACATTGTATTTTCTTATTGTTTGTACAGTGTCCTTGGGTGGCATGAAAGGCGCTTTTAAATAAAATGCATTATTATTATTATTATTATTATATATACACACACAGTATATATACATACATACATCCGTAGCAGTAAACATACTTGAGAGTTTCTGTCGACATTTGCAGGTTGTAGTTCTTTTCAGTCTCAGGAAGCTTGGAGAAATCCACCAGACATGGATGCTGCCGCTTATTATCATCCCTGATCTAAGGGCAATAACAAGATGTATATCAACTGAATCTCCATCCCCAACAGCATTTGGTACTAAGCACAGAACTACACGTCTTGTCACTGTGGGCTGACAAGTGAAAAGAAATGTATACCACAGGCTGCCGCTGATGAAGAGTAACAGGCTGCTCTAGTGAATATGTCATGGAAGACAACGAAGAAACACATCCTCTCCTTGCATGACGGGAATACCAAGCGAGAGATGTATTGCCTCTCGAGAGGCTGCGCTTTTTGCCAAAAATTCCGTATTGGCAATGCTGCATGGCGATGGTGGATGTTTACCACAAATGCATGCACAGTTTGTGCGTGGACGTGATGAACACCAGCCAGCTCTTTCGAAAACAGTTTGAGTATCTTTTGAAGCAGTTTTTCACATCTACACAGGTTTAGAATGTAAAAAAGCTTGCTGAGACTTTCGGCCTTTGCAAATTCTTTACTCATAAAAGAAAATACTGTCGTAGTCACAGAGGGAGGATGTTCATGTGTTTAAATAATACACATACTATATTCAACATGCCTTTATTTCTTCTTAATAGGGCAAAGCAGGTTTTGTATGTTCATCACTCACTGCATGATAAACCAAGAGAGAGACATTCTCTTCGGGGTGCAGGTTTCTCCAATCAGTCGATTCGATACGTAGCTCGATAGCTCATTTTGGTTCACAAAGGCGAGATTAAGATTCAATTCGATATGATACCGCTCAGTTGGAGAGGGTGTATATTGTATGAGGAGATGAGTTTCTCATTGTCCTTTTACAATATAAATCAGGGGTGTCAAACACATTTTTGTCGCAGGCCACATTTTGGTTACCATTTCCCTTGGAGGGCCATTCTGACTGGAAGCATTAAAAAAAACAACAGAAAAAAAACTATTTATTCAACTATTCTTTAAGTTCCTGTCACGAGGAGTTTAGTAACAAAGAAATGCTTACGCTACAGTATCTCTCTAATTTATTCCATATAAGAATTTTACATTTTGGTAGCGATTTTAGCAAGCATCATGGAAGTTGACATGTTTAATTTGCTTTCGCGGATCACATGAACTGATGTGGCGGGCCAGATCTGGCCCCTGGCCCTTGCGTTTGACACCTGTGATATAAATGAACTTGTCAGTTCTGTAAATGTGGCATTTCCTTCAACGACAAGACATTTCGATTCGTACCTCAAAAGATCTTCGATTCAGTTCGATTCGATGCACTTAAATCTTTTCAATCAAATTCCATTTTCCAATTCAGATCATTCTTGTTGTTAAAATGTAATTCAGGTAAATGATCGTTTAAACTTCTACCCCTAAAACATTAAGAATAATATGGTTTACTTTTTGTTTGTTCACAGTCCCCGATACAAATAGAACTGTCAAATGTTGTTCTGTGGGAGTACTGCTGAAAGAAATTCATTTTGTTGGTTGAATCGTCACTTCTCACTTCACGCAAGAAAGCACTACAGCCTCCTATATTTTTACATGTTCAGGGTGCTTTGTAGTGCTTGCATATTCAATTAAAATCCTCATTTATGTTCTTCAATAAAGTGGATAATTAAATGTCACCTTGCAGAAAAGGCAAAGAAAGTAAAGTGTTCCTCTTGGTTTGTCACTGTACCAAAACTGGAGAGATCCTGTTGTGCCCTTGGGTGAAACAACAGTCAGTTGTGACTGAGTGTACACTGAAACACAGACCGCCATGTTGTGTTTCCTCCAAATAAACTGTGAGGAAGCTTCAGATGGTATGGAAAGCTCTGTGCATGGAGAAGGTAATTTGTCTTTCCACTTACCCTCTTTTTGGTGTGAAACGCAAATTATGGGAGAAAAAGCAAGATGACGTACAGGCTTTTGTGATAGATTCAATCCTAAAGTTACTCACTTTTCACTTAAGAACATGTGTGTAATTTCGATGTTTGTTTTCTCCAAAATATGACAAAATGGCTGGACTGTTTGTTTTTTTTTATTATCTTGATGAGGACTTTGTTGCCATCGTAAATGGCTGACGGAAATACTCTCACCTTGCCGTAGGACCAGCCCAGTTCGATTTTATTCATGCCCCACAATTCGTGGATGTTCTCCGCCAGCTTGTCCCGAACTTTCTCTAAATGAGGCGGCATAACGATCTGATGACACAAATGGAGTGGATTATTTTTTTTCATGTCATTCTTGCAGTTCAAGACCAACACTCCGCTCATTACCTGGCTGGTTTCCACCGGTGTGGGAATGAAAGAGGCCTGTGACAAGATGAGGGTGGTGCCAAGCAAATCTCGGACCCCGTCCACGTCCCTCTTGTACTCTTTAACTGGCTCCACCCTCAGCTTCTCTTTGGGCAGCAGGGCTTCGTAACAGGGGGCATAACTTGATGGTGGCAGGAATTTAAAGTCGCCATGACGACCACCCAACAGGAACCTTACCCTGATGACATTAAAAAAGGGTTAATTCCTTACAATGGAATGGAATACAAATAGAGGGAGCAGATGCTTCTCACTTTGCGGTCTCATAAAAATCTGCATCAGCGACTCTGAAACTTGAAGAGGGACCAGTTTAACTCAAGAGTATTAAAAACAACGTCTCCGCCGCCGCTGTTATGAAGCCCTCCTGAGGCAGCCCGATATAAAAGATTGGAGTAGATGTCGTGACGTTAACGTGGTGACACAAATGAGTCAGCCCTCAATTATTGAAGAGCCGGAATGCCACAAATGGCAAAGACTTTCACCTTTGTTCAGTGGGTCAGCGGGTTCATTTGCAAGCACGTCACTGCCCAAATTAAATGCCGCATCTGGAAATCACACAGCGTGAAAGGAATAACAAGGGCAGCCAATTTTCGTTTCTGCTTTGATTCATAACAGTTGATAATCCTGTGTATGAGAGGACAATTTTGGATTTGAGCACCACTGGTGGAGCATGTGGCAAATGAATCGACCTCACAGTCTCTGGGTTCAAATTGTCTGTTTGGCAGCGGGGAAGCAAGGAAGGCAAAGACTCATCTGCATATGAAGAGTAAGAAAAACAAGTTCATAAATAATGACATGAAATTGTTTTGTTTTAGTTCTTTGTCGTGCGATTTATATTCATTTTCATTTTGAATCCAATAATATGCATGATTTCATCAACAGAACTGCTGAATTTGTATATTTCCAATTTAAAAACATACGAAAAATGTGTGTGAAAAGAATGCTGGTGTATTTTTGTAAAACTTTTTTTTTTTTGGGGCTGCGAATTTCAAAATACACTACAAGGTTTGGCTCGTACATTTTTAAATTTGACTCAGTGCCTCACCAGCCATTCTTTTACAAGCAAGAAATAAAGCCCAGTGATGAATTATAACACAACAAAAACAAAAGTTATCACACTGATTCTGTACCAGAAATGAAGAATAAAAAAATAATAATAATTGCATCACAGTTGATCTGTTTGGTAGGCCCCTCCCACAGCAGCACACCTGTTGATCATCATGTCATTAGTAGATTTTCTGGTAAAAGGACTCCCGGCCCGACCACTCACGGTCGGGTCATTGTTTCTTTCACTGCTTCTGTTCCTGCTTCTGTTAGTTAGTGTTTGTGTATTACTGCCATGGATTTTTGTTTGAAGTTTTGTCACGTGATGCTTTTTGCTGATGCCGTTGGTTTTTGTTTGTTACTTTGGATTCTTGTTTTCAGGACTTTGTTTGTTGTGGATTTAGTTTTCTCTGTGTTTTAATACAATTTGTTAAACTCACCACCACCACCACATTCGTGACAATATGTTGCATGTGTAATGTTTTTTCATGTTTCAGCGCCATTACGGAGTATGTAAAAAATGTTACTTCGATACACCATGTTGAGAGTACAAAGATAGAATGCTGTATCATATTTAACATTCATAAAGTGTGTATACTTGGATAATAGACATTTGATATGTACCACAAGAGAAAAACAATATTTTGTCCCACCCAAAATGGACACCACTGGAACCTACAACTATGATGATAAATAATAAAATAATCCATTAACAGTCATTTCATTTTACAAAGTGACCATTTCAGAGATTGATCGTGTACTTGATTTCATCAGACTAAGCACGTGCACTCAATGTCGGGGAATGAGAAGGAGAAGAATGGTTCCACGGTATTCCTTGAGTAATGCTGCCAAATAGTAAACCAATCTTGCTAAATAAAGCAAACAGTAAATTATAATTCCTGTCAAATGTTTCGGGGTTTCAAAGAGTTAAATCGGCATTGCAAAAATCCGCCAGTCCTTATGAAAAACTGCCTGGGCATGAAATTGCATCAATGCAAGTTAACCACACTATCGGCGGTCGCCACGGCAACAGACAAATACAGGCCAGCCAGCCAATTTTACCTGTGTTCCAATCTAAAGGCTTTCAGGATGCATGCGCGCATGCAATTGGAGTGGGTTGGGAGGATGAGATGGCTTTCAAATATGCAAGGTTTTGTGGGAGTGGAATGTGTGTCTGTCTGAATCATCTCATTGTGCTTGTGTCTGCTCATCATGCGCAAGTGTGATGAGTGTATTTGCCTGACACAAACAACAGCAAATCTTACTCAAAGATGTATTTTTCATGCCAATTTTAAAAATATCTTTACATCAGGTTTTTGACATATTTTCTCTTTTTAAGTTTGACCTATAAAAGCTTGAGTGATTTTACCAATGCGTGAGGGGCAGGGGGGATCCACTTGTTGCTGACTCGACCCCTTAATTCATAAAGGTGACTAAATATTTTACTATACAGTATTGCATATGATGTTATTGTTCTGAAAACCTGATGCGCTAGAGAAAAGAACAAGGGCAGATTTGGAATCACAGAAAGAATATCTAGAAAAATGCACTTGCGTCTCAAATTCTAATATTTAAAAAAAACAACTTGTGTAATTCAAAACTTACTTGACACCCGCAGAGAAGCTGACCACGGGAAAGAAGAGTCCGTCTGTGTTAAAGTTCTCAAACATGCCCTGAACGGGCTGTCCGTTGATGCGGAAAGAGATGCTCGGAGCGCCGAGGTCGAGGCAACAGCTCACCACATCCTCTGAAGTCAGAATGTGCTGGTGGAGGGATGCAACCGCCCGGGGGATGCGTCCTAGGAAACATATAAATGCACGCTGATGTTGTTGGGTTTTAGTTCTGTCTAGACGCAACTCATCTTGCATGCATCAAGGGACTCAAAAAAAAACACACGAGGAGTTTCTGACCTGACCAGAGGTGCAGTCCATCAAAACCATAGGAGTAGAGGTCATCTCCCACGCCATTTGCCCCCCAGCCCTCACCCCCTCCAGGGTAAGGTGCGTAGCCCTTGGTGTTGGCCCAGCCCACTCGCAGGTGAGAGGGTTCACTGGTCACAAAGTGGTCCACCTGGTCAATCATCAGCTCGTAGTACCACTTCTTATACTGAGCTGAGCCCTCGCTCACCCCAAGGAAGATATTCGGTCTCATACTGCCAAGGGAAGAAAAACATGCAGTCACTTTAAGTAATTTTGTTCCAATATATTTGTCCCCTCCTCAGATCTAATTCTATGTGTGCCGTAAGGACAATATATTTAAATTGGACCGTTGCATCCCATGGTGCATGGGCCGTAAAAATCTGGTCGATACATTGGCATATCTAAAGCTGACAACTTGGTCATCTAGTCAAGAAGTACTGGCTTTCTCACCTTTGGACATCATTGACCAGCTGAGTTTGTAGCAGCAGGTCTCTCTTGGGCAGCAAGTGATCACAAATGAGGTTTTGATTGGTTCGCACGACGACGCCATTACACACACACAATGAGCAAAGCACATCGAGGATCTAGAGGCAGACGAGAGGATCATACATACTCATCATCATACATCATCATACATAATAGTGCAGTCGCTCTACCGATGTCATCCGGTATTTGATGTATGTGCTACTGACCTTGTGGTTACGTCCATGTTTGTATAGCAGCGATATGATGGACTTGATGTGTCCTCTCTGGATCATGTTGAGAGCCTCTGGGCTTTCAATTAGAATACAGTGCAGAACTTCGAGAATGCCTGTGAGTAGTCTTCAATTAGTCGACAACACGGGTCTCAAAGCATCAACCGGTATCTTTGATCAGGGATATTTCATAATGCAGCTGACGAAGATGTGCGGTATGAACAAGAATGACAGTGAGCTTACCTGAAGAAGACTCCAGTCTCTCCAGCTTACTAATGAGCCAATCCAAGTTGTTGGAAAACTGAGTGCAGTTGTTCCTGTTTCCTCTGATTAACGCTGCTGCATGGTATAAGGAAAGAATGCATGCTTGTTACAAAAAGGGGAGTCGTGGAAGGCAGACAAATAAAGGCAAACACAGAGAGGGGAAAAAAAATAAAGAGGCAATTCTAAATCCACTTAACACTGCACAGTAGCATGTGAGGGGAAGGGGGAGTGGATGGAAGGAGGATGAGACATGGCTGAAATACTAATATACTGTAACCCTGCAAGTGAAATAAGTGTACATAAGCATCTGAAGGCCACTAGCTAAGGGTGGGGAGTAGCTTCAGGATGATAGGATATTTAGGATTTAGGTTGTCCACAAACTCCCGTTGAACAAAAAAAAATCTAAAATAGATCACAAATGAATCATTCCCTTTTTCGCATCGCTTTCTGGTCGTTAATTAACCAGAGAGTGTTTGTGTATAAGATGAAAATGAAATGCAGTCATCTTTCGACGTCACGTCACTGAATTTATGAGCTGTCACAGGTGAGCAGAACATTTATGAGTGTGCAAGTTGAACATTCTGAACCGTCACGACCTTGGAAATCAAGTGTGCAGAGTCAGTAAGATGGGGGGGTTAAATAGCATGTCGGCGTAGCTCTAGTTGGACAAAGCCATTCATCACGGCAAGGAATCGCATGTGTGCATTGTATTATCATAGCTTACCCAACAGCTCATAAAGAAGGTTGAGGATGTCTTTCCAGGCTGCTCCGGCCTCTGGGCCAGCACACTCCCCAAAATGGGCCACACTGTTGTAAACATTCAGACGGTCTATGCAGTTGGACACGAGTGTCAGCATGCCCTACAAAATGAAGTCAACCATTAGCTTGTCAAAAATGGCACACTTGGGACAATTCCTTTGATGTACCCCACGGCCTGGAATCTGTGGTGCCCCCGTTGCCCTGAAGGGTGCGGGAAGCTGGCAGCCATTTGACTTCTGATCGCCAGACAATCACAGGGCACATATACACAAATAACCGTTCACGTCCATTTTCATGGGCAATATGGAGTCTTCAGTGAAGCTAACATGCAAGTATTTCAAATGTGGAAAGAAACGGCAGTACACAGAGAAAAACCATCCAAGCGGGGCGAGAATATGCAATCTCCACAGAGATAGGCCAGAGCTTAAATTTGAATCCAGAAGATCAGAACTGTGGGGTATAGTGAGGGACAAGGGCCTTCATTACAATGTCAGAGTGAGCTACTAAACAGAAATGTGAGGGGGGTGGTTCTGTGGTCTAGAGGGAGTCACTATGTGTTTGCATATGAGACCAACACATCAAGATACATTTGGTAATCCCTAATCAATCAATCAAAGTATACAGTGTGTATGTAGGGTTCTCTCTAAAAGCACATGACATCCCCCCCCCCCCCTCCATTGGCGTGTCTCTTGTCCCCTTCGGTGCTGGTGTCATGGTGATTTATGCCGCACGCAAGTATCTCCAGTGATCAGCTATGATAAACGCACCAAATGGAAATTGCTGATGATTTATAACGGCAGGAAAAATCAAGAGTCAGCTGTCTTGAGTGACAAATTGACCTTGTGAGTGAAAAGTAAAAGGGTGGATCACAGATTACCCCAACAGTACCTCGAGAGTTAAACTCGATAGAAGATGATGAAATACGGCCAATTTTCACGTTGTATCCAAATACATTTTTAATGATGTGATGTGATTATTATCAGAATTAAAACGAGTCTGGATACTTTTTATTTTCCTCTCCACTTAGCGTGAAGCTAACATTTGCTAACCGATGAAAACAATTTGGGTGTTGTCCTGATGGCTCGCGATCACTTCCTGGTAAACCGTAGCCGGTACAGGCTCCAACTCACCCGCAACTCTAATCAGGACAAGCCCAAAAGAAACTGGATTTATGAAGACACTACAAGGACAAAAGTATCGGGACACCAACTCATACAAAACCAAGGGCCTCAATTCCTGATTGCTAACTAATTAATTGAGAGGTATTTACTCAAAAATGTTCTGGTGTGCTTAAACTTACTTCCTGTTTGAAAAGATTCTGCCTGTTTTTGAGGGAGCGAAGCTTGATCTGCCTCTCTTCGTGCTCCAGCTCAGCATCAGGAAGCTGGAAGTAGGTGATGAGGTCGTTGAGGGTTTGGAGTACCTCCTCAATGGGCAGAGTCATAAGTGCCTTGTTCTTCAAACCCAGACAATCCAGATCCCTGACGAGGGGAAACAGACGTGCAAAATATTGCTCGCGTGTCGACAAAATACTACCATTGATGAATATGCTCTCGAAATGACGATAGGCTGGGATCACAAAAGCATGATGTTTTAGCCCACAGGGGAATCTATGCTGAAATGCTGATTTCCCACTGGTTGGCTAAAAATAGCTCCTGTCGTGGGCATGGGAGGAGTGTGAGGGGATGTGTGTGTCACCGCCTCAAGGGAGGCTGACACACACTCATATCTTCCCACCATGAGTGCTTCCAATTCCACACAAGGGACACAAGATGGGCGGCTTGATGACAAATAAAGGTCCTAAGCGCTTCCGCTTACACATTCCACCGCTTCCTCGTTCATCTTGGACAATATGCGGGCCACATTTATGATTTGGAAAAGCATGAATGGACCGCTGTCTCCGCTCAATTCCAATATTTTTACAATCTGGAGCAACGTTACATCATGACTCACGGCACTGAGCAAGCATTCGTGGGATGAGTTTGTACTTTTCATCACCAGGATAACTTACAACATCATCTGGAAAAAAAAAAACGGCGCGTGTTTGCTCCGCACAATATGGAGCAGAAGCACCTTTGCGTACCTGATGAATCTGTTAAAGAGGAGCGTGGTATTGCGGATGATGCGCGCTGCTCGAGATTCCTCGTGTTGACAGCGCTGCAGAGTCAAGCCGTCGTCCATGTGACCTTCGGAATGTAGACAGGCCTTCAGAAGGGTAGAGAAATAAAAGGGAGATTTTGTCATGATGAGGAAAAGCTACATTGGGTGTCAGGATGTCAGGAGGATGTCCTGCTTTGTTTCAATGAAGGTGTTTGTTATCATCAATTACAATCGTTTGTCTTTCACGCCTCCATGTACCCTGAATAATGGGAAGTTTTACATTTAGTGAAGGCGGCGATACAAGTTGAATCAACTTAACTGTTTGCTTCCGTCTCTGCTTTACATTCTAAGTTGATGGTGTGTGCTTTAGTTACGACACTCACTCGTCTCTTGAGAGGACCCAAACGTGCAGATTTGACATCAGGTGCCTGGTAGGAGAGCCACAACCCTGTGGCCACATGCATTATGAAGCTGAGCGAGTCTCCATATTTAATCTCCGCCACGCCCATCCCTTCAATGTCCCGCTTGGGGCTCTGGTCAAGCTTCTCCTGGACAGGGGAGGAGACAGAAACAAAAAGTCAAAGTTGTCAGTGTCTAACCCGATAAATGTTTCTACACCAGTCAACATTATGCCCACTTGCAGAATACAGTGATAAATGCAAATAAATAGACTCGAAGTGAAAGTTGTGCTTGAAATGCATCCTTTGGCAAAAAGCGCTTTTTTTCTTGGAAACGAGTATATTCAGGAAACTTACCTATATTCAACTGCTGTTTACTAAACAACGGTAAAAGGTGTAGAACCGGGGTCCCCTAACTTTTTCCTGTGAGGGTCACATAACGCCACCTACCTTGTCTTGTTTATGTCTGCTACCGTCTTGTTCACGTGTTCTACTAATTGATCTGAGACACAACTAAAACACTGAAACGTTCTATAGTGTGTAAATAACTTTGTGACCTTGATTTCAACCCTATTTGCATCATGGGTCATTGTGCCCCGAAGACCACCTTTGTACTTTTTTTTATACAGCTTCCATGGAAATGTGAATAAAAACATTTCAATTTTTCTGCAGTTGGGGACAATCTGGGAAAAGTCAGAAAATTTCAAGATAAAATTGTATCATTTAGGTGGTTTTGGGGGCGTTTTTAACACAGTGACGGGTCATTTTGACCCGAGGACAACAGGAGGGTTAGAGGGCCGGAACAAATGTGCCGTAGTTTGAGGACCCCTCGTGTAGAAGGAGTACTTTCTTTTCCGTGATGGAAGAAGCTTTCTTTTGGTCGCTTCCATGCTTTTATATAGCCGGAGAACTCAATTTTCTGTTGGCCTTCAAATATTCGTGAAAATGGTCCAAATTGGCTGGCAGCAGCTCTCCCAATTTGAAGGCATCGAAGGAGTTTTTAATGTGCGCCGGTGATCCTTTGTGACATGGGCCAACTTGTAGAGCAAAAGCATGCATGGTTGTGTGGCCTTGCCTTAGAAGCTCTGAAGCAGAAAGCAGTTGAGATTGTGTCGGACCTCTCGCGGTCCTGCAGCACCAAGCCCCGGTCCTCAGTCAGGGCCAGGTAGTGTCCCGTTGTCAGGTGTCGTAACCGGAACGGCTGACCCCATCGGATATGGCTCCCGCTCCAGCTAAATTGCAACATGTGCACACACGTAAAGGTGTCACAAGAACGTGTATAATTACTATTTTACAAACCCTGACAGTGTAATATCCACTAATTATAGCTGATCTGAGTATTACTGCCGGCCATTAATTATCAAGTGTGCCGTGTGATGAGGTAGAATAATTGGCAAATGGCTGGCAAAAATAAATAAATAAATAAACTGTTTCAGCATAGACAGAGGAATGAAAGTGCAAGAAAGCATTGAGGAAAAAGCAGGTTGACCAAAAAATGCATATATTTTTTAAAATGAACAGAGATTAGGTAAACGATTCACAACCCACCTGATCCGGAGTGGCTCCAGCCTCCATAATGACCTGGCCTTGGCACCGGCTTTACCTATTTCATAGTTGACTATCCTATCAACAGAAAGAGAAGCATGAGGTGGAAACTGTGGGTGCTTGAAATATCCAGACACCACGATACAGTCAAGGTCATCCATCCTACGTGTGACAAAAGCATCCATTTGTTTTCATCTCTCGCACGGTTAATCAAAGGAGGATGTCTGACACAAGCCCGCGAACAATAAAGCCTAGCATGTATTGACTCTGCGACCGGTGCATTCAAAGACAGGCGCATGTGTCCCCCGATAAGCTGCAGCAACATCCTCTATCAGTGAATAGCACTTGCAAGACTTGGCTCATCGCTCCAAGTGACATCTCAGAGAGAAACGTACGAGACGTGCTTCTTTTGTGCCATTTCAAGGGCACAAAAGGAGGCGAAGCCAAAAATGGAAATCACTACTCAATCCGGCCTCCCACAATTGCTGCGCTCTGCTCTAAAAATAGACTTTGTGCGTGCATGTCTGGGTGAACGTGTGCTTCGGAGGAAGACGCACAAGCACTATAACACAGCGTGTTGGTTGTAGAGGACCTAGCCCATTGGATTGGACTGAAAAGTCTTTCAACAAGATGTTGATTGTGCGTCTCTGATCATTTTTGACCATTCGTCCTTCACTGTTGTGAAGCCGGAGGTAACTGACATTGGTTGAAAAAGGATTTGAGACCCCGTGGAAATTATCACCGAAAAAACGAAAAACGACTTCTAAGGCCCCTATCTGTCCATTTTATTTGATGGAGTTGAGGTGAGTCCTGGACCAAGACTGTAGCTTTGACCCACTTCCAACTCGGTGTGCTATATTTCCCATCCCGAAATGTTTTGAAGACTCAGCAAGTCCCGGGAGGGCTTTGGATGAGTACTACGGTGGAGAGAAATGTTCAAGTAGCAAAATACTTGTTGCAAAGAGGCTAGTTTACTTGCTGGATACTGTCAAGGTGCACTTGAGCAGGGCAGTGTACACCCCCCCCCCATGACCCCCAATTTAACTCATTCAGTACCATCCAATTCTGGACCAAGTCTGAAAGGACGTTTAAAAACGCCTTTGGGAGTGAATGAGTTAAGTGCCGCAGCACTTTTTGAGCATGTACCTCTTTCACTCCAAATCTCTATTTGCACGTCAGCGTGTGCGTTGTTTGGTTCTCCGCGCAGTGCCTAACACAAAATGTATCGCAAAATGTGTATTTGAATTTGCCCGATGTGATCGTACCGATTGAATTATTGGCCATAACCTGTGCACGACCTGGAAATTACATCAGGCCAAAAGCAATAAATCTTTTTTTTTTTTTTTGTACCTCTGCTGCTCTTCACTTTTGTCTGACCCCGGGATGGTCACCACCTCGTCATGCCCATGAAACAGCCGCATCACATGGCCACCCAACACGTAGCCTAGAGGAGAGAAACGCAAGAACAGAGACTGGACCTTTATTGTCATGTTTTATTACTGCAACAGTGTGAGAATTCAATGACAAGAGAAAGAACCATTGAGATTGCAAAAGGCGAGGTGAAAAGAAAGTCATTGCACACACGAAGCAAAAAGGTAAGAATCAACAAGGAAAACCGCGATAAAGTTCAGGCGCATCGCTCATTCATAAGAATTAATTTGATTTAATAAAGGCTTCCCACTTGCTCGTTTGATTTTGATATTATTACTTTTGCAATTATTAAGGTAAGAGAGAGCCTATTTGGCACAATTGCTCTCTTGAATATTTTTTAACATATATTTTCACACTGCGCTTCTTTTGTTTTTTGTCGTGTTCATAAATTATTCACACCCAGACGAGTGAAAACCAAAGCAACGAAAATCCATCTTGAAAATGGCGAAGAAAATTAGACAGCGTGAAGGAAGGGGTGTTGGCTCAGCTGTCTACCTTCCTCTATGTTGCTGCCAGAGCAGATGGGATGGACGTTCCACAACGTCTGCATGAAGGATGCGTCCACCTGGATGTTGCCATTGGAGATTGATAAATGCTGTCGGACACACAAGATTGCAAACTGTGTTTAAGCTCATTATGTGCAACCAAACACTAACAGCATACGAGCGGTTTCAAGATTCAGTAATATTTACATAATACAGCATGCTCACTGCTCATGTGCATTATATTTACACCACAAGTATTCTGCTATCGGACTGGAGCAATCCCAAATGCAAGCTATATATTCTTATGTTTCCTTCTAATTTCAGTGTACCTGCAACATCTGGATTGGAATTTGGATTGGATAAGATTTATTGGCAAATGCACTGTGTATGTGTAACATCTGGTAAATACATGTAAAAAAAACAAAGTAACAAAAGAAAAAGCCTTTAAAAATACAATCTTGTTCAGTGTTGAGGGAGACGGTAATTTCACCGTGGTTATCAGTGAAGTTGCAGCTTACAGCCGTTTAGAGTTGCGATGCATCATGTGAGTGTAGGTACTGTGGTCGCAATATTTATATTATCAGTTCATGTTATGAAATGAAATAACCAAAATAATAATAATAATAATAAACAATTAAAAAGTTTTTTAAAAAAAGAAACATGATTTTTCTTGCAATGGCGTCATATAGGGCTTTATCTCTTGTATTGAATTAGATCTTGTAGATGTACCTAATGTTTTGTCCGTAGCGTGTGTTTCATACTCCAGCAAATTGAGTGGCAGCTGTGTCTTGAACTTTCTCCCCAGAGTAATGTGCAGCCCTTCAGTGCTACGTGTCCCCACAAACCACAAAGCGTGGGTGACAGCGAACGCAAATTGCCAGACTGACATTAGCGACTACAAGGCAGGCTCACATCATTCAAGGCCAAGCCCTTTGCTGCTTGCCGATGCTGTCGCCATCGCCATGGATCACACAGACTGTGCTGTAATGGTTTCAAGTGTGCAGCTATATCATGCAAAGATCAGGGGAGGTGATGTGCTATGATATGGAAGAACCCTTGCTGGAGGGAGTGACAAGGTTTAGAAAAAGGTGATGAAAGCATAGGCCTCAACCTCTTTTTCAAAAGCACCGAACAGCACTTGAATGGCAACTACACGATCATTTTGCAGTGAAGGAATATGGACTTTCATCCATTCGAGGAAGCCTTATCGCAGCAAGTGCTGAGGGTACTTGCGACCATTAAGAAAACGTTTGTGACATGAACATGACAAGCAAGAGCTACTTACAAGATATCGCTCAGAGGACACGCTGACAAGGATGAGGTCATCACCTATGCGCACCTTCTCTCCTTCTGATCTCTGCTTAGAGGCAGGGTGGATTGTCCACCAACAAGCCTCACCTACAACGATGTACACATTTACTTATACAATAGTATGTAAAGTGAAACACCCCACGGTTGGCACTCAAATGCTGTAGATTTCAGGTGATGGTACGATGGAGAAATGGCACCATTAGGACATGCTTCAACAATGAGGTGACAGCTCATCAACTGCAAATACTGGAGGGGGGGGGGGTGTTACTATGTAAATAAGAAGTTGGACTAGGAAAATGGATAGCACAAGACTATAAAATGTGTTGGAGACATCAAATCAGCCCTGACTAAAGTGGACAGAAATACATTTTCTGTCCACAGCGCTTTATAAGGAACGTTAACAGTGATGATAAAAAGGCACACAGTGAAATTTGCTCAGGAATAACAAAGAGATAGATCAAGAGGGAGAGGAGGCGCCGAGGGAGAACGACAGAGAGAGAATCTGCCGAGGATTAAAACAAAATAATGAAGCTTGTCTTTTTCTGCTTTTACCTGTTGAATCCTCCTGTAGGCCGACATCAAATGATAGCTTATCGGTCTGTGACCTTGATGTCTTCAAACAAGCCAGGTACTGTGAGAAACACACCCACACACACAGAAACACACTTATAGACACACACATTAAATAACCCTGTGCCACTGGCAGATGCTGAAATCTTCCATGACCAAATGTGCCAATTATGTTGCAATGAATGCAACGAATGCCAAGCGAGCCAGGTTTACCACAAGGTGATCCGAAACCACCCAAACCCAAATGAATCGAACCTTTCTGCGAGTGTAATTTTGTATATTGCCGCAAATTGGAAATGCATTTTACATCACACCGTTGTGTCCTGTCGTTTTCCTAGTATGTATTGTAAATGCATATCATGGTGCCGAACCATTTTTAACCCTTTCGTGCACCAATAATGATACCCTGTCATGTGATATTACCATGATAGGCTGTCCACTGTAGTAACCGTTGTCCCTGAAAGGGTTAATATGAAACAAAATAGGCCATCGTCTTGTCATATACCATATTCTGCTCCTGCTGCAATCCAGATTCATGGCTTGCAATTTCTTACCATGGAACTGAACGAGTGCCGTAGGAGGATGGCGTGTCCATACAGTAGAGTCTTGTGGCCACCACTCTGCGCTGCCTGAAGACATAATTCACATGTATCCATCATGATGGAAATGACATGTCATCTAAAACTGCCATATATGACCTCAGCGAGGAAATCCTCGCAGATAAAGACGGCCTCATGCTGGGAACACATATTTTCGAAAAGGGATCGTCTCCCCCTGAAATATGTGCAAGGATACTTTGTCATCTTTCCAACAATCCATCCAGAGGGATGTGGGAAAAATGCTAAACTACGGTCAGTCGTGTGAATATTAGCAGGGAACGGATCCATCGATTATGGAGTTTCAGATGCAGGAAGGGAACGAATGATATCGCTGAAGGAGAAATTTTGATGCTGATTTTGTTCAGCAGGATACCCCTTGATTACTCACCTTTCTTATCAGCCTCTAGGAAGCATTAAGGTAAGACAAGAGTTTCATTATTCTAAGACTTTCTTGTCACCGTGGTTGGTACAAATAACCAACATACTTAATGGCTGTAAGAAAATGTACCTTTTAGAAGGAAAAATTGTCTGTGATACTAAAAGGGCCCAAACTTGGTGCCAAGTGCAAGTCTTGTGCAAGGTGCAATCTAACTGTGCGTGGGGGTAGAATTTTCTTTCTTTTGGTATTTTCTTTGACGTGCCGTTAGAAATGGCCGTTTGTGCCGTTGTGGGACCGAACAGAGCCAATTTGCTTCCGGGCCAATGACCCATGGTTGACATGGCGAAAGAATAATGGACTCCCTGAAGTCTGTGGAAAAGATTGGAATGGGCAAAGTGTGTTTATTAGGAACTGCAAGCCGATTTCGATCTTGTGGATGATGTAAAGCTGGCCACTGCGAAGTAGGCACTTGGAGACGGCCTTCAATCCACAATCGTGTGTCTGTGTATGACATAGGGTAACCATTAGGACCAAATCTACTGCTAATAGATCACTTAACTGCTTTAAAGGCGTCTCCCATGACTTTTGTCCATGTAGTGAATATAAATTATACAATTGATCATTGGAAGCATTCACTCATTCGTCTTATTCTTACTTATTCTGTTCTCTCTACGGTATATAACTGTGCACCTCCACTGGTTACGAGACAACAGCAAGCCAGCGATTTGATGTTGACTGCAGCACTGGCTTCCAGATTTGTGTGCAGCTGTTTGAGGTATACTGAGTTTAACGTAGTGAGACACAGCTAGCTGCAATCACCACGACCAATAAACTCAAGTCCCCCGGCCTTATAGCACTGTGAGGCAGTTATCTATATAAAGGGAGCACAGTGCGAATGATCGAGGCTCAAAAACACTTAAGAAGCTGGTGGCGCAATTACTAAAATGAGAAAATGCATCAGCCATAGCTAACTGACCCATAAAGGTAAAGCATGCATTGAAATGGATATAAGAGGCAGTGGATGGTGTAGAATGTCATCCAGCTTTTGACCATTGTGTAAGTGACATATTTAATCTAACAGCTAGATGTCTGACAGACAACCCCAGACAGACAACCAGGGTACAGCTGTTTGCATTATTAGCCATCTGTTGTGCTCTGGAAGGACCCACAAAAAAGAGCAAAGACGGTGCACATTAAATGTCTGCAGGGTAGTGCTGTCTCTTTGATGGACCGATCTCAGCCTACTGATGGATATCAAGCTCTGTGGGGATGGTATGCGCTTGGGGTGTTATCTTTGTCGTTCATGATGTGTCCCCTGTGTCGTCTGGCTAAATCAGAGCCAACTAGCAATTTGCTTCAGCCGGCATCTATTGATAAGGCCATCTGTTCCAAGCTCTATATTTGCCGAGGCACTATAGCATCATATCCTGTGACTACATTTACATTAAAAGAATCAATGATATCTCCTAACTCTGTTTAAAGGTCTCAACCTGAACCAGAATCCACGGCGACTGTGGCCCTTTCCACTGGTAGAAATGTCTCAAGGCAATAAGACCACCTGTGACACTCCCATTTCTTTCAAACAATCCGTAGCCCTATAAGGGATCCCTCGTTTTTTCTTATATCGGTAATGTGTGATGTCATAATTTATTGGACGCCATTTGTAATCTCGAAACATGTACTGTACGTCAGTCATAAAGATGACCCCCTGTACTGTATTTTAATCATCGGGCTGCTGTGCCTTGTGACTTTTGTCTTCCCCGATGTACATGGAGGTGCAAGAGCCAACTCATTGCTCCTTCCAGCTTAGGGTATGTTTATTTTCATTAGATGCAGAAGAACTTCCTGATCTGGTTCAAACACTCATTTCCCAAATGAAATATGTCTTGGCTGAGGTCTTCTGCGCTGATTGCCCTCGTGTGAGGAGGAGTAACTTTGAACTCCTGGTAAAGGAAGTCTAATTGAGCGTTACCTCCGTGTTTAATATTTTGAGCCGTCTTTTCCTCTTGCTGCTGCCCATAATTCCCTGCCAGCACACCCTGAGAGTGGCGGAACCAATGGTCTCATCTGCTCACAGGCACCCCGTTACAGCCGCAAAGCTGAAGCCCTGATACATCCATTTATCTTGGACGTCAAGGCAATGAATATGATCCGCTAACAGTCGAGGATTTATTGGAATTCTCAACATCATTAGCCATGTGGCATTAAGGGGTGAACTGGCTAAAAAGATGAGAAGACTAGCTTTTTTTTCCCTTTGCTTGACATTACTGGTGGAAATGTGTGCTCTCTATTCCAGATAGCTTCTTCTCAGGGTTGTTTGCATCATTTCATCGAGTCACAATTTCTGAAAGAAGACAGTGACAAGCATAAGCTTATCTTGCTAAGAATATCATGAACCAAATGATACGGCTATGAAAACCAACAGAATGTCCCCAAGACACAAAAGATATCCTGATGTTAACATTTGTGAAAGGGAGCTAAACTCTATTTATCTCTGTCAGTTGATGTATTATATCCAGAGAGAACCAAATTCTATTTACCAGTAATCCACATCAACCACAGCTCCTATGATGAAGACAAATATTGCAGCGTGACGTGTCTGTGCGTCATTTCACTGCGTCATGCAGGAGAGACGAGAAGTGAAATGGTATGAGAGGTGAACATACCCATCGATCCGGGCCGCGTGTCTACCATGTGGCAGATGGAGATTGAGCACAGAAAATAAAACACCATGATGGAAGAATAGACATCAGAGAGACAGGTAGCACGCAGTAATATTAAGAGGAATTAGAAACACAAGACAATAAATTCATCTTGCCTTGATTAAATGTGCGACCCAGCGGCAACTTGTCTCATTATCCTCGAAGTAGCTCGGTAATTTTTTTTTTTTTTGCAAAGTTTGTTTCTCCCAAAGAAAACTAGGGCTAAATTGGACTACTGCATTCCCTTCATACACATTAATATTCAGGCAGGCCAAGACCTCTTGGCAACTGGGGTCCACTGATCACTGCAGTGGCTTTACTTAGGCTATTCATCTCGAAACTATGCTGACTGCAGACACTGCAAATGAATATGATTTCCAAATACTGTATTTACGCAGCACGTTATTGCTACATATACAGTATAAACAGTGTAAGTGTCCAATGGCAAATGATTTGAGTTTCAGTTTCAGTACAGAATTGTGTTTTCTGTATTTGTGTGTAGCATTGCTCACCCCTTCATTGTTCTGTCCACTTTTAGCCAGCATCTCTTGCAGGGCCCGCACCGACAGCGACTGTTCCAGCACAAAGGTACAGATGCATAGGTCTGGAGGGACATACTGCAGCAACAGAACAGAGCAGAACCCGGGTTCGTAATTACGACATGTTAGTGTATCGTTTCATTTTTGGACTATGCATTTTTTGTACAATGCCCAAACGTGAGAGAGTAATTCAAACAAAGAAGCTGTCATCACGTCAAGCGGATATTTTTTTCATACAAGCATATTTGGATTGAAGAACTTTTTTGCCATCAAAGCAAAATATCCACACGGACGTTGTAATGTGATGCCCAGTCATTAAATTATGGCTGACTACTGCAGTTTCACTGCACCTGACATATAATTGGATAAACAACAGTATACTGTATATCGGATCTATTATATCCTGTTCATCTTGTGCATGTCAGATTTCAAGTACAACTTGGAGCCCCGCCATATCCAGAGTTTTTTTTGGACGACGCTGTGATTGTAGGCTAGATCAGGAAGGAAATCGCTTTGGATGTCAAGAGACACAGAGCTCAACCTGAACCGGTTTATCTAAACGGTGACAGTGTGTTATTGTTAAGACAATGACATGCAGGTAGTTAATCAGAATCAACAGTCCGATTAATTGGTTACCGAGTAAGGTATATCAAGCCCATCCCGTTCTGCTGCACGGTGTCTCATTATCAGACCAGCTCACAGTTTTAGTGAAGCTTCTAATCTGGTACGGGTTTGTTCTGTGTGTTTGAGTGTGTTTTTAAACAGGGCACCAATGAAGACAGAGTGCAATATGGGGAAAACATCAATCGCACAAGTTTAATTAACACTCAATTGGGAGGAGAGAGCATTACCCATCCTCAGTTAACATACATAAATAATCTTTGAAATGGTAGCCAGTACTACATTTCTTGTGAATTATTCAGGTCCGATTTCCATTAATATAAAAATAAAAAAATAAAATAAGATCCCTGGGTTACTCCTTTTTTAACCCAAATATTTGGTCACATAAACGTGAATCGAGATGCCTCCAATTAATGGAGGATTTGATTTTGTTATGCTCATGCTCTATCCACGAGGAATCTAACCAGCTGTCGGATTATTCAGCCTTGCTCACGACTCTTGATTCTAAGTGCCGGTATGTTCTAGACGTTTATATAGTTCTTCCTTGTAGTTTACTCACCACACAAGTATTTTCCTTGTACGTACAGTCGTTCTTGTTGATATGTCTCATTTTGTGGTTTCGCGTATTGGATTTCCTTGTCCTTTGAGTGGCAAGCGATTGACATTTATCTTTATCCTTGCCTTTTGCAGCCGTTTTTGGTTCATTTTGTTTTGTTCTGGTTCTTTGTCACCAGCATCATTTGTGTACTTAATCGGTCTTGTGTTTTTGTCTTGAATAAACATTTTTGTTAACAATCTTATTCGTCGTGTCTGTGTTTGTGGGATCCGATTCTGTTCCGAACTCTATACGATGGATCAATGCTGTGGTGTGAGTAAACAAACTGTATATACAGCAGCTATAGTTGGGCCAATTGGAAATTGCAACGTCGGCTACAAACTCGCCTCTCAGCAATAATGTTGAAGGCATTTAGCCCAAGTAACAACACTGTCTATGAAACAGTCTATCAAAAACATCCAGGGGTGTAATTCAAGGAAATGATCGCCAGACTGCAGGTACACAGAGGCAGAGGCATCTCTGAACCTTGAAGAAAAGCTCATAAAATGAGTCTGCTGTAAATGCAAGTTGATACTGTAATGTACTTTTCAGTGCATCTCCAGTTGGCTTCATTTACTGTTTGCCGCAACAAAGGAATGAGCTTAATGGATGTTTTGTTTTTCCAGCAGAGCTCTTTCCTGGGCGACTACAACCTTTCATCCCAGTTCAATTTCATCTAAACTGTTTTGTGGAATTATCTGACTAGATTAGATGATTTTACAGAGAAAAAAAATGATAAAAAATTAAAATCCAATAAAGTGCATTTAATTTGACTCCTTTGACAATGTCCATGTCACATGGACCAATGAGCACCATACAGACACACTGATCCAGAAAGCATGAATAAGCCCTTAAATGACAGTGATGTTACTAAATCAGCCACACAGACTGAAATTCTGGGTTTGAATCTGAGTGTGGACCTTGCTTTAAGGAGTTTGCATGTTCTCCCTTTGCATGCATGCTTTTTTCCCCCTTGGCTATGAACTGAACAAGTGGTTGAAAATGGATGGAAGTTAGACACTGACAAGACTGACCTGCTGGACAGACAAATGCAAGGTAGAGAGGAGTGTGTGTGCCTACCTTTGCCTCAGACGTGGGCTCCAGGTAACATAGCCGGTTGCCCAGCCCCTCAGCAGCCAGGCAAAATTTTCGATTCTCTTTCTGGATGCAGGCCACACACTGGAGCACCACTTCATCATCCTGTGAAGACAAAACAGACTTCAATCTGGGTGTGCACTCATGCAGAGCCCATGGCACCCCAAAACGTCAAATTGGTATATTTACTGTTTACACAGTTGCAAAGGTAAGAAAATATATTAATTCTTTGACATTACCTTGATTTCTACATACAGTGGTTAGTTATCTAACTTCATCATAAATAAATAAATAAAAGTAATACCACAAAATTACAGCATACTGTATATGTTTGTGTTTTTATTGAACACAACATTTAAATGTCAAATCACAGGTAAAAAAGCAAATGTAAATATTGGGATTTAATAACTGGTTGAGCTTGCTTTAGCAGCAATAACCTCAACCAAACCTTTCCTATAGATGCATATCAGACTAGCACAATGGCCAGCATGAATTTTGGACCATTACTCTTTCCAAAACTGTTTTAGTTCCACAATTATGTCTGGTATAAATCACTCTCATGTTATCATGCCATTAAATCAATAGTGGAGCAGTTAAGATACCAACTGGAAGGGAATCGCAACCTGGAGACTCAAAATTGAATTGATTCACAACCCAAAATATCAAAATTGAATCAAAATTGTGAGGTTTTAGTAATGACAATGCCAGCTTGAATGATCATGTACAGTTTATTTTGTGTTTATCATTTTTCATTGTTGTTTTTGTCTTAACTTGTCTGTTTCATTATTTTAGAGCAAGGTTTTAAAATCTGGTTGCTCCCCTTGACCCAAGATAAACCGATAACAACTAATGCTAAGACCGCAGCAGCCATTCAGTTTATGCTCGCTCAACGCTTTCAAAATGCACTTTGAAGGAGATATTGTATGACTAAATACAATTTGCTCCCAACATTTTACTTTGATCTAAGACACACACCGGTAAATACATGTAGAGTATTCGATATATAAAATGACTATGATCATCAATATGCTATGGTTAATTTGACACATCTAAAACCCTAATGAGGACTGCCGAAAGAGCACGAAACAACATCTTACTCTGCTGCTGTCGCTTCTGTTTGTTTAGACATTTACTGAAGTGGTTCACATCAGCAGACTACTGTATTAGCATCGTCAAAGAATCATTGAGCAATGCTCTGAATCCTAAACACATTTTCCTAAGAGGATGCGTAATCGTTTCATATTCCCCAAGCGTAGCATGCTATGCTGCGAATCTAACACTGAGCACTCCAGTACACCGCAAAGAGTTAAAGCTTAACATTAAGCAGACAGATTTGTTTTTCTCTCCCTCGACTGGCTAATTGGAAGGTTTTCCTTTCTAAATGTGATGATCAAACACATCCATGGCTGAGCCCACCCAATTTCTTTCAGGCTATTTACACTGTTTGTATGGTGCAAATTAGCTTGAAGCAATTCATTGAGTTTGTAACATTCAAGGATAAAAAAATAAAATAAAATAAGCAATAGCCTGCGTAAATGAATACATCTGTGGTATATTTTGTGTTGTCTTGTGTTATTTTTGTTATTTTGACTTCAAAATGGCGCCGCGAGAGTGGCTGCCTTTCCAGCAGCTCCTTTATTTTGTTGTTCTACTTCTTACTTTCATAACTTTGCTGCTGTGAATTGGGAATTTCTCCATTGTGAGACTAATAAAGGTTTTCTTATCTTATCTTATTCTAACCGCATGTGATGGTTTGTGAGAATTTCAACATTTTTTTTTTTACGTTTACGTTGGCATGTAAATAGCGTAATAATGTTCTACAACATTCATGCAGATGATTGGCATCCCTTGACTGCAGTGCTTCAGTTTTCTTCCACTGCTGCTCAGCACTTGCTGCCAGCTTGATTGCATATCAGTTCAATTATCCCCTTTGCCAAAAGCTACTTCTGCTAAAAAAAAAAAAAAAAAACAGCAAGCAGGGCCATTGTTGCATAAACTTGATGATAGCGAGTGAAGACTATAAACACTGAACTCATACTAGTTACTCTTCGTGATAGCAGACGAAGCAGAAATCTGCTGATATGTGGCGTTATGGAACGAGTAAAGGGGGCGGAAGATTGTTGTACAACAGCCAGATGCATTATTTAAAAGAATGTGCTAAGAGCAGAATGCGGTGGTAATAAAGTAACAATATCCATAGGCCTCTACTGTATGTTACAGTGCAGCCTGATGAAAAAGTGCAATGAAAGATGCCCCGTGTATCTCTGGCATGCACGTACACACATTGTAGTTCCTCATTTGTTCATTTGGAAGAGCTGCATGAAAATCGAAAATAAGCCTCAGGGCCCTGATGTGCGTGACACATTTTTTTTGTCGGCTCTCATCCAGGCCAGTTCAATAAACTGACTGAAATTTATGAGAGTGAAGTTTGATATGACCATAAATATATATATATATTTTTTTGGGAGGCGGGGGAGTGTTCTTTGCACAATTTCACATGAAGCATTTTCTTATAAAACAAGTTACCGGTAATTGTCATTTTTGTCATTACTTTTTTATGGAAATTGTTTAGAAATAAAAAGTAATAATTCTCATCCTTAACCCAATCTCAATAAGAGTTCGGGGGCTTGCCACAATTTGCCAAATGTCTGAAAATTCTGCCTCAACTGTCTAAAGTGCAAGAACAAGGACCAAAAAGAGATTGACCCTTAAGGCACTTGACTTCATCTTGTGACATTAACGTCGGCGTGAGACTGAACGCCCTCTCTCAAATTGAAAAAAAAAAAAGCTTGAGCTCACTGATATAAATGTTATTTGAAGACCCACAGCTCTGTAATTTCATTAACGAGAATAATCGTATTATCTTAAAAGAATGTTGGGTTTGAGTTGAGTCTCCAACGGGCACCTTGAGATTGAATTTGACTTGGTTATGATATTACCCTACCTCACACACACACACACACACACACACACACACACACATTCCCTTATGCCTTTGTTCTGTGTCAATCTATAATCCTGTCATCTCCATTGTGTGCATACTGCAACAACACTGTAAAATCCATTTACCTCTGAGACCTGTGTGAGTAGCTCAAAAGCATATCAATGAGCACTCCCATCTTTGCGTTTTCCTGGTTTGGACCAATCACCCTCGTGGCATGCATGGGGAAAAGACAACATTGGGGGACTTTTTTTGCATAGTGACTGGAGGGCTTATTGAACGTCTGCCCACAAATACTCTAAGCCAATCACTAAACATGGACTCTCTGAGAGGCATCATAAGGGCTAACTTGGGCCAGAGCCCGCCAAAGCTCAGCTCCCTCTTTTTGTATGTACCACACGTCCTGTCAAAGTGCAGCACCATCTACTTCTACCTGCTGTCACTTGATGCAAACAAAAATCCAGTGAAAATCAAAATGGAGCATGATATACATTGTGGCAGAGCGGCACAACCGGGATGTGCAGTCCTCTGCTTCTGATACAGAGGATGAGGACTTTGATGGATTTCTGGGTGGTGATTGATCGAAAAACGTGAGAACATTGTACGATGGCTAAATAAAATACACCCGAACTCAGTTCTGCTTTCGTTGCCTTTTTAAAAACATGTTTTTAGCTTGTATCTGTATGTCTTGGCATGCTACCGTATGCTTCAAGCTAACGTGTTTTTAGCGTGCGCGCATGCATGCCGTATGTTTATAAGCTGGCGTATGTTTTACCACTTTAAAACTGCGGCCAATCATACCGTGTGTTTTGTCTATGTGTAAAATACAGAAATAGCACCCATTAATGAGACTGCGCCCAACCGTACGGTGCGGCGAATGGTTGTGAAAATAAGGTAATCCACAATTATGGCTAAGAGGACAACTTCACCAAGGGCCCACTGCCAGCCAGCGACAGTGTACATAGGCTCACTCACGTGATGACACTTTGTACTCGACAGAATGCTACAGCTGGAGAACAAAATGGAGCTGGCCAGCAGTGTCACCTGTCGTTTTCTCCACTCACACGCGGTCACTCATGCAGTGTGAGCATACTCTACAAGAAAGGACCCTTAGTCAGCTTTTCAAAGCTCAGAAAAGGGAGGACAAACTTCAGACTACTACTAAATGAGACATTGGGAACAGAATAAAACCCTCGCAACCTACTTTGGACACTTGTTTGGACATGTTTTGTTTTGTTAATTGGTTCCACGGTAAGCTAATTATTTTACCTAGTTGATGCAGCTATCACAATTCCGCCTACACGCCCCCATGATAGAAACACAAGCCAGATCAACGTTTAATGCTAAACCATAAGCAAGGGAGGCTTGTTTGCAAGCATGCAGACAGACACTTTGATTTTCCCGACATGTACAGTCCGACATTGAAGTTACGGGAACGGAATGAAAGGATATTTCCATTCAGTGTGAAATTGGCACTGGAGCATCTAGTCCTCCACAGTTGTAGCTTTAATTTGGCAGGTAAGCATTTTTTGTCATCAGGGTGCAGTAGGCCTTCAGTCTTTTACACTAAAAGGGAAAATACAGGAAGAAACACCTCTCCAAAAAGGATTGTGCTATGCAATTACATGCCTGAACAATGAGTAATGTATTTTACTGAACTATGTTGATGGAATTCGGGGAATATGGCAGCATTTTAGAAGGGGTTTGTCGTTGGCGAGGAGGAGGAACAAACAACAATCACCAACTCCGGTCCCTCATTTGCCAAGGGAATTGAGACTCTTTGTGAAACATATTGTATTTTTAGGCGAAAAAGCTTCTTGGAGGCCCAGTGGGGGAGTATTTCTTGCGCTGTGTACACAAAGCAAATTCTGGTACTTCAGTTTTCAAGCAAAATAACAAAGGGCAGCGATTGGAAACAATTTTTAATGCCGTTCTTGTGGTATTGTTGTGTGAATCCTTAAGGCACATATGGCATTCACATGCAATTTCTCCAGAAATTGTTTCATCACATTTTTGGGGGGTCTTTTTTCTGTGTTTTTGTTCTGTTGATGTTGTTTTTACTCTTTACTCTAGCATGGTTGAAGATGTCGTGGTTCTGTTCCGTTTGTGACCAACAGGTGGCACTGGAGTGTTTCTCCTCCAGCTCTGCACCTGTTGGTCATCATGCCATTAGCTCTTTTTTGTTAAAAGGACTGCCACGCCCACCGCGGTTCGTCAGATTGTTGTGTTACTGTCATGGTTTTGTTTTGTTTCTGCTGCTGTCACGTCGTTTTGTTTGTCATAGTGGTGTGTTTTGTTGTTACTTTAAGTTATTGAGTTTTTCAGGACTTTGTTCGTGTAATGTGTATGTAATGTGATTTTGTATGGGTCAATATATGACCACCGCTGCTTTAACTTGGATGAGTAACTTTTCAAAGAAATACAATTCTTCTCATGTGTTGTCATGCGCAAGTACCTCATGAAGTGTCCCCTGATTTTCCTGCCTCACACTGGGGAATGTATGCTTAAGCTGTGGCGATTCTTCCTCCACGTTCATCCATGTATCAATGCAGCTTTACGTGCAGGGGGGGGGGGGGGGGGAGACTGACTTACAGCTGAGACACTGTTATGTCAAGCTTATTTGTTCGGGGACTGTGGTGATACGCAGGTGAAGCGTTCACGTGCCAACTCTTAAGCACAGCTGAGACTATTTACAAAAGAATCAGAGGAGAGAATGGGAGAACATGGAAACCAGGACAGTGGGAAAACGTTCTGTGACAACTGACAATTCTTTGGATTGGCTACTGAAGGCTTATGACAAAAACGTCAGATGTTAAGCACAAGGTATTTCATCAAAATGGTCTGATTTTTAAAAAAATATCTCTCCTGAAGAGGCTCTGAATAATTTTGTGTCACTGTTCAGTTTGGTTTTGGGGTGTTTTCAGGCAAACTACCAGTTGAATCAATTTCAAAACATGCTCTGGTGGAAAAAAAAAATCTTGCTAGAAGCATAAAGACAGAGAAGCATTTTGTGTCTGCTTTGAGCCTCAGAGAAACTTCCATCTTCACCTACAAGGGAGGGCAAGATTGCTGCAGTTAACACTCCTCTAAATGGCTTACTCGGGGCGCAGCGAGAAGAAAGAACATTGGACCCCATTACAGGCAGATAGCGGAAGTGATGCATGTGGGAGAATGATTCACAAGCGCAGCCAAAAGAGGGAAGACTTTTAATGAATAAAATGCGACACACTGACATTGTTTCTGTGGTAACGCGGCTGTCGCTTACACGGTTTGCTCTTCTTGAGAGAGAGGAAGGATAACAGACTTCCTCCATGCATGTAATGAGGAATTGTCTTCAATAGTTAAGATATGGTCAGACCAACCCCATAATTTCTAGCTTGCGACATACACTTTTTTTTTAATCGGTCTACAATTTGCTATGGTTGGATGCACCCGGACTGTATTTTTTAAATTGGAGTTTGGAGCAAGCACAATCCCATCCATCTATCCATCCAGGGGATTCGCTGGAGCCCATCCCAGATAACTTCATTCAGAAGGCAGACTACACCATGAACTGGTCGTCAGCCAGTCGCAGGGGCACATATAGAGACAAACCAATATTCACATCCACATTCACACCGCCACTGAGTGACCACTGAGTACCGAATCCACGCTGCCCGGACACAAGTCCAGCGTGTGTACCGCTTTACTGTCAGCGTCAGGTCAAATTTATAATTGTGTCCTGAATGTGCGCTGTTACTGTAAATGCAACATCAAATAAAAGTATCAATCAGTATACAACCAATTACAGCAATGAGTCAAGTAATGAGGACACATCACAGGACTTGTATCAGAGGTACGACCTCCACACCAAAAAATTAACACGGCCGTCCGCAAAGCTTCCTTCACTGCCTTGTTAAATATTCACACTCTGACACACAGGATCAATCAGGGCTGCTTACTGCATGCTACTGACACCACTGCGGAAATTTCTTCATTTGGTGGCACGATCAATCGCTCATGACAGCAGCTTTACGCAGGCATGTCTGTGGGCTTGCTACTTCTGTTCACGCCGAGCGCTGCCACAGCACGTTGGTCACCGAGCCAGCGTGGCCTTTTCAAATTCACTACACCCACTTAGACTGATAATAAGTTGCCGAAATGTTATATGTGCCTTTGCAGGGATTCCTCCACCAATGAGGCTTTGTTTGTTCGTGCACTTATCATCGCATGGCACGCATGCTCTTCCGAATCCCTCCTCTTGCTCACTACCATGCCCACTCTAATGACATGGCACACAGTGAGCTCCCAATTCATTTAGAGAACTACTCGTGGATAATGAGCAGTCTGACCATAAGCTGATGTTCCATTCATATTATTCCATGCTCATTATGAAGCCAGTGTTTGTGCATCCAATTTGAAACAGGATTTAGGCAAGTTCCTGTGGCATGTACTATGCAGCCTTATAAGAAGCCCGCGGACATTAACACATTATTCATTGCCAGCCCATGGTAAAATAGTGGACCTTTTGACTTCTATAGCTGTCAATGGCAGTGGCGGTGAATGAGTTAAATAGTTTGGAGGATGCAAAGTCTCATGGCTCACAATCAACACTGCTCCTCTTCCTGTCAACATCAAATTACCCACCACTGAATCAACTTCAGCCGTTGCCTCACTACTTTTTCTCTCCTCCCACAGAGTTGGCTTTATAGGCAGCAGTCCGGCAGGGGTAATTTTGGCTCCCACTCCAGGGAAATTACTTTTCGTTGTTAGAGAAGAAGCATTTTCCAAACTGCTTTATCAAGCGCTTTGACTCCAATAACAGATGACATTTGGATGCCTGGAAGGAACATAGGGCCTCCATAACCAGGCAACTCAAAGAAGGTACTTAACTCCAGGGCATATACAGTCTCCTGCATGTGTGTACTCATGCTGCTCTGTTTGTACAAACATACATGTACCCATGTTAAGCATTCATTTCTGCAGGAATGAGCTGTAAATTGAGCACCTACGCTACATAAACATATGTGTGTATGTGTGTGTCTCCACGTTATGATTGGACTGATGAATAATATCTGTACTATGTTCTGCTGTGGCACGTCTGGTGCAGCCTGACTGCACCACAAATCTCCACATTTGCATTCACCGCACACACATGCACACCAAGCTTATTCACTGACCTAAAAGTACCAAATCCAAAAATAGGCTTGCCTATTAAAAAAAAAAAAAAAAAGAATGCAATTATGAAATGATGCCATTGACATTCTCTTCCAGAAAAGAAGAGCAATGGCGCAGAAATGTCAGCTCCTTTTAGTAGCAACAAGCGTGTTGATTTGGTGACCTCTATGCACTGCGGTTAAAAGGTTGAGCGGTTGTGGGGACACATGAGCAGGCGGTATCAGACGACAGTGAATGAGACAAAGGAACATTTTAAAAGATCACTGCTGTTCTTGGGGGAAGAAAGTACATCAACTACACATCCAAGACTCCATCACTTACAGTACATATAAGTGGTTCAAAATAGGGCCGTGTTTCTCTGATCCCTATTGACATCTGTAGAAATGGATGATTCATTAAAAAAGTGTTATGTAAACGACAAAGACAAACAGTAGGAATCCTTTGTTATTTGAATTTAATGGAAATCAGCGGCATCTATGCTTGCTACACTTCCAATATATCATCTCCTGCTGGCTTGGGGGTTTATCAGGATTTCTTTTCAGACAACACATGATTCTGTTTGAATTTGACCACAAATGGGCACATTATGTCATCATCTATTTTTTGCCAACAGTATTCTTGTTTCTTTAAACTGCTACCAAGACAGCCTACGCTGCATATCACATTGAACCCGAGTCCCTTGTCTGTCCTTATCATAATGATCAGAAATAACAATGAACATTGAATCTTGCTACATGGACTCGTGCTGCCGTTGCTGCACCGACCAAGCCTGGAGCAACTGTCTGCTCCCACTGCCATGGCCCCACATTTAAATACATTCACTGGTCATAAGATTAGGTACACCGGAAAGATCCAGAAGACTACCGCTATCTCAAATAATGTCTTTACATATATATATATATATATATATATATATATATATAGTCTTGTGCGACTGTTCTGTCAGCTCCTGGTTGACAGAACAGTCGCACAAGACTGCAGGTCCCGACGTACCAACCTGTGCACAGCCTGGATTGATTACAAGAAAGCCTATGACTCGATGCCACATACATGGATCACTGAATGCTTGGATGTGTATAAGGTGAACAGGACCCTAAGAGCCTTCGTTGCGAACTCGATGAGGATGTGGAAAACCACACTTGAAGCCAATGGCAAGCCACTTACCCAAGTGTCCATCAAATGTGGCATATACCAAGGTGATGCACTCTCCCCACTGCTGTTCTGCATAGGACTGAACCCCCTAAGCCAAGTAATCACCAAGACAGGCTATGGATACCGCCTCAGAAATGGAGCTACAATCAGTCACCTCCTCTACATGGATGACATAAAGCTGTATGCTAAGAGCGAAAGGGACATAGATTCCCTGATCCACACAACCAGGATCTACAGCAGCGACATCGGGATGTCATTCGGGCTTGAGAAATGCAGTCGGATGGTGACTAAGAGAGGAAAGGTAGTCCGCACTGAAGGGGTCTCACTCCCTGAAGGAACAATAGCAGACATTGAGGACAGCTACAAGTACCTTGGTATACCACAAGCCAATGGCAACCTCGAACTGGCAACAAGGAAAGCGGCTACGGCCAAATACCTCCAGCGAGTGAGGCAAGTCCTAAGAAGCCAGCTCAATGGCAAGAATAAGACCCGGGCAATAAACAGCTATGCCCTGCCAGTGATCAGATACCCTGCAGGAATAATAAGGTGGCCAAAGGATGAGATTCAGATCACGGATGTTAAGACCCGAAAGCTCCTAACCATGCATGGAGGGTTCCATCCCAAATCCAGCACCCTGAGACTGTACGCAAGCCGAAAGGATGGAGGCCGGGGACTAGTGAGTGTGAGAGCCACTGTCCAGGATGAAACATCCAAGCTCCATGAATACATCAAGGAGAAGGCTCCAACGGATGACGTACTCAGAGAATGTCTCAGACAATGGGGAACAGAAGATGAGGCGCTGGAAGAGGGACCATCATGGGAGGACAAGCCCCTACACGGGATGTACCACCGGACCATAACTGAAGTGGCTGATCTCAAGAAGTCCTATCAGTGGCTAGAGAGGGCTGGCCTGAAGGACAGCACAGAGGCACTCATCCTGGCTGCTCAGGAGCAGGCCTTGAGCACCAGAGCCATCGAGGCCCAGATATACCACACCAGACAAGACCCAAGGTGTAGGTTGTGCAAAGAGGCACCTGAGACGATCCAACACATAACTGCAGGGTGTAAGATGCTGGCAGGGAAAGCCTACATGGAACGCCATAACCAGGTGGCTGGCATAGTCTACCGAAACATCTGTGCGGAGTATGGACTGGAAACCCCAAGGTCAAAATGGGAAACACCTCCGAAGGTGGTGGAGAATGACAGAGCGAAGATCCTGTGGGACTTCCAGATCCAGACTGACAAGATGGTAATGGCGAACCAACCAGATATCGTGATCATAGATAAAGGGCAGAGGAAAGCCGTTGTAGTGGATGTAGCTGTCCCAAGTGATGGAAACATCAGGAAGAAGGAACATGAGAAACTCGAGAAATACCAAGGGCTCAGAGAGGAGCTGGAGAGAGCCTGGAAGGTAAAGGTGACAGTCGTGCCTGTGGTGGTCGGAGCACTCGGGGCAGTGACCCCCAAACTAGATGAGTGGTTGCAACAGATCCCGGGAACAACATCGGACATCTCAGTCCAGAAATGTGCAGTGCTGGGAACAGCAAGGATACTGCGCAGAACCCTCAAGCTTCCTGGCCTCTGGTAGAGGACCCGAGCTGAATGAGGGACGGACACCACCCGAAGGGTGAGATGAGGATTTTTTTTTTTTTTAATATATATATTTGTAGTTGTATCGTTGTGCTAATAAACATGCTTTGCATAATTAAAAATATTTGTAATATTTTTCCCTTCTGAGTTGCGAGATACTGTAAGGAACCCATTGGATGCCCCTCTGATTCTAATGTATTAGAGCACAAAAGCTTCAACCCTTTGCTGAAAAAAAAAGTACAGTATCACAAAACATTTCAAACTACTAACCGTATGATGTCCAGTATGTTCTACACACCGATTTTAAATTTGTATTTACCCGCCTAGTGTCATTCAAAACTGAATATGATTAACCTTACAAGGGCAGATTTTTGTGACTACTCCTGAAAGAACTGTTGGCTACTAACATATCAAATCTTGTGGTTGTGAGCGTACAGAATATAGCACCATACTGTAGTTCATCCTTCATAAAGAGGGTTTTGCACTAAGGAGACATTGTAACTACGCTGACAATAAAAGATTTAAGATACAGTATTATGAGCTTGATGGACTTGTTCCCAAACTTATTTATTCAAAGACTGCATAGTGCATTTATGCATAGCACAGGAAGTAATAACTAAGATGTTTCACAAACAATACGGCACTATAAACAAAGATGTGTGCAAGGCTCGAGCAGTTTCTTTATGTTATGACTGAAACAAAAACGCCCCACACGATGGGCACTTGATTGAGACAGAAAACAGCCTCCTTTGCACGGGATGAGGATAACATTTCGACAAAGACAAGTCTGCAGAGCAGCACATCGGCAAACGTGTACTCACAGTTCTGAGAAACTGAATCTCATCCTCTCCTTCCCCACCTTCAGCCATGGCTGCAAGTGAGCCCGCTCAGGCGCTGGCTCCTTTTCCTGGTCGACGTGAGCATGCAGTTAATCCACGCTCATACAGCGGCGAGACTGCCGGCCAAATCCCGGTGCTCAAGACTCCTTCACCGGTGGCCCCGGGGGGCGGGTTGGGAGGGGGGAGGACATGGAGTGTGCAGAGAGGATGCTGCTGCTCAAGATGATGCTGATGCTGGTTTGGCCGACCGTGTGGACGGCGTGGCGCGGAAACAAGGAGAAGCAGAGACAAATCAGCGACGTCGCCTTCGGATGCCAATACGGGAATATTATTATTACCTTTACAAACAACAAGGCTAACAATTAGCGGTCTTTTTTCTTTGATATTGTTGCTCTCGAAAAGCTTGCAAAATGGACCTTGGAAGCGAGCACGTTATCGCGTCAGATTCCATTTACCAGCTCAGATGAGCAACACGTCTAAAGAATCAATGTTTGGCCACAGCAGTCTGCGCGATCGTGAAACAAGAAAACGTTCTAAAACGACCCCATAACCAACAAAGATTTCAGTCATTTCAGATCACTAAAATTCATAAGTCTATGATTTAAACAATGGAAAATATAATATCGGTCCGTGATAGTGAAGTCGTGTGTGAAGACTGTTTTTCTGCTCTCAATGAAGGAGATTTCTTATTAAATCCAATGCTGCTCTCTAGTGTAAGAGTAGTGACTTACAACGCTCCAAAGAATTTCCACCCCCCGACATACTGTAATTGTTTGTCGGTTGAACTATCAGGCCTTTTCTGTTGGCGTAAAAAATGCCAGAATCACAGAGCTAAATTCGTATAGGTTTTTTCTCAATTAAATTGGATCCGTGTATTCATTTTTTGCATCCCTGTGGCAATGGAAACTGGCTGCAAACTGGCCGGATTACAGCCAATTAAAAAAAAAAGACAGTCTTTGACCAATTCTTCTCATGAAACAATTGACTATAGAATTGCTGTCTTTTAGGTGATGTTTTCATTTTATAGTCAAAGTTGCAAACTTGAATAATACATGAAACAAATATACATTGAAAGGTCATTTGATAACTCACTGAAGTTAGCAATTCCTTGTGTGTGGTTGTTCGTTTCTGAGTGCCCTGCAATTGGCTGGCAACCGGTTCAGGGTGTCCCCCGCCTACAGCCCGAAGACAGCTGGGATAGGCTCCAGGACCCCCGCCCCCCACACCCCATGCGCGACCCTAGTGAGGATAATGCGGGTTTGGAAAATTGATGGATGGATGGATAAATAAAGCATTAAAAAAATGAATCCAAATAGGTCCTGAAAGGTTCACCACCACATTTCTCCACTAGATGTCACTGTTTAGCTTTACTGTTGTAACTAAATGATGGGGACAAAAGAGAAACATAATCCACGTGTTTTCGCTACAAGCGTGTTACCTCAAATTGTAAGGAACACTGAAAGGTGGAACCATCTGACCGTAACACGTCATCATTAGCTGTCGATAGCTCCGTCGTTCTGCTTGCGAGTTGCAGTCGCACTAGCTCAAAATATTTGGAAACAGGCATTGAAAATAAACCAATCACATCACAGTTGGGAGTGCAAATCCTATTGGATCCCAGTCTTGTCAATCATCGAAGAAGAGCCCAGTAAATCCGCGGTGAGTCCTTGTGGCTGGCTGCAAGCCTCCAACACATACATGGCCAAAAAAAGCATTCATTGCAAGTGAATCGGGTAAGTAAATTTCTGCTTTGTTTCGACGAGGTGTTTCGATTTAACTTACGGTCGGTGCACTTGCACATTGCGCACTTTGCCCTTCCATTGTGGACCGCAAACTCAAGATGATGTATATTTGGTTAGGACATCAAACTGTGTTGTGTGTGCATTTTGCAGTGAATATTGCGCAATATTTCTGAATTGAATCGGCAGTTTGGTGAGCAGCGCCACAAATGAAAGACACATTATGCGAACGGTGTTAAGGAAATGCATGTAGTATTGTTTATTGCAAGGTGAAATCAACACCAAAGGACTGGGATGTACACAGGAGAGGTGCATTTTCCAAGTGTTAAAACTTGTCCATCGCTGATAAAAAACAACGTTCACGGTTTACTTCAAACGGGGAATGAAAAGAAACACGAGTAAAATGAAGATAATGTGTCATGAAACATTTACTCTATGTGCCATCTCGTTAATGTTTCAGTTTTCTCGTGGGCCATCTCGTTAATGTTTCAGTTTTCTCGTGGTGATATCATGTCAAAGGAGAAAAGGGAGGTAATGCAGGGCTTTATGATTCGACACATTAACCACTGACTTTGACCTCAGGAATATTTTTTTTTATTCACTCAATATGGCAAATTCAAAACTATATTTAATGTTCTGCTAATTATGTAACGGTCTAAAAAATGGCTGTCCATAAAAGTGTTTTTGTCTTCATGTGTTTTTCATGTATTTAGTCAAACGCATTGCTGTTTATTCTGTAACAGCGTAAGGATGGGGCATACGGTGAGCAGTCAAATCCATCGGTAGGTGGATCGCCTCCTTAGGTGAACAACATGTCACCCACCCATCATGGAGGGAACACACACTGTTTTACTTCTGTATGTGCCCATCCGTGAGCTCAGCAACACCAGCCTATATTTCCCTAAACGGACGGTCCCAAGGTTCAAGTACAAGAGTCGCACCGCTCCCTCTGCCGGGACTTGTAATGACCATGACTGTGGAAATGATGATCTCGCTGCGTCCAAACAAAGAGTCCAGTCTTCCAACTCCTTGGGCAAACCCCTCAGCTACCAGCGGGCAACAAAGACGGCTGTCGCAGAGCTCTCCTTGCTGGCTGCAGAGCACCACCAATTGCTGGTCGATCTCTTATCCTTGTGCAGGAATTGTGCCAACAAAGTCAAGATGGGTAACCAGGACGGGAAAATGCAGGATTACACCAAGGGGCAGAAGGTTGATCGTGGAGGTGAGGTTGTCTGCAGTAGCAACTTAAGTTCTCTTGAGCAAACGGCAACAAAGAGCCGAAAGATGAAGATGAAGGAAGGCAAGCGGCTCGATAGTGCAGAGTATTCCCTGTACTGTCAGATGAAGACGGGCGTTTCAAATGGAACTCCATCCTTTAATCTTCCTGCTAGGAATAGTGTAAACACAGCCTCTACAATGGATGAGACTCCTTCTACATCTTCATCTCTCCATGAGTCTCACAGTTTTTTTGTTAATCCTGTCCTGCCCATGGAGGAACCATTTCAGAATATCCGAGAGAGCTGGGATTTTATTGAGAGCAACCAGACGTTCGACTCAGACGTGGATTTCTGCAATGACTTCTCAGAGTATGACAGTGAGCAGGGTTTTGAATCAGCCTCTTGCAGTCTGATGGAAGGCCTGACCCGGAGGGAAAGCGGCACTAACCTTCGGCCTGTCAAGAAATTTCCACTGGAGCATGCGACAGTCAAGTCCACTCAGCAGCTGCAAGGTGAAGCCGACCAGAGGGAAAGAGGGGTGCGGTTGGTCGTTAAAGTGAAAGATTTGGAGGGGAAAGTACAACGTGTCAGTCATATAAGCCCGGATGGGTCAGGGTCTTCTGATTCATACCCAGGAACCAGCACACACACAAAGAAGTTTGGACAATCGAGGGAATTAAGCAGAGAGACTCATGTTAGAGTCAGCCGAGAAAAATCTGGTCACAAGCTTGCTGAGGGGCTGCGTTTGCCGCTTTCCCATCCCCATGAACTCCAACCCTTAGCTAAAGCTCGCACTAAGAGCCCATCTTCGCCTTCTCTCGCCGGAGTCTTCAACACATCCTTCCCTGCCTCCAACAGTCTCCAAAGCATGTCACCGTCCCCATCACCGAGCCCCAACCTCAACCACCGCATAGTGCTGCTCTCAGATCAAGATGTAGACCATGATCGGGACAGCAACAGCACCACGGATGAGCCCAAACTCTTCGCGGAGGTCGCTGACAAAAATGGCAACCGCCGAACCGTCGCGCATTTGGATTTGAATTTCAGCAGACGGCCGAGCAACTCCGGAAAATGGAATTCTTCTGGCAACTCCACAACCACAGGTGAGCAATTTGGAATACCCGCTTGGAACACGAGCATTTCCATCATGTAATCTGGATGTGAATGTTGACATTGAATGTTTCATCATTTTCAGGACTTTAGAAGGAGATAATCTGATTAAAACTCATTCAGTACCAGCCAATTCTGGACCAAGTCTGAAAAGACGTTTAAAAACGTCTTTGGTGGTGAATGAGTTAAATACTCTTAGTTGTGGCCTGAAGTGCTCATTTCCTCTCAGTTTTTACTCAAATTTTAGGCCATAATTTCTTTTGATCTCAGTCGAGGATGTGCCAGTGGTCTGTTTTCTTCTTTCAACAATGACATGTGACGTCCCCTACAAATTAAAAGCTACCCAGCAGAGTTATACAAAGAGCAAGGCGAGCTCTGAGAATAATTTGGTTGATGATCCCTTTTTAACTCTCTAAGCACTGCGGCCAAGTCGGAGATTAGTGTCTCTGATCAAAGGCTCAAACTTGACGCAAACCTCCACCCGACCATGGTTCTCATGAGCATTGCGCTAACTGAAGCATTGCCAATTTACTGCCAGAGGCTTCTAAACTCACAACCCCCACCCTCTCCAAAGGCCCATAGTAAGAGGAAACTGACAAAGGGTCACCGGCAGGTATGAAAAAGGATTATAATGACCTTCTTTTGTAAAACATCTTTTTGGAAATCCTTATCCCGTGTGTTTCATGCTATCTCCTGCATTTGGAGTTTCTTCACGACAGCTTTTCTTTCTATGTTCGTAGCCTGTCTTCGGTTTTTGAATTTTGGTTCCAGCACTCAGCTTCTGTCCCTATCAGTACTTAAATGAGGACTCAGAACTCAATGATGAAAAGGGTCGGAACCTCATGGTTTCGACCACTTGGGGGCAGCAGTGAAGGGCATGTTGACGTAATCTTACCTTGAAGTGTAATGGCATTTAATTTTTTTATTTTGAATTTTATTTGTTTTGATGCAACCAGTAAATATGTGAACTGATAAACTTGGTGTTACTTTCATGTTAGATTTTTGGGGGAGTGGAGGGGGGGTGCACCAGGTAAAAATGTGAACTGATTACCTTGAGACGAGACAACAAATCAAATTAAAATCGACTTAAATGCTCTAAAGAACTCGATATTCACGGCGGATTATGTTCCAAAACATTTGCCGCACAGGAGGAAAGATTATGACTTGTCGTGGGTTTAATCAAAACTATCTATCCTTAGTCCAATTAACTTGCCAGACTCTATTTAGTCCTGTCTCTCACTGTAGTCCTCCCGCTTAATACCTGACATATTTGATGTCTGTCGTCAGGCAGTTTTTTTCTGATCAGATTATCCCGTACGTTCCAGCAAGGTCACATGAATCTGAGCAGTGCAAGAGCTCCTTCTCTTCGCAAGATGTCATTCAACATAATGTGGGCTGCCTTGCAACATTGTTAGGCCACTGAGAACAAGGGTCAGCTCTTTTCAGCTGATTAAATGGACTTTGCCGACACGAGCTAAGAATGTTCCCCTTTTTTCCCATATGTCTCACGCAGCTGCAGAGAAATACAGCCCAAAGTTATCTCTCTGTAACCCCTGCAGCATCTTGGTATATCGTCATTACAACCGGATCGATTGTGTGTCTGCTCGGCTTTAAATATACATTTACCAGTGAAGCGAAATAAGGTTAACCAAATTGTCTGTGCCTGAGTTGGTAGGCTGTCAATCGCAATAAAGACACTCTTTCATATTCTTCCATTTTATGCTTCCCATTTGCCACCAGAATTGTATTTTAAATGAAAAATGACATGTGGGAGCTCTCTGGGTTAGTCTGCTTTTGATTCTCAGAGAATCAGAGACCTTTTCTCTGTCAGAGCAATCAATCAATCGGTCCGTCTTTCACAGCAAATGTGTGGTGAAACGGCAGTGAAGGCCACAAGACCAGCTCAATGATTTATAATAAGCCTTGCATTTCTCATGATTTATACAAAAGTTGATGATCCGCCATCCTGGGTAAAAGCAGTGGAGGAAAGTGGAAGCTGACACATGCTCTCAACATGCCCTATGGCCTACTTGCGTGACTTTGACTGATTATGTTATGCGTTTTATTGGACAAAATTGGGCAGCGTTGGCGAATATGTTTGAAGGTCTTACACAAAAATGAGAAGGAGTTGTAATCATCCACCCAAGACCATTTTCAATAATTTGCCACCAACATGGTTGGTATTGTTGCACAATTAAACAGGTTCTAGGTTTTGATGGTTCTACTTTTATGTTTCCTGTATCTAACTGAGCCCAATATCCATCCATCCATTTTCCGATCCACTTTATCCTCACAAGGGTCGCGGGGGGTGCTGGAGCCTATCCCAGCTGTCTTCGGGCAGTAGGCGGGGGACACCCTGAACCGGTTGCCAGCCAATTGCAGGGCACACAGAAACGAACAACCACTCGCGCTCACACTCACACTTAACTCATTCAGTACTACCCAATTCTAGACCAACTCTGAAAAGACGTTTAAAAACGTCTTTGGGAGTGAATGAGTTAAGGACAGTTTGGAGTGTTCAATCAGCCTGCCATGCATGTTTTTGGAACGTGGGAGGAAACCGGAGGACACTATATGCTTGAATTGAAAGTCTGTGTCAATTATTATCAACGTTCTTTTTTATACAGCACTTGTATTGGACCATATTACACGATACACATACTGAATCTTGTGAGTAATGCCTTATAGGTAAATTTGAAGGCTGCAGAAATCACACATGCATCCAAATTCGCTCTATTTTTAGTGTTATCGGGACCTGAATATTATTATTGATATGAATTTGCCCTACACTGTCGCAGCTAACTCAGCTTACTCCTGGCAAGCATTCGATTCAGTTCGCAGCATCCTTTGAGTAATGACCAGTCAGTGTCAAGTGACTTCAACCCTCATCCTTGACAATGCCACCCTGTCAGCACCTGACGTTCAAATGTTTCTGTGCCGTGCGAAACGCAGACAGATTTAGCCAATTTAGAGTATAACACAGCAACACCCACACGGTGTGACAGATGCTCATTTTCAATTTTATTACTTTTGTCACTTACAGCTGCACAGCAAAATAAAACTGACCTTGCCAAAGAACATGATGTACCGGTACATATGGATGGGTATGATCCAGTTTTAGTGTAATGCTCTTCCTACTTAATTGAGTCGTCTGAGAGCACCCGCTCGTCTGTACTGCGTGTTGCCGTTTATTGACAGTTTATGAGTCTGTCTCGGCAGGGAGCCAGATTAAATGACGGCAATGCCCCCCCTCCCCACCCCCACACAGGGTCGCTTAAAAGTGTGCATGTATGTATGTGCTAAATGAAGCCCTATGAATAACGTATAAAATAGCCTTTCTTTATTTCAAATGATAGTTCCTGTTTGCTCATTGCATAATGGAAACTGTTTCCAATCCGAGGTGGATAGTGGTGCCATTACAATGGTGTGTTTGTGTGTGTGTGTGCGTGTGGTCACTATAGAGCCAGACTGCAGTGTGTATGTGACAGAATTAAGGTTACACTCTGACCAGATGGAGGCAGTGTTGGCATTTTTAGGCATGTTAAATATGCTTCACTTAATCTCTCTCTCTCTCTCTCTCTCTGTGGGAATGTTATACAGTACAGCAGGGGTGTCCAAACTTTTTGCCAGGGGGGCCAGATTTTATGTGGTAAAATGTCGGGGGGCCAAAGAACAACAATATTGTTCAACAAATTTTAGTAAGCCAGTCTGTTTCACATGTCCATTTTTATTTTAATTTCAACAATCTTAAGAATTTCTTTTGGTTCATTTGAAACAGGTATATCACTTGCAACTGCTTATTCACTTGACTTTTTCTTAAACAGAAGTCTCCTGAGTGCAAATTGATTGATTTGA
This sequence comes from Hippocampus zosterae, assembly GCF_025434085.1. NCBI lineage: Eukaryota > Metazoa > Chordata > Actinopteri > Syngnathiformes > Syngnathidae > Hippocampus > Hippocampus zosterae. Next base: position 8,804,392 of record NC_067464.1, on the reverse strand, counting down.
AACATAAAATGTATCACCATGACTTTTCAATAGTCACAAAACCTTTGACTCGAACAACAGGTAAATGAACAAGCAATACACATATCCATAACTGCAAGGATCATTTGAAATATGACATATCAGTCAATATAAACACGGAGTGATGTCTTGTTAACTCGTGAGTGATGCCCTCTAGTGTCTAAATCCCTCTTCCTCAACTGGCGGACCGCGATCCACTACCGGACCGCCGACCTCCTCTGTCCGGACCGCTGACCTCCTCTGTCCGGACCCTCGGCAAATTGTATGAAATAATAATTTATAAAGTGATTTTTACGTTATACATTTTATATTTGTGGACTATAATCTGCACATTACCGCGATCGCTTGTTAAAATTATCCGTTGTATTCTTTGCGTGCACTAACAGACGTAATGCAGAGGACCGCGGCAGCGCGACTTTGTGTGTATAATGTTTGACTCACTGGAGACCCTGGCTGAGCAGAGCATGTCGGCGATAACTATGCGATGATTGGCTCCTCTGAACTGAAGGTGTGCCCATACATATGCTTCAGCGTATACGATGCGCTGATTGGCTCCTCTGAACTGAAGGTGTGCCCATACATCGCGTCAGCGTATACGATGCGCTGATTGGCTCCTCTGAACTTAAGGTTTGCCCATACATACGCGTCAGCACGCGTCTATCCCAATACGCACGCATTCAAAATGGATGATTGTGTCAGGAAACAGACGCATGCGCGACGCTACAGTGTGCTCACAGCGTCAGCCTAGAAGATCCGCACACAGACAATTACACAAGACGAATCGCGTGAGGTTTCGATTGTGTGCAGTTATGCTCCCGTCTACCCGGGGATCTTTGCAGCTGTTTAATAGCAGAACACCGCAACATGGTAAATGGGCATCACAATGGCGTCAAATAATATTTGCATGCCTCAGACATTGCATTCACCTATAGTGGAAGCACATTCCTGTGCTCCCTTGTGTCAGTATTTAAAATGGTTCTTAACTCCTCTTCTGATATATTTTTAAAGTGATTTCAGAGGGGATGTGAAAAGGGGAATTGTACAAATGAAAAAGATATTTTTGTTTTCACGTTTAGTATTTATTTTGGTAAAATTAGTATTTTGTTTTGTTTTTGTTAAATTAAGGGAAAAAAAGACGACTACTGTTTAACAAAGTTAAAGTAAAAATGTCTTATTTCCCTAAAAGGGCTATTTCTATTATTAAGCTGGCACAACTTAACAAAATAAAAGTTACTCCCTTGAACATAACTGTGTTGAATGAAGACTGATTTCTTTCTTTTTACTTTTTTATCTACCTTATTTTCTGTCAAATTATTACTGTATATGTTTTATGTTCAATAAACAAACAATCAAGTTCCTGTGCCTCAACACAATACCTCTCATTATTTGCTGTGTACTGGCAAAGTGAAAATTTGTTATTTTCATGCACCCCATTATTGGTTGGTTGTGAGGGGTGTTGATTTGTATAAGCTTGGCCATACTAAATGGGCATATAGCCCTGCTCCCCATGACCGCCGTGCATGGGACCGGACCTTGGTCTTATTAAAAAAAAAAAAAGTGGACCGACAGCATTTCTAGTTGAGGACCACTGGTCTAAATGCTATTACTCATTTTGTGAATGCTATTACTCATTTAGTCACTAGAGGGAAGCAGTACTCTATGAAACATCAATCACCAGTCTACGAGACCTCAGTCAATGCAACACGTGTTCCATTGCGCCCAACCTGGGGGCCACACGGCACTGATTTTATGACAGGGGCCGAGGGCCGGATGAAATTCGACCGCGGGCCGGATTTGGCCCGCGGGCCGGACTTTGGACATGCCTGCAGTACAGTGTTATGAAAAATAATGTGCCCCTTTCCATATTTTTTGTACTTTGCATATTTACCACACACAAAGATTTCAGTTCATCAAACCAATTTTAATATCACACTGCGACAAACCAAGGAAATACAAAATGTTGTTTCTAAATCCCATTTTAATTTATTTGAACACAAAAAAAAATCCAACCCTACAGGTCCCTATGTTGTCCCTATGTGAAAAAGTAATTGCCCCTGAACCTAATAGCGGCTTGTGCCACCTTTTGGCAGCAATAACTGAAATCAAGCGTTTGCGATAATTGGCGATACGTCTTTCACATCCCTGTCGAGCAATTATGGCCCACACGAAACCTTAATTTTGATATTTTTTTAGCCATACAAAGGTGGATTTACTAGTGTGTTTCAAACCTGCTGCATGATCCAAGAGTGCTTGAGCTTGAGGGTGCAAACTGATTGTCAGATGTTCTCCTTCAAGATTTTCTGGTAGATAGCTTTTTAAAAAAAAATATTTTAGAATTTCTTCTAGAATTTCTTCAGATCATGACATGATGCATTTGTTTCTTGAGATCTTGTAGCCTATTTCACTTTGTCTGACAGATTTTATTTATGTAATTTCTTGATTCAACAAATGTGGTGCTCGATTGTTTCCTCTAAAATTGAACTCAGCTTTCCTAAAACTGTCACGAGTCACAGTTACTTTGTGATTTAACAAGGCAAAGGCGGGCAATTTTTCAAATACTGGGACAGGTCGTTTTCTAATTTTTTTGGGGGGGGGTCCCTTAATAAAATCACTCGTCATTAAAAACTGCATTTTCTATGTTCTTGGGTCGTGTCTATGCTAATTAGAATTGGTTTTATGAACTGAAACCATTATATGTGATATGTATGTAAAGAACACGGAAATCAGGAAGGGAGCAAATAGATTTTCACAGCACTGCATTTGCAGTGGACCACCTACTTTCAAATGTTAAAGAGCTTTGAAGAGAGTAATTGCAGTCTGTATTTGGAACTGTCCCAACACCCATTCAGCAGTCTTCACGGTGGCACTCTTTTCTCCTCTGCTCTCCAAGTGTGTGCCATGACTGAATTGAAGTCATTTGGCCTAAACTCAGATTCCAGGATTCTATTCAAAGTGACGAGCAATCCAAGTGATGGGCGACTGCAGTCATAGTGCAGTTCATCCAACCATCCATGATCTGATCCACTTCTCCTCACAAGGGTGATGGGCATGCTGGAGCAAGCGAGGGAGACCCTGAACTGGCTGCCAGCCAAATGGCAGGGCACACATAAACAAACAACAACCATTTCAACTCCCAGTCACACCTAGGAAATATATAGTGTTCAGTTAACCCGAACATGCATGTCTTTGGAATGTGGGAGGAAAACCGGAGTACCCGGATTCAAACCCGTGACCTCTGCACTGGGAGGCAGACGTGCAAGCCAGTCTACACCGTCCACACTGCAGTCCCCACATTTTATTTCAATGATACTTGATGCTCTGTTGGTCGTGTTTACAGTTTGCCACTGAAATTGTAATACAAAAATCAATCAGTTTGGAATGATAATGTGAAACATAGCAAGCCAATCACAAGTCTGAAATGAGAAAACTAGATCCTGATTAAGATGCATGTTTTTCTATTGACAGGAGTGGGCAGGCTACAGTGCATATTCTGTGTTTGCAAGGCCCACAAATTGACTTTTTTTTCTTTTTTTACACACCTAACCTGCAGATAAAATTGTATCAGCGAAAGGTGTTTTTGGAATTGTCTTTATAGGCTCACTATAGTTAACTGCTGGTGTGGCCCGTAGGAAAAGAGCTGAGTAAGTGCCGATAAAAATAGCCTCATGCCCCGAGGCTTGCAGAAAAACAGGACTCTCAATTGCTGTATCTTTGATGTTAAACGATTCCGACGCCTCCTTTCAAGCCACTTGTATTATCCACACCGGCTACACAGCACAACCTTAGTCAAGTCACATTTATTTATATAGCCCTTAATCACAACCACTCTCAAAGGACCTCGCATGCCCACAGTTGACAAATATTAACTAAATCCCTTGGTCTTGACCCCCAGTAGGACAAGGAAAAACTTCTAAAAAAAATCATCTAGGGAGAAATGAGAAACCTTGAGAATGGGCAGCAGAAGGGAGAATCCGCCTTCCAAGATGACCAGGCTGCAATGGATGCCGAGTCGGCAGCATTTGACACAATATAAAATTACAGTGTTGGAATGAATAAAAGTCAATTTAAGAAGATGAAAAAAACGGTGCAGTGGGGCGCCCTCGGAGAGGTTTGTCTCCCCCTCTGAACCTGGCCCAGTCGGTCACTGTAGAAATCTTCATTGCAGCGCCTCCGAGTGGTCGATCCAGCTCTTGTCCAGCCCAGTCGGCGCAAACAAATTGTGTAGCTCAGCAACTCGGCAACATAACACACTGCTAATTTTTCTGGGCTTGTCTGTATGTGTGTATCCCCTCCACTAGAGGACTCCCTCCTGCGTCATGATGATATTTGGATGGTCGATGCCGATGACCGTCAGGAGCCCTTGTCCCGTGTTCCCCGCCCCGATCACCTTGATTTCCTTCGCATTACACCGCCTGAGGATGACATAATTGGGGATACACCTTATTATCCCAAGCTGGGGTGCACGGTGAGAGTCCCTTAAACTTTCACATCACATTCTCCACATAGCCCTGGCATTTTTCCTTACCACATGATCGCAAATTCTTGAAATGGATTATAAGGTCAACATAGATTTTAATCTGCAGACAGATTCTATGCCAAATCTGGCTGCTAGGATTCCCTGTAACAATGAAATCACAACCGTCCAAACTACGGTGCCCATTTTGAGCAATTGTAGAACTTCCCACATGTATAGCCTTCTTCGAGCAAACATAAGTTTGAAATGTTTAATAATTTAAAAAAAAACACATGACCATGTCCTACCCAACAGAATCATTACATAACTTGTGCGATGAAGCCTCTCCTAGTTATTCAGATGGCATTTGATCAAGGTATTCATTCCTGTGGCTAATGAGGTAGATTACTTAGATGTGGTTTTGGTAGATGTGGGTATTTTATGGGTTTGTATCAGTCCGTGAAATCGAAATACTATTAGTACTTTTTGCAATCAATGCTGTTTGAGCAGGGCCTCAGAGGGGATTTAGCTCTGTGTGCGTGCGTGTGTGAGTGTGTGTGTGTGGAATACAACTTTGATTACATAACAAAATCCGCCTAAAGCCCACATTCACTGCGAGATTTTTTTTTTTCTCGGATGAAGCTCTTGAATGTCCTGAAAAGCGCCTATCAATAATACAAAATGTAATACAAACAAATTAGATCCGACGTAAACACTCATAGTTTACGTAATTAAATTTGTAAATGATAAAAATAGTGATAATGACCGATGATGAAATATTGATCTGAATTGTTTGCGCCCGATATTATTTGGGAACAAGAAAGTAATCTAGAGCAGGGGTGCCCAAATTTTTTGGATCGAAGATCTACTTTTTGATCAACTACCCTTACCGGCACGCGCACGCACACACACACACAAATTTAAGATTTACCTGCTTTATTTTATTTTTTAAATATATTTTTATAGTAAAAATGAGACTGATTAGTGTGCAGTGTATATTAACACAAAAATATATTGCTAACATGTACAAAGACACACAAATGGTTGTTTGTTTTTTTTCTTCTCGACACTCCTCGGATCTACTTGGGACCTGTCTTAGATCTACCGGTAGATCAGGATCTACCTAATGGGCACCCCTGATCTAGAGGTTTTGAAACTTTCTGTTTCATTCACCCTGATTACAGTGCCCACGTCAAAACATTTCTGTTTCGCATTCATCCATGGCTACAGATTAGTTGTTCAATCAAGCAGATTGTGGCATTCTAAAGGCAATGACCTTTTGTTGCTGAGAGCAACAAGAGGAATGCAAGTTCTCCCTGGAACTAGGAAAACAACCAGCACAATTTAGAGCGGATCAGAATCGCAAATAAGCTGAAAGTGACGTGCTTTATGAGTGCAGTTACCACGAATGGCAGTCGCGTTGAGTCACACTTCAATACCAGCGCTCTGTAACTGTTACTTGATATGTGACTTATCACAACAGGTTTATTGACGTTAGCATGCTAGCTACTCCTGTCTACAACCGCACAAGCTAAAGTTCACACGCTTTGTAACTGTTACTTGATATGTGACTTATCACAACAGGTTTATTGACGTTAACATGCTAGCTAATCCAGTCTCCAACCGCACAAGCTAAAGTTCACGCGCTCTTCAATGCAATAACTACTTGCTGCGATGCAGAGCCACTGAACTTGTATGTGCCTCTCCAGCTGAAGACACAACGCCCTTCTGTGTTTCCTACTTTGCCACACTGCCATGTTCTAAACGTGAGGTAATCAGACACCTATGGCTGGTGCTACAGGTCCCCTCCCAGAAAGGGAGGGACGTGGTGTAGTGGAAGGCGTCCACAGACTTGGTAGACCAGTGAGATTTTTTTTCTTCCCACAACCTGTAATTTCTTCTTTTTTTTTTTCTCATGCAACAGTCGCCTGGACTTTTCCTTCTCGCCAAAACAGATTGCTAAAGAGTGAACCGAAAGGAACAGCTCAGTCATGGACCGCATACTTTACGGCACCACTGAGAGAAGGATAATCCAAATCATCAACAAGGAAAATACAGCTCACCTTGTGGGAATATTTGCAATTGCTCTGTGAATGTTGAACTCTCGTCTGCTCTCCCGTCAGGATTACAACAGGATATCAATCTAGATATTGAACAGATTGACGGCACAGGAAACTTTGTCATAGCACTTTTTTTTACTGTACCGGTGCTAGTTTTTCTCTGACACAATGAGCACGTTTTGTATTCAACCTGTTTATTTGTCACACATACAGTAGAATTGTTATTGGTGCCCTCTTTTAGAAGGTAAGAGGAGATTCGTCCATACAAAGACCTTTTTGTTTCTTGCCAATGTTTGAGGTGGAATAGGCTCAGCTTTGGGACCCGCGGCTTGGACGCATATTTAGATTTTCCTTTCAATTCTGTCTATATGACACTCGAATGAGAATGGACGATTCACAGAATCTCTCTTATGACCATGGACCAAAGCCCACTCCTGGTTTATTAAATGTCTTTAACAATCTTCTCACGAGGGAGAGGTTAGGATCAGATGTGCAGCCGGCTGTGCTGACGTCTTTTAAGGAACTGTCAGATGTTGAAGAATGTCAAACTCTCAAAAGTGAAAATGCGCTGAAAGGGAGCGATGCGCTCTCTCCGGGGGATGAAGCCGCTTCCTATTCCAGAGAACAAAATGTTGACAGTGGGGAATGTCACAAGGATTCTGACAGTCCGGTTAAAGGAGAGTTGTCACACTGGTTGGACGAAGAATCAGTCCGGGTGACTCGAGTGATGACCTATAGCGACTCTGAAAATGAGGAAGAGGGGGCGGGACTTGAAAAGAAAAGCCTGTCAAAGAAGCTAATAATTGTCAGGAAGCCATCCTCACCCGAGGATAACAAGGTTCTCATGCACCGCGGTGATGAAGATGTACAGCAAAGTGCCACTGAGGCAGAGTTACATGTTCCGCAGTTTCGAACACATGGGTTGAAGGTATCACCTTTGGAATCATTTTTATCTGCAGACCGGTCCAGCCAAAGCACCGACTTTCGAACTTTCCCTATCTTATCAGCTCCCACAGAGAACACGGCTTCGATATTTAACAGAGTCGAAGCATCTAGCACAGAAGACGATGGAAGTAAACAAACCAAAGACACCGTTGAGGAAATGAACTCTTCTAAGCCCGTTGACTCCGTGATCCTAGGCCCTGATACAAAGCTTTCCCCAACATCACATCAATCCGGAACATGTGAGCAAAACTACGCCGATCCGCTTTCGAGCCAAGCGATCCCCTCCCCGAGTCTTGAAGAGCAGTCAGACCATGTCGAAAAAACAACAACATTGCTCTCCTCTGGTCTTGATCTCCAACCAAGTGCCAAATTTTCACCTCAACATTCACTTTCGTCAAAGACCTTGGATGTGTCCTCGTCCGTCTCACCCCAATCCAAGGACACATCCCACTCTTCGCCTCATTCTTTTCAGATGCCAGCTCTGTTTAGTGGCCTACGGGTGCTGAAGAAAGGAGCAATAGGGGAAGAACGAGAGACTGTGTCAGAGATCAAGCAGAGTGAGAAAGATACTGACTTGGCCTTGCTCAGTCTGAAGAAGACGGTGAACAAAACCAAGCTCCTACCTGAGCAGAAGACATCCGCTCCGACCAAAAAACACCTCGAGCCTAAACCTCTTGCAGGAAATCTGAAAAACAGTCATCACTTTAACCTTGATAAGCACAATGAAGCCAAAAGTGAAGGACAGGAAGCTGATCCAGAACTGAATAAAAATAAAGACTTTGAGACTGGAGATGAGGTGGCGAAAGATAAACCCCCACATTCAGAAATCAGGAAAACCTCTGACTTGGCGTATGATGCTTTTCGAAGTATTTTTGGCCCCAAGTCTGCCAAAAAGGAAAAAAATGAACCTGTGGATCTAGAAGCAGTGAGAAAGAAAATCAAGAATGACAAAGAAAGTCTACGATCTATTTTTGAGAGAAGCTCCAAAGCTCTGAGCAGGGAACCGAAAGCTCCTACAGAAGCTAACGTATGTCATAACCTCCCTCTATTGTTTCTTTTCATCCAACGTATTTATGATGGCAATAAAAAAAAAAACGTTCCGCTTTTTCCGGGAATATACTGACGTGATTGTATTTGCTCTGACAGACGGAGACTACGTCGCCTGCGGACAGTGAGGACCGAACTCCGGGTCGTCTGCAGGCTGTGTGGCCACCACCCAAATCCAAAGATGAGGAAGAAAAGGTCGGACTCAAGTACACCGAGGCAGGTAAAAGCCACATACTGTTATCTGTATTTACCGCGCTCCCTGTGAGCTGAGAGAATGCCGTGGCTCGAGGAAATGACACGGAATGAACTCTGATGCTGACATGTCTTTTTCGAAGACTGGATCGCGCAAGAATCAAAATGCGAAATAAAACGCGGGAAGTGTTTTGGTTTTAGGATTTGGATGCCAATATCGGGCATTTTGAAGAGCAATTTGACAGCATATTCATTGAATCACACAAATAAATCTAAGATAAGTCTTTTGCACTTCAATTGGTTCATCATCGCACTTTTGCGTGGCTGCACGCAAATCAAAATGTCAGAAATGATTGACACTGCCAAATCTATGTTTCCAATTGTCCATTGTTGGTATGATCATGCACACAATTTCATGACATCTCACATGTTGGACTATATTATTGTCACCAAAAGGGGTAACCTTTAACTCACTACAAAGCTTTACATGTTGATCATAAACAGAATACATTTAAGAGCCGAAAAAATTAATGCGGACCATTGATACTATAAGAATTGATGATGAAAATGAATGAATCCTGGTTTAGATGGGGGGGGGGCGTTCTGTCTTTACAGTTTTTATCAGAATCAGCAGATGATCTTTCTGACGTGTTTGACGTGACAACATGTTTTTAGAGCACCACTCTGTCACCTGCACGATTAAAAACAGGTTGTCCAAGTTGCAAAACCGGTCCTTCCGTCAACAATGACCCAACCCTCATACACTTAAAAAATGTGCCGAATTTGCCGACTTCGATTTCGTCAAGTGGTTGCATGAAATAAAATAAAAGATGAATTGTTTCGTAGACTATACATCTACAGTATTTGTAATGTGTCTGGATCAAGATGATATTTATTGCGACCACTTTGCGCACTAAAATTGATTATGTCCAACCAACATTTTTTGTCCGTGTGGAGATTTATCAATCGTTTGATCAAACGCAGCTGTCGAGCAAGAAATGCAACATTCTTCGTGTTCAATTACGTAGTTATCCTGTCTGTACATGTGCAAAAACACCAATAATGATGACAAATGTGTTTGCTGTGTCATCAAAATGTAGTCCGGTTGAGAAATGCACTATACTTTTTTTTCCAGAGCACCAGGCTGCCCTCCTGCAGCTCAAGAGGGAATGCAAGGAAGACTTGGAGCAAATGCATGTAAGTTATGTCACATGGCAAAGCCACCTACGGCGCTTTGTCAATACACCAGCAATAATGAGACTCAACGGTGGAAATGTACTACTCTACATGTACTCTAGAAAAAAAAACTCAACTCAAAAGAAATCAACCACTGTACTTAACATTATGAACACAGGATGGCGCCAAGTAAGCATGAAATGTTCAAGCACAGTCACACAGATCTGATACACGCCTCTCTACGCAATTTTCTTCTGAACTTCAGTCACTACATGAGGGCACGGTTTCAATTTCATTCAAGGTCGAATCCAGGCATTACCCCCAGAGAGCTTGTCGTTGGAAATATATTAACAAAATTAATGTTTTGTTTTGTACAGTGTACGACCATCCGCCAATATCGAAAAAAAATCTTCAAAAATCTTCCATGAAAAAGATGACGGGGAGGACAAAAATAAAAATAAAAATCTAAATATCTGAAAATGTTTGAAAAAATATCTGCAAATATGTGAATCCACAGGTGCCGAATTGCTGACACATTCTTGCAAGTATGGGGGGTCTTGCGAGATTATAAACTCCTTAACCACATGACCCCCCCCAACACACACAAGAGTGGACTGATGTTTTAGACATATTTTTTTTAGAATGCCAACAACTGAACAACAGCAGTTGATAAAGAAAATATGCGAATTTAAAATATAATAAGTTTTGAGATCTTGGGTTTGGTTCTTATTTAAACTGAAGCTGGATTCATAATACGATTAGTTGAAGTATACTGAAAAACAATATAGAAATAGACGAAAAGAATTCAAACTGCACCACGAAATCATTTTGAAAATGTGATCAATTGTTCAGTGCAGGTTTATTTACATGTAAATGATTGATTGTTGGGATCAACTGACGGTGTCTCAATCGAGCGCTGTGAAGTCACATACTGGTGGGAAGACGTTCAAACACCTTTGGCATTTTAAAACATTTAAATATATGATGATATAAAATCTTACAGACCATGTAGAAGGAGCTCCCAGTTACAAACCCTACTAACCAGATTTTTTTTTCACATTATTGTCACCTAATTATGTTCCGCCTTCTCTTAAAGTTAGACGGTACGCAATCGATTCATTGGCAATTTCTTCAATCAAAATCTGACCTCAGGAAGGTTTTCTGAGTCCGCCTGTTTGCAGGCTTTAATATACCCTCCTTAATAGACTGATGCCGAGACTGAGAAAAGTGTACAACAGTCAGCCCACAACAAAGAGTTGGAACGTGCCTCATGCTGTTTCGAAGTGAAACAAGTTAATAAGGAACATGTGTAAGGTTCATTGCCCAACAATTTCCTTGTTGTTTCCAGTCAATACTTTGCTTTTTCTTCTTTTTTTTTTCTTGTTTGAAATGTCAACTGTCGGTTGCTATAGATTGTCTTTGAGCAAGTCATTTATCACCCTGTGATGCACACACAGGCAAAATTCCGCTGATACTATAATATCCATTATTGTGCTTTTACAGTCTGATTTTGAGCTTGAGATCTTCCAACTTCGAGGCGAGCATGCCGTTGCATTATCAAACCTTGAAGGCATCATTGCCAAGTTGCAAAAGGACAAGACCTACAGTGTGGAGGGCAGACAGACTCGAGACGTGGCTGTGTCAACTGCTGACCACCCAACAAGTAAAACTAGCCGAACTGTGGGGATCCAGACAGACAGGGAGACGTTCATCAAGAGCCCAGAGGGTGAGGCGGGTGGTCTCGTTCAAGCAGTTAGCCAGAACATGCCGAAAAAACTTAACCTGGACTCTATCGGACTCAGTCTGGGGCTCAAAACAGCCTCGGGGCCTGCTGGACCAGCCCCGCCTCCGCCACCCCTGCCAGGCCCCTCAGGACCACTGCCACCCCCTCCACCTCCTCTGCCGGGCAATGTTGGAGGACCGCCGCCGCCGCCACCACCTTCACTCGCCGGGGGTGGCCCTCCGCCACCCCCACCGCTTCCCCCTCCCGGTCTACCTGGAGCAGGACCTCCGCCTCCTCCCCCTCCTCCGGGCAGCAACCCCCCACCACCTCCACTCATGGGGGGATTCAGTTTCAGTAAGATGTTCGAAAAGCCCCCTCGGAAGCCTGCAATTGAGCCCGCCTGTCCCATGAAGCCTCTGTACTGGACCAGGATTCAAATACATGACGATAAGTATGTGCAACGTATGAAACGTATGAATCTGTTTCACCATAACATGGATGGAATTTTCCACTCAGTAATGATAAAATATTGCGACATCATTGCTAAGTGTATTGGTCATACAAGTAGCGGCTCTTTTTAGGACAAGGAATGATACACCCTAAAAAGTGCTGAGTAGAAAGTACGGTAACCTAAATTGGGTGAAAGAGCGAGCCCAGCGCTGGGTCCAAAAGGGACTGAGCCAATCCTGAGTGATTTATTGCCAGCGCATTCATTGGCTTGAGGGTGCATGTTGGCTCAAGATTTTTATTCAACAAATGATTTTTTTTAAAACTACCCTCATATTGTGAGAAAAGGCCAGCATCAAATTGGTTACCAAGTTATCAGTGGAGTTGTAGTTAAAAATAGTAATTTTATGATCAACATTTTCCAAGAAGAAAGAAAAAGGCCCTTTCTGTCAACTTACAATGCAATCACTGTTGCTCAGGGCTCAGGTACTGACCAATTATGGCTCATCTGTTTTCTGAAGTTGAGCCGTCGTGATTGGTCGTTACCTGAGCTGTGAGCAAATGTGATGTCATTATGCCATTATTAGCTTGACTCCCCTTGAAACATTCATATCTCATCTTTTTTTTTAATGTTTAAAATTGCAATTTGTGAATTCAGGTAATTTTAACATGGCGAATTGGGGGTCTGTCCAGTACAAATTGTTCACCTCAGCACCATTCCCTTGCACTCAAGAGACTGTATTTGTAAGTGGATTATCCAGCCCATTTACTGCGGTTGTGGTTGCTGCCTCATGAGTGCCAGGCGTTCAACTTTATGAACTTGTATTTCCATGGCTGGATTAGTTGGGGGAAGCTAAATTTTGGTCCGTGCATTCTCACCGGACCAGGCACCACAGCAGCAGCTATAAATGTAGCCATAAAGTGTCGAGTTAAGGCGTATTAAAAGGGTTTAACTCTAACTGGATCAGCTGTGTGATCTTTTTTTAAATGGTGTGATGTTATGAACAGTGTGGAGTTTGAAACGTTGCCAGGTCCTCAAATTTGAAACAAAGCACAAATCTTAGCTAGCAGCTTAGACGACAGACAACTGAATGAAGGAGAACAACATTCATTCAGTCTACTCAGTAACGGAGTTGTCTGTGGAATTTTGAGACTGAATGGAACTGGGTCTCAGAACTTCGGGGAACATGTCGTCTTGGCGTGGTCAGTTAGACCCAACCCTAATTTTGCCCTCTTAGCAATTCTTGTGGACTTTAAGTCATGAGATGCCCATCAGCACTTTGTTTTGTTTTAGTAGCCAGTTAGGCAGACGAGGTTAAATCTGTCTGACAGTTCTGTTAGTGGTTATTTTTTCTTTTTTGTCTTTATGTTTATTACATACTGGCCTGATTCTAATTAAAGCCATGAGCACAATTATTATCAAACGATAACTGACACAAGAGAGTTAAAGTACTCTGACTGAGTGGATGAAATGGGCGAGGTTCTTCACTTTGTTACCTCTCTGAGTCACAGCAGACTTGGACCTCCTCCACAATGTTCATGCTTTCACGAGCCTGGCCACATTCTGGAAAAATTTGGTATATGCTTCGTTGAAGGCAGTCTAAATACTGAGAGATTTTGAGATGAGAGTCTGGATAGTCAGTACTCCAAGATGGCAACATTCGTACCCCACGGAGTCGTGTTTAGACTACTTCCAGAATTTTGGAGTAGAGAAAAAAAAACGAGAGATGAGATAGGCTAAACTCTAAAGGTAGCTACCTATCTTTATCATCTATCAAAGAAAATTGTAGTGCTGTGAAGAGATTTTAAAAAAGTGAGATTAATTATGATCTGTAATTGATTGATCTAATGAATCTATATTTTAATCTCAACTAAAAATTGCCGCAAAAACTTAAATTCTCGAGTTTATTTTGGTGGAGAGCTTTGCTATGGCTCGCTAACGCTTTCGGTGTGAATTTTAGCTGTGGCTGCACTTGCCACTGGGTGCTCTGCATTGATGTGGTAAGCTAAACTTGAGTTGATTCGGTGGTAAGCAAACTCCTTCTTACAAATTAGGCACATCACTCTCCCTTTATCAATAGTGCTGTTAGGGCGTTTTTTTGGAATGTACATTTTCCATTCAGGTAAGCCTCACCGCTGCTTACCTGGCCCTCCCAACTCAAATGGTAGCCTATCAGCTTATGCGAAACAAGCCCAAACATAATGACAGCCAATGTGACTGACCATTGTTTCCCACCCTCAACAACTCGAACACAGGAGGCCAACACATAAAAAGGGATTTCGATCCCACCTACAGAAACAATAGTTAGATATTAAAATTTTAATTAACGTGCTTAATCTGACTGTCATGAATTATTCACAACTAATGTGATAATTTGACACCTCTAGAAAATTGTCCAAGCGTCTTGTTTTATGTTTAGTTACACTTTAACCTGCTGGATTTACACAGTGTAAAAGACTGATCGATAAGAGGTAAACTACAAGGCAGTGTTTTCATTCCTTTTTGGATGTGAAAATATTGTCTCTTGATTTGATTACCATAATTTAGGAGTGCCAGCAGATGACTGGTGTGTTGGTAACAGCAGAGTGTTAAACATCCTCTTGAACTTTAAACAGCGCATGTTCTTGTTTCTACATCTGTTTGTTTTTATTATCCATGTTACTCAGCAACTTCTGAATTCATTGTAGTTCATTTGTTGGAAATCTTCCATAAGGACACAAACAAGCTTGCATCAATGTGTGGTTGTATTTATCACCCCGGGCATAACCAGTGCTTTTTAAGGCACAGAGTACAGTCTGGTTTAGAAGGTTTTGCTCCATGTTTTTGGTCTGACAGTGGAAATGAATATGTAAAATATGTGGCTCGGTTCAGTCAACATCTGTAATATTCCACACATACAACACACGATTCCTGCTTAGGAAGCTGAATCTGAGCCTTCATCTGATTTCTGCAAATGTTCTGTTCTTTTGTTTTGTTTTTCAGCAACAACACTTTGTGGGGGTCTCTGGAGGAGCCAGACATCATTGATCCGAAAGAGTTTGAAGATCTTTTCTCCAAGGCCACGTCTCAGCCATTGAAGAAACCTCTGTCAGACACGTATGAGAAGAAAGCCAAAGCAAAGAAGGTAGATGGACTTCATTTCCACTTACTTTTTGAGTTTTGTTTATTCCTGGAAATTACAGACTTAGGCATCTTGCTCAATGCAGGAGCCTCGGGGTGTTTGTTTATTTTTTTTCCTCAAAGCAAGGCCCTTCTCCGTTGGTTATAAATTAAAGAAATAACACAATGTGACACAGGAAAGATTCGCCCTCCCCCAGACTGCCGTTTGCATTTGTTAGTCATAGCATTGGGCAAACACACAATTCAGCTTTATGAGTTCACTCCTTTGTATATTCATTGTGGGAGACTATAAAATACACTGTTACTTTTCTCTCTTCTCTTTTTTGTGCCCTAACCTCTGCATAAAATCTGTTCCCGGGCACTTTCAAAAGATAACTAAAAATGCAGATCAAACAGCCGCCATCAGAAGAACCTTTATTAACTGTATAGGCAATGTCTTAAAACCATGGTTCTCAAATGTTTTACACCAATGCCACCTAAAAAAAAAAGACAAATGTAGTTCTCAAAGTACCGCAATAATAAGCAACATTAAAATACAGTAGCTTGCATTTTTCGTTTTGTTTAGTTTTTTTCTAAAAAGCTAAATAGGGGACAAAAACTGTCGTAAAAATAATCCATCCATCCATTTTCCGAACCGTTTGATCCTCACTAGGGTCGCGGGGGGTGCTGGAGCCTATCCCAGCCGTCTTCGGGCAGTAGGCGGGGGATACCCTGAATCAGTTGCCAGCCAATCGCAGGGCACACAGAGACGAACAACCATCCACATCCACACTCACACCTTGGGACAATTTAGAGCATCCAATCAGCCTGCCATGCATGTTTTTGGAATGTGGGAGGAAACCGGAGCACCCGGATAAAACCCACGCAAGCCCGGGGAGAACATGCAAACTCCACACAGGGAGGCCGGAGCTGGAATCGAACCCGGTACCTCTGCACTGTGAAGCCGACGTGCTAACCACTGGACTACCGGGCCGCCCCCGTAAAAATAATGTTAATTAAAATAATAAAGAAAATAAAATCAATAAAATTAAAATGTACTGTGCTTAAAATGAAGGGGGGAAACGCCTTAATTAATGCATCACAACGGTGTATCTCAAGGCACCATTGTACTTTGAGGGAAGTTAGAGGTGGATTTCCATAAACATTTGGTGGCATTTCAAATTGTACTGTATTCGACTTAAGAGGTTCCACTGTCCTCACCCTTCACTTAAGCGCTTAATGCTTTAAACATCTTGTCAGATGTTGCAGTTCCGAGCATCTGCTGTAGCCATTGCCATGTCAGCATGTTGGCCGCCTTGTGGTCCTGACTGCGGTGTCCGAGCAGACTGTCAACTCCAAATCTATACACGTCCCTTTTTCTGATCAATTTGTCAAGGCTCCACATGGGTCCACAGGGCCACAAAGTGCAGTGTGTGTGTATGCGTGTATGTGTGTGTGTGTATGTGTGTGTGCGCGCACGCGCACGTTGTTCTTGGTCTCCATTCTCAAATCACCCCATTCAGTCTGGTCACTCTTAAAGTGGCAAAAGCATTTGATCCACCAAAGGCAGCCACAACCAGACACAAATCCTTCCAACTGTCTCCTGTCGGGACTGACATCAGCTTTGCAGAAGTCTGACCAAAAGCGTGGAAACTTTGCTGGCACACTGATGTAAAATCCATCTGTGAAAAATAACACATTAAATTTAATCGGACCCACGATGCTCATTTTCAGCTCCATGTTTTTTTGGTCTTTCACTAACTACAGCTTTGGTGGCTCACATTTCTAAAGAAACAGGATTTAATGGTCCTCCTGTATTACTTTGAATATCCCCCACCCGCACCCTCTCTCTATCGGTGAAACGTTTCTGTAAATTAATTGTGAGTTGTCTAGTGTGGCTGTTTCAAACTGTATTGTATCAAAAGGTTTTATGAGGCAGGCATTTATAAATAAAGTGTTAGTATGACCTGCCTTATGAACCATTCTGATAACTATTTTCTGGATTGTACATAACAGCCAGAGTGAGGATTTGGAGGTGTTGTCCCGAGCACACCTCCAAATCCTTCCACAGTAATTCCAATATGGCCAAACAAGTGAACATTATAGTTCTCTGTAATTCAATAAATCCTTTTTTTTTTTTGCTCAGGACTGAAATACCTCTGGATACTTGGAC
This sequence comes from Hippocampus zosterae, assembly GCF_025434085.1. Taxonomy (NCBI): domain Eukaryota; kingdom Metazoa; phylum Chordata; class Actinopteri; order Syngnathiformes; family Syngnathidae; genus Hippocampus; species Hippocampus zosterae. Next base: position 8,787,058 of record NC_067464.1, on the reverse strand, counting down.
TTGAATCTTTTTTATCTTAGGTTTCCAGCATATCTCGTGGTCAGTTATGTCACCCAAAAACTCTCCACATGAATACCTTCTAATCTTTATGTCAGCATTCTTGCAATTTCCCAACAGTATAAACTTGAATTTAATAACAATGCATTTCCATCAAACCACTTATTTAATTTAGTCCATTCTAAGGTGATTTCCCCCCATGAGCGTTCATTGAACTTTTTAAAAATATGGGGGCTGGGGGGTAGTTTCTCCTTGAATTTCTTTACAGGGTGTCGAAATAGCCTCCCCCAAAAGCTGATTTTTAAATATGAACATCCTCCCTCCTGCAAACTAAAATTCTAGAGGAACAAATGAATTTCAGCAATCATTAATTGAGCAAGCGCGTCGGATTCACAGTGCAGAGGTAACGGGTTCGATTCCAGCTCCGGCCTCCCTCTGTGGAGTTTGCATGTTCTCCGCACGCCTGCGTGGGTTTTCTCCGGGTGCTCCGGTTTCCTCCCACATTCCAAAAACATGCGTGGCAGGCTGATTGAACACTCTAAATTGTCCCTAGGTGTGAGTGTGAGTGCAAATGGTTGTTCGTTTCTCTGTGCCCTGAGATTGGCTGGCAACCGATTCAGGGTGTCCCCCGCCTACTGCCCGAAGACAGTTGGGATAGGCTACGGCACCCCCCGCGACCCTAGTGAGGATCAAGCGGCTCGGAAGATGAATGAATGAATGAATTAATTGAGGAGTGTGTTTGCGTGCGCGCGCGTGAGCATGATCGTAGCATGTCTTTCAGCATTTTATGCACTTGCTCCAAAAGTGTTGCCAGATCACGTTATCCCCACAGCCCGGGGCCTCAATACAGTCAGAGGAGACGAGTGGGGCGGGGGACTTTAATGTATTCGTACATTATGCATATAATCCACTTCCCTGATCTCCCAACAACTCCGCACAGCATAAGTGTAACATTGGGGGATGTTGCTGATGCCTCCATGAGTGATAATCTTTATCATGTGTGCCACAGAAGGAAAGAAAAAAAAAATCAAAGCTCTTGTTTATTCTGGATCCTTTTTTGTGTGCTGATTCGCATATCAAAGCAGAAGAGCCGACACGGATGAGAGCTTTTTTTTTTTTTCCCCAGAGCGGACAGGGTTCTCTGTAATTGCAGGCATGTGGCTTCACTCGAGCGGCTGTGCACCTATAGAATTTGGAAAGGGTGCGAGCAAACAGTTTGCCTGTCACTGCGGTCTTGATTGAATGATGACAAATCAGTCAAAGAAAACGGCAATCTCGTCCACAAATCAAATGTGAATCAACTATGCCTCTCCATAAACAAAAGAAACCCTTTTAACTGCTTCATGGGAATGAATTATGCGCAGTCATGGTCCGTTTATTGAAGACATATTTGGGAGTAGGTGTAAGATGAACACCATCGGGTGAGACTGGGGTTTGTTGAGTTTATCAAGGTGATAACAGACAAATAGTCGGGCAGACGGTCACCAGTGCTGCTCAACTGTGCATATTGAAACTGCTTGATTCTTCCCACTGTCAGTAATGTCGGCCACCTGCTTCTTCTCCCACGTTCTTCTTCGATCATTACCTCTGCCAATGACATTAATTTCTTTTGGTTTCTTTTAAGTTTGAAATTTTGTGTGCAATGTCCCATTTTGTCTAGATTTTTTAATGGGGTATGCTTCCAAGGATATTTACATTTTGGGAAGGTTTTACAAATTATCAACATTTCCTCCTTTGCTGCAGACTGCCTGTTTCACCTGCTGATGTCAAGCGGAGAATAAACTTGTCCAACATTCATTTAGTGATTAAAATGCATGTTGGACAATTTTATTCTCCTGGAGATTGATGCTACAAGTTAAACTGTAACCAATGTGTGCCATTTGTAGCAGCGTATACCTTTTAACAGCTTTAAGTGTGTAATTCTAGATTGTCTCTATTGTTTAAATAAGCTTAGTATTTTGTAAAAGTCTTCAGTTGAAGTTCTGAAACCAGAATATGTTTCAACATTTATAAAGAAACGATTTTGAGCCCAATTTGAAATTAATTATCAAGTAGTTTTGTTTTTTTGTTAAAACCAGCTTTTTTTTTCAACAATGTGGAGGAGAAAAAAATATGCCCTAATGTGCATACAGGGTATCGCACAAACCCCATCAGGTTGTTTTGGGCCTGTTGTGCCCAATTAGGATCTCATCCAATATCTAAAAGGAGGTCTCAAAATATCAGAAGCACAATTAAAGCAGTTCGCATATTGATTTCACGTGGTGTCGAAAGCCTTAGCCGGGGTCTTGTTTCATATAAATAGCTCCTTTGCCTTTCCACTTGAAACTTATTTGGCTTTTCTTGAGAGTGCCGCCGGACCCCCCCCCCCCCCCTCCACCCCCCCTCAAAGATAAAACAGTTCCCCTTTGTTCCACAGGAGGGAGACGTTTGCTCTTGATGTCTACCTGTCCTAGCATCAGCGTCGGACTCTTCGCTATTTACCTTAGCTAAACATCTATGAATGAGACCAAACATTCAGCATCACTTGTCTTTTCTCATTAGCTTAACTGTCGAGGCTAATTGGCAAGTTGCTACAGCCACAGCGAGAGGGAAAGGCTCCTGGGCCGCTTTAAGTGTGGCCCGTCTAAAGCGGTTAATTAGAGGTGTTGAGGAAAGCCTGGTACTCAGCCGTCCCGTGTCCATAGAGCGCGAGATCCCCAGTGATCCAGGTAATAGAGCTGGAAGCAGCATGGCACCCACTAACGCCCTGTAATGCAATACCCACTTCTAAGGCTTCTGCACGCCAGCTCCCACTGGACAACCCAGTAGCCGACAACACCATAATACCTAATGAAGAAGCCTGACACATTAACTTTTAGAGCAGGGCCTTACCATGGCAAAACTCTCTTTGGCTTTACAGCTAATTCACCCATAAGTAATTGTGACCATGTGTAGGCCCAAATAAAAATGCTGTGAATTTATAGTTTGTTATAAAGGGGGGGGGGGGTAATGCTCCTTGCTGCCTCACTCTTTTAGACTGTCCTTTTATGGTGCCACTGATGCCTTTGTACTTTCAGAGCGACTTGATATTTTTTGATGATATGTCACACGTGGGCGGCCCGGTAGTCCAGTGGTTAGCACGTCGGCTTCACAGTGCAGAGGTACCGGGTTCGATTCCAGCTCCGGCCTCCCTGTGTGGAGTTTGCATGTTCTCCCTGGGCCTGCGTGGGTTTTCTCCGGGTGCTCCGGTTTCCTCCCACATTCCAAAAATATGCATGGCAGACTGATTGAACACTCTAAATTGTCCCTAGGTGTGAGTGTGAGTGGTTGTTTGTTTCTGTGTGCCCTGCGATTGGCTGGCAACCGATTCAGGGTGTCCCTCGCCTACTGCCCGGAGACGGCTGGTGCTGGGCTCCAGCACCCCCCGCGACCCTAGTGAGGATCAAGCGGTACGGAAGATGAATGAATGAATGAATGAATGAATGTCACACGTGTTCTTTGGTGAGGCGGAGAAAGCGCTTTTCCCGTTCGGAGCGTGCAAGGGCATTTTGCAGCTGGTTGTGTCACACTGATGGGTCGTGACATTGTCATTTTGTTGGGTCAGTGCAAATGTTTCCCAACTTCGGCCCTCTGCCTTACTCATCCATCAAGTGGCGAAGAAAGAGCTATTTACGATAGGCACCCACCGCAGACTTTTTAGTCGTTAGTTGCTCTTTGAAAGGTTATTTTGCATTTTAAATATTGGTTATTTTGGCCCAATGCTAATAAAATATGCAAAGGAAATGGGAACAGGACAACGTTGCATTAGGTAGAAGTGAGAAAGTACATAGCAATGCTCTGTTCTGTCTAACAATAGCAAGGAATTTTGGTTTCTCTCCAGATAATCAAGCTGCTGGATGGGAAGCGTTCACAAGCTGTCGGCATCCTCATATCAAGCCTGCATCTGGAAATGAAAGACATTCAGCAAGGTGAAAAAAAAAAAGAAAATTCCTGCATGCTATCAGCATGTCTACAATCGTATTAATGCCTGAAGCAAAGAGATCACATTTACAGTAGATGCCGTGTTCTAGATCAGTAACCAGACTTTCCAATGTTTCCATTAACCAATAAATTGGGAAAGGCTCTTAATGAAATGCAGATGAAGTATTTTTAATGTTAAAATGGGAGCTCAACAGCGCAGGATAATTTCCTACAAACTTGACAGCTTCTAATTTGTAACTCGAGAGGCGTTTTAGTATTTGTTTCCCTTTCAAGTGGAATGTGGGTGATTTTTTTTTTTCCCCCGTTTCCATGATGGGAAAGAAAATGCCTCGATTTGTCAAAATGTGAGACACCACCACTGGCATGCAAGCGGACATACCAGTGGAGCCGAGATCCCTTCTCCACTGTTTATAATCAGAAAGCCTTCTGCCTCAATTGAAGAACTGCACGGTTGGACCGCATGCTTAGTGGATAATCTGTGGAAAATGTAGGCGTGCACGTAAACACATAAAATAGTGCATTCGGGACAGCGTTAGGTGGGCCGGGAATGGGTCCTGTGCTGGGATTGTGGCGGGGAGTGCTTGCCGCCTGGTAGTCTGAGCACGCGGCCAACGGATCTGTTTATTGTAGCCAGTGACGGTTTCCACAAGCCTAATGGGACTGACACCCCGCTAATGATCTAAGCATGAACAAAACCACCATCAACACTTAGCAGAAACGAAGCAACCACATAAAACACGAGCAAAGAAAGCCTCGCATGCAACCCGCTTGCCCTCTCCGTTGGACCTCTTTTCCTGAGATGGGGGACACGACTCTTTTGATTTGACACAATTGGAAAGTTGTTATTTTTAGGACTTTTTTAGGACTTGCGACTCGCTTATCAAAAACTTGGAACTGACTTGACTTCGGACTTGATATCTCAGCAGCTGGACTTGACTTAGATTTGAACTGCATGACTAGACAAGATATCTCGTTTATAGTTTGGCGTTTTAGGGAGGAAATCAAGAAAGAAAAAGAGGGCTTTTGTTTCCATTTACGCCAACCTGGGAATCCGGGCGGTGTCATGAGTTGGTGTGAAGTGGCAACGTTAACACCAACATCATGAGAATAACTCCAAGGATCATTCATTTGAATTGTAATAAACTTGTCGATGACGTTGACAAAAATAAGATGGCAAAACATATGGCATGCATCTCACGGAATGCATTCCCAACACCGACAACGTCACTCATTACAACGTCAACGTCATGACAAAACCCACAGACGGGTAAATGTAACTTGGGTTGGGTGAAAACTGTCGTTGTGAAAACTGTCAAAACCATTTGTTTCGACTGTTGCGTTTCGGTTTACATAGTCATGCCAAACTACCTCCCTGTGCCTTCTATTTAAAAATAAGGTGAATCGATCTGCACTAGGACAGTACGTACCTCTTATTTGCACTTTAACCACAGAATGTAAAAGAAGCAAAGTGGCGTGTAGCTAGCAATCAATTATGGAAAGCAAAAAAGGTTTGGAGGGATTGAAGGATGATCATTATTGATCAAACTGGGAAAAAGACAACAGCAACTTGCAAAGTTTGAAACTCAAAAGATGAGACACACAAATTCCATGTTTCTCACACATCTAAGATGAAACGAAGCTAGCTGAGTTAGCTTGGTAATTTAGATCGCTAATCTTTGGTCAAATTACTTCAGACTATAAAATAATAAATAATACTTTGAAAGGCAAAAAAAGTGATGGATTAGACACCAAACTCATATTTTATGTGGTCATGCCCCCATAAACGAATGAACGAATGAACATCAACTTCACTCAATGTCAAAAAGTGGCAACTTACTTAATGCCTTCCATTCATTCATTCACCATATTAACAGTGTGCTGCTTTTCTAAAAAGTTCTGTTAAAAAATGAACACGTATTGTTCTCAATAATTTAAGTGTAGCTATTCATTTTAGAAGCTAGTTTTCATTTCATTTTAGCGGTGTAAATGTTCATTTAATTTTGAGAGATAATTTACTTTTTGTGGTATGGTCAGTAAAAAAATATATTATCACTCCAACATATGTTATGACTGAGCATTTTTTGACTCAACTTGACTTTCTTGTCAAAGTCCCCACAGTGACTTGGGACTTGCTTGACACTTGCGGTTTATGACTTGCATCGAAGGATTCTTCTACATACCCTGGACTACTTTCCAGTAGTCACTTTGAACAGTGAACCCCATGCTTATCACAGGTGGCTCGTTCCAGATCCACCTGCAAAAACCACATACATTTAATAGCTTATTAATCGTTCCCACACGCTTCAAATACATGTGAACTTGTTAAAACATGTGTTAAAGTATTAAAATACATTTTAAAGTATTCCTTCTCATTCTCACGGGAGAAGACTCGGAAAAGACAGAACGAAGGTAGCAGGGAAGAACAGAAGACAGTCCTCTAGTTAAAGAGACGGGTTAAACTGCAGCCATCTGAGTGACTGGGGGCCTGAAGGGCCACCATGGTTCAAGAGCATTAGGAGGGTCTCCCACAAGCAACACCTAAGCCCCCCTGTATACACACACGCACTTCCTCACCTAAGCCGATGAGTGAAAACTGGAAGGAGAGGGTGTGAGTTGGTTGGCAGGCAAGCTTTGATCTGTCGCCGTGGAGAGATATCCGGCTCCCCTCGGATCAGAGCGTTTCCATGCACACTGGAGCAGGCCCCCCTTTGGTGTGTGATTGACGGCTGCATGGCTGAGGGACTGAATAATCCACTCTAATAAGATGTAGGAAATGGACCTCCAGCGCTCCCCCTGTACCAGACATGGTGACCACATTGACAGCTTCAGTGCAGGGGCAGCAGCTGGGAACCAGAATGCTGCGTATGACCTTGTTAGCTGGAAGCAGTGCAGGATTGAAAAGAGAAGGTCTGTCTAGTATTAATGGAGAAGCATTTGGACCAACATTTTCCAGTCTGAATTCAAGTCTGTGGTGTTTTTCTATACGGAAAGAAAAGTAAATTCCTACCGCACTTCTCTCCCAATGTTGACAGCAGAAATGACAGGGGATTGGTTTTTTTTCTTCTTCTTTTTAAATAAAAATGAAAATGAAGAGAGTAGATAAACAGTTTTGCTGTGATTCGTTTTCCTGGTTATTTCATGTCACACGGCCATGGTTACTTGTTACTAGCCCAGCAGAAGAGTGTAATCACATAAATGCAGAGATGGAAGGAAGGAACGATAGACAGATAGATAGATGATTCCTGTGCCCCCTCCTCCCATGCTAAGTAATAAAGCTTTGACACCGCTCCAGACGCAGAGCAGGAGTTTTACTTTCCCTTTCAGCGCTGTCATCTATATTTATGTGAGCCACACATGATGAAGATTAAGCGAAACCTGTTATAGGAAATGAAGCACATACTGTAAATCACACACATTGTAATCAAAATTTTTTTGCTCTTGCCGAGTTACAGTCACAGCATCACTAAATTGGAGCCAGTGTTTGTTTTTTTGTTTTTAATCGTTGCTCTTTAATTCAATCCAAAAGGACTGAAAGTCATATGTCATTGCGTTGGTTGCTACAACTGAACAACATTTAATTTTAAGTTTCCATTACTAGCGAGAAACAAAAGTTTGGTCCTCCCGTAGATGCACTGGGAAAGCTTTAAAGGCAGAAAGCTTCGGCCAAGAACCTCTCTCATTTACTTATTTATTCGACTCATTGTTGATCATTAATACTGTGTTTACTGTTTCAGCTGTTCTTACTGTGGATAACTCCGTTGTGGATTTGGAAACCATTGAGGCTTTGTATGAAAATGTAAGTACCGGTACATCCAAAAAAAAAGTTTAGTCTTTGTGTCATGCTTATGGCAAATCTCTCTGCCTTGCTGTAAATCGGGTTTGGCAACATTTATTAGCATATAGAGGTTTCTGCATTTGTCGATTTACTGTAAGATGGCGTGTGCTTTCATCACAGAGGGCTACTGCTGACGAGCTGGACAGGATCAAGAAACATTATGAGACTTCCAAAGAGGATGAGGTCAAGCTGCTGGACAAACCTGAACAGTAAGATGACTCCTGACAATGTTCAGACATTCAGACTGTGCCATGTCTGTGCTCGGGGGAGATGAAATAAATACTGTATTTGATTGAAATGTGAAATGACTAGGACAAATCACATTATCGCTCAAGTCAAACACTTGACGCCACCTTACCTCTCTGAGCTCATCCGCCCCTACACACCTGCCCGGCGCCTCAGGTCTGTGGACCAGTCTTTGTTAGAAGTACCAAGAACTAAACTGAGGCTCAGAGGGGATCGACCCTTTTCTGTTGCTGGTCCCTCTCTCTGGAATGACCTCCCACTGAACATTCGGCAAGCCTCCTCGCTGCCCATCTTTAAAGCCCTTCTCAAAACTCACTTGTATTCTTTGGCGTTCGACTCAGCATGACTTAGATTTGTTCTTGATTTTACTGCTTGGTGCTTTCTACCACCTTTATTACCGATTCGTCTTACTGTTTATTGTGTATGTTAAATCGCTCTATGTACAGCACTTTGTGTATGCAGCGATGGCTGTTTGAAAGTGCTCTATAAATACTGTTGACTTGACTTGACTTGACTTCTTCCTGGACATTGATTAGTTGATTCTCTCTGTGAAAACTGACACTGATTTCAAATCAAGTCCAAATTTGGAATCATCGCAATTAAATCAGATAGGGAGGTTTTCCATATCTTTCTTATCCCAGCAATATTTTATTGAGCAGCCAGTGCTGAGACCTGTGTCTCATTATGCTTCATATTGTATTGTATTCTTGGTTCTACGGTCACTATCGCACTGCTCTTCTTTATCAACATTAATACTCTTCTGTGGTTGAAAAAAATAAAAAGCTATGCCCGGTGTCTTGTGTTGTCTTGAGTTCAAACCCAACTCATAAAGACACAAGCTGTCGCTGAGATGATTTGTTTGCATTGACTCAAGGGCACCGCTCTATCTTCATGGAAAAATGTCAAAATTCTCCGAGCATGACTCGAAAAGAGTTCTTTTGGTGTGTGTGAAAGGGTCGCCTCTGCAGTTTCATGTCGTCAAGGTTAAGTAGTTCGGGCCAGTTAATGAGGCTTTGACCGAGCGGTGCCGCTGATCCTGGTCTTCCTATTTCCATGTTTGACCAGAGCTGTCACTATGGCTGCCTGAGTCATCCCGACTCAGTGTCAGTGGGCTCTAATCACACAGGATGTTACAGCTCCGCTCCCCTCCGACACTCCACTGTTTACATAAGTCGTCCCGCGTCGGGCCGAGGCCAACTTTGATCAGTCCCTGGACGCCGCTCGGACCTTTCTCCCCACCGACCCCGCAGCTCTTTCGAGGCCAGCCAAGCGACACCACCCATGACTTTGGCCTGCCAGGGTGCACCGGCACTGATTCAGCCGGTCCTGCGCAGGGAAGCGTGGCCTGCCAAGAACCCGGAATAGTCCTTCCTGTTAGACGTTTTGTTTAATTCTGTCATAACACATCTCCCCCCCACCCCCATTCTCCTCCTCCCCTTGTGTTTTCCAGGTTCCTGTATGAGCTCTCACAGATTCCCAACTTTGAAGGCCGTGCCCACTGCATCATCTTCCAGTCAGTTTTCTTCGACACCATCTCCTCCATCCGCTCCAAGGTGGAGATTACGATGAGCATATGCAACGTAAGAACACCGCTTCGTTATGCTACCTTAAGGCTTTCAGTCATCAAGGTGCGTTTACGTATTTGTGTTTGTCAGGAACTGCTGGAGTGCAAGAATGTGCACAATGTCATGGGTGTCGTTCTGGCCTTTGGGAACTACATGAATGGAGGGAACAGGACAAGAGGTCAGGCTGATGGCTTCTCACTTGAGATCCTCCCCAAATTAAAGGACGTCAAGAGCAGGGTAATGGTCAACTAAGTAAACACTCAAAACGCTGCGTCAATTATTTGCATTATTCACCCCCCGCACCCCAAATATTATTTTGCAGGACAGTCACATCAGTCTGGTGGATTATGTGGTTTTGTACTACCTGCGAAATATTGATAGCGTGAGTTTTCTTCAATCGAACAAACATGTTCGTCAAATTCCTCAATTTAATCGTCGTGTTATTCCTCCAGAACGCTGGCACAGGCAAGAGTGTCTACCCTTTGCCGGAGCCACAAATATTATTCCAGGCTGCACAGGTCAAATTCGAAGACATAACGAAGGACATGAGGAGCATGAAAAAAGATTTGACAGGTATGTATACCCTCTTCGAACCGTAACCCTTGCTCTCATTTCTGCGTCACACCCCCTTGTTGAGATTTGGGTTGTCATGTGTCTCATACGCGCAAACTAGATTCAAATATGTTGGTGTGGTCGTGAGGTAAATGAAGCAGAGTTACCCCAAGTGGAGTACAAAAGAGAGGCGAAGGGAGGGGGGGGGGGGGGGGGGGGATCACGTCTTTATCAAAATTACTGAAGGTTTCAAAGTGACACAGAATGTGCGTAACTGGCAACAGTCAGATCCAGATGGTCTTGCCCGATGCAGTAACACTGCCGTCAATGCTGGCCAAGTTCGGATGCAGTCGAGATAAAGCGGAGAGTGGCACGTGATCAGACAAACGTGGGATGATCAGACATGGGGAAACTTGTGCTTCTTGTTCAACAAATGCTTTCATTGCTTGAGCTTTTTGAGCATCTATGCATGTCCACTCGCGTGACACTTTCCAGCACGTGTATTTTTGACATTTTCCATGTTCGGTTAGCGTCAAGAAATATTCCTACATCGGCACTGCTTAAAAGCAGATAATTAAACTATGCGTCCATCCATTTTCGAATCAACTTATCCTCACGAGGGTTGCGGGGCGTGCTGGAGCCGATCCCAGCTGTCATCAGGCAGTAGGCGGGGGACACCCTGAACCGGTTGCCAGCCAAACGCAGGGCACGAATAACCATCCACGCTCACCCTCACACCTAATTTAGAGTGTTTCATTAACCTGCTATGCATATTTTTCGAATGTGGGAGGAAATCGGGAGTACCCGGAGAAAACCCCACGCAGGCACAGGGAGAACATCCAAACTCCGCACAGGAAGGCCGTAGCTCGAATCGAACCCCGCACCTCCGCACAGTGAGGCGGACGTGCTAAGCAGTCGACCACCGGGCTGCCCCAAGAACTCCAGAACAAAACTAAATTAACCTTTTTGACTTCGCATAGTATTTCCCTCTGCATTAATTAATTGTATACCTCCAAGGTTTCAAAAGTTGTAGTTTAACTTTCTAGCCGGTCCGTCATGGCCAGCCCAGGCCACAGAGAGGTGAAAGGCGAAGCCCCCCGTGTTCCCCCTTATGTCTGTGGTTATTTAAATCAACCAATAATATGGCATGTGAAAGCAATTAGATTTGCTCTCAGTTCTCCCCTCCGTTTTTTTTTTTTTTTAGATCGCTGTTAAAAGAACTCTCCTCTCTGACCTGGGGTTAAAATACAAAGAGTCTCCCAAAGTAGCCAGACCCACCTCAAGCTGTCACTCATTTATGAGGGAAAAATGGAAGACCCGAAGACAATAAATGCAACACAAGAGCGCTCGTATTTGATCCGTCGCAGTGCAGTCTGGCACAGTAGTCCTCCGGGGTATAAGCATCACAAGGCGAGCGTTGGATTGTGGACTTTTGGTGAGCCCCACCTATGACTCCCACCAGCTATTATCCTGTGCAGCCGCCAGGAATAAATATTTATGCCTGTTCTAAACTCACCCGAAGAAAGCAACTGGTCTTAATTACAACGCTAACACATTGTAGACAGTGTGAAATGCTCACACTGACTCCCATTTTGAGATTTGACTTTCTCAAGCAAGTCTGTGTGCCCCTCACCTCATCCTGAGATGGCGACCGCAGTGTCATTACTCTCTGACCTTGGGTTAACGGTCAGGTGACTTGGTGTTAGCACATCTCTTCCGGTGTAGCCCACACGCTTCCAAATTGCTGTTGACAGTTTGCATCAATGGGACATTGTCTCTTGTGATGATATATTTAAGTCTGCAGTAATGTGTGAACAAAACGGGGGGGGGGGGGGGGGGGGATCATATTGTACACACATTGTTCCAATAGGTGTCTGGGGCGCCATCCCCAGACAGTTTGCTTCTGCAGAAACTTCATCCACTTTGGATGGGCTTTCCTGTTTGGGGCAAGGCTGATGACCTCAATGTGGGGGAGAACAATGAGTGAATCAAACCCAAAGGATCTAAACCTCCTGGAACATCACTTTGGAGTTGCCACCAATAATGTAAAATATTGTCAGTTCTTTGTTTTTGGATGTCGTCAAAATTTGGCTAGCCTTTTTTTTCCCCATTGGATTAACAATTCAAACCCAACTTGCTACTTAATTACAGTGGACAGCAGAGAGATGACGATCCCAAGTAGCTCAAATTAAAAAATAAAAAAAGAAACACGGTTCTTTTGCTACTCGGGGGAGTTTAGTGTTTCACAGAAAGTCTGTCCCGCAGTTTGGCATTCATCACTGTGGCAAAGCAGACAGGGTCCTGATGTTAAATGGCCCTTAATGTCAGTTTCAGACATGGCCTTTAGTCTGAAGTCCATTTTACAATGCGGGCTGCGTTCGGAACGCCATGTGTGAAGTCTCATACGCGGCCGTGTTGCGCTGTAGCACCCTACAGTCCAAACCGTGCAATTGATAAAAAGGTGCTCACAGTAAAATTAGCGCGACAAACGGGCCAATAAAAAGCCTGCATTCAGTGATAGATACTATCGTGAATGAATAGTTGTTCGATTACTGTTTATTATGAAGTATAAATCAACTTTTGTCAGGCCATGCCATCCACTCAGCAGCTCATCTGTAGTGAAAAGTTATTCTTTTGCATTTGTTGTGTTCTACTTTCATTTTCCTAAGTGGAGGCAAGTGTGGACTGAAGGTCAACTCAACAAGCTAAATGTCAGTTGTTTTTCTTTTTTTTTTTTCTTCTTTCACTTACCGCCCCTCATCCTCCCACATTTGACTTCATTTCACGCAATAACCGGTGGACGCTCTTCCGCAGGGCTTTTGCAGAATGTGCGAAACATTTGTTAAGTGGAACTTAAGAGACTGCTGGTTATCCGACACGTGTTTATCTCTTGTGTGTGGGCTCCCGCTTGGATGCGCTTGCAGATCGCCGTTGGCTCGGGAAAGGCTCAAATTCTCTCGGGGGGGGGGGGGGGTTGTTGATGTAACCCAACCTATAAAACGCACGCTAACGTTCATCACCAAACTGGTTCTGTAAACGACAGAAGCATGCCAGCATTTTTCCCCCCCCAATATATCTAGGTGGCAAGTAACTTGGCAGCTAAAGACGCTGAGTCTCACTTTAAAGATCGGTGCTGGCTCCCATCATGACCCAGACTGTCTGTCTGACCAGCACCAGTTGAGACAGTTGGCAAAAAGAAAAAAATCTATGGTTGTGGTTGTCTGTCAAGTGAGTATTAAAACACTCGAGTTACATGAGAGCTAATAATTGACCTTCCCACACTCTCATTGCCTGTTTTAAATACATCTTAGAAATCATCCGTCTCCATTTTGTCTGAAAAACCTCCAGTTGAATGTGGAATCTCTGTCTTAGTTGGATGTAGTTTGCTTGCGCATCCCAATTTATTTGAATGCTTACACTTAGCGAGGTCGCTAGCTAGGTCTTTGGCCATAGGTAATGGGCAGTCCCATTCGTGGGAGCAGATGTTGTATTTATATTATATTATATTATATTATATTATATTATATTATATTATATTATATTATATTATATTATATTATATTATATTATATCGACAAAGTGTGTGTCCATGTGTGTATGTTGGTCGATATTGCTGCTGTGATGTTTTAGTTTGTATTTTTTAAACTAGCGGTATATAGAAAAATGCCCGCCATTGGCTGGCAACCAGTTCAGGGTGTCCCCCACCTACTGCCCGAAAACAGCTGGGATAGGCTCCAGCACACCTTTGTGAGGATAAAGCGGATAGAAAATGCAAAATGAAAGTTCAGGAAAATATGCACCACTAAAATAATGCCGGCGGCCCGGTAGTCCAGTGGTTAGCACGTCGGCTTCACAGTGCAGAGGTACCGGGTTCGATTCCAGCTCCGGCCTCCCTGTGTGGAGTTTGCATGTTCTCCCCGGGCCTGCGTGGGTTTTCTCCGGGTGCTCCGGTTTCCTCCCACATTCCAAAAAATATGCATGGCAGGCTGATTGAACACTCTAAATTGTCCCTAGGTGTGAGTGTGAGTGCGAATGGTTGTTCGTTTCTGTGTGCCCTGCGATTGGCTGGCAACCGATTCAGGGTGTCCCCCGCCTACTGCCCGGAGACAGCTGGGATAGGCTCCAGCACCCCCCGCGACCCTAGTGAGGATCAAGCGGTTAGGAAGATGAATGAATGATGAATGAATAAAATAATGCCATTTAAAAAAACATAATGATTCTCAAGTTGTTCTTAAAGGGGAATTGAAGTCAATTTTTTTCTTTACAATATGATCTATGCGCCTTTACTACTGTTTAAATTAGTGGAAAGAAATGTTTTGACTTGGTGTCCTCTTAATTTTCCGTGCTTTCATCTGTGATTTATAGATGCAGAAATGAGGTTAAAGTACAGAATGTCTTAATCAAAGAAATGTTGTTAATTGGGAATTTAGGTTTCATGAACAAACCGTTTTTGTTGTTGTTTGTTTGTTTTGTTTTGTTTTGTTTTTTTTCTCCAAAAGTTAGAGAAGTGGTATTCTTTACAGCTGCTGTGGCTTTGTGGTATTCCCTCATGCAGAGTTTTCTGTCTGGAATCTGGACCGCGTTTTGAGCAGAACCACTTCAAAATTGTTCTCTCTTGATTTTAATGGGTCTTTTGGAGTTGGGGTATTTCTGCAGAGGAAATGTGGTTTTTCGAAACAGGATATTTTGGTTGTTTTGTTTGTGTGTGCGTGGGTGTGTTGGTGTCTGTGGGTTTTTTTTTTAATATATTATCGTAATTGTTGCTCTAGTCGATTTAGAAAGGGAATTTGATTCTCCCTGTTCATAGTTAAAGCAGACATTTCCTCTTCAATTTCTTTAGACAACCAGTCAATAAAAGATGTCATCGAGTGAGTTGAGTGAGCTGCAGGTGCAAACGTCGGAAAGAGACAACGCAGCGCTTTTAACGCTTGTGTTTGTTGCAAAACAGTGTAGCGATTTAGTCATTCGAAAGTGGAGGTATTTATTGCAGCCATTAATGACTTACAGGTTGGAACATGGTGCCAGAGTTCTCTCATCCGGCATCTGTGTGTATCGCATCCCAGACTTACTTTTGACAGGAAGTGGGAAAGGTATCGGTTGGAACGTGCTCAGTCACGGCTGTTTCCTGCAAGCGCGTGCGAGTCACGTCATTTGGCACAGCGGCGAAAACTCATCCGGAAACGCAACACACGCACATGCACAGTCGCCTCCGACGGAACCATACCAAAATTTTCACCGTCAGCATCTTTGCTGCGCTCTTTTTTTTTTTTTTTTCATCACCTAATTGCTTTCTTAGCATTACGTTATTTGTTTAACATCTTTGTTTTTGGGCACCGCTGTGTTACATCTTTAATCACTTACAATAGCGTATAATTGATCATTAACTCCTTTTTTTTTCCTTCCCCCAGCTTGCGAGCGAGATGTACAGAGGGTGTGCGCTACCTCCGCACAGGAACACCTCCAGCCATTCAAAGAGAAGATGCTGGGCTTTGTTTCCACTGGTGAGTCAACTGGACTATTTATGAAAACGCGTTGTAAATATGCTGTCGCCAAAGATTTTGTTTTCTGACAAACTCGCATGTGCACACCATATAATGTACAGTGTGCAACATGCGCACCCTATTGTTGTACCGATGTCACTGGAAAATAGTTCATTTCTGAACACACCTCGCAGTTTCTTCTCTTTCTGGTAAGAGTTTCATTCCGATGGTGACGATATGAGCCAAATCTGTACGCAAGCATTATCGAGAAGCTAACTATGCCATGAAAGTAGCAAAGTCATAATTACTGAATATATGTATCTGAAAAACAGTTAAAAGCCAGAAATAAAAACTTACAAAATTCAAATGAACAACAATAAAGTATGACAGTAATCTTTCGAATGACGCTTGACTCGCACCTTTTGTAAATTTGAAATGTTGTATGTTGGCACTCTGGTGCTTTACTTTTGATTTACATGAGTGAATTCCCATACCTATAATGAGCACAATGCAGTAATTGCAATGCTTGTCAGTCATTTGTCTCAAGCTAATGCATTGTTCAAGCTGCACCGAAACACAGTTTCTAATTGTTTCGATTTGCAGGGCGCCTGACCAAGAATTGACAAATTAAACTTTATGTACCACAGAAGCTTAAAAGGCATAATTGTTGTTGTTCTTTGAAAGTAGTCCTCAATCAGCAGTGCGCTCCACTTTGTCATAGTTGTCACAACCGAGTTTTTTTTGGGGGGGGGTATCACTTAGCTGATTATTATACCAATGTCAAATAAAGGACTATGATTTGTTTGTTTATTATTTAGTTTGTTTTTCCACGATTCCACAAATGAATCACTGCCCTTTCAATATTATGCTATATTCACTCATTCACTCCCAAAGATGTTTTTAAACGTCTTTTTTAAATTTGGTCTAGAATTGGCTGGTACTGAATGAGTTTTAAACATACATTTGTAACATTTAAAATCTTTTCTCAATGAGTCAAAATCACCTACTAAAACTCAGATGAGGCAAAAGGAGGAGCGCCAGTGGTGAGATGGCCTGTCTCGTGAAAATTCTCTGCCTCTTCAAAAAAGAGCAGAAGCGATGGTCAAGAAGCTGACTATGGAGCCTTCAAAATGAGAAAGGTTGAAAGGAGAAAAACAAAACATAATTATATGTTTTGTTTTTTTGACACGTCAGACTCTCAGCTGCTTCGTGCCCATGCCTTCTCAGTGAATTTGTGTAGTTGCCGAGCCAGAAGCTGTCGTAAGACAGCGTGAGGAGGATTTACTGTCCTGTAGAAAGTATTGCTTTGCCTCCATCATGACTCCCTTGTACTCTTTCTTGACGTAAAGCAAAGGGGTATCTCTAGCCGGCGCCTTGTAAAGACTGTGGACCAGCGTCACAGGAGAAAATCGGTGGTGACATACAGTACTTATGTGTTTATTTATTTATTTTGGTGGCGGTGGAAAAGTCCCAAAATGTTTAAAAGCATTCCAAGCCACGAAAGTTGCCATCGACCAGAACATAACAAAACTACATCTGGACATCAAGTTGCAAAGTGTAAACTGCCTTTTTTCACCACAAGCTGTTGCCCATATCTTTCGAAGGGTATGGGATGGGCGGATGTTACGGCACGTAATCATCTTTTGTGATGATTCTGTGACTTCAAACGGCAAAACGTTTGCACATCAAACAACGGCGGAGATTAGTCCGTTCTGACTCATCAAAGTGATTGGATTTGTCACCCAGGTAAACGCCGGCTAGCCCGGCGCAGATGCATGTGTTTGACACATTGTAAAAATTGGATCGTATCCACGAGACACACATATGTACGTGTGTTGAGGCCGACCCGGGTCCTCGTGCTTCGGGTATGGTCAGACAGATATAGTGTGTGGTGAACGTCGCGCTCCCGGGAAACGCTGACCTGTAACCCAGCCTGTGGAGAGCCTCGCAGCGGGGGTGGGGCCTGCAGGTGAACCCAAAAGCCCCTCGCTCTCCCTCTTCAATCTCCCCCCCCCCCCAATATGATCTCTGCCTGTTTCAGCAGCGGATCCCTCCCAAATTGCAAGCGAGCCGTGCTTTTTACACGCTGTTCTCCTCTTGTCTCACTGCGCCGCTTGCCTCGCTTTGGAGCCACTTCAGACAAAGAGTTCTTGTTAAACAGCAGACAATGAAATTTCACAAGAGATTCACATTTCATAAAAGAAAATAAGGGGCTCCTTCAGCGCCGTTCTTTTTCTTAAACCTTGAACGGCCGGTCCGTTTGCTCTGATGTCATCCCACATGCTGCTCACGACTCGACATGGGGATTGCTGTATTCCGTGATCTATGGGCAGCAGCACCCTTGTTATCTACCCCCCCCCCCTCCCTGCATCGGTTTGGGAACCACATTCACACAAAATCTCAACTGCTTTTTCATTGTTTGCCCCGTTCCAATGTGTAACATGTTCGAACCAGAATGCGACGTTTGTGTCGAAAGTTGCATGTGAATGGAAGCGCTGCTGCTGTTGAACACATGCGCCATGTCATGAATGGACTTGTTAAAATGTTGAATGTGAGACTAAAAGTTGAAGTGGTCTGAATCGGCCACAAAAAGTGGAAGGAGGAGGTAAATACGTTAAAATAATTTTGAAATTGGGTGGTTGTTGCGAAAAAGTAGGAATGTGGGGAATGGGAATCGTTCCCCCAGGTTTTTTGAAAATTGAACAGCTTGAAGTTGGAATGGTTTGAATTGGGCACAGAATGTGGAAGGAAGATGTCAATGTGTCACATATCTCTTCAATTTGGGACTTTTCTTGCAAAAAAATGTGGCCTTTTTTGGGGAATGTGGAAAATCGACCCTAAGATGCATCAATTGAACTGAACAGTTTGGAGAAACTTTTTTTTTTCAAATGTTGAATGGCACGTTGACACAAAGGCATTTTTTGGGGGATGGAAAATGAGGAAATGGAGGAAAAATGTGAATTTTTGCAGCGTGTCAAAATGCTCCTCATGGTAGATCGAATTTTGGGAAATCTTTTGAAGTTTGAATGTTTTGAAAAGCGCATTCTTCAGCATTCACACAATAATAAGCACACTTGACGACACAAACTTGTTTTTCCTAACAAAATGTGCACATCATTTGATTCATTTTCTCATCTTTTCTCATTTCCCAAACTTTGTCGGTTCCGAAATATTGGACAAGAATTGAAAACATGAAATCCTACGGAGCAAAGGGAGGATATGGCAACGATGCCATAACGCCGCTTTTTTTTTTATGTCATCCCTCTTGTATGCTGTCTGGGGTTTCTGCTGGCAGTGATAATGTCATCATCGTTCAACCTGATTTCCTTTGCAGAGAATTGCATTTTATATTTAATTTGACATTTGAGTTGGCTGCCCACCCATCAAGTGTGAAATGATTTATTTCCCCCCTTACTTCAAAAATAATAACTGATAATTGTGTTGTGTTTGAGGGATGGGATATTTTTGACTTATTTTGAAGTTTGAAAGACGTCACTTTTAAATTATGGATGGAATCGCTGAAGACTGCACGTCTTTAAAATGCTTCTTTGTCTTCCTGTGTCCTTATCATTCGCAGCTTTCCCTTCGAAAAGAATTTTGAAAAAAAATCAGTTGCGGTGGAACTTTAATGATCCTCCTTTGGATTCCCTTTTTTTAATGGGAGCTCTTTGAAACCTCTGGGGAGATTTGGACGGGCATATCCGTGTGGTGAATACCGGCAATGGCTAATTGAAAACAAGTTCCCGCTTTTAATCTCATCATGCTGGTTTTGTGCGAAGGTGTAAAAGTCTCATCGCAGCCCTTGAGGCTATGTTTGTCAGTGAGTCACAATTTTTGAAACAAGCGATTTGCATAACATTCGCGTCTTCATCCTTGTCTAGTGGAGCTACCGGTAAGTCAGACAGGAAAGGATGGCCCCCAAGGTCCTCAGCATCGCTCTTCCAATCGTCTCCTCTCTTCTCTTTGTTATCTGAGCAGCAGGTAGAAAAGGGACTTGAGAAAAAGTGTTTCGGGGTTTTAAAGCTCAAATTTATTGTCCCTCTCAGCATGCACGTCTCATAACTTTCTCCTTAGCGACTACTGGTTTCATGTTTACACATAGGGAGCGCAGAAAGAGACACTTCACGCATGCTCTGGCCTCTCTCTCTCTCCCTCTCTCTCTGCCCCCCCCCCCATCCTCTCGGCTCCAGTGCCACCTCTACACAGCCCCGGCGCAGGAGTACCTCAGGCGCCAGCCTGACCCCCACTGTGTCTAACGCTATTGGTCATGGCCCCCCTCCCTCTATCCCAGACATGGTCAGCCCCTCCCTTCATTAGGGCTACTTTAGCACAGTGGCCCACATACATGTAAAAAAAAAAAAGGAATAATGTGGAAGGGGTGGATGGTTCGGTGTGTGAAGCTTACGTTTTCCCAAAAGACCCCCAATCCGGCCTTTGAACAAATTTTGGGAGACTTCCCCCTCTTAAATCTCGAAGGAGGAAAGGTCCCCCATCATTGTAAAAGAGATGAATCTGGAAAAATGCAATAAATCTGAGATCACAGGCTCTCTCTGGCCCTAGATAAATTCTTGCACCTCGGCCTAGCTCGGCGCACACATCTGCCTTGCATTTAGACACTTTAACATGGCAAGCGTCCACAGGAGCCTCTCTGTTCAACCCGCATTGAGCCCACTCGTGGTCCACATGTACACCTCCACTAACGGGGCGCTGCTCCACGCCAAGACACACCCGCCGTCACACTCACACTCCCGCGCGTCAACACTTGGTGGCATGTCCAATTTTACAGCATACACGCCCATTGTTCTTCTTCTACTGCCATCACTTGACTAATTCCACGATGAGCACACAGTGCCCTCTTCTGGTCTACACCTGAGTTGGGTGGGGATTATTCTGAAGTCTCTGTCAAGTCGAAATATACGTCCGTACATCTCCATAGTTAGCATCTTGTTAAGAAGATAAAAAAAGAAAACACGACGAGCAATTCCGAGTCCCGCTAAAAAGTGTACAGCATGACTGGAATCCGTTTCGCATTGCTTTGCTTACCACAAGAAAGGAACCCAAACACTGAGTCAATCATTGTGCGAGACATGCGTTTCCTCGCCGCAAATATTTTCGCCTCGTCGTCTTGCCTCACTTGTACATCAAGAAATCTGGAAAGAGACTCTTCAACAAAACGCTAGCCAGTCCATTTGGTTTTATGTTTCATTTTATTATGTTCAATTGTTAAACGTACACACCGAACGGGCATTTGCTTCCTTCGCTGCTATTAACTTGGTTCGAGGTAAAGTAGTCGACAACCGACCATTGTAAACAGTTTCCATAGTGCTCACCGGATAGGCCAATGTCCCCGCTCACCATTGTCCAGGAGTATTCAACAAGTTCCACATGTTCACAAACGGGTAACAGAATTTCTCCACACGACAAATGAATTTTGAGGGTATGGGACTCCAAGGGGTGGTTGACTGGTTAGCACGTCGGTCTCGCAATGCAGCGGTGTGGGGTTCGGTTGCGGCTCCACCAGTTTGCGTTGTTCTCCTTGTGCCTGCGTGGGTTTTCTGCGGGTATTCTGCTTTGGTCCCACATTCCAAAAACATGCGTGGCAGGTTAATTGTCCAAAACCAAAAACAAGCATTTATTTTATCTGTCAAGAAAAAAATACAGTATATTGAAAAAAGAAATGTACTGAGGTTGGCTGAAATTGGCTCCAGCACCGCCCGTGACCCTGTTCAGGATAAGCAGTGCTGAAAATGGATGGAGAATCCTGTGGAAGTCAATGCAAGGGAATGCTCTGGGAAAACAATTGTTTCAAAGCTCGTTTGCTTTGAGGAGAAATAAACCAAGTTCCAGAAGGGGAAACAAAAACAAAGAGCAAAGCTGTTTTAAATAACGTCATTGTCCTTTGCTATTTCGATAAGCCACGGTTGGACCAATTGATTAAAATTTTAAATCTATTTTTACGGGGAGGGGTGTGGGAGGGGGGCTGTGGATTTTATTTGGCGACCAAAGGAACCATCACTTGCATCATCAATGTATGAAAGGCTAAGACAATATAGTCTCTCTCTTTTTTATTTTTTACAGCGAAAACGGAGCATTCAGTGGAAGAGGATCGCTTCAGTGCTGCACGGAAAAGGTAAGAGAGCACCTCCGCCACTCGAGGCTAAATGAAATTTTCATTTTAGTTTCGAATCTTGAGTGATACAGAGGCATTCTTTTAGAAGAGGTATCCAACACATCTTGGTTATTTAGCATGTCGTATTATAAAGGTTAGCATGATTTATAACTTGATCATTTCCTCGATGTGCATGTGCTGAACTTCTTGATCTTCATCTTAGGGGGGGGGGGGGGGACAGCGTTGGATACTACTCATTACTTAACTTGGATATCAATTTGCTTATTTGTGGCCTTTGCCTCCTTCCCGTATCCTTAACTTTCTTTCCTAACACCATCTCGTGCATGAGGGACACGACAAGAATGAAGGTGTTGAACTCGAAGGCGATTATTGATCAAAAGGGCACTATGGCTGTCGGTCCCTTCGCTTTTAATGAAGTTTTCCTCTAATTTCATTGAAACAGGGGGGTGCGGGGGTGCTGGTTGCCTGGTGTTAGCTTGAGCGAGCGCCAAGTGAGATGTGGAGGGGCTGGGTGTGGGCGGAGGGGGGGTGAGGGGTTCTCTCAGGTTCCCAGAGACCCACCTCATAAAAATGACACGCTGTTGATGAATATGGGCGTCAGCGGGCTCACTGGGGCCTGGGTGGGCTCTCACATCTGTGCTGGATGAGGGATGGTCACTCCCAACACGCAAGAGCAGCAGCAGCAGTCGCGCTAACATTATGGCATGGTGTTAAGAAAGCAAATAGACAAGCAATCCTGGGCGCTACCTGACACCTCAGCCTCACCGGGAGGCTGGGAGTTGAGACGCCAGCAAGAGTCTCGCCGTAGGGCACCCACTGCTTTTTGTTGCCATCTTCACATATTAGCGGCATGAACAACTGCTCATTTTTGGATATCCCACTTCTCATTTTCCATCCTTCATTTTACATAGGCGCTTGTCCTCATTAGGAGCCCATCGCAGCTGAATTTGAGAGGCTGGTCACACCTGGACAGGTTACCAGCCAATTGCATTATACTGTTGATTGGCTGCTTGCTTGCTTTGGATTTTGGATGAGTAATCCTGCTCCCTTGCAACACCCCAAAAAACACCGTAGCTTGAGTTAATTGAAGACTCCTCGTTTTTCCATCGGTGTGAATGTGCATGCTTGTTTGGTTAGTGACCAGTCAAGGGTGTTATTCATTCATTCATTCATTCATCTTCCTAACCGCTTGATCCTCACTAGGGTCGCGGGGGGTGCTGCAGCCTATCCCAGCTGTCTCCGGGCAGTAGGCGGGGGACACCCTGAATCGGTTGCCAGCCAATCGCAGGGCACACAGAAACGAACAACCATGCACACTCACACTCACACCTAGGGACAATTTGTTGTTCAATCAGCCTGCCACGCATGTTTTTGGAATGTGGGAGGAAACCGGAGCACCCGGAGAAAACCCACGCAGGCCCGAGAGAACTTGCAAACTGCACACAGGGAGGCCCGAGCTGGAATCGAACCCGGTACCTCTGCACTGTGAAGCCGACGTGCTAACCACTGGACTACTGGGCCGCCCGTGTTATTCACTTTTTGGTTTTTTTTTTGTCTCAATGACTCGACGGAATTCCATGATTTCACGCTCCGTGTCTTAATTTGCCTCCACTCTGTTCGGTGTCATTTGGTATGCGATCCATCAGCATTTGCGGTTGTGTTCCCGCTCGCTGCTCGACATGGTTTCCCATGTATCGACTTGTCAAACTCGCTCTCAGATGCAAGTTTATTTCTCTCTTTTTTTTTTATTTCTCTCTTTTTTTTCTTTTTTTTTTAACAAAGGAATGCTGGCCTGTTGGGCCAAATATTTCCCCGATTCTCCTGGTTTTGTAATGCATCTATTTTATTTTTATTTTTTGGAATATACACAGCTGACAGTGAGGAACGCCAGAGTAAAGCCTTGCACGGCAACTTGATCATCGATGTGAGAAGCAGTAGAGTTAACGTTGTGTGTGAAGTTTAGCAGGTTTGCCAGGTTCTATTTGATTGTGTTTACGTTGTGTAGGTACACACACATGCGCGAACGCTCTTCCATCTGTTTCAAATGAAGTTTTGTCGATCTGCTTCTTACGTGAGCTCCGTCCGGAGAGTACGAGGAAAAGGAACCGTTGCTTGATTTGTGCACGCTTTGACACCATGACCCAGGGGTCAACCGAGGACCTGATCGACTCGGGTCATTGTGCCAGAGCAAGTCGGTGAGCTGGAGCGGCATGATCTACAGTTCTCTTTTTTTGGTTTGTTTTGAAGCATTGCAATAAAATGACGCCGGGTTGGAGGAATGGGAAGCGGGATTAGGCAGAAGTCCATTTTCTTTCCCCAGCTGGGCGACATCTTGCAACATTTCATTCACTGTGAACATGCCTTAGATTAGCGTCGCAAAGCTACCTTCCATCCGGAGGTCAGAAACTCTGCGAGTGACCATGTGGGACGAAAGGGAGCATCGCTTGACTCATGACCTCTTAGACAGGCCCGCCGAGAACATCTTTCATGTTTGGGTCGGAGAGGCGATCAAATCTCCCGCCCGTGCGTGCTGCTGGGAGTCCCACCAGGAATTCTGATTTGAATGCAGATTTCATGACTGAGGGGCGGGCCAACAACTGACTCTCTTGGAAAACGGATCCCTGATCGTGTTGCGCGCACTGGCACAACCTTTTTTGTTTCCGGTTCCTCGCCTCTCAGTCAGCCGAACCTCTGATTTTTGCAAAGAAATTTCATGTTGGCTGCTTTGCGACAACTCATGTTATCCGTTCTACAGTGGATGTACAGTAACCAAGGCTCCTCAGAATAAATGGTCATAATATCTTGTTTTGTACCTAATTTCGAATAAGACTTTAGTCGTTCAACCCATTAAAGAACACCAAACGAGTTAACGGGAACACCCGAATAAACTGCTTGGTATAGGATTTCACGCCGTGGAGAAATAAAACTGCTTTGCCATTGTGTAGCATTATGGGCCAAGATCCATTGTTGCAACAGACAAACAATGCATCAAACATAAGTTCTCAAGATTTTGTGGGATTTTTTTGGGGGGGGGGTTACGTGTTCAATGCCTCGTTTCCCTCGGTTCCAGGTTCCGGGAGATGGTCAACTACTTTGGGGTGAAACCAAAGTCAGGAGACAAAGAAGTGGACCCGAGTCACGTCTTTATGCTGTGGTACGAGTTCTGCAATGACTTCAAGAACGCTTGGGTACGCCAAAGCAAGAACATCTCCAAAGAGAGGTGAGCTGTTTCCGCTCACTTGCCTCAGATCGCCCAAATCCCAAATGCCCTAACCCAAATGTATCAAAGTAATTCATCTTGCCATCAAAAGACCTTTGTCAGTCTTGTTCTTGTTGTTTTATAAAAGCGAAAAAAAATATTCGCGGCAAAGTCACTATTCTGCCTGACATGTTTCTTCTCACACAAAGCTCATTTTCTCCGCTTTTTGGTTAGAAACCCGATGTTTTTGCTGATGTTGTCAGAGAACAACTTCTTGAAAATCACTCGAGATGATTCAAAGTGAAAAATCTCTCATTTATGATTGCACTTGTAATTGACATTAATGTAAAACTCCACTACATTATATTCGGTTTTGTGTTTTGGTTTTTTTTTCATTGAGCTGAATAAGGCAACCACAAGATAGAATCTAACTTCAACAATTTGAAATTCACATCCTCAAAATAGCACCTGTTTTGTTTTTACTTCACATCGGGACAGTTGCTTAACAAGTTGTCAGCATCACGCAAAATTAGCCTTGATTGTGCATGGGTCACGTGTGGTGGATGCTGCGATGTAATTAGAACAGAGAGGGAGGCCATCAAAGAGGAGGCGTCCTGAATTTATGATGTCTCCCGCTGACCTGGGGTGTTTTTTTTGAGGAGCCGGGTGGGGGGGGGGGGGGTTATTCCACCAACTCTCCTTGCGGCCGACTGTCTTTACTAGCGAGTGGATGGAGGCCACTGGCCGTTTAAGGCAGAGCACTCTGGAGAATTGATGAACACTGTAATGAAGCTGGACAAGCAGCCCAAAGGGCAAGAACGCTGCTCGTGCGGAGAAGACGGCGTGAAGCGCAGCGCTCACTTTTATGTTGCTTTTGGAAGTATCTTTGTGGTGCCATCGTGCCTCAGCATAACCTGGACTCATACTTACGCATATCGATTTGTTTTCCAAGCTGGAATTTAGTTAGTTATTTCCCCATGAGGTGATGGAGTCGCCTACCGCAAATCCATGTGCTGGAGTTGAATTATACAGTTCAGGTTTACTGTGGTATGAAGTCACCGATTACTCGCAGCTGATTGTGCCAATGGACAATTAACTCTATTTGAAATCCTTTTTGGCGGGCTCATTAAAGCCAAGGCTGCCTCATTATCGCATCAAGCAAGCACGTTTCGGGGGATTTTTTTGGGGGGGTCAGGGGGGTGTTGACTGGGCGCGAGCCGGAGATGAGTGTGTCAGCGTCTTAAGAGTCTTGAATGCAAGTGAAATAAATAAGTGCAGAGGTTGTGGCTTCGATCCCGGCTCCGGCCTTCCTGTGTGGAGTTTGCATGTTCTCCCCGGGCCTCTGTGGGTTTTCTCCGGGTATTCCGGTTCCCTCCCACATTCCAAAAACATGCATGGCAGGCTAATGGAGCACTCCAAGTTGTCCCGGGTGTGATTGTGAGCGCGAATGGTTGTTTGTCTCTGTCTGCCCTGCGATTGGCTGGCAACCAGTTCGGGGTGTTCCCCGCATACTGCCTGAAGACGGCCTGGGGGTAGGCTTCAGCATGCCCCGTTACTCCCGTGAGGATAATATATGCATTGGCCAGTGATCAGATCAGATTCAGTATCTGACGATACTCAGAATTAAAAATGTTTACTTGGGTTATCTTTGCTGGATATTTACATGATCATAAAGTGGAGGAAACGCAAAAAAAAATAAGAAAATAATTTGAAAAGAGGGCAAAAACTCTTCTGCAGCACTGTCAATGACAATCAACGATGGTCTGAATGTTTCCCTCAAGGTTGAAGGAAGCCCAAGAAAACATCAAAAAGATCACAGATGATAAGCGAGTCGAAACGAAGAAGATCAACGCCAACAGTCTGGTAAGGCTTTCCCCATCTTGTTTTGTGTGTCCGCCTCCAAAATGTTGCTCTGTATGTTGTGCCCGAGAGTTTTGCGTCTGCGCTTCACAGAAAGAGAGGCTGCGGCAAAAGGAGTCAAGCGTGTCGTCCAGTTGAATGGCCTGAACACCCCCCAACCCCGCCCCCCACCCACCCACCTCCTCGAACAACGCGCCTCGACCTTTTGGGTACACGAAGAGTCTGCTGCAAGGTTGCATGGCTGACACAAGCCCAAGTGATGAGAGCCCCAAAGGCCAAAGGTGGATCTCATTCATCCAGCGCGGTGTGACCCTCTTAGTGACCAGCTTGTGAAAGGTCTCAAGAGGTGTGGGGGGGGGGGGGGGGGGTCACTTCATGGTTCTACTGACACATCCATCAGGTTCCTCCTGGAAAATGGATTCTGTTCCTCATCTGGGCTGACAATCGCTTCAAGTTTGTTTGTGCGCTCGAGCTGCTATTTGAAATGATGCCCAACGCTCTGCTGCGGCTGGCTGCATTTCATTCGATCATTTTTGAAGGCAGTATGTTGTCGCAGGAGGAGTGGAGGGGACGGCGGTAGGGGGGTGCTTTGTTATTGAGGCATAATATGAGCAGCGAAAGTTTTCCTTTCCTTACTTACGCACGCGTACACGTATTAGGTCTCCCAGGTACATGCACTCACTCATTCAATGTACTTTTAAGGCTGCTAATGCCTCACCGGCGCCGACATTGGGTGACATGTTTGAAGCACTTTTCTTCTTGCAATAGCTAAGTTGACCCCCGATTGTAGTGTCCTTCAGGTTGTTATACAGCAATACCCGTTTTGCTGTGCTAGCTTGTAAATTTCTGTCTGTTGTTTTTCGAGCCTTTTGATCATGTGGCCACGTTTTTATGTCCGGAAAAGGTATATACGCTTCTCATTCGAGAAAAGTCTATTTATGTAAGAAATGATTTATTTTAATGTACAGAGACAAGAGGATATTTTAGCATGAACCTGTAAAGTGGGAGCTTTTTTTTTTGGGATGAATTTGACAATGCACGGTTCGGAATATTTAAACCCAAAGCCACAATTATCAGAATACCTCAGCGGGACCTCGATTATTAGAGTACAGATAAAGATGCATGTCATGTCCAGTGACCTGTTTAGCTTCCACCTGTGCCATTTATTTTGTAGGGAAATCAATTTTTGGGCAGAACTGGAAGGAAACAAGAAGACGAGCCGTTTGTTGGGTCGGTGGATGGAAGCTCTTCCACAGCTCTCATTTTATGGAATTGTTTTAAATTTCAAGAATAAATTCCTGGATGCTGACACAACAGAAGCATTCTCTTCATTTATCGCTCCCATCGTACTGATTTAAAAAGCTACCAAGAACAACATATTAATGTAAGAAACCTGTGGTGGTGGTGATGAATCCGTTTAATAACTGAGTAAGAATGAGGTCATCGAATCTGGCTTCTTCTTTTTTTTTTTTTTTAACTTGAACATTTCCTGGAAGGTTCTTAAAATAAGCAAATAGTGTTGTAAACATGTGGAACTTGTTAGGCTGTTGGAAGATGCTTTAAGCAGGTTTTTTTTTTTGGTTTTGTTTTGTTTTTTTATTAATTTGAGGCTATCAACATGAAAAACGTTACTTGTTTTGCTGTGCCAAAAATAGATCTGATCTAACAACTTTAGCCACTTAATCATTGTGAAGTCATTGTGGAAAAGCATTCAGTGCGTTTTTTTCAAATCACGTGTCTGTCTTATTAAATAACCACAACAAATTATGGTGGAAGCATTTTTTTTTTTACCACTCAACACACTAAAGAGTTGTAAGAAAATGTGCCTTTCCAAAGCACTTTAATCCTTTATTTATAGTTTGGTTCAATGCATTTAGCTCCATGGTGTTCATTTTTAAAAAGGCAATTCTAAAAGCATGATTGAACAATACCATTCCATTCAATCGTCCGTGAAATGAAATGAAAATGATTTTTAAACAAACTATTGCCAATTTCAAAGTGTGGATCATTCAATATTTTTGTTTAAAAAATGCTAAGATTCAAGTAACATGCATAATATTTCAGAATCCATTTATTATCTATTTTTCAGGGATAACTTAACGAGTACACCAAACATCCTTTACATGTAACATCTACATAGTTCATCTTCATAGGGTACAAACCACCACTGTACTTTTATGACCGATTGGCATCCAGCTAACCAAAACTCAACATTTTCACATTAAGGTTAACTTAAAACCATTCTTGAAATAATAAAATAAAATTTTAAAACAAATCACATTTTCCATTTTCAAATGTTGCTGCTCATTCTCCCAATTCCACACAGTGGAAAAATAAAAGATGAATTTAACAACGTCTGCGTGATTTCTTAAATAAGCCAAGGTGAGGAAAGGCGTACAAAAAGCGTGCGCATTACCGTCCAGCCAAGTGCCTCCATTCCAGACGTCTTAAAACTTAGATGGTCAAAATAGCTTTCGAACTTTAACATTATATGTCCACCATTTTTGTGCAAAAGGAAAATAGGGAAGATTGGATGCGACGTTCTCCAAACAGGAGATAAAAGCATGTGTTCTTGCTTCCTCCTCTTTCCTCTCAAAAAGCAAGCAAAGTAATATGAAGATATATGAGGAGCCTTAAAGGCTGACCATTTACCTCTCGCATTCACCCCCCCCCAAAAATCAATGTGTGCCCGAAAATAAAAAAATAAAGGCACTCACCCAAATACCTAAGGCACATGCAGAAAACACAAAAAAACTCACACACTTATCACATCAATCATTCAAACTCATTAATCATTACAACCTCTCACACTCACCCCCCCCCAAAAAAAAAATCACACTTGGCAAAAACTAATATTCACCTAAAAAAAATGAACAAAAGACACTCACCAGCAATCACACCCCCACCCAAAAAAAAACATTGCATACTCGCACCTCTTGCAAAACTGTCACACTCATTAAAGAACTAACTGGCCCCAAAAAATTATTGCAAACACACCAAAAAAAAAAAAACTCACACAAGCTCTTGCACTCAGAAAAACTCACGTGCAGGAAAAAAAAGTAATTCATGTGAAAACCTGTCATGAAAAAAAATCTCACATTCACAGACCCCCCTCCAAAAAAATGTCACCCTCCTAAGAAAAAACTCACATTCGCCCAAAGAATTTCTTTATCACTCTCACCCCAAAAATAAGATGCATAAAAAAAATCGACCCCCCCCCAAAAAAAATCATCCCAAACAAAACTGACATTCACACCTCTCCCACTGATCAAAAATTACATTCTATTTAAACAACCTCTCACAGGTTGTTTAAAAAAAAAGCTGTCACCAAAATCATCCTCTCATACAGACAAACTAAAATACACACATGTACTCACTCACATACAGTAAAACAAATCTCACTCACACCCAAAGTGTATCTTACTTATCACGAGGTTTGTGCGTAAGTGTGTGTGTTGGGAGGTTTTGGGTGAGACTGAGAAGGGGCGGTTTGGGGTTTGTGAGCGAGGTCAATGTTATTTTGGGGCCAATACTGCACCTCATTAAGAAACCGACGTCGATTATCGTTACGCTTGACTTAAGCGTTGGCTAGTCCAAGTCAATGGATATACAGCGACACTGTTTTACGCGCTGGATGCGTTTCTTCTTGGTGGGCGGCTGCAGGTCGGGACAGTTCAAAGTAAAAGTCATGGTGGTAAAGCGGTTGGGTTTACAGAAAGAGCACGATTGGAAGGCTCCCTCCTCCCTGCGGATGTGTCTTGGGATGTAAAAGGAGTTGCACTGTCCGTAGCAGAAGCGGTTGATGATAGTGCGGCTGACGCAGCCCTCCTCGTGGATGGTCTGCTTGAGGGGCTGCGTCTTGCACCAGTCCCGTTTCAAGTACTGCCGCTCGGTCACGTGTAAAGCCTCCTGGCTGGACTCCAGAACCTCGTCTGCCGGGGAGGGCGAGCCTTGCCTCTGGCGGGGCCGTGAGCCGGTCCCCGGGGGTCGAGGCTGGCGCTCCGACTCGTTCGGATTGTTTTTGTTGAGATGAGGAATGGCGCCCTGGGAGCCTCGGTTTCTTTTGGGCTCCCCCGGAGTGGATAGCAAGCCGACGAGCAGGAACAGCGTGCTGCACATGATACTCGTCCACTTGGCCATCCTGAACAAGAGACGAGAATGAAACAGCCACAAGTCGTTTGGAGTATGGATACGTTAAGTGCCCGAAAAAATGTACGCTCATTTTGTGGCAATTTACTCTGTGAGCGATTTCAGTGGTAGAAGTTGAGTTTGAAGTAAAAAAAAAATTGATGCATTCGTCTGCATGCGATATAGATACAGATAGAGAGAAAGAAATAATCCGGTAGTTGCCGTATAGGCAAATAAATAAGCAGATTGTCATAATGTGGCACGATAACGATAATTCACCGACCTGCAATCCTCAATGCGGCGATGACTGAATGTTGTCAATCCTCAGCAGCACCTTCCCGAGGCGGGCACCCACAATCACTGTCCACTGTACACCGCGGGGACCTTGGCAAGGTGGGAGACCAAGTCCTCCATAGACTTGAGGGGAGCACGGGTTCTAAGAGAAATTGCTGCAGCGCCGTACTGTCTCCCCTTTTAAATGTCTGCCAGCTGAGATGCGAACAACACTTCCCTCAACATTATTGGCTAACAACGATATGGAGAAAATCTAAACTTATCCGCCCCCTGAAACGCTTGAATGTATTACATGGAGCAAAGAGGGCAGGACCAGTGAATGCATCACAGGGAGCGAGGGGAAAGTAGGGGAGGACACTTGAACGCTTCACAGCGAATAAGGAAAGCAGGACAATCACATCGCAAGACCCGGAGGCGTGGAGGATACTTCGATGCGTTCAAAGGACCAAGTAGGCAAGACAATCAGTACAGAGCGTGAACCAAATAGGCGGGTCATGCAGAACGGGACCAAACTTGGCAGTCTAAACGTCACAGGGACCAAGAGGACAGGACACCTGAATCCACCCTCGTCATACACAACCACACCGTGTTTAAGATAAAAACGCGCACAGTACTTTACAAGTGTCTATTTCAGGGGTCACCAACGTTGAGTGATGTGTCGGTCGCGAACGAGCCGGTACAAAGAGCCGGCTCTTTGAAGTGAATGATGAGAGTCGGGACCCTCCCTCGAGAGCCAGCTCTGTCATTTTCCTTCTCTCTCTCTCTCTCTCTCTCTCTCTCTCTCTCTCTCTCTCTCTCTCTCTCTCTCTCTCTGTCTCTCTCTCTCTCTCTCTCTCTCTCCCTCTCCCTCTCCATGGCTCTCTCTTTTGGCAGTGGCTCAGCTGCCGTACTCAGAGAGGTAGACCAGAAGACAAAGGGGAACAGCGAGGGGCTTGGTAGGGACTGCACGGAGTGCGCGCTGAGCACATGCTCCGTCGCGTCTGCGTGCGCAGCCACAGACAGACTAAGGAATTGACTTTCCCAGTTCCAACTCTTCCAGAGGATCATAAACACAACGACAAAGACCCATGGTGATACAGCACCTGTAAAAGGTGCCGAGAGAGTTGTATTTTTTGGTGGCACTGTACTTGTAAAGTTGAAAGCCACTTCAGTTGAAGGTTTGTCGTTCCTATTGGTCACCAGTAGACGGCGCCCTTGCGTTTGGCAAAGACCTTGTCAACACCGTCGACGACGGGTGCGAGCCTCTTGCGAGTTTGCGGTCGAATTTTACTATGATTCTGGCTGCTGTTAGCTGACGTTGGAAAGCGAAACCGGGTTTATTGTTTTCCCTTGCCAATGGCGGGCCCTCTGCTTGAGTTTGAGACCGAAATGTTTCTGACATGATGATCGATATACAGTGAATACTTTGTGGGGGAAAAGTGATCAGGGCCCTCAGAAAGTCATCCAATGTTTCCTCCCCAATCTGAAACAATTTCACTGCGATCCTTTCGGGTTTTGCAGGTTCTTTAGCCCCCGGCCCCAGTGGGAACAACAAAGTACACCCCGAAAAAAACGACCATGTATAGTAAGGCGTTTTTAGACGAAAACAAAAAAACGACCATGGACTGTATAGTCAGGTGTTTTTCGACAAAAAAAAAGTCCTTGTATGGAAAGGCGTTTTTAGCTGAAAAAACCCCAATCATTTTTAGGAAGGCGTTTTTTGACGAAAAAAAACGACCATGTACAAAAGGCGTTTTAACCCCAAAATAACGACCATGTATAATAAGGCTTTTTTAGACGGAAAAAACGACCATGTATATTACGGAGTTTTGAGATGAAAAAAACGACCATGTATAGTAAGGCGTTTTTAGCCGAAAAAAATGACCATATATAGTAAGCCGTTTTTAGATGAAAAAAAAAGTCCATGAATAGTAAGGTGTTTTTAGACGAAAAAAAACGACCATGTATAATAAGGAGTTTTGAGACGAAAAAAAAAACCGACCATGAAATAGTAAGGCGTTTTTAGATGAAAAAAACAACCGTGATTAGTAAGGCTTTTTTAGATGAAAAAAACGACCATGTATAGTAAGGCGTTTTTAGACGAAAAAAACGACCATGTATAGTAAGGCGTTTTTAGACGGACCATGTATATATAGTAAGGCGTTTTTAGACGTGAGGTGTTTTAACCCGAAAAAAATGACCATGTATAGTAAGGCGTTTTAACCCCAAAATAACGACCATGTAAAGTAAGGCGTTTTTCAACGAAAAAAAACAACCATCTATAATCAGGCGTTTTTAGCCGACAAAAACGACAAGGTATAGTAAGGCGTTTTTAGACGAAATAAAAACGACCATGATATAGTAAGGCGTTTTTAGACGAAAAAAACCCGACCATGATATAGTACGGTATTTTAGACGGAAAAAACGACCATGATTAGTAAGGCGTTTTTAGACGGAAAAAAAAACACGACCATGGAAAGTAAAGCGTTTTTAGACGAAAAAAAATGACCATGTATAGTAAGGCGTTTTTAGACAAAAAAAACGACCATGATTAGTAAGGCATTTTCGAAGAAAAAACGACCATGTAAGGTGTTTTTAGACGAAAAAAATGACCATGTATAGTAAGGCGTTTTAAGACGAAAAAAACAACCATGTATAGTAAGGCGTTTTTAGACGAAAAAAGAAACAACCATGTATAGAAAGGCATTTTTAGATGGGAAAAAAAACACGACCATGTAAAGCGTTTTTAGATGAAAAAACGACCATGTATAGTAAGGCGTTTTTAGACGAAAAAAACCCCGACCATATATAAATATAGTAAGGCGTTTTCAGATGAAAAAAAATGACCATGTACAGTAAGGCGTTTTTAGCTGAAAAAAAACGACCATGTATAGTAAGGCGTTTTTAGACGAAAAAAAACCCCGACCATATATAAATATAGTAAGGCGTTTTCAGATGAAAAAAAATGACCATGTACAGTAAGGCGTTTTTAGCTGAAAAAACGACCATGTATAGTAAGGCGTTTTTAGACGAAAAAAACGACCATATATAAATGTAGTAAGGCGTTTTTAGACCAAAAAAAAACGACCATGTATAGTAAGGCGTTTTAGAAGAAAAAAACTACCATGTATAGTAAGGCGTTTTTAGACGAAAAAAAACCCCACCATGTATAGTAAGGCGTTTTTAGACGAAAAAAAAACCACGACTATTTAAGTAAAGCGTTTTTAGACGAAAAAAACGACCATGGATAGTAAGGCGTTTTTAGACGAAAAAAACCGACCATGTATAGTAAGCCATTTTTAGATGAAAAAAAACGACCATGTAAGGCGTTTTTACACGAAAAAAACGACCAGTAAGCGTTTTAAGACGAAAAAAATGACCATGTATAGTAAGGCGTTTTTAGACGAAAAAAAACCCGACCAGAAATAAATAAAGTAAGGCGTGTTTAGACGAGAAAAAAAAACCTTACTATACATGGTCGTTTTTTTTTTCTTTTTAAAACCCCTTACTCAACATGGTTGTTTTTTTCATCTAAAAACGCCTTACAGTACATTGTCATTTTTTTCATCTCAAAACTCTTTACTATACATGGTCGTTTTTTCCGGCTAATAACGCCTTACTATACATGGTGGGGGGCGTTTCGTCTAAAAACGCCTTAGTATACATGGTCGTTTTTTTTTCATCTCAAAACTCTTTACTATACATGGTCGTTTTTTCCGGCTAATAACGCCTTACTATACATGGTGGGGGGGGGGGGGGGGTTCGTCTAAAAACGCCTTAGTATACATGGTCGTTTTTTTTCCGTCTAAAATTGCCTTACTATACATGGTCGGGTTTTTTTTTCCGTCAAAAAACGCATTACTATACATGGTCATTTTTTTCCGTCTAAAAACGCCTTACTATACATGCTCGTTTTTTTCCGTCTTAAATTGCCTTACTATACATGGTCGGGGGTTTTTTCCGTCTAAAAACGCATTACTATACATGGTCGTTTTTTTCATCTTAAAACGCCTTACTATACATGGTCGGTTTTTTTCCGTCTAAAATTGCCTTACTATACATGGTCGGGTTTTTTTTCCGTCTAAAAACGCATTACTATACATGGTCGGTTTTTTCATCTTAAAACGCTTACCATACATGGTCATTTTTTTCCGTCTAAAAACGCCTTACTATACATGGTCGGTTTTTTTCCGTCTAAAATTGCCTTACTATACATGGTCGGGTTTTTTTTCCGTCTAAAAACGCATTACTATACATGGTCGTTTTTTTCGGCTAATAACGCCTTACTATACATGGTCGTTTTTTTTCGGCTAAAAAACGCCTTATGATACATGGACGTTTTTTTTTGTCTAAAAACGCCTTACTATACATGGTCGTTTTTTTTCGTCTAAAAACGCCTTACTATACATGGTCGTTTTTTTTTTTTTTTTGTCTAAAAACGCCTTACTATAGATGGTCATTTTTTTCGTCTAAAAGCCTTACTATACATGGTCGATTTTTTTCATCTAAAAGCGCCTTCCTATACATGGTCGTTTTTTTCGTCTAAAAACGCCTTACTATACATGGTCGGGTTTTTTTTCGTCTAAAAACGCCTTACTATACATGGTCGGTTTTTTTCCGTCTAAAATTGCCTTACTATACATGGTCGGGTTTTTTTTCCGTCTAAAAACGCATTACTATACATGGTCGTTTTTTTCGGCTAATAACGCCTTACTATACATGGTCGTTTTTTTTCGGCTAAAAAACGCCTTATGATACATGGACGTTTTTTTTTGTCTAAAAACGCCTTACTATACATGGTCGTTTTTTTTCGTCTAAAAACGCCTTACTATAGATGGTCATTTTTTTCTTCTAAAAGCCTTACTATACATGGTCGATTTTTTTCGTCTAAAAGCGCCTTCCTATACATGGTCGTTTTTTTCGTCTAAAAACGCCTTACTATACATGGTCGGGGTTTTTTTCGTCTAAAAACGCCTTACTATACATGGTCGTTTTTTTCGGCTAAAAAACGCTTACTATACATGGTCGTTTTTTGCTAGTTAAAAACGCCTTACATGGTGGTTTTTTTCCGTCTAAAAACGCCTTACTGTACATGGTGGGGGTTTTTTTTCGTCTAAAAACGCCTTACTATACATGGTCGTTTTTTTCGTCTTAAAACGCTTACTATACATGGCCGTTTTTTTCGTGTAAAGACGCCTTACATGGTCGTTTTTTTTCCCCGTCTAAAAACGCCTTACTATACATGGTCGTTTTTTTCGTGTAAAAACGCCTTACAGTACATTGTCGTTTGTTTCATCTCAAAGCTCCTTACTATACATGGTCATTTTTTTCGTCTAAAAATGCCTCACTATTATACATGGTCGTTTTTTTCGGCTAATAACGCCTTACTATACATGGTCGTTTTTTTCGGCTAAAAAACGCCTTATGATACATGGACGTTTTTTTTTTTGTCTAAAAACGCCTTACTATACATGGTCGTTTTTTTTCCACGGCTAAAAATGCCTTACTCTGCATGGTCGTTATTTTTGCCTAAAAACGCCTTACTAGACATGGTCGTTATTTTATTTTAAAACGCCTAACTATACATGGTCATTTTTTTCGGCTAAAAACGCCTTCTTATACATTGTCGTTTTTTTCCGGCTAAAAACACCTGACGATATATGGTCTTTTTTTTCATCTAAAAACTCCTTACTATAAATAGTGAGGTTTTTTTCGGCTAAAAACACCTTACTATACATCAGGTTTATATAACATACGGCCGGAAGTGGCCCGCCAGGAGGTTTGATTCGGCCCGCAGGTTAATTTAATAGTGAAAAAATGCACAAACGACACGGAATGAATATTTTTAATAAGGTGCAAGTTGTGGAATATCCACTGTTTGGACTCCAAACAATAAACAAGCAACAAAATTTAAAAAGACTCCAAACTTTGGATCCTTTTTAATGTTCAATAAAATACATAAAAAGCCGTTTCTTTGCTTGATAATTCTTGCTATTTGCAGTCAGTAGAGTGCAATATTTAGTTCACCAAGTCATTTATCAAAATGTATGCTAAATGTGTCATAAATATTTAAAAGAAAAGCAAAAGTTAAAAGATCCGTTTGAGAGCCAAAAAGTGTCGGCTCTTTTCACTGAGCCAACCAAATGAACCGGATCACTGAAGAGCCGAAAAATCCCATCACTACCAACGTTGTAGGCAGCGAGCGCCGAAGAATCACATGAGTGGCACGTGGCCCTGTTCGAAAAAGAGCTTACCAGTGAATGGGGCATTATAATTTTCTCGGAAGGATGTAAAACTGATCGTTTCAAAATGTAGACTTAATAGAAATCGTGTCTTAAACGTTGATGTTCGTACCCTAATTATTTTGAGAAATCATTAAAATGAACTTCAATGAGTATATTAAGTTTCACCACATTTTCTTTAATATGTCATGTATTTATATACAGCAGAAGTCATTTGTTTTGCAGCGAGTCGTCCGGGACATCACAACAAACTCAGAAATGGCTATGCAGCCCCCTCTAGTGGCTGCTAAGATATTGTCCTTTGTGCAACAAGATGACCGCTGACATTTTTTAGAGGTACTTATTGAGTTTATTTGTCACGTGTGTTTTACTGGTTGCAGAATTTTCTGATTTCTTGAATAATATTTGGCTATCCCCCCGCACCCCATCAAAAACTGTACTGACTCTGGCCTAGTACAAAAATAAGAAACAATTTAACAATAAAAAGAAACATGAGCAAATGTAAACAGTAATAGCCATAGAATGCATAAATTAAAGGGATATTACAATTTCCAGGAATTCCACCACGAAAAAGATTCACCAACACTAAACTACAGGAAAGTATCGTAAGGCAAAGGCACGTCATTTCTTGAGAAGGCAAATAATTTAAATCCCACATCAATAAGACTCAAATCAACTGTAATTTATGATGGCAAAAGAAGCATTGCTACAAATCAACAGGTTTCGTAGCCGGCAGCAGTCGTGGTTGGTTCAGAGGGTTTTTGGGTGAACCTCTATAATGTCGCACTTCATCCTCTGCGAGCTGCTTCAAAACAACCTTCTGCGCTGCTGCTGCCTGCCGGATGGACGAGTCCACATTGGCCCTGCTTTGGAACTTGTTGGTCATGTCGCCTAGAGCAGAAGTGATGCTTCTAGCAGCCAATAGGCTTGGCTTTCTGGGTGGGACAGGGGGCGGTTTCTTCAGCGGTTTGGCACTGTTCAGAACCAGTTGAGCCTCTCCCTTGGATGGCTGAAGATGTGCGCGCGGGGAAAGGCCGCTTTCCAAGCTCAAAGCTTTCATAGCTTTGATGCCTCGAGTGTCAATCATGTCCACATTTCGAGCGGGTCTGCTGTTCTCTCCGAGGAGAGAGTTGATCCTCCGGACGGCCTGACGCACGGGAGTGCGCTGAAACTTGAGCGGCGACCTGACATGTTTGGCCTCGGCGCCTCTGGGAGATTTAAGGGTCAATTTGTTGAAATGTTGAATGTGCTCTGCCACTCGGGGATGGCGGCAATCTGGAGCGTGTGGCGGTTGATGTTGCATTTGGGTGCTAGCCTTGGAGGAAGACACATCCTCGCGATATGCTGCGCCCTGCTCATCTGCAAGCCCAAGGCGCGGCGCGTAGGGGGTGGACCGCAGTCCTGGCGAGATACCAATCCTAAAGTGTGCCGGACTCTGTACGTCTAGAGCTTCAATCAGTCTGCTACAGCGAACCTGGTCGGGTGAGTCGTCACTTCCACCCATCGCTGAGCTATTGTGCCCAACAGCAGCAGTGCAAAATGAACCCTGAGCAGGACTGCAACTCCCAGCAGAATCTAAAACGATACTATCAATATGCAAAGGTGATAAGGCGGCTATGTCAAATGTAACGTTTAGCTCATGATGAGGTGGCAACTTGGACATGAATGTGTCCTCAGTGAAACGCACAACTGGGGGAGTCTTGGGCGGAGGGAGCAGGATACTGTCTGACAGCTGTGTTTTGGACTCTGGTGTTGGAGCTCCCAATTCTACGAGGGCATTCTCCACCTTCGGCGGGGATGCTATTATCCGGCACGAGGCTTTGGAAATGGAGGATTCCATTTCCAGGCTCTCCGCGCTGGAAGCGCAACACAATTTTTTGGACAGGTTGGACCCAGTCAAAGGTTTGGACACGACAACGGCGGGTTCGGACATGAAATGGCTCTTCAGACAAACACTTGTGGGCGTTTCAGGGAAGGCCCCTGTGCCAAAGAGCTGTGCTTCTCCGGGGGTCTCCCAGCTCCATGAGGTGTGGTGGGCACTGGGCTTACACTGGGGGGACAGCAAGTTGTCCTCAGACTTGCTGATAAACTTTGACCCTATTGGGGGGGTGGGGGGTGGACAGTAGAAGGAATGAGTCAAGCAAAGGGTCAAAGTATTAAAAGCAGCAATGCAGAGAAACAAGCGCCCTCAGGTACTTACTGTCGGATTGTGCATTTGTGGGCAGAAGCGATGGCTTGAACGTAGTAGTCTCTTTGGTGAAACAAAAACCGGTGGTGCTCTCCTGGGTGGCGAGTCGCCAACCTATGGACTGGGATCCCTACACCAGCCACCAGCAAGGAATGAGAAATGAAAAGATGAAATAGATGTCAGAGGACTTTTAGGACTAGTGTTAAAATGTTAAATGAACCCACAGATGTGACCCAGAACGCAATATTCTTTGTTAATTGCAGTTAGTTCTTCAGAGGATGAGGGAAGAAATGAGATTTTGCTCTTGGTGGTCAGCAGGTTTTATTAAGTCAAAAATGTGATTTGATTACATTTAACTGTAATACATTTGTTATTCAGTGACCACTCACCCAATGTATCAAAATTATTTCACTACAAATACCATATTTATACTTTAGATTGTGCCGCGTAAGTATTGTGCTTAGCGTCATAGAAACGATTGGGAATTGGGCTTCAAAAATATATTTTAGCTGTGTACCATCATACCCTACCCCAAATTCAAGTCTGAGAACAACCAGAAGATGCCTTTATCAAGTTTAAAATTATTACCAGTAAATATAAACTTAGTCTCTGTAAACATGCAAAATATAGTTGTTGTTGTTTTTTTTGGTGGGAGAACAAAGATGACCCCATCATTCATTCGTTGACTTCCCCCGATCAGTGGAGCGCACTTACGGCGTCTTTGTGGCTCCTCCCCAAACTGAAACGCTGGCGCAGAGACTTGCGCTGTGCTTCTTTCTTGTTGACTTTGGGAGAAAAGCAGCCGGCTCTTCCAGATTCAACTCTGGAATAGGATATAAACCAATACAATGATCAAGATATACATAATTTATTGCCATGTTGACCATTCAATTACTGCTCTTTAAGGCACTTCGGATTATAGGGGGCATTGTCGGCTTTTGAGAAAATTGAATGCATGTAAATGCGCCTCATAGTGCAGAAAATGCGGCAAGTGTTTTATGATGAATTCACGTTAATACTTCCGACGAGTCTTGCCACCAGTGTCTTGGAATTAAATAAATGCCATTGAGAAGGATGGAGTCCGTGTATTGCGACTCGTTGCTTTTGTGTGGGTCTACCTAATCATGTGTCCTCTGTGTGAACACTGAGATATGAAGGCTCGTGTTGAGTGGTCACCTGCTGACGACCTGTCTGCCGCTCAGTCGCCTGCTCTTTCTCCTTGCTGATGCGGCTGGCTGCCTTTGACACTTCCCATCAGAGGACAGAGCACTTTGGGATGAATCCAACACCCCTGAGGCGCTGCAAGCTTCACATAGAACAGAAGGAAATGCTCTTGAAGCAAACCACACAGCGGAACGTTTTGCTAGACTTTCGAGAGCAATTCAAATTACCTGATCCGGGAGTGGACGTGCCGCTGAACAAGGAACTGGGAAGCAATTCCATTCCAAGATTCTTCTTGACAGATTTACGTTTCTTGTTTGAGAATCCAAAAGAATAACCGGAATCCAAAGGTAGTTTTCGCTTGGAGGATGGTGTCGCAACCACAGGAGTGGCAGAAGAAAAGACTAAAAAAAAAAAAAAAAAAAAAACAAGGGTTCAACCACAAGTACTACTCCTAAAGATCTGTACAACAATTGATGAGTAAACATAGACATTGAATAACAGTGGAGATATTAATATTCCTTGCAGAAACCCGGTGGTTCAATAAATAATCAGCTGCTTTACTACCCAATTTTTTTTATAACATGGTTGATCATGATGCCCACTCGTACACTGAATCCCTGACAATCACATCTTACCTCCAAGACTGTGCCTGTGTCTCCCCCTCATCCCTGAGTTTTGGTCCAGCTCCTTAAGTTCATTGAACAGAGGTGACAGAATTGCTGGCTCACGGCGCATGGTGTCTGAAACCTTCTCTTCAAGGAACTTTGGCAGCACACCTGTGAGGCCCAGACCAGGGAACAGTTCGAGTTAAACCAGACTCAGGCCAAGAAGAGCAGCAGCTGAGGATGCGCGTCAAGTGCTACCAAAGTTATGAGCGTGCTCGATGAAGCAGCGAACAACAGCCGTCTGTAATCTGATGCGTTTTTCTGTGTTGGCGTTCATCTTCTCTGTGCCTTCTCCACAGTGGAGGAGATTGGGAGCCAAGATTACGGACAAGTTAGCACTGTCCATCTTATTCTCTGCGCTCCTGGAATCAAACGATATCAGAAGGCATTGATACAATGAGAATTGTGACTCAAATCCAGTATGACTGTCTACTGACAAAGCATGAGTTAAATTTTGCCCAAATTGTACAAAAATAGATCCATGAACATCCACATGAGGAAATGACAGCACATAAATGATGCATCAATTATGCAAATGATTATGGCATTACATACCATTCGTCGGCCGGAGCGGACTCTTCCTTTCACCGATTTAGATGATAACATCATCAAATGTAGTCGGCAATTAATTGGCCTACTTAATTGTAAGTGCCGTATCTCTAATGCAGCATGTTTTGACCCGCTATTTAATCGCCTATGCTTTCACGATAGTTTAGATGAAGGATGGGCAATTGGCAATAACGCTGATTAACATTCATGATACACTTCCCATGAAAAACTGGAGTTAAATGCAGGAAAATGGGAAAAATAATTTAAAAACAGAGGAAGAAAAATCTGTGAATCTGCATGTTCCAAATTGCAAATATGCAGCAGGTGCCTTTAGTGTTAAGTTGTATTATCAGCATTCACCACTAGGTGGCAGGCATGGCTTAATTGTGCTTACAGCAGGAATATTCTACAACAGGTGTACAATTTTTTTTTTTTTTTTTGGTGGATTAGCAATAGGCAGCCCAATAGTCCATTAGATAGCGCGCCAACCTCACAGTACAGAGGTTGTGGGTTCAATACCGGCCATCCTGTGTGGAGTTTGCATGTTCTCCCCGGGCCTGCGTGGGTTTTCGCAGGGTACTCCAGTTTCCTCCCACATTCCATTTTCTAGTCCGCTTATCCTCACAAGGGTTGCAGGCGAGCTGCAGCCTATCCCAGCTGTCATCGAGCATTAGGTGAGGTATACCCTGAACCGGTTGCCAGCCAATTGCAAGGCACACATAGACGAACCAACCGCGCCCACAATCACTTCTAGGGATAATTTTGAGCGTTCCATTAACCTACCATGCATGTTTTTGGAATGTGGGAGGAAACCAAAGAAAACCCACTCAGGCACAGGGGAAACATTCAAACTTCACACAGGAAGGCCGGGGCCAGAATTGAACCCTGGCACCTCTGCACTGTGAGGTGGACCATCACGCCGCCCCACATCAATGTCAAATGAAAAAAAGGAAATGCAAGCACCTCTTGGAGACATTCTGGAGGAACTCAAAGAAGTGCTGCAAAACACTGAGGCTCCTGTCAGGCAGGACGCAAGACAGCAACATGGTGGCACAGGTGCGGTCCTCCTTGGTGGGAAGCTGCTGGGCCTTGAGGAAGGCCTCCTGCAGCTCAGTGGGCAGAACAGGTTCTGGTAGCTCCCTAAAAAACTGCTTCACCAGGACGGCCACATCGCAGGGAAGCGCGGTAGACAGGCACTCCTCACCAGAATCCACTTTAGTCTGGTAACATACAACAAAACCCAGCTGTTAGAAACCCATTTCAAGGGGTCATGGTCACACATTGAGAGCAAAGTCACCAATCACTCACCTGCAGCACTTTCAGGCGAACAACAGAGCCCGATTTTCTGAATAGGCCTTCTGTGTCAACATGCGCCTGCAACTTCATACATGCATCCACTAGAAATCTAGGACAGCACAGATATGGTATATAAGCGCAATTGTAATACTGTATGGACTGACATGCCAAGTTGCCAGTATTCAACACATTAGATCACCCCAAATTGTATTCTGCGACATGGCACCATTTCGTAGGAAATACGGTCAAAACAATTATTAATTCCAGGTTAAATTTGTCACCATTCATATTCAGATTCATTTTCATCTCTCGTGTAAGTATAAAAAAGCAAGTTAGCCACTCGACAGGCCCAGTATGAAATGTTGTGATGAGTTGCTTCGCCTCCCTCTGCTGGTGGTTTGGCACAATCATTTTCTTTGTATGTTTAATTTCAGTATCTGTTCTGGCAGGTATATTTATCAAAACGTGTGACACCCCTACGGTTCATAATGCATTCCACTAGAAGATATGCTGGTTTTTACACTCATTTAATTTTTTTTTAAAAAAGACACTGCAGCCGTTTAACACATTGGTGAATGATCATGCGTGTCAGAAAGACAGACCAGTTCTTTGGTTCTTTGTGATCACTGCCATCCTTCACTGGTATCATCACTGTAACTCCCAACAAAGCCAAAGAAAAAGCAAAACACTCCTAAAGAATTTATCCTTGATATGCTTACTGAGTTGACGTCTCAGACAAGCGTGATGATGAATCTTGTTTGACACATTAGGCAGACTTTTCCCCCCCAGAAAATTTGGGTTGAACT
Source organism: Hippocampus zosterae (assembly GCF_025434085.1). NCBI lineage: Eukaryota > Metazoa > Chordata > Actinopteri > Syngnathiformes > Syngnathidae > Hippocampus > Hippocampus zosterae. The sequence goes on along the minus strand of NC_067464.1, from coordinate 8,742,923 downwards.
TCCAATTGTAAATATCTTGGGGCTTTCAAAGTTGGAGGTTCCACTGTACATGTAAAAGAGCACATTAACTTACCGTGGCACGCTCCCATGTGTCATGTCATAATATGGTAAAATCTCCAATGGCACTCCAAACACCTTGGTCTGGGGGAAACAATTTGAGGAAAAAATAGAGCAGGATTAGAATTATAGCAGACCTAATTGAATCTGGAAATATCTATGGCATTGCATACTTGAGATTCTCATTGAAAAATGTCAAACAATATTCATCTACACTCATCTAATGTGATCAATAATGTATTAAAAATGTGGCATTTACACTTGAGTGATGCTGCTGCAGATCTATAAATGTAGGATTCTTCTTTTTATTATTATTATTGTTATTACTGAGGTTATACTTGGCAGTGCTACATTCCATTAAAAGGTGCTCATCATGTATTTTGGGAGATTTTGCATTACCATCTTCTTGTGTTAGAATTTTTTTCCTGGTCCCCAATAATGAGCATTCTTTTATGCAGACTTTTTGCACGTTTCTTTGGAGATTATCCAAATGGGGAAGTAAAAGGTCATTTCAAACAGAATCAAGTCTCGTGATCACAAATATTGTGACTCCAGGCCAATTTGAAAACAACAACATAAAGAACAAAGCCTGGCTTCGAATCTATCCTGTTTTATATGCTGTTGTTTGTATTCTCCAAGACTGTAGCCAGAACACGTTCTATTTTAAGTTTATGAAATAAACTGGTTGCACATAGGCTTACAGAGCAAAGTTTAATACATAATGTAAACGTCATCTTTGTTTACTCACCGAATTTGTTGTTGTAGACTTACAACTGGCTGCTTTGTTTTTGTTCCAGTTCTTTGTCTTGATCCCATACGTTGTGCGGAGATGCTGCACAGCCACTCGGCGAACCACATTTCTCTCCTCGACCATCATTTTCGTCTCCTACACTGCTAAACTACACCCTAAAAACGACGTTCACTTTCTTCTCACAAAAAGCGTGGAACTCCTTTACGTTCTGTCTTTTTAAACAAACAGTCGTGAAGACATCGTTACGTATGTAAACTCAACAAAAAAATGCAATCACGTTTTATGACACAAAGCGCAACAACAAAAAACGAACAAGTTTTCTTAGTCCAAAATTATTATTTTTTTTTAATCTGGTCGACGAGCTTTACATGAGTTTGCCAAGTACATATGGATAGCAATGCAGTTACCGAAGCTAACTTTAGCCAGCCGCAAAGAAAAACATTCACGTCGCTAAGAAAATAAATCTATATTATTCCATTCGAAACCCCCAATTAGACCTCTAAAGCAGCGACCACCTTGCATCGTACAAATTTCATGAATTAGCTTTCGCCTACATTGCCTCTGTAGCCATTTTTCTCCACTTCGGTGGGAAAAAAACTGACTCCCGACAGTTTCCGCAGTGTGTTCAAACTACAGCGCAGTCTTCTTTCGGCGATCTGATTGGCTGGACAAGATTTGAATGCCATTTTTTTCCCCCTGGTGCGCTTGGTTTATATGTCAAGGGTGGCCCCCATTGGTGAAGCGATATTTTCACTACTCTTTCCTGCCTGAGGACCTCAAACCACTTTTAACATAAACATTTTACAGTCACATGATTGTGATGTCAAAAGCGAACGTTGGAATTATATAATACATTCATTCAGGTTCAGCAGCAACTTCTCAGACTACTCTAACTCCCCCCAACAAGCACCTCCAGCAATTTTCACCCGTCCATCCATTCTTTGAAATACGTATCCACATATTTTGCTTTTTTTTACATTTGTTTGAACATTATGAGCTACATTTGAAAAGTGATCCAAGTGTTAAAATTCACTCGTTTCCACTCTAAATAAAATAAAACTATTTTCAATGTTACGGTCAGAAAAACACATTGCCTGCAGCTATTGTTATTTTATTTTTACAGCTATTATAAGTTGTTGTGGTGGTCAAATAATACCGTTTTGATAAACACTTGGGCCTATTAAATTTCAGTTTTGGTCATGATGTTACTTTAAGAGCCGAGTATTTCTATTCACTTGTAAAAAGCTATCTATCTGTCTATCAATGAAATGTAATTTTTACTCCAGTCCAGCTGGTGACGGTGTTGGTATATATCCAGTTTGTCAATCGTCATTAAGAGGAGAGGAAGAAATACAAGCAGCATACTTTCGGGTTGGTTGTTGTTTCAGAATTCCTGTCAATTTAAATCGTAATGATAAGTTTCATATCATTTCATTTAATGGCATTCAAATTATTCGTATTTCCTCTTCATTAAGTTATGCAGTATGGCAGGAAACTCGGCTGTTTTCAGTCGGCGTTTCCTCGCGGCGTTAAGGACAAGCACTTGGAGAACTAATGAGATAGCAGGCACCCGGTGGGTCTCTACGGTACTGATATCCAACCACGGGGGCTGTGGCGACCACACACAACTGGACCGCAGGGCTCCGACCTGGGACAGGGAAGGAGAAGGCGACCGCAGCCGATCCAGTCTGCTTCGGTCATTGTCCTTGGGCTTGGGACTGTGCACTTCTCTAGCGCTTCTGGATCGTCGAGAGGACGGCGGACCTGTAACTGAGCCCAAATCACACGGCATACTTGAACGCATCCTGCCGTCAGCTCAGTGCGCGTCTCCTTTTAAACCCGACACCCCTCGGCATAAATACAACTTCATAGCAGATGTCGTGGAAAAGTCCACGCCGGCTGTCGTCTACATCGAAATTGTGGGAAGGTGAGTTGTCATAATCGGGGGACCAAATGTCACGACGGTATTCCAACCAAGCCAATGCACATATACAGTATGGCACTACAAAAGTCTCCAGGTACACCACCAAAGAAAAATGTCACAAGATGATGTATCCTGACACAATGACGACCTCGAATAGAGTAGTGCACACAAGAAGACACTGTCAGTTACCGCCATACTTATTTGTTTTCATTAGACATTATATTGAGGGCCCCATTTGCTTTTGAGTGACAATTTCAAATTGTGAGACAGAAGTCAGATTTATTGTAATATGTAGAAGGGGTCCAAATATTTAATCAAGTCATCTGTTGGGTATTTCTTTGTTTTGTTTTGTTAGTGAATCGGATTTTAAAAACCTGATTTAATTTCAATCGCTTTATTAAAAAACATGACATTATTATAAACAGAAATTCTTTGAAAAAAATTAAACTACTCCCCCTTTTATATATATATTTTTTTTAAATAGACACCCATTTTCCCGGAGGGAAGAGGCAGTGTCCAATGGCTCTGGTTTTATTATAAGCAGCGATGGCCTTATCGTGACCAATGCTCACGTGGTGGCCAATAAGCGAGGTGTTCGTGTCAAGCTCACTAATGGAGATATGTACCACGCCACCGTGCAAGATGTCGATCCGGTAGCGGACATCGCCACCATCAAAATCTCTGCAAAGGTGAGAAAAAAAGGCAGAATTTGTTCCGCATGCCTCATGGAAAATAAAGATTGTAGCGCAACACTAAAAAGGGATGTGCCAAATATACCTCTTGCCCATAATATGCCTATTATTTTTTTCAATAGCTGGGAGAGGCTCAAGCATGCCCTTGACCGTGTTGAGGATAAGCGGTTCGGATAAAGGATGAACTTTGAGTTATTTTATTTAGTAAACTTCCATTTTCCAAGGGTTCAAAATTACTTGAAGTGACATAATTGTAAACACACATTTTCAAATTTGGCAGTCCCCTTCACTTGCTGCTTGGAACGGTTCTCAAACTGGGGCCAAGGACCTGCGGAGGTCTGCGAGACATAACTTGATGGTCCACAGAATAATTTGCAACAATTACAGTGTATCTTTTTTTTTAAAGTACATGCCTACATACAGGAATCAGCATCAATAAAATTAACCTACTCTGATGTGGTTGTAACATATCACATACAAATGTAATTTCCCTTCATAGGTGAAGCATTTTCACAGTAGCTCTCAAACGGCTTTTTCTCACGTGGACTGGTTAGCATATTCTGGACTTCCGGATTATGGTGTCCAAGTAAACTTTACTTGTTCGAGTGTTTTATGTTCAAACCAGCAGAGGTTTAACCTGCCCCCTACCCTGACTCGCAGAATCCCCTACCCACGCTCGTACTTGGCCGTTCATCTGATGTCCGCCAAGGAGAGTTTGTGGTGGCCATGGGAAGCCCGTTTGCATTACGGAACACAATCACATCAGGGATCATCAGCTCAGTGCAGAGGGGCAGTAAGGAGCTTGGCCTGTCGAACTCGAACATGGAGTACATCCAAACCGATGCGGCAATCGACGTGAGTGCGAGCTACAGTGACGAAGCAGACAGTGTAACTACCAATGTGTCTTATGAAGATTATTTGATTTTGCAGTTTGGCAATTCCGGAGGTCCTCTCATCAACCTGGTGAGTCGGTGCCACTTTCTGAAATCAGGGGTGGACAAACTATGATTCACATACATGTAGGAATGTTCTAAACCCCCTTTTTTCAGACAGATATTCACTCTGTGAGTACTGAACAATATTGTTTACGATACCTCTCGTACTTTTGATGTGTATAATTTTATTTAACACATTGATAAAAATGGTGAACAAAGACTTCAGACAAATTAGGTTTTTTTTTTGTGGGCTTTTTTTTTGCCCTGGTTTTGGTATTGGTGCATGGTATCGGTAGCCGCCTCCGCCATACCTGACACTTCAAAATAAGGCTGGTATCAGTACGCACCCACCCCTGCGTACATGAATCCAGACAGGAAGTTAGTTGAAATGATTTTGTCCAACATGATTGTCACCTGTGTTGATCACTTGAATATGACTTTTTCTTCAGGATGGTGAGGTCATTGGAATAAACACTATGAAAGTCACTCCGGGCATCTCCTTTGCTATCCCGTCCGATCGTCTGAGACTATTCCTTGATCAAGCTGCCAAAAGAAAAAGTACGAGTTTGTTTTTGTTTCCTCATGCCTCCTGTGCAGAAAGTGAAAAGAGATCTTTGGAAATTACTAACACTGACACACCCTGTTGTTCCAATTTCAAATGATAGGTTCCTGGTTTGGCGAGTCCGAGACAAAGCGGCGGTACATTGGCGTCGTCATGCTAACACTGACGCCGAGGTGAGCTTTTTATCTGCAAGGGTTGGGAGAGAGAAAAAGAAATCCAATCCAGTTAAACTGTCATCTGAAACCTTTTTTTGTGTTGTATCTCTCCTGGTGCCTTAGCATCATTGCTGAGCTGAAGCTGAAAGACGCATCTTTCCCAGAAGTGACACATGGAATTCTGATCCTCGGAGTTATCAGGGGCTCTCCCGCAAACAGGTGAGTAGACATATTGACAGTGGATCACAATCAATGGCAGCCCATACATTCTGTACCTTTTGGGCTTTCAGTGGGGACTTACCCACACCACCACGTCATACCACAGTTCAGAAAATAATAGAACTACTGTAAATCATAAGAACATACAATAAAATGCATCTCACCTTTTACTCTTCACCCACACTGTCATCTTTGTCAGATCCGGACTGCTGCCAGGAGATGTTGTGCTGGAGATCAATAGAGTGAAGGTGAACACCTCAGAGGAGATCTACGCCGCCGTGCGTGGTAGTGATAAAATCACAGTGGTGGTGCAACGAGGAGAACAGCAGCTTCAACTGCAAATGACTCCTGAATACACAGAGTGAAAAGCAGCCACACCAGATCTCACATTTTGCTCACATGCCAAGTAAATAAATCATGTTCATGGGTATAACTGTGAAACCCGTTAGTAGCTATAGTTGCCTGGAAATAAAGGGCACATAGTATGTAAAATTCACTTTTGAATCACCAATATTTTGTTGTTGTTTTATAGCTGTATTTCTAGAGTGCCTGCTCACCTGTCAAGTTTGAAATTGACTGTAAAATTTTGTGAGCCGACCTTTTTTGAAAATGTGTGTGCGCGCGCACGTGTGGGGGGCGGGAGGGGCAATGCAGTGTACTGTATGTCTCCTTTTAAATGTTTTCACATTTTATCCAGTCAGCATTTGATAAACATTCATCTATTTCTCATTCAACGCCTTCCGACGGTGTAAATTCATGACACATTAAGTAATAATTGGAAGACAGCCATTTAATGTTAGTAACAAGAAGCATGGTATAATTGATTATTTGTTCAATTACACAGACTACAATTAACGGAGCGATGTTGGACAAATTACAAATGGTGCTATGATCACATCAGTAAAATGCAGCTTGTTCAGATCCCCCTTATTTGTGTTTTGAGTGGAACCCATCTTTAAAAAAAAAAAAATCCTGGTTGATGGAGAAAAAGCAATGTGAAGTAACGCAAACCCGGTTACATATTTTGGCAGAGCTCAATTTGAGAACCCAAACCAAGTTAATTTCGCTGGTGTACAGTACATACAATAACACACATACAAGAAAGTAATAAAGTGACCGATGTACTGGACTGCTACACAAATGTATTCAAAGACTAACAAGACAAGACGGTGAATAAATGGAGCCAACATTCTAACCATATTTGTGGACTATGGATATTAAGACAAAACGTTGTGGGAGCAAAAAATTAAAGTGTTCAAATTTCATTAAAACTAGTTTTAAAAGGCTTAATATATTTTGCTGGTAACAGTATTCTTTTTAAGAAAATATAAATTGTGCGACTGAAGCTTACAATACACTGCTGGCAGTTGCGCCAGATTCTTGGTGGCCTGCTGGAAAAGGTCATCTGAGAGGCGCCGTGTGCTGAGAAACTCCCAGGAGGAGAGAAATGGAAACAGAAAGAATCAACAAACTGGAACCTTGTGATCCCCGAAGTGATTCAGATGCTGCTATGGCGTTTGTCACAGTGGAATGCTATGGACTTCACGTAATGTGCACAAACAGCAGCCAAACTTGAGTTGGACGTATTCAGATATATAAATAAGAGAATGGGCAGGAGGAGGAGAAACTAGTGTCAAGTCCAACAGCGGACTCAGTTGACGTGGTCCAAGGCGCGCAGAAGCTCCTCCCCCTGCAGCAGATACTGGCGGCCCTGTAACGGGGCGTTGACTTCGCAGTCGTAGCGGGTGAGCTGCGGCAGGTTGAAGAGGGACCTGGTGGCCTCTGATGTGCTGCCTAACAGGCAACTCGCCAAATCTACAACAACAACAACAACAACAGCTCATATTAAGAATAGAACAAAAGCCACCGATGGAGCAATCCACAAGAGGAATGTCCTCAATTCAACCTGAAGGCAGCAGGAGTACAGTTTGTGTTGTGCCCAACTCAACCTTCAGTTTCTTCCCTTGCTTCATGTTTTCCTTAGGCAAAGTTTCCTGGAAAAAATATCAATTGTTAATTTGGATGTCAAACTCGCATCTGGCCCACGGCATTTTATGTGACCCAGCTTGCCACCAGCCGATACAAATAAACAGTTACGGGTTGTTCTATGACAAATCACCTAGTGGGATTAACCAAGCAAATTTAGATTTGGACGAGACTTGTACTTGTTCATAGTGATGGCACAACCCTAAATCTCAAATTAGAGGTCAATCACAACGGGGTTCAACAGGGATTCCCAATCTGCAATCATTTTGAATATTGGCGCATATTTTAGTAACTTGACCTTTTGACCTATGATTTGACCTCGTGTATCTCCGAACCTTAATTTTTTCCCGTGAAATATAATTGTGACATGTTATCTAAAACATAAATTCCAGGTGTATTTTATTTATTTATTCTTAGCAATAAGGAGTAAAGGCATCCATACCCTCAGGATCTATCAACGAATATCTGAAAAAAAAAGTGTATTTTCAGTTGCAGAACTAGCCCTGAAAATGATGATAACCACGAGCAGTTATTTAATATGGTAGGGCAATTATAAGGGTTCCCTTTACAGAACAAGGGACAACGATTGGAACTGCCTCACAGCTACACACCTCCTCGAAATAAAACGCAGTGCACCTCAAATTCTGTCTATTCATATGCTTTCGCCAGAATCTTGCTGTGGGCCCACTAAGTGCAACTATTATAACGAGACTTCACTTGTGATACCAAAATGTTACCTGGCCGACCATCTCTCGTATGTCATCCATTTTTCTTTTGCGCTGTGCATTTTGAGCTGCCAGAGTGCGTAGGGACACCTCTTCGTCCAATTGTGGTGTTCTGCGGCACAAACATGACATGATGATACTACCGCACATATCATGCAAAATTTTGGACGTCGAGGTTAGCAGCTAGAGCATATGGTGGAACCTTTACCTCTTAATGAGGCTGGAGGAAGAGGGGGAAACAGCGACTCGGTCAGGCGGTGTCGGGGACGTGGTGCCACTGCTTGGCGTACTGAAGGACAGGCCAAGATCGTTATGCAGATCCTGAGTGGCGTGTGACGAGCTCTCGAGCGATTTGACAAGTCCACAAGATAGCGGCTGTTCGGGGCTCACACTACGCAGCTGGAAGTCATCATCCATGGGGATGTAGGGAGCCAACATCTCAAGGTCCAAGTCCTCCATTGCCTTTCGGGAAGAGAACCATTGTATCATTTTGTGTTCATTGTTTTGAAAGATCAATCATGAGCAAGACCATCCTTTCTGGTTTCTTTACCTGCATGGTAAAGGGGGTTTTGGGTTGTGTATCAATGGCAAACAGCTTCTCCACCAAGTCTAGTTTAAAGTCGGAGATGTCCGGGTCCATGGTCAAGCAAAAGTCCGGAGGAGGAGGTACCTATAGATAGAAATGGAGTTGCCTCTTATTGGAGAATTAAACAACAAATGCATTATCTGGATTGTGTCTTGCAGTCCACTGTAGAAGTGCGTAAAACTGCAATTACAAAGTATTCTACCGAGGTGAAAGTTTATACCATACACTACTCTGAAGTACCCATTCATTTAATGAAAAATGTTAGCTATACACAAGAACATAAAGAAAGGTAATGAAATGAAAAAAGCAATTTCTTCATGAACGAGGCCATTCGTGAACTCAAACTCAATGTACATCCAAATCTTGGTGGATTACAACAATAAATGGATTTAAATTGAGCATTTGGCGGCTTTACCTCTGCTGTGCTGTTGCTGGTTGTTGATTTGGACACGGGCCCGACATAGTTGTCACTTTTCCCGTTCGGAGCGGTGACATCAACACTGAGCGGCTCGCTGGGCGGCAGAGGAGAAAGAGGCAGTGCGAGCTTTTCACTGGTGGCAGGAAGCATCACATCATTGTAGAGGGGCACATCTTTCAACAGCTGGATGTCAGATTCTGTAGTAGAGGACAGCAAGGTGTTAGGAGGCAAGCATTCCATACATGTACAGTCAAAAGGACTTCCAAGTATGTATAAGGCCACAAACCAGGGCAGCTGAAATCCAAGGAAATGATGGTGTCTCCAGCTGCTGGGGCCAGCAAAGTCAAGGCCTCGGGCTCTTCCTTCAGCTGCTCGTACAGGCTGGTCACTGGCTTTGGCTCAAGCGTTTGTGTGAACAGCTTGATCACATCCAGCTCAGGAGCCTTCTCCTCCTCTCTTTCCTTGTTTTTCAGCAGGGTTGGGGACTTCTCTAATGAGCAGCTCAGGACAACAACCTTTTCGTGATCCTTCTGCTCCTCCTTCACAGGCTTCGTATCTTCTGTCTGCTCCAGGGACAAGATCAGTTTTTCGTCCTGGATGCCACTGTAGAATAGGGAGACAGGGAACCCGCGCCAAGTCACAGTTTATTATTCACATATGGGTCACCTGAGTTATTGTACCTCCAAAATCATCACTTTTCAAAAGACCAAAGAAAACAGCGTTTGTTCAGTTATTAACATCACATCGTCAAAGAGAGCAAGCCATTTGCAACGCTTCAGATTGGGCAAGAATTTGTAAAACTAAATAAATAAATAGAAAATCCCGCACGCACACACACGTGAGCATCTTTAGTATGGTTTTGTGAAAATGTACGACATTCACCAAACAGAGGTTTCGCCGCAACATCAGCGACATTCACCCTATTTTTCTGTGGACCCGATCCTCAACTAAAATTGCCTCTTATTAATGGTTTGAGGGATGCTGTCACTTTCTAGTATGCCACAAGATGGCGCCAAGGCAAAAGTGGAAATTATTGTTTGCGGGAAGGACATTTGTAGACTTAATACTTCTTGACTCAACATAAAATAAGCCTGGGTTGCAAAAAAAAACCCCTCACATGAGTATATTTTCGCTCACGTGCCTATACATGTGTATCTCCATTTGTTTCCATTTACTTTTTAATGGCAATGTTGTACGATGAGTTTGTGGGCGATGAAAGGCATTTTGTGATCACAGTTTGTATTATATTAATGATTTAAACTGTTAATACTGGCATTTATACATTTGATCAAATACAATTTATATTTCCATTGGGTGTTAATTACTCCCATTTTTTTATTGGTGGCAGGGTCCCCACGAGAAGAGCATGGGTTTATGTACTGTTAAAAAGGAGTGAGATATTTTATATATATATATATATATATATATTTTTTATTTTTTTTTTTTAATATGTATTTATTTTTTAAACTACCCACAACATCACTGAAAATAAAATGTTTCATTATAACCAAAGATGATTTATTTCTTATTATGAAGGAATGATTGGTACCTGAGGACAAAGTTGACACAGACCACACATTGCGGCTGCGAGTTCTTGTTATTGTAGATGACAGTTGCTTGCGTTTCCACCCACACAAAACCTCCTCTCTTGGCCAACATCCGGTATTGGCCTGTGCTGACCTGGCCCTTTGCAAACACTGCAACAAATACAAGCACCAGCACGTTGATGATACGTCACTCTCCAAAACGCTGCAGTCGGAGGTTATTTGCAACAATATTTGGGCTACATTCAAGATTCCATGTGGTCTTAGCAGTGATGCTTACAGTTGTGATGAGTCTTGGTGAGGTGGTCTGAGTCCAGTGCGTGATAGTACTCGTACACAGAACGATCCAACAGGTCCTCTGGATCATACCCCAAAAGCTCAGTGATCCTGAGGGAGCACAATGAATGATCAACATCCACTGCAACCTCAAATGAAAAGTCAAACCTTAAAATTTTGCAGTAGGCGCAGTGAGAAAGAGATTGCTGTGGGGGTGACAGGCAACAAATAGGACTATGATGCTGAGTCATGCACGCTCACCTCTCGTCACAATATGTGAATTTCATATCCATTGTGTGGCGGCTGAGAAAAGTCTTGGCATCCAGAGGGACCTCGATGTTGGAAGGGTGTGGGATAGGATCGCAGATCAGCACCAGGTAGGGAAGCGTTGGCTCCTTGTGGTCCTGCTCATTGAGGCCACTGTGTGAACGCATGTGTCCACAGCAGTGGAGCACCTGAAGGCGTGAACAGTGGGCTACTCTTAGAATCAAACAAAAGTATATTCCACGCTCCAGATTATTTGTCTTCGGTGATCGAGCACTCTCGATGTCGTGATGACAGGCAACTAAAGTGTAAAATGTAAATTCTGCTTTGGGTATGGAATTGTCATGATATAAAAATGTAATCCGAGTTCAGTAATTCGATGGTTAATGCCTTTCGCATGGGCTTGAGTCAGAAGGGTCTGGCTAATGGCCTATCAGATGTTGACATCTGTGCACATATAGAATTATAGACTGACTATTTTTGGATCAAAATGAAGTTTACTGACTAATGGCCACTTTGCTTTTCAATTGGCTATTGGGTTACGAGTGATGAAGACACTTGGCGACATGCAGTTCACATCATTATCAAGGTTTCAGTCCAACTCTTATAATGACCAGGAAGACCTTCCATTACCTTCCATGTAGCAGACTTGACATTGACAGTACGGCCCCGGCTCGTGAGCGTGCACTTCATTCGAAGGAAGAAGCTGCGCTCTGTGTTTGGTTCCTTTGTCTTTTTGGAGCCTGAAATGAAGAAAGTCCATTGAGAAGATGAGATCTTTCACCATTTACTGAAACGTTTCTATTTTCTATTAGTGATTAGAATTGAAAGTGCCTGTCGATTAATGTTTTTGTTTTGTTTTACTCTGTTTCATTTAAGATGCTTCATTGTCTCCGAAAATGAAATGCCCAAAGCCCACTGATGAAGCCCACCCATTTATTTTCTCTACCACTTGAGGGTTGTGAGGAACTTAAGCCTCTCTCAGATGGCACACTACATCCTGGACTGGCCACCAGTCACTCAACGGGCTATGCAAAGAAATACTGTATGCATGCTAAAATGTCTTGAGATGAAATGTAATATCAAAGGCATTTGTGTTGCAACATAGGAATGGAATGGTGATAGAGCATATCCTTCCGGTATTCAAAAGGAAAATTCACAGGCATTTGACTCTTGTGAGTTAGGATGGTAAAATTTTGCGTACCTGTTCTGTGGACCAGCATTTCCCTCAACTCGTCCTGGTCACAGGGATGTGTGAAATCAAACACGCTGTGCCCAGTCAGGTCAAACTGCAGAAGTCAGAGACAGAGTGCGAAGACATTTCACATCAGCATTTCATGCAGTGTTAACTTGATGTCCTCTAACCTTCTTTATCGAGAAGTATCAGTACTTCATTGCTTCTAAAAATACTAACACAAGTGAAGTGGAGAGGAAACCGTCTGAGTCTTAACGCTGACACTTTCGATTCAGACTTACCTGTGCCAGGCCGAGGCACTTGTTAACATTCTCCGAGAGATAAATCATGTCGCCATCTTCTGACAGCACCATTAGAAAGCCCTCCAGAGCTTTTAAGTAGGGGCTGTTCAACTGTGTATCCAACTCACTCTCCTCCTCTGGCTTCGGCTCATCTGGAGGGACAGAAAAGCAAAGTGTGAAATTAAAGCTTAAATGAGCCACGGTTTTCAAGGGCGCATCATGTCTGACGGTCTGAAATATGAATGCTAGATAAGGTGGTAAATTAGTTCAGGTAATTTTGGCTTCATTTGGCTCTGTTACCATTGACAGTTCTTAATTTGGTGATCTTTCGGAAGGCTTCATCTCACAGGATTACTTATGTGTGTGCAATGTAAGTCTTCTGTATGTTTATTGATTTCCTATATCTTGGATGAAATTCCCACCCTGCGTCAAACACGCCACCATGATCACAGTCCCCAAGATAATTGCAGTAGTAACGGGACTGAATGACAACAGGCCTGTCGTTCTGACATCAATGGTCATCAATTCCTTTGACCACCTCATGCTGGACCACTTAAAGAGCCTCAGAGGAACCCATCTTGACCCCATGAAGTTTGCCTACTGAGCAACATGTCAGTATATGGTGCATTCAACATGGAAGTGTATTTATTCTGGAAAAACTCAGTGGCGCAAGGACCTACGCTAGGATCCTCTTCGTGAAATTCAGCTCTGCATCATCATCATGCATGAACTCCTCTCCTCGAAGTTCGGCATTTCCAACTGCCAGTGGATTTGCAGGTTCTTGTCGGGCGGGACGCAGCGGGTGAGGCTGAGTGAAACCACATCACCCACACGCGTCATCAGCACCAGGACCCGAAGGACGCATCCTTTCCCTGCTGTTCGTGTCCCTCCATGTTAACGACTGCACCTCAATGAGCCCAGCTCTCAACCTCTCAAAGTTTGCAGACGACACTTGAATGCTCAACACTTGAATTTTCTGACAATTGCTGTAAAATTGATGTCACCTGAAGACTGAAAGTTTGGATAGTTTTTGACCTTTGTGAGAATAAAAGGCTTATTGTACTGTATGTTTGGGAGGTTGCCATGAGCGCAGACTTTGATGTCTGCAGCTGGTGGCTGCAGGGGGACAGGTTCCAAAAATGTTAATCAGTGAGAGCATATCAAATTTGGATTTCAATTTTTTTGTTTGTTTGTTTGTTTTGCATCTACAATTTCCAATTGAAAATCATTTTGATAAAGATGGTGCTTTTTTTTATTAATTTAGTGAAAATAGCTCATTTGGAAATGCATAGATTCCAATTGACTGGCAACAATATGGTGGCCAATATGTTCGCCCTTTAATTCCTTCCACCGAGACCTCCTACAATGATAGCACTATTATCAGGCCGTATATGAAAGCAGCAACTGACCAGTGCCGAGCAGTTTTCTCATGCGCAGGTAGCTGATGGTGAGCCTCATGACGGAGGCCTTGTCGAGGCCGGAGCTGATGCTGTGCGGCAAAGGCAGCTGCTCAGCGAGCTCGTAGAACACCTCGGACTCCTTCCCGCGCCGGCATCGCGCCGCATCCCTTGACTTCTCCTTCCTTCGCTCCGAGCTCACCCTGCAGGGGACAGTTGTGGGGTAAGTCACTCTGGCCACATAATGCCTGTGAAGCATTGAGGTGCACGAGAAAACTACTCATCCCTTCACACGGGATCTACATTGCGAGAGAAAACAAAAGCAAACGGCTTCATCAGGATCACGGTCATCATACTCGATTGGCCTGCGAAGGAGTGTGCTCCGTCACTTTGATTGGTTGAGAAGAACGTTCACTCTCTCTCGGTGCAACAGATGGCCAAAGCGCAACACATATTTTGAGGCGAAATTAACAAGCTACAAAATTAGCCAAAAAACTGAAACCATTTCAAGAGACCACAAACAGTGACCACACATTTTTTTTATCTTGTTTTAATTAACTTTAATTAATAAAAATGCTGTTTCATGGCAGCACAGAAAAAAGGACACCAAAATAAATTCAAACGTTTATACTTAATTTGTTTCACAAAGTAAATGTCAATTTGACAAGCACATGCTGCTCATTTCCACAAGGTAATCTGAATCTCTTGAACACACACACACACACACACACACACACAGGAGTGGAAATTTTTAATTAAATGTTGATTCAATAAATCAATTAATCAAAAAAATAGACAGAATATTCAAATACTTGACAGTTGGAACCGCAGTGCTATGTCTTAAGAAGAAAATGAGGCATATGCAAAAAAATCTGTGGCTGCACACGTTCACAGTCAAAGCAGTGAGAACAACTAAAAATAGCTCTGCGTGATGGAACAGTCAGGTGATTGGGAGCGTGCACACAAACAGCCCTTCCTCAACTTTCACCTGCCATTTAGAGAGTCCCATGCTTGGACAATTCCTGATACCTACATCAAAGGCCACTGTTATTACGTCTGCAATATGTGAATTGCCATGTTATTTGGATAATTTGTGGACGCCACCTTCAGAGGTCCACCAGTTGAACAATTCGCCATTCTGAGTGGAGTCATCTTCTCCACATTGTTGAGAAACTAATTTCCCAAGCACCTTCCGAATACAATAAATACCGTTGACAAATTTACGTCACATTATCAGTAAGCCTCATAGGGTGCAGTCAGATTGTTGCGATATGTTTCTGACACTTCTGCTTCTTGTTTTATGTCAAAGACACTAAAGACTAAAATGAATTCAGCAAGGAATATGGATGGATATTAAAGAATCATTGTAATGTCATACATCGAGCAAAGCTTTGAGGTGATTTGAGGACGCGATATGAAACCAAACATTCTTTAGGCATATGGACTCTTATTTCCGATTTAGATCATACCAATAAACTTTGGCAAGTTTTGAAACAATCGCCGCATGATATTAGTGCAGGTACCGCCACGCCAATAGCTGCATTAGAAGAGGCCAACATTTTATCATTAAGAGAGAACTTTTTGAAAGGCAAGGAGAAATTTTCTAATTTTGTGGATCAATTTTTTTCCCCCACAGGTTGATGCAAAGGACATAGAGGTTACGCCACTGGTGTCAAAGTCAAGGCCCGGGGGCCAGATCTGGCCCTCCACATTATTTTATGTGGCCCGCAGGAGCAAATCATGTGTGTCAATTATAATGATTCTTGCTGAAATCTGTACCGAAATGTCAAATTGTCATGGGTAATAAATAACGTTGCGATTTTGCACTGGCCCTCCGAGGGAAGCTGTAACTCCCAAGTGGCCCGCGACTCATTTTGATACACCTGGGTTACGCTACTTGACATTTACACAGATAAAAATTCTGTCTTTCTCAGACTGACCACTGTGAACCTTTTCAAAACACAAAGATTTTTTGTTTCATAAGTAGAGTCTTCCATCCAATCAATGATTTATTACTCAACATTCTAAACGGTAAGATGCAGCATCATGGTTAATCTGCTTTTTGTCTTACTAAACTAAGAAAATAAATGCAGTTTAACCTATGATCGAGATAGACACTGCTTTCGCTCTCTATCAGAAAGACCAAGAAAGAAACAATCCCCAGCAGATATGAACACTTTCCCCAGGCGTGAGGCCAAAGTTATACAACAATACTCATGCACTTGGGGTCAGGCATGGCCAGCAGTCATCTGCAGTTCAACGCTACAAACCTCAACACATATGGTTTAGCTTCTCTTTAATATCCTTGTGTAATTTTCAAATACAGTATAAATAAATACTACGAGTGAATGAACATCATGTATGCCAGCCACTATAACATCATGTGAACCAGCGGACGGGAGATTAACAGTGAAAGAAAAGAGTACGCAGTGAAAATCCCTGCAACCAGTAACTGGATTTCGGAGGTATTTTTGTTTCGGGGGACTGACACTTCACTTGAGATATCACTCTCAGTCACTACCGTTTAATTTGACAGGAAAGAGTGTCTAATGTATGATTTAATGTGCTAATGCCCCACAACTACAAGCTCTGAAACGAGGAAGCTGAAAATGTGGCCAAGGACCACGTTGGTGACATTGTAGTAAACTAGACGCATAACACAACTAGAGATGACGCATTTCATTATGCAATTTTCTCCAATAAAAGCCAGACTGGACTGAAAAGAGCAATTTCATTGTGGTCAGGACCATTGTTGACGGATAAAAAAAAAAAAAGAAAAACGAATTAGCTGGCCCGAATTGCAGCCTGGGGAAAAACAAATAAAGAGGATTGACTCCAGAAAAGAAAGGGGTTAAAAAAAAAAAAAACTGAGTGACCGCCAGTACTCGGCATTCTAAACATGGTGCCAACATTCCACTCACTCAGTGTTCTGTTCACTGGCTGCAAGTGTTCCTTTAGAGCTTTTTTTTCTTTTAGAGTGCTGTCAAAAACAGCATCACAATACAATACAGTATTATGGCTACAGCTAGCTAGTATTCGAAAAGTTATCCCAGTGATTAGTCGAGTAATCAAATAAAATTCAATTTGGCATTAGCAAACATTACAATACCATCCCCAAGGTCGGCACTAGGTCATGAAATATTTTAACTCAACACTATATAGCGGCTATATAGTATATATGCTATAGTATAGCATATATACTATATATAGTATATGCTATAGTATAGCATATATACTATACATGCTATACATATATATATATAGCATCTGTGACTCTGAATAATAATAATAATAATAATAATAATAATACATTTATAAGCACCTTTCACAACACTCAAGGACACTTTACAATCAAGGACAAAAGAAAGAAAAATAAAACCACAGATAAAATTATAAATAATAAAAGAAGAGATCAATTTAAATTGTGTATGCATGCGTGTGGGTTTAAATGGCAGGGCCAGGTGAGTGACATGGGCGTCCTCAGTATGAAAGTACAGCTGGCTGATAGGCATTTTTAAGGTGTACTTTTACCTTTGCTGTGGACTTAAGCAACATTGTATTACAGTACTAATTGAGTAGTAGTGTCTTTTCACCGCAGTTTCAACATTCCGGAGGAGATCTATCTGTTCGTTATCTATTATTGCAGCTTTATTGCTAATATAAAAAAGTGGTGAGCGACAAGGTCCAGTCGCACGTTTTGCAACTTTCTCAACCCTTGTCACTTCAGACGGTGAAGCGATGAATAATCTCAAAAGCTTTGATCCATATCAGTACCTGTTTAGAAGGCTGGTGGTGAAAACAGTAGTCTCATGCCTATTTACTGCACATGAAACCCTTCGGTGTTTTGCTTCCTACTTATATCTGTGATTGAATGCACTCCCTCCTCCTCAGCCGCAACATAATTTTACAGTCATTTGGATTGGATGTTTCTTTTTTTTTGTTTTTTACTTGTGCACATATGCACAGATAAGTTGCTATTATGGTTTTTTTTTATTGTATTAAAATTTCCAAGAGGAAATACATATAATTTAAGTTCATAAGTACCGTACTTTACTTTCTCAGTGTCATGTTTGTTTGTTTGATTGACTCCATATGCACCGTTAAGCTATGTGCACATTTTCATGCAAAAGGGTCGCAATTTAACGATGAGATTCTTAACAGTGTCCAGCCCGACACCGTAATGTAAAATTGCACATTATTCAAGCAATGTTCGCCCCTCCCCCCCCCAGAAAAAGAGTCTGGTGGCACATGAAATCATCACTGAGTAACAACAAGTCAAGTCAAGTACATTGTCCAACCACAGTAGTGTTGTTCAGAAGTTGTGTAATTTCGGATTTCCCGAAGGCCTTAAATGCAGACATTCCAGTCCGAGTAGTGATTGAATGAATATATGGATGTTTGTGCATTGTCGTCGCACACGCACACATGTACAGAGCAACTGACTTAATAGGGACAACCTGCCCAAGAAAAATGAAAACAATGGTTAGGGGAGTCACAGGGTGGGGAGAGCGGAAGCACGCAAGAGTGAGAGTTCATTCAAACACTTAGGCTGATGGTTGCGGCACAGTTCAGTGCTAGTTTCATATTGTTTTGGCATATTGCGACCAACACTACAACAACATTTGTTTTCAAATAAGACTTTGGTTATGGCTCAATACTCATCTTGTTTCCTTCACCCAGGCTAAGGCAGCGAATGCTACATCAACATCGGTGGCTATTGTAGGAGCATTATCCATCCACTTAATAATTTGCTTTTGACAGAAGAGTAATACAATGTAAGGGATATTGTATCTTTGGCATAGTTGCAATGTCAAGTTTACTCTTGCACCTAAAATATGAACACGCTCCGAATAAAAGTGTCCTGTGATTTCCAGTTAGGAAGCAAATATCATCCGGCAAGGATTGATTGTCTAGCTCACCAAACTGTGCACAGTCTTGGATCGGTTATAAAAGGCATGAAGTGGACTCCAGCAGTAGAAAAAAATCCCCTGCTACACAAATTTAGCAACTACTTCTGACGTCAATCCTTGGTGATTAAGAGATGAGCCGGGAATACTATGCAACATACCACTGGGCAACATAACTTGCATCAAACCTGAGTACAACTATGAAGAAGCAAATAACCGACAATGAAGGGGAAAAGGAGCCATATACCCCCGTTCAAATTCCAGATTTTTGTGATGTGAAAAACTGAGACTAAGGTTTTCTTTTCCTGTTTTCCCAACATTAACGCGATTTATAACCTCTACAATGCAATGAGGTGTTGGGATTGTAAAAACAAAAAAAATACTTATCTTGGTCTCATTATATGCAGCATAAAACCTGGCATTTTAACAATAGTGTTTAGACTTTTACAGCCACTGTAGTTGGCAAACTACACACACTAGATTATCAGACAAGTAACTCAACCTACACGGGACAATGTGCCAAATTTCAATTTGGCAGCAGGTAAGCAAATTAAAACCACAGGGGATTGGGCTCTAACAACATCGCTGTTAATTTTTATTTAAGGGACAAAATACTACATGATATCACTGCTACTTTACTTCAACATGTAAATGGCAAACACACAAAAATGACATCAAGTACAGCATGCAAAGCTCTTGATTCCTTTGTTGATTGGTTGGTCACTAAAATAGAATGTTAAAGGAGTAACTACAAAGCTACAATTGGCGTTTCAAATATTATCATGGACAACGTGTCTGCTTGGTTTCAGATGTGTGTTCTAACAATTTTTTTACGGCTGACGCCTGTCAATATTTAACTTACTGCGTTCTTACTACTGTTGACGTGTTTACACTAAGTGCCTGGCACAGTAATAACCCAGCGCGACCCTATGACGTTACCAGACGACTACTTATACATATTTAACAAGAACCACAACACAGCAATGCTCACCAGAGATAAGGTCCACCAATCGCTACAACGTCAAACCTTGACAGCAGTTATTACTGTGATAAAACGTGTCAGGAAAAGTCTCGTCGACCTAAAAAATAAACAAACTCTAAAGCGATTCTTTACAAATTATATCGACGTATTCGAGAAGAAATTGTTTACATTCTGGGAAATAAAGTAAACCCGACCAACAAAGGGGCGTCAGAAGCTCGCTAGCTAGTCAAGTTAGCCACTAGCTATCAAATACATTATGTCGTCGTAAACGCAGGAAGAATACACGTAAAATCGCGCTAATTCTAGTGTTCAAAAAACCGCGCACGTATTTTGACAAACGGCCGTGTATAGCGTTAAGCGATCGTATAAATTACCTTTTCTTTTCAGGTACAATTCCCGTGTCCATTTCAGGACCAAAACACCCGAGTTGTGTCGCTCGATCCGTGTCAAGCTGTCTCTGTAGCCGTCGACGAATGACGCCAAACACCAACAGATTCTCGCCGATGTGGGTTCCTCGCTCCTTGAGTGTTGTTCGTATGAGCTACCGGCGTGTTTATTTTGTGAGGAAACAAGTCTTCTCGCCGTTTATAGGCAGGCCATTCGTCCGTCCAAAACTGGCAGCGTTGCCACGCTGGAAAACTGGAAACTCGAACTACATGAACGCAGGATTACTGACTTCAGTGTAGGCCGCGGGGACGCGCAATCACATGAGCAGCCCCCCGTGGACGCGCCCTCAGACCCTGAAATTGCTTTTTTCCCCTTTGGCCTCCCATTTTGATGACAAATTCCAAATATAATGGGTGGGGGGCGGTGGAGTTTATGATTTTGTTGATATGTGTTGCTCACAACCGTGAAAACATTTCGTTTTATCACGGACTATATTTTTAAAGTAGCAATTGTGCTCCGAAATTGTGTCTTTCAAGGTACCTGCAAGCGACCTAAATGAGTTTTCTCTGCTGGGTCTCTGGGTTTAGAGATAAGGTGAGAAGCTCGGTCATCCAGGAGGAGGCTCAGAGTCAGCCGCTTCTCCTCCACGTAGAGAGGAGCCAGATGAGGTGGCTCGGGCATCTGATTAGGATGCCTCCTAGACGCTAGGTGTCCTGCTGAGGTGTTCCGGGCATGTCCCTGTTGTGTTCAATAAAATGCATGGAGTCGGACTCTGTGCTCACTGCCGTTTATTGTCATTAAACACCTTTTATATCAATGCTTTTGGCAACTACCCACTTTTACATGTCACAGTCCCACCAGCAGGAGGCCCCAGGGATGACCCAGAACACGCTAGAGAGATTATGCCTCCCAGCTGGCCTGGGAATGCCTCAGGATACGGGAAGAGCTGGAAGAAGTGGCTGGGGAGAGGGAAGTCTGGGCTTCCCTGCTAAGGTTGCTACCCCCGTGACCCGGCCCCGGATAAGCGCTAGAAAATGGATGAACGTACCTGCAATCTTGTTACTAAAATCGTTGAATCCATTGCAGAGGAAAGGAAAAGTGACAACAACAACAACAACCCCTCACTACAAGTTGTTGGGGGGGGGGATAAATCTCCAACAGGCATTAAAAAGAACGGGGGTCAACTCCCCCCAAAAAACAAATAATATTGAAACAAATATGCAAATATGTGAATCCGCAAGTACTGTATGTGGGATCCATTGTAGTTAAAATTTGCTCTTGACCAGTGAGTACACATGTAGCAGCTCACACAGCTAGTATGTATTCTCCAAAACATCCGCATTGATTTGCAACCCTACTATTTTAATTTAAATACAGCATTACACAAAGTTAATTTTTATTCAACTACAACTTTATTCATTCATTCATTCATCTTCTGTACCGCTTGATCCTCACTAGGGTCGCGGGGGGTGCTGGAGCCCATTCCAGCCGTCTCCGGGCAGTAGGCGGGGGACACCCTGAATCGGTTGCCAGCCAATCGCAGGGCACACATAGACGAACAACCATCCACGCTCACACTCACACCTAGGGACAATTTAGAGTTCAATCAGCCTGCCATGCATATTTTTGGAATGTGGGAGGAAACCGGAGCACCCGGAGAAAACCCACGCAGGCCCGGGGAGAACATGCAAACTCCACACAGGGAGGCCGGAGCTGGAATCGAACCCGGTACCTCTGCACTGTGAAGCCGACGTGCTAACCACTGGACTACCGGGCCGCCCACTACAACTTTATTTAATTGCAAATCATTTATTCAGCAATAATGTTTTGCGCCAAACAGAAAAATATGGAATAAGACAAAATATCTCTTATCCAATTTCTCGAAGTTGTTGGTGCTTAAATTATCATCCAATTCTCGAATGATTCATAAGTTTTTCATGTTGCCTTTTCCATGGTTGTTTAAAAAAAATAATTAAAAAAAAAGCAAACAAACCTCAAACTCGGTACACAAATTTAAAATGTGTTTTAATGAGGATAAATAACACGCCAAAGTGCTGTATTTTATGAAAACATACAGCAAAATAATTCAATAAAATGTGAAGAATTAAACGGTTTTTGCTACATTTTACACTTCAGTAGACATTTTGGTGTTCCCCCTGCTGTGCCTTCCTTGGCCACTTGGGGGCAGTGTGATTATGGAGAGCGACACATGAAGAAGAGTTTTATGACTCAGTCAGCTGAAGTAATATTGGTCGTTTTTCACAACAAATAAGAACTATAGACCCGTTAGTATTGTTTTGTGGTATGTGTCCATGTTTTGCACATTAAATAGCCTTTTTTCAGGCAATGTTGTGTTTTTGAAAGTCATTCTCGAACTGCCAAACCGCTGCTTGTTGTGACATGAGTCGTTTGGTTGTGTTTACTGCCTGCATCTATAATTTGTGCTTGCTTTTCAAAGCAATAAATATCTAAAAAAAAAAAGCTCATATCTCCCAAAATGTGTATTTTGCTTATATCTCAAGGCATCACGATGTAGTTCAAAGGTCCGTATCGTAGCATATGACCAAAGGTACAATGAGATAATTTATCCCTGAATCATTTTAGCCAATTTATTTTCAAAATGCATATACAACTGGCATCTCTTTGCATTAATCATTGCCCAAGAAGTAGTTTTCAGTTTCTAAAAAGATTGGTGACCCCTGGTTTTAAACCCACTGTGTTTTTTCTAGGATGTTTTTCACATATTGCCTTTAAATGCTTTGTTGTGGATCAGGAAAAGGAAGACAGGCGCCCCTGCCTCCCCTTTAACCTTGCATCCCTTTCTGACTGTGGGAAAATAGAGCAGCAGATTGCTGTGCTCCATGTATAGTCGTAAGTGTTCAGGATTTATTTTTACATGTTTGACCACACCAAAAACTACTCACTGGCTATGGTATGCATGTCAATGATTGCAAAACAAATGGTTTACTCATTAAAAGGTCCTTACCTGACTAGGCTAACACTGAATATGTCCTGCAATTGTTAGAATTTTTCCAATACTGTAGCCCTGATTTTTTTTTTTAATGAGTGCAGTTCAATACAAAAATGTTCTTTCTTTGGTTTTAAAATAAAATATTTTCTATATTGATTATTTCACCTTTTTTAGATTTCCCAACTTGGTAACAAAATGCAAGCCGTGTGAAAAGTCATTAATTAGTGGAGTCATTTTCTTAATTTGAAAGTTTTGAAACAAAAAAAAAAACCTTCTCTACATCGTGTTCCAAATAATTCTGCATAGAGGATTTGAGACAGGTTTGACAATTTGTTTTTCAAACACATAGGGTAAATGCTTACGGAGGTTGTTCCACATAATTAAGTCAGGTTTGAAGAAGGATCTTTCTGTTGTTCGTAAAACATGGACCCGTCCAATACCTTCGCAAAAGGAATGAAAACACTGAACATATTAGGAAAACGTGAGATAAGTGATGGAAAAAAACATGAAAAATGTAAAAAATGTGCCTCAGAGCATATTTACCTGTGCAACTGGCTTTGAGCTGGCCCCCAGAGTGGTGTTCCACAGCCTCATAGGAGACCTTAGCTGAGTTATCAGAGAACATAATGTTTACTCTCCTGGCCTCGACCTCTCTCATGTAAAGCTAAAGCTGTGAGTCTTTGCTTGGCGCTCTCAAGTGCCTCATCTGTGGACCTCTTGTATTTCTACAAGAGGTTTCTTTTTTTTTGTTCCAGTCTCTATTTGTAGGGGGCAATGCACGTGGGGCTGCCCTAATTCAATCAAATGGTACACACAGACATGCTGGCAGCCATGAGTTCATCTCAGTAATGACATTTGAGACAAGGCTCTTAAATCTCTCCTCCCATTTCTACATTACCTGAGGAAAGCTGCCAAACTGGGCCGCCTTAATGGCTAAACAAACCACCAGGCCATTTCATCTTGGGTTTCATTCATTCAACTACCCTGTATTCACCATCATGGGCACAACACAATGTCCTGAATATTAGTAGGCTGTCGAGGCCTTCGGACCAAGACATGACACCTTGGATAAAATTGATTTTTATGGCCAATCTCAGAAAACCAACATTGTAGCTTGAAAGTTACAGCATTTAAAACGAGTAGATCTTGCTGAGTTAAGGTCAATAAGTGTCAATGAAGAGCGTCGATTCTGAGATAGTTAAACCTCATTGTGTGCTAATGGGTATTTCTTTATTATATAGTAAGTGGTGCAAAATGTGGTCACTTGTGAACAGTTTCACTCCGCTCCGAATAAACAGGTAAGTTGTCAGACAATTGCCACATAGTAGGGGGTCGAAGATAAACAAATGCAGGCTTCCTCCTTCAAGCTAACAGGAAGTACAGTTGTGCTCTTAAGGGAGGTACATTCCACATCGGCGGCAGTTTCATCATGGGGTAGCAGAATTGTTTAAGATTCTGCCATTGAAGAAGAAAGACTCTTTCTTTTTTGTTTAAAAAGTTGATTTTTGTATCGCCTATAAAGGAGCCTATGCTCTTCAAGGCACCACGCAAAGGCATCATTCACCCCTGTCATGTCTTCCGGTTTGGATCAAAAGTGACGGTAATGACATAGTGTTTCCTGTTTATTCTTCACTAGTTCCCAGTCAACACCCCCGATGATTAGCCTGTTGCTTTAGTCTAGGACTGTACAAAGGAGTTCTAATTTACAGGTTTGTAAAAGGGCCTACAGTGGGCTCCCAGATACTGAATGGATGCCAAATACCACTTTTTTCTTCTTTTTTATGGGAGGAATGAAACTGAGAACGGGTAGGAGCCACAAATAAATGACTGCAACCGTAAAGCGACAAGAAAAATAAGAAATAATTCAGTAGTTGCCGACGAGTTCAATAATATCACTAGCATTCATCCTGAGTGAATATACGAATGTATGTCAACATTTTTAAAAGTTCAGAGGTTGTAGAATGACTCACATGAGCTTTTACCACAAATGAAATCTTGCATCATCCTCAACATGATCGGTAGAGTTTGGAGGGGTGACATGAGTTCGCTAGACTGTGACTGATAAGAAAAACAAAAACAAATACTGTCTCAGTCTACATTTAACAACATAATATCTTCCCACTTGCACCGTATAGAGTGCCAACTTTAAGCTTCATTCTTCAATACAAGATTTTATTTTTATTTATCTAGTGGGAGTGGCTTAGTGGGGGGAAAAAAAAATCGCCCCCAGGGTGGTGTGTGTCACAGGAAATAAATGATTCTACACACTCAGCCAGTTTGTCATTCAGTAAATTGCTGGAAGTAAAAAAAGAGATGAAGTACCAAGTCAACCATAATATGAGCTATTCCAACGGTAGAAAACTACATACATAAAGTTTGGCCAAAAAAAAAATGTTCAAGTCCATCACGACATATTGTAGTCAGTCCAAGCAAAATGTCATTTGAGAAGCGTGTCCCGTGTCTGACTGACTCCAATCTATTTTACGCTCTCATGCCTGTGGGGAATGTAACAGAGTCATACTGTAAACTGTCTTGGACATAGACCATCTTGGACATAGACAGAGAGCACAGGCTGATTAGCAAATCAGCACAGACGCTCTTAGTTTTCCAGCATTTCGGGTGAAGTGTATGAAAAGTCTTCAAACTCATCCTGATTGTTGGAGGACAGAGAGGAGTCATCGATTGGCGTGAGGGTGGGCTCTTCTCTCGTAAAGTCCGGGTCAAAGTTGTTGACGTCTTCTGGTGTTTTCTGAGAGAGACAAAAGGTATATGTCGAGATGAGATGATCACAAAGACTGCATCGCATCTGCTTGGTATTTATAGAGGAGGATGTGTGGCGTACGATCTTGGGCTTGAAAGGTGGCTCGATGGCTCTACGATTCAGCATCTCCCAGTCAATGTTTCTGAAAAAGGCATGGCTGGTCACAGCAATTTCGCCACCCTCCGATGGCACACAACCCAGGCGCTGGAGTGGGTTTTTGGTCAGGAGCTATGGATTGAAGAAATGGAGATGAACTTGGAAAAAAAAACGTGTCATCCCACTAAATGATACTAGCTAATGAGTGTCAAACACAAGGCCCGGGGGCCAGATATGGCCCGAAACATCATTCTTTGTGGCCCGCGAAAGCAAATCAAACATGTCAACTTCTATGCGAATTGCTAAAATCTGGACCAAAATAAGAGAGATATTGTTAGCATTTGCTTGTTACCAAACCCCTCATTACAGAAGTTGACTTATTCATATGGTTTAACAGTCATAACGGCCCTCCAAGGGAAATAGTGGCGACAACGTGGCCAACGACAAAAATGAATTTGACACCCCTGTACGACGTCATAAAGAAAAGGGAACTTGAAATTGTGATCGATCGACGACATTATGAGAAAGTATCTCTCCCTCACTACAGCAAGTCAAGTCAAGTCAACAGTATTTATAGAGCACTTTCAAACAGCCATCGCTGCATAGAAAGTGCTGTACATGGAGCAATTTAACATGCACAATAAACAGTAAGACAAATCGGTAATAAAGGCGGTAGAAAGCACAAAACAGTAAAATCAAGAACAAATCTAAGTCATGCTGAGTTGAATGCCAAAGAATACAAGTGAGTTTTGAGGAGGGTTTTGAAGATGGGCAGCGAGGAGGCTTGCCGAATGTTCAGTGGGAGGTCATTCCAGAGAGAGGGACCAGCAACAGAAAAAGCTCGATCCCCTGTGAGCCTCAGTTTAGTTCTTGGTACTTCTAATAATGTCTGGTCCACAGACCTGAGGCGCTGGGCAGGTGTGGAGGGGCGGATGAGCTCAGAGAGGTAAGGTGGCGCGAGATTATTCAGAGATTCAGCACATCGATTTCAGAGGGTGAACTGAAGCCCATGCAAGTCGACATTCAGTAAGTAAGGCCTCACCTCCGAACTCACAAAAACACACCCAGATTTCTTTTTCTTGGCACAACACGCAACGCACCAGTTGAGAAAAGTTCAGCTTGTTTTAACAGTAGTGCAACCGTTCCAGCTTCCTGGTGTTGTACACAAAGAAACAATCAAAGCGTAAATCACGGGTCCAGCTCTGACAGCTGCTCCGGGGTGTGGCCAAAAATGAAAGACAAATGTGTTTTGACTCGCCTTCAGCAAGAGAGCGAATAAGCAAATGTATTTTGGGGACAAGGTGCACATCTTAAGGCTGGCAATGACATTTAGACTTGGCCAACAAAACAAATGAGCCTTTCACTCCCCGGTGACAGCCACGAGATAAACACCAAGTCACTAGACAGATGAAGAAGACTTCCCAAATCAATCGGCTTAGTGGCTTTCAACGGAGAGCTCTCATGCCCTCTCATGAATCTAGAATAGGGCTGCCTGCAACTAACGATCAACAATTTAATAATCAATTAATCTGTCGATGATTTTGTTGATAAGTCAATGAATCGGATTTTAAAAAAAAACATGTTTCCATTTCCAACCCTTTATTCAAAAATAGAAGACTCTTTCAAATTAACAGTGCGGAAAATGAATGCACTAATTCATTAGGATAGTGACAGGTTTGCTCTGTAACATGTCAGAAAACAGGCAAAAATGTTGATCACTGTTTTCCAAAGTAAATGCAAATGTTTTATTTTGATTCAAAAATCCATGTAAAGCAGTGGTCACCAACATGGTGCCCGCGGGCACCAGGTAGCCCGTGAAGACCACTTGAGTAGCCCGCCAGTGCCTGGACATTGTGATTTGCTAGTAGAAATTATGATTTAAAAATGCAAACATTGGCAGTACTGTGAGACATTTCGAAACACGATCAAAGTCTGACAATTTAAATCATCAAGTATTAAAAATAACACATCCTCATATTATTGAAGGTATTTTGGACAAATATGTTATTTCAGACGTGTATCAATTTGGTAGCCCTTCACACAATCGGTACACATGAAGTTGCTCTCACCCTCAAAAATGTTGGTGACACCTGATGTAAAGTAACTGATAGTTCCAAATATGAACCGAATTAAGTCATTTTTAGATTGTGGATTCCATGAAGATGCTGCATAGATAATATTCTCTCCAGCACATCTTCATGCTAGTTAAAAAAAGAACTTCCAGTTACTTGAATAAAGTGAGTTTTTATCACAAACTTATCCTGTAAATATCAGCAGTACCCCTCATAGATCCAATAGAATAACAGGAACTGTTTGAACCTGTTCACGGAAACAAGGAGAACCTTGCGGCGATCGTCTGTCATTATAAATGGAGCAGCACGTTCAAAATCCGCTCACACTTCGAGGACCTTTCATGTAACATGTGACACACAAATGAGCTTAGCTTAGCTTAGCTTCGTCAAGCATGTTGGCGTAACAACATGGGTTAGTGAAGCAGCACAGCCAATGACAGGGGACGTGCCCACGTTGTTGTATTTATAGCCAGTTCGCTGAGACAGGGCATTGGACCATGGCTTAATATAGTTATGCAAAAAGTGGTCCAAACAGCTGGCCGGAAAAGCGTTTGTAAGCCTGCAGTGAGTGTCTCAGTCAGTCTGAAGCGTGACAAATAATCAACCAAACAAAGCAGAACGTAGCCCATTTCGATTCTGGTTCTGCAAGAGCTACTTAGGAATGTGGCAAATTGATCATTTTGTTAATGATCGGGGCTTAATGTCTTTTTCTGCGCGATGGGGGACACAAACCAAGTGAGAAATGGATTTTCTCTATCATTAGTTCAGCGTGGAAAAAACATCCAAGTCCAACAGATGCAATCGGAGCAGATTTCATGGCTGCCAAGGACGGAAAGTGACTCACATCCCGAATTAAGTCAATGTTCCTTTTTAAAGAATATAAACAGTAAATAGAGAGACTCACAGCTTTGAGGATATTCACGGACTCGACACTGAGCCAAGCGGCATAAGCAATCTCTTCATGGAGGATGGCCTCAAAGAGGTCATCTTCATTTTCGGCCTCAAAGGGCGCGTGGCCTTGCAGCATCTCGTACAGTAGCACTCCGAGCGCCCACCAATCAACAGAGGCGCCGTACACCATTTCCTGAAGGATCTGTGAAACAATGCCACATGTCGGCAGACAACATTCATGATCACGGCCAAGGGAGTCTTCCAGGAAATGTGAACTACATGAGGTCCAGCAGTGGGATGTTTGGTCTATTCTTGTGATGTGGAACTATTAAATGGATCCCTCGCCATTGCTTTTGTGCGTATGTGTTTGTGTGTGCAATTTGCCAGAAGTGGCAAAGGAACTTATTCAACACCTTTTCTTAGTAATTACATTTTACTGTACCGGTAATTACATTTTCAAGCCGCTTATCAACACACGGGAAACAGGATGTTCCTGGCATCAGTGAGGTAATGAGTTGAGTTACTACATTAGGTTTCATGCACATAGTACATATTCATAAACCCTTGTTTGTTTTGCACACAGTTCATAGGCAACCGGCGAACTCCTTAAATGAGGAAACGAGTGTTGTTGGAGTAGTAGTAGTAGTATTAGTCTTTTCAAATGGTGACAATGGTGACCACCATACCCAAGTACGGTAACATGCTGGTGCCGATGACATGCTGATCATACAGTATTGCATTATGCTCAATAATGTACATACTTGCAGAGTGAGAAAAAAATCAACAAATGGGCATTTGGATAAACTGAGTTGATTGACCATAGGCAAAATTAACAACAAATTTCTTGTCAGTGGATTTTTGGTCGGTGCATCTACGTAATAGAAGAGTGATAAGAGTCTCAGGCATGAGTAGATTGTGCTGGTTTGTGGCGAACAATTGTAAGAATAGGCTCGAAAGGTCAATATCCTAGCAGCTCAGTCTCAGTGCCCTCACAATGTTTTGAATGTGGACTTTGTCTTGAAGTTCTTCCAGTAGCTATAAAACGACCAAACACTCCTTTGTCATGGGCACACAATGTATTGTGGCCCAGCAACATGACTATTTTTCATGTCAGATCTTCTAGTAAGCATTTTTTCATGTTTCAAGTGTTTCTTTTGTTTGTTTTTTAATGCATGACATTTTAGGGTAATGGGCCAGGCAAGAATATTCTCTTGTCATGAAGGCCAAACATGCTTAGGTTAAGGAAAATTCCACCAAATAGATATGAACTCCAGCAGTGTTGAAAATGTGACTCCAAGCCAAGGTTTGCTGGCTTCCAGTTAGTCACGAGGGAGTCTGTCTGTGCTGGGAACGGGGAGGGGCCTTCCATATGACCATATGAGCGCATGTGGGTTATAAGAAGGCATCAAGCATGTCTGCCTTTCTGTCGTTTAAAAAGTTTGATAAGTCTGAACTGACCTCTGGGGCAATGTAATCAGGAGTACCGCAGAAGGTTCTCGCTCCGATGCCTTCAAATATGCCTTCTTTACACATGCCAAAGTCTGCCAGTTTACAGTGGCCGTCCTTGTCAAGGAGAACATTATCCAGCTTGAGATCCCTGAAAGGCAACACAAACAAACTGACAATTGAAAATCACAGTAATTGCATTGTGACATGATCATCTTTCTCCTGGAGATAGATCAATGGGTTGCGAGCGAGTGGCTGCAAGCCAGCCAGTGATCAAGATCCAGACAATTAGTCAAAATCTGTAGGGGGGAGGAAAGATTGTTTGAGGGCCAATTGTCATGTGAGAGAAACATTTGTCATGCGTATGAGCGGCATACAGACAGCGAAGAAGAGGAAAGGAACATTCTGTTGACCGATTGCCCCATTGGAGAATGATCAAATAAAGTGTCATGCACTGTGCTATAAATTATAGAAAAGCTTGATAAACAGCGTTAGAATTTTACTGCACATAACTTACTTACACATAGATTTCTGCAGAATTGAACTATCCTGGGGTCAGCAGCATTTTGTAAGGTGAAAACGTCAGTGAACAAAGCTGTCAAGAAGTCCCATTACAAGAGAACAATGCTTCGTTTTTGATTGACACTGTGAGAGAAGTATTGATTTAACATTGTTCTTTTGTGAAATTCTCAATATTTTTATGAGTGATAGAACTGGAGTGCATCATACAGAAAGGTGTTACAAATAACTGATGTATGTAGGTATGTAGGTTCTGCTACGATATTCTCTCTGTTCTCTGTCTGATGCAGTGCACTTAAAGGAAGATTAAGAACTGTTGAAGTGCAATAAACACTCGCCAGGAAACGGCACGATATGCTCACTGCGCAAAAAGCAACCTAATTGATTATTTGAAAGTTACATGTAAATTGAACGAAAAGACTTCCAGTTACCAGACCGAGCTAGCTGAGATTGATCTGGCTTTTTTTTTCAGCTTGCAAGATCCAACATGAAGCTGCACTAAATAACCAAATTTCCAAACAACAGTGACTAAGAACATGACACAGAAACTGAGCTTTTTCTTTCCAGACGGTGAGTTTTTTTTCCCTCCGTCACTAAGCAGCAGTTTAAAGCGTTGGAACATTGTAAACTGTTTCAGTTGAGTTCAGTATTTGCAAGAAAAACCACAAACAGGATTCCTATCATCCAAGAGAATACAATAGCTGAAGCTACAGCAGTTACGAGAGAAACTTCACATGACACAACATCATAGACCGATAGTGCTCGAGTGTTCTTCTTATCCTGCTTGATGTGTGTTATTGCGGTTGTAGCATGCAATATTGTGTGAGCCCTCTGCAACCAACAGGCATGCTATAACATGCACTTATGGCTGACACGGGACACATTAGCCTGATAAATATAACTCAGGTTTGACAGAGTACATGATGCCCTTCATCATCAAGTCGTGGCATGGAGCCCTCAGCAAGTGTTGGGTGGGGTTGACCATATTCAGTGAGTACATGGAAAACAAAGAGGAGGCTGAGGGTAAGCTCAATATGACCCCCACACAGTAACATGCATCAGGGGTGATTTTTACCCCAAATTAATTTACAGAAAGATATTTCAAGAGCACAAAATTGAAAGATGTAAGAGTCGGAATTTACATAAGAGAAGGGAGGCCCGGTGGGTGACTGGTTAGCACGTCCGGCTCTCAGCGCAGATGTGCAGTGTTCGATTCTGGCTCCGGCCTTCCTGTGTGGAGTTTACATGTTCTCACGGTGCTTGTGTGGGTTTTCTCCGGGTATTCCAATTTCCTCCCACATTCCAAAAACATGCAAAGCAGGTTGATTGGACACTCCAAATTGTCCCTGGGTGTGATTATGACCGAAAATGCTCGTTTGTCTATATGTGCCCTGCGATTGGCTGGCAACTGGTTCAGGGTGTCCCCCGCCTACTGCCCAACGACACCTGGGATAGGCTCCAGCATGCCCTTGTGAGGATAGGCGGATTAGAAAATGGATGCATGGATGTAACAGAAGACAAGGCACTGTGTTGTACAAAGTAAAAAAAAAACTGCATGTGGGTTATTCATCAACATTCTGGGAATATTCGTTCGCAGAATAATTATGTATTCCCTGTCGCTGTGTATTTGCTCATTCCTATTCGTTTCCATTTAGTCATTCCTATAAGTTTTATGGATGTATGTGGAATTGTTTTGTGTGTGTGAGTGTGTGTGTGTGTGTGTCATTCATACCGATAGATGATGCCTTTGTCATGCAGGAACATGAGAGCCGAGGTGATCTCCGCGGTGTAGAAACATGCCCGGAACTCATCAAATCTTCTGGACTTCTGAATGTGGAACATCAGATCCCCACCATTGACAAACTCCATCACGAAGAACAGACGGTCCTGGATATGAGATGAGGATATAACATATTTGTGTACATACACTTATAGTTGCAGACCCAGTGGCCCCAGAGAAACGCTCGTGTTATCAGTCATGACTTGTCTCGAGGCCAAGCTCACTTCAAGGACATGGCGGGCACCTCATACACTTCACGCGGCTGTAATGGCTTGCTGGAGGACTAAATGTGGTTTGAAGTTAGTGGGGTGGAAAAATATTGATCAAATCCATAAATCTTTCTTTCTCATTACAGGCTTTGGTAGGTACGTAGCGCTGAAATACAAGGATGTGATTCACGGGACTGGCTGTAACGCTTCATTAGTTTGGTCAGACAGGCAGCAAAAGGAGTGCACTGCTGAAAACCGGAGTGGTCTGCAGTTCTACATTTAATAATGCATTGGACCAACTTTTTTTCAGTTGTCTCTTGTTCTTAAAACTTTATTTTTACAGTGGTTGCATGATGTAAACGCACTTCACACACACACAATGTGTCATTAGCGGGCATATTGGTGCTGTATCACATTTTGGCGTCTTGATCTTGATGAGCTCCCTTACTAACGAGCGACAACCGTCAAAAAAAAAAAAGAAAAGAAAAGTTTAAAAACTGGAGGAGGCAGATGTTACTTCCCACCACAATTTCCTGTCATGTTCTTCAAATTTCACTTGAACACACACAGCAAACTTTCCAGTGTTGGTTTAAAACAATACATGACGTGGTGGAACAAAAGTCACTTGACCGCACCGTTAATAGGTTCAAGGGAGAGGCCTCGTTGTTAATGCTGGTCTTCGCGCTGCTCTATTTTAAACCTGAGTGAAGTAGGACAGTTGAAGCTCAAACATTGAAAAGAAGATTAAGATTGCCAGGGGTGGAAAAAGAGCCAAGTATACCGTCTCCTCTGCTGCCCTCTGCTGAACAA
Source organism: Hippocampus zosterae (assembly GCF_025434085.1). Taxonomy (NCBI): domain Eukaryota; kingdom Metazoa; phylum Chordata; class Actinopteri; order Syngnathiformes; family Syngnathidae; genus Hippocampus; species Hippocampus zosterae. Next base: position 8,709,125 of record NC_067464.1, on the reverse strand, counting down.
CTAATGTAATGCAATTCTGGACTGGGGGAATAAAAACTGTGGTCATGTTGCAAAGGTTGGAACGTGCCAATGAAAGTCTAGTAACGCTACGTTTTAGTGAAATGCAAATAGTACGGATAAAAAGGACACTCATAGTCATTCTTGCTGAATACTGTAGAAGTTCTTGCGTATTTTAAAACAACAACGATAATTGTAATGGGCAATAAAAGGTGTACAAGCAAGCAACAATACATGATAAACTTAGCAAATATTGATAAATACTAAAACACATTTGCGCCAACCTGAACCAAATAGACAAAAACAACCACAGAACCACAAACTACAACAGCAATACACCCAATAAATAACAAAAGCAATACATCAAACCACAGCTATTACACAAACACCTACAAAACATATTTTAGTCTTCCAGAATTTCTGTGTCTTTTATTCACCTGTACATTCAACCATAAGAGGTTAGCGTAAACAGACATGCACAGTATGTGTGTGTCTTGGGTCTCCACTGACCTGTGTCTGGAAGCAGCAGTAGAGCCGAGTGAGGTACGGGTGAACGCTGGCCAGTGTCAGCACCCTCTTTTCAGTCATGGTACACTCCACGTCATCGTCCTGCAAGATGATGTCTTTTTTCAGCACCTTGACTGCAAAAACCCGATCTCTGTTGTTGAGTCTGGCAAGCAGCACCTGCAGAGACGTCACACACATGCATTTTTTAAAATGTATTTATTTAGTTTTGAACCTGAAAGGCCATTAAGTCATTATTGGACACCACATTTCCGGCCACCCCCCTGGAAGTCTTTCCCACCTTGCCGAAGCTCCCCTTGCCTAGCACTTGAAGAAATGTGAAGTCTGAGATTCCATATTGAGGCATCTCTGGCTGACTTTTCACACTCCTCTTCCTTTCAGAGGGCATCTTGGTTTTACCTGAACCAAACTGTAAAGGCAAAAAGGAAGAGAAAAATATTGGTGGAAGAACAACCACGGTGAAGCAGAATTTGTGTTGTCAAAAATTCTCATACTCTTGAGGTGTTTCTTTCGGAGAGCTCGGCGGCATGTATACCCATCTCTGCCAGCGTATTGGCCAGCTGCACGGTGTTGACGCCGCAGTTCTGTGCAACGTTGCCTTCACATCGATGGTGAACATTGAGTTTACAGACTGGAATGAGAAATCACAGAACACAAAATGATATGATATACTTGTGGACAGGAGCAGAGTGAGAAACTACTGCCTAAATCTTGATTTTGGGCGTCTTACTCTTGCAGTGTAGGCCCTGCCGGACAAATCCCCATAGGAGCGATCCACAGTGGTTACAGAAAGTGGGTGACTTGTAGTTGTGAATATGGAACTGGTGAGGAATGTTGATGCTGAAGCCTGAGCTGACGTACTGCAAAAGTGACACAGTGTGACGTTTAAGAGCTGCTTCCACAGTGCTGCATTAAATATAGTCACAAAAAAATGTGAAACTTGAACAGATAGTAAACAAGAAGCAATAAAGTAGTCTATCGCTCAAAATATAGAACAGCGGATAGGTGTCGTAAATGGGGTTTAAATCGGGTTGTGTTGCATCTCTCAAGCCACCTTGACAAATTAAAGAGGTGTGTCAGAGTGTGTGGCATCTACGATGTGGTTCATGTACTTTCCAGTACCAAGAGACTCAAGTCGGATATGACCTATTCAATGGCAGGCCGATTAAATAGGCTGATTATGGCCCTTACAACATCGGCCAAAATCATCGGCCACATGGTCGATGTTTGCCCTTTGTTTTTACCGTCATCTACTCGAACCCTTTACAGCAGTTGTACACAAGTTATACCGGTTTCCTTATTTATGACGCATCAATCTATACAATGACCTGTTATGAAATGAAATACTGTTTATTGTGCATGTTAAATTGCTCCATGTATAGCACTTTGTATGCAGCGTTTGAAAAGTGCTCTATAAATACAGTTGACTTGACTTGAACTTTCAATATATATATATATATTCATGAAATGTGTTCATCAATGAAACGCAATCTTTTTTTTTTTTTTCAAGTAGCGCTTAGGTGAGCAAGGATGTCATGCACAACCGAAAGTCACGCATTGTTACTAAATCAATAAATAAAGAATAATCATGAACTTCAAAACAGGGCAACATAAATGTGCTAAATATGACACACATTCAACAACTGGTAATTAAATGTATAGCGCCACGCAATGCATTGGGGGAACTGAAAAGGGAAGGTTATTATTATTATTTTTGAAACAAGATATTTATAAACTCTTTGCAAGGAACAGGGACTAGGAGGGCCCATGAATAGCGAAAATCCGTGTATAATTGACACCCATTGAAATGCATGTGGGAAAAATGACAGATTTTTTAATTAACCGGACGATAAATCTGTATTTGGCCTCGACATCAACCTCTAAAACTCCATATCAGTCAAGCTCTACAATCAAGTACTACAAAAGACATAGGGAAGTGATGGTACCTCTGACCCCTTCATGCGTGGACACACAGTGACAACTTGTTTGTGGCATCGCTTGTGAACCACACATGTACACACTAGATGGGGGTGGAAAAACAAAAAAGTCAAAATCGGAAGCAAAGCTCCACAGTAAGGAGGGGAAGAAGATACGTTCACCTTGGCACTGGTAGCCCTGCTTTCCAAAAACACCCCTGGAACAAAAATCATGACCGAAACTAATTAAGTTTCAAATCTATGCAAGCAGCGGTGACCTGGGCTCGGCCGACTTGCTCACCAGATGAATTCTTTGCAGTGAAAACAGAAGGTGGGCTGGCGAAGAAAAGTGGACATGAACTTGTGCCCGTTAACCTGGTGGACTTTCCGTCTCACGGCCCCCTGACGCTTCCTGCTAAACTTCTTGTGGTTTACCGGCATCACGATGGCCTCATCTGTTAAAAAAAAAAAAACACAAGCACACAATCAATTAACAAACCAGGAAGGAAGTTCACATCACCGCATAAGATCACATTTCATATCCATCTTTGATACAAATGATTTGATACTTACCAAACGAGTCGCGTCACGCTAAAACAACCATTGTCTAATTTGCATACGAGCCTGTTGTCAAGTCTATTATGACACAGGAACATTCGAAGGCAACGACTCCCAACCTGTGCCTCGTCATCGATTGTCCAATTTCACCCATTTGGTTCCAAAATTCTTATTTACTGCAAATAATGTCTTTGTGTTCATCTTCTGGTGACAGCAAAATAGAGCGACAGGTTTTCCACTAAATGGCAGAAGGTATAGTGTAACCTGTCCATCAGTCTGAGTTCGTTCAGACAACAGAATAGCTTTGTGTTCGGTCGAACAGGCCCAGGTGTCAAACCGAGCATGCCAATGAGAGAACATCATTGTTATTTTAGTGCGTATACTTTTTGAGAGACTTATGTTTGGCGGCGTGCCGTGACGACGAGGTAAAATCCGTGAATTGGCTGAATAAAGGTTGTAAACACTGTCCTATACGAAGCGCAGAGGAGCAGTATTCTGAATTGAAATTTGAGTCCAAATGTGCAGTCTGGATTAGGTTTGCTTTGACATTGAAACACGGGCATCTGCATGCACATACTGTAGCAAATTGTGCTAACGTGTGCATTCTAATTAACCCCTTTCAGGGACAGCGGTTACTAGAGTGGACAGGTTATCAGGTTACAGGGTCCATGAAAGGGTTGATACTCAAAGACTAGCTACCTATTATTTAGAACAGAGTCAAAGAAGAAGTGAAACCAACATTTTCTTGGAGGAGATGACAAGACATGGCATTGCAGTGACCTCACCATCTATGAAGGATCCGTTCAGCTTAATAAGGACGTAAATGCGGCCTTCGGGCTCCAAGTCCTTCTGCAGACAGAGATGCAAAACATTTTGCGCGGAAATGCCAATTTAGATATAAACCACAGCACTTTATCTTCCAACTCAGGCATAATAAGAAACAGAACGCAAGATGACAAATCAAAATCAATGTGTGATGTACTTTACAAGGTATGTTTCACCCTTTCAGGGGCAGTGGTTACCACAGTGGACGGCTTACCGTGTTCTCAGGTTATTATGGGGCGCACGAAAAGCTTAAATATTCATCAGGAAAATAAAAATTCGAAAGGTGTGATTAAGAGACAGTTGAGTTCCTGTATGTGTTAAATGCATACTAGTTCCTAATGTGTTAGGAATTTAAAAACCTTGACAGAAAAAAAAAGCGGGTCAGGCAGGTTGCGCTGGTTGCGGAGGCCTGTGCCGCAGGTGTTAAGCGATGTCTCACAAACACATGACACGCAAAGGATTAGAACAGAGATTTTCATCATTTTTGATTTCATCCAGCACCACAATAGAGTTTAAAGAAAACCATGAAAATGAGGGTGAGGAAGCCTTGGCTTCAAGCTTTGGACAAAGACACACCATTGGAAGTACAGTCGTACGTTTTAAGACTGTGAAAATGAATTGCAGGGAAGCGTCGCCTGACGTGTGGTGCGCACGGGCATCACCCAAGTTGGGAGTTTCCTCCCTGCAGCTCTTTGCTTAGGCATTCATTACAACTTCCTTTAGAATTTATTAAATTCTCTAATCCTCGAAATCCAAGTCACTGGCCGGATATAAAGCTAACAAAGCTTGCTTTTCAAAGAATGAAAAGTAAAATGAAGGCAATTAAAAAAAAAAAAAAAAGAAAAAAAAAAACAAGCAACACATGAAGGCCTGGAAAAGCGTTTACGGTTTCAGCTGTCCAAAATACATCTGGGGCTGCTGAAAATTGAGACATTTTTCACTTTTCAGGTGTCGTAATGTCTGATCAAGCCCACTTTTCAACCCCGATTTTGGCCGCCCCTCAGCAGTCGAGCCAATCCCAACGTTAGCATGAAGACTAGGCGAGCTATCATTTGCTCTCAAGCAGTCCCGAGTCTGAAAGTAAAAGTGAGTCCCCATAATGACAAACTCAAATTGTAAATTTCGTGTCAGGCAAGTTTTGGAAGTGGGCGGCTCACAAAAGTTGATGTAAACGGTTGTGTAATGTCGCACTTGATTGGCAGGCCCTGATCGAGACTCATCTTTGTCATCTAATTTGAAAGAATTTAAAAGTGTTTCATTCACCACGTCCCCTGACTTGTGATCGACAGTATTAGTCTTTGGTAACTTCATATTTGCTTTCAATATCCATCTGTCGTGTCTGTCTTTCTGTTTTGTTTTCAGTCTCGGCTGGAGTGAAGGGCGTCCCCCCCGCCCCCCCCCCCCAGCTGTCGCACCTGTTCTGCCTTTACAAATCAAACCTGACATGGATTTCAGGACTGCCAAACTGTTGTCGGATTATTGACCTTGCTCGCTGTTGTGCTTCAATTGTTGTATTCTAGACCACTTAATAGATTTCATAGTCGCTCTTGTTTTGTCATTGAGCTTTGAAAGTATTTTCATGACTCCTTTTTATGGATCTTAAGCTTTGGTTTTGCCTTATTGGATTTGTGATATTTCGTTTGTATATTAGCAGTGATCTCCTGGACCTTGCCTTTGTAAGTGCTTTTTGTTTTTCCTGGCTCCTTGTGGCCAGCAATTTCAGTTTGTACTTTGTCGGTGCGCTTATCTGTAATAAATATTTTCGTTATTGCACTTTGTCTGCATTTCTGGAATCCAAAACATTATTCGGTTTGGTTCAGAATCTGACACCAGCAGCCCAACAATATTGGAGAAGTTTTTATGCTATCTAAAGTTGCAGATGGGGGGGGGGGGTTGTGTCATCTAAAGGCTTAACATCTTCTTAAGTATTCTCTCTCTTTTTTTTTAAAGCAGATGGCCATTTCAGTCGAACAAGCAGCATTCACCGCAATGAGGTGCAAAGTCGCATTAAGTGGGCGGGAAAAAAGTCAGGTCTAAATGTCATGGCGATAACAACTTGAATATGGGCACATATTTTGCTTTCCTGCCCTAAATAGAAGCGCTTTGTGTTTTGTGTGCAACGTGAACACACCAGTGGGGCGTGCGGACTGGCCACATGCGAAAAAAGTTGAAGAGACTCTGCAAAGATGCCAGAAGATTAGAGAGAGACCATTGCGATATTCCTCTTTATCCTTGCACATTATCATCTTCAATATGTCTGTTCACCTGTGTGGTGGATTAATTTTAACTCTGTAAAGGTCAAAGCTTATGAACCAACACATTTATTTTGCCATTTCTGGATGTGTGTGCAGTGCTTTAACCATTATTGAATGGCAAAAAAAAATGTTGTTCTGATCAATTATATATTGAAGCATCTTAAGCAAAATAGAGTGCACTATTTGGCTGCAAGCAATCAAATTGCCGTTGATTTGGTCTGAACTAGTTTGATGTCTGAAGAAGACAGCTATGTGAAATTGAACCACACACCCTGGCACGACTCAGGGAGCATCATTTTGTGTAATACGACACAGAGATGCAAACAGCAGCTCAGAGAGACTAAACAAATGTAAAAATTATATATACTGTACATATTTATATACAGTATACATATATATATATATATATATACACACACACACAACTTTCATCAGACGTTCACAAGAATCTTACGATCTGCACTCACTTTTGCATCACACATATTGATCATCATATTGAAGCTTTTATTTGTTGGATCAAAGAAAGGTGCGGATTTATCATTAGGCAAACAAGAATGTCCCGGCTCCCCAAATATCCAGGGACTCCTAGTGTCTTCTAAAAACTGTGAAATAAACCACTTTTTTCACCAATGATTATTCACCGATACACCAGTATTTTTAAAATATCACATTTTAATTAACAGAATGACAAATCATTACCAAAAAAACTTTAATTCTTTGTTGCCCACGTTTCTAACTGCTGCAGTATAGCAATGACTGCTCGCAAGGAGGACTTACTGAAAGTCAGATATATGGGACCTTTAAGTATCAGTGGCTGGTGTTGGCAGCTTTCATGAGTACTCGATGCCTTGAATCAGCCCAATACTGATACCCGATATCGGTAATTGCCCATCCCTCGTAATCATAATTGTTTTGGTCCTAATTTCCACAGTAAAAAAAAAATATCCCACATAAAAATGGCCAACTTATCATGATTCTCTTGAGTGCCCCACTTCCAATTGTATAGACTTGACTGAGGAAGAAGGTGGCAATTAGCAAAACAAAATTGCTGGTGTGTTGTGAGGAAATTAGGAAAATGAAGCGGATCTACTCTAGGGAAGCAGAGAATAAGAAAAGGCAGAAAACAAACAGATTTTTATCAAAATTACCAAACGTTGCAACTGTAGTCAAGTCAAGTTCGAGTCATCAAGCTCCAAATCAAAGTCAGGTCCGAGTCATCAAGCTCCAAATCAAAGTCAGGTCCGAGTCATCAAGCTCCAAATCAAAGTCAGGTCCGAGTCTCAAGCTTCGAGTCCAAGTCTAAGTCCAAGTCCAGATGAGATCAAAAATTTAGAATAAGACAGAAAAATATTTTCCTGACCAAAAAATTTGAGAAATGTCATTAAGTTCAACACTCTTATCAAATGTCACAGAACCCTTTGCTTTATTAATCAACAACAAAATGTCAAAAACAATGTTGCTTTTGTGGTCGACCTCAGGGTAGAGACGAGGAGGAGATTGGGGTGGAGCAAACTGCCCCAAGCAGTGAGAGGAGACTACAACACAGCGATGAACACGAAGCTAAAGAATGACCATGAATGCGTCGCCGTGGCAGGGTTTGCTGTGTCTCCATTGCGGTCAGGTTAACCAATCAGGTGCCCATTTTGATTATCTCAACTTTGACTTTCATTTGAAAGAGGGCGTTAATTTTCAGGGATCAAAAACACAGTTGGACTTGGTCGAGTCGCTAAAAATATTTGGTGAGTCCAGGACAGATTTTATGCATCTGGGCTGGCGCTGAAACGTGTTAACACGTGCTCACAGAGAGAACACACACACTTCTCACTTCGCCCCCACCAGCGGTGGGTGTGTGTCAAAGTGACATTTACAAGATGTGTTTGTGGTTTCTGAGTTGATGATGAAGAAGGGTGGGATCAGTGCCGACACAGTCGTATCTGAGTTTACCAGAAATGGCATTTATTGCGACACAGTACATCAATACGTCAGTCTTATAGCTTCAATTCATTACACAAACATTGTTAAGAAGTCGATGCTGATGTATGTAGCTTGAAAAAAACATGACTAATGACCAACAAGGAAATGACCAGAGAAGCATGTATTAAAAAAAATATATAAAAATCCATCTTCATGACAGGTCCGTCGGGTGTGGCTAAATTCTCTTTATTTAGGTATGAGTCAACAATGTCAAACCCTCATGCAATATTTTTTTTTGGGGGGGGGGGGTGTATATATACACACACACACACACACACACATACATATGTGTGTGTGTAATATATATTAAACATACTGTACATGTATATATATATTAGAGCTGTCAGTTTAGCGCGTTTTTATTGGCATTAATTTAAATGAATTTTAACGGGATTTATTTTTTTCTCGCGAGATTAACGCAGCAAGCGTCACAAGCGGATGTTACTTGTTTGGAACTACTTTGTGTGGAAGGTTACAGTGTTCTGCGTCCATATAAATAGAGCGGGTGGAGCTTCTCTGTGTTTGTCTGACAGTGGTAGCGACCTAGCGAAAATAAAACGTCTCCAGTGTTGTCATTCGAAATGAGGTCTACACAAAAACTGTAGAGAGACTTCCGCACAAGAAGGACCAACACAATCAACATAGCCTGACTGTGTTAGGGGGAGTGACCCCCCCTCCCCTTTCAGAATGTTTTGCCCCAGCAGCACGGGAGAAGTGCGTGCGCTTTTTTGTACGGCGGGCAGGTTTGAATATAGCGGCACATAATGAACACTGGTGTCCGGTGTCTCGTTATTCTTCAACAAACATACAGAAACAGACTGCTGTGTTCACAGTGAACTTGAGAAAAACGAAGTATGTAACCATGGTTTAAATCTACTATAGGCTGAGTACTAGTTTACCTTAGATGTGCACTTTATAATGTTATATTGCTCTGTTTTGATTTTATAAAAAAAAAGCTGTTAAAGCAGCTGTTGTGTGACAAAATATTGTTTTCACTGTTGTTGATGGACAGTAATATTGTGTGAGATTATGTGTGATTAACTGTGAAAAATGTTCATGTAAAATTGAAAATCAAATTTGTTATTTCAGTAAAAATTTGCATTTGGGACATAGAAAACTGAATCATGATTCCATGTTGATGAGAGCATTAAAATGGGTGAAAAATAGGACAAAAAATGTAAAAGGAAATTCAGAAACGATAAAAAATGTGTGAGTAATCACGATTAATTTTTTAGTCCATTTGAGTTAATTATGACAGTTGCATTTTTAATTAGATTAAATATTTTAATCGTTTGACAACTCTAATATATACACACATACACACACACACACACACACACACACACACACACACGTAAATTGTGTATATTTATAGTTTTGTTTGGGTTTTTTTTACTCTACCCTAAGGACAAAGACCCATGTTTTTTTCTGTTTAATCACTTAAAGAACTTCAGGACAGGAATTACTCTTACGCAAAACTATCCAACATTGCATACTTTTTAGGATTTTTAAATTCCAATTTTAGTACTTGAATTATTTCGGGGGTTTTTTTACCCCCTAGCCCCCCCCACACCCCCCCCCCGCCCCACACACATAAAAACCACCTCTACACAAGATTTCCATTTAATAAATAGTAGGGTTAGGCTTTCACATATTCTTTACAAACCTCTATTAACAATCAAAACATCATCCCTCTATTACCTTTTATATGGAAAAAAAATTTTTTTGCTGAGTTTTCTTGTCATAAAAAATTGTTCAACAAATTAATCCGCAATGCAAAGGATTGAAATCCTGAAAATTAACATTCTATCATTTTGTTGAGGCTGAAGTTGATCATTGCAGTGGTTCTCAAAATCTCTGATAGCATTAGGACATAAATCTGATATCCCTGCAGAAATAAAGAGATCAAAAGTGAGGTTCCTTTTTTTTCAAGACTGTACACTGAGGTCCAATTTTTATAGAAAATAAAATTTTACCCAATGTAAAAAAAACACACGAGTTGTGTTTGTGATACAAACAAAATGCATCATTCTTCGTGTTAAGAACTACAAATTTATTTTTGTCCGTTTTTTTGTCTTTTTGTGATCATAACCAAGTAGCTGATTAAAGGCTGCATTCAGAAATGGCAGTGGAATCCCCTCTGCTTTCGACGAAATGTTCGCTTAATAACTAGGTACAAGTTATTCTTGTTAGTCGAAAATGGCTTAACTTTTAATTTTGTTTCCCATCTTTATTTAACCAGGGAATATCCCATTGAGATTTTTTCAATGGAGTCCTGGCGAAGAGGTAGCAACATAAATGAACATAAAATACAGTTACTAATACAATACATTTGCCGTGGCCACTGAAGAAAGAAGCAACTTCTGCCGGAAGTTACCGAAGTAGTCATGGCAACTTGCTTTTATTTTCTACAAGGATGAATCCACCAGGATTGCACCTTTGGCTAACATGCAAGGCAGTATGCTGGTCAAGATAAAACATTTTTATATACAAAGAAAAACTGGAACATAGTAATCGGATGTTTCATCATCCTCATGTGCTGTCAGCTCCATTTTCTGAATACAACTGGCATCCAATTTCCCAAATTCTTTTGTGTTGTACTGAGGTTAAAGTGGCCATTTCAAACAGACTGAGCAATTGAAAGACTGAGATTTTGGGGAAACCTTGTAACGTTGCTTTGAAAGGTTTATATTGTCTATAAATGTCATAAGATGGTGGCAAAGCACCTTTTGTCAAATAAACTATCCAAACTCGTTCTTTAGTACCGGGAATGCCAAAAGATGAAAGCAAAGCACTACTTGTGCCTTGAAGAACCTTCTCGACTCACTTTAACATAGCTCTTTGGCACAAAGATAACACAGGATACCAGAAAAGCAATACTTTGGAGTGAGCACAAGAACAGATACTCGCTAAGCTTTTCACTAACTCAAAGGACGATTTGTTTGTTTGTTTTTAAATCTATGAGTATTAAAATTCGTTCATACGAACCACGAATACATTGACGAGAGGACAATAGTTAACTCATGGATGGAACAAAGAATGCTTCATTGGCATACTCTTCATTTTATCTGTAAACAATTCGTGAATAATAATGAATTTGCAGCAGGTGATGGAGCCACAAATGACCTCAGATCCAAATGAGGATTTTCCGGTCTTAGTGGAGCGCTGTCATTGTAGTTGGCCCCCAGTTGTGACCCCCTTTTTCGTTTACTCACCCATCCCTCGTCGAACTTGTCAGTGTTGGCTTTCGTGATGAGGTCCACAAAGCGGATGGTGCAATTCGCCACAAAGTCGTCGTATCCGATAGGGGTTTCGTGGAAAACAGCCAGCTCGACGTGTTGTCCGTCTTGCACGGGGAAGAAAAAGTCCTCATTGTAGGTCGGAGAGTTGGTTTTTTGTTTGGTGTGAGTTTGACCCACTTTGACATCGTCCACTTTAAGGACAATGTATGGGTCCATGTTCGTCGAGGCGTTCTTCATGAAAATCCTGGAGTGGCGCCGGGAGAAAGTGGTCGGTTTCAGGTCCAACGCTTCCCCGATTCGGAGCTGGATACGGCCGTAAAACTTCATCCCTGCCACTAGAGAGGTTGAATATCAAAAGGGAAAGAACGAAGCCAACAGGAGGTCTTAAAGGAGGGCTCGAGACGAACGAGAGGACACTGCCGTTGCGTCCATGATGAGTGCACTTGTTGTAGTTCTGCTTGTTTGAACACTTGACATCCGCCTTCCTCTGCTTTGAATCTCGAGTGGGCTGACTCCTCAACAAAGGAACAAACACACGCCGATCGAGACTTACAAGTTCCGCATAACTCTGGGGGAAAAACACCTGTCAGGGCTGTGGAGTGCTACGTTCTAGTCACGTGGGTCTATGGGGCGATAGGTGTGACGAAAAAACGACAATATCCGCGTGCATCATTTTGTGCTTCCATCGCTCTTCCCTGTCCCCAAAGTCCTACAGCGCCATCTCGCGGGCAACCTAGTCAGGAGTTGAACGTTTCCCCAACTTTGTGTGTGTGTGGTGCGTCATACATTTTTAGGAGTAAGGCTATATTTATTCGTTTGCAACAAACATATTTCACATAAGCTGAAATAATCTTCACATTTTGGGGGTCACCTAACAATATAAATATAAATTTGAATGATTTGACGTTCGTGTTTCTTCTTGTGTTTTTTGATCCACTGGTTAAAGGACACTTTGATTCTCTCCTCTTTCATCTCAAACCGCTTCAAACAACAAAGCGTGTGATGGAAAAGTGGTTAGGACTGCACGACTGTCCGTGTTTTATGTTATGTGTTGTATTTATTATTTTACTTTATGTTAACTGTTTTGTAAAGCGCTTTGTTACAGCTGCCGCTGTTGTGAAAGCGCTATATAAATCAGCATGTATTGTATTGTATTGTATTGTATTATTGAGGTATTTTAGTTTTAGCTTTTCTTTATTTAGGAGAAAATGCCTGATTGTTTAAATGGCTGTTGGCTGCTCAAAGTTCCCCAGACTACGTCTGAATTTGATGAAACCGCTTTCACTTCCTCATGTACTTTACAACAGAAACTCAAACCCAACACATTGATCATCAAGTACCAATATTTATCAATTTCTATAAATCACTGCTTTTGAATGTAACTGTTTTTAAACATTTAGTTGTTTTGTTTTTCTTACTAAGTTGTGTCAACATCATTAAAAATAGCTCTCGAGATTCAAAAAAAGTTTTCAACCAGCGTGGAATTTCCTTGGGAAACCTCCTCTCATCCTTCCTTTCACATGCAATATTTTCATTTACATGCTTCCTCCTGTTGGTTCCACGATCAAAGGCTCCTTTCTGTTGGCATTATGCTTGAACTCTGACCCCACTCAGCTAAATATTGGAAGAAGAGTACCAGTGTCTCTTTCATGGCAGTAGCTGTTCTAAATAAAAAGCTGTCGTGGCACGGTGAACACATCTCTGGTATGACCTTTTAAAAAAAAAGTCAATGTTGAATCAGGCTGATTACAGGATGTCTTGACCAAAAGAGGAACCATGCTTAACACTTTCTTTCCAGTACAGTGCACAGTTCCCACATGGAATATATTAGTTAAGGGACAAAAAAGTGGAACTGCCTCGGAATCAAGCTTCTTGTTTATTCCATAAACAAATACAACGCAGCTCAGTCTCTGGCTAGCGGACATCATGACGATGACAAACATGACTATTACAACAGCACAAAAGGAAACAGGGAGGGTGTTTGTATGGCAGAAAAAATACCATACAGCAAGGTGAAGAAACTTGAACCACGGACCACTTAAGGAAGATATCCAAGTTTTTGGGGGGCATTACATAAAGGGGAAGTCAAGAAAAAAATGTTCCTTACAATATAATTCACCCCTAAAAGTCAAAACACATTATTGGTATTAATTTTGCGGAATATGAATTAAGCAGGAAAATCCATCTGTTTTTTTATCCACCTCAGGGGGGGCTGCCATTTTACCTTGTACTGCCATTTGCTGTTGACTGAAAATATGTATTTTTTCCCCACCATTTGTTTCTTTAATTCCAAGATACTCACGCCAATCCCGCCACAGCTTGCAGTGGCTGAATAATTTCATTTCCATAATTGACCAGCAGGGGGCAGAAGATGCCCGTTGAATAGAGTGCCTCAGTTTTGATGATGGAGCAACTTTCTGTATTCTCTCTCTCTCTCTCTCTCTTTCTCTCTCTCTCTCTCTCTCTCTCTCTCTCTCTCTCTCTCTCTTCCTCTCTCTCTTCCTCTCTCTCTCTCTCTCTCTCTCTCTCTCTCTTCCTCTCTCTTCCTCTCTCTCGGAGCCACAGCTGACATTTTTACAGTCCACCTTGATTTATTTTGTCTTTGTTGTGCAGACATTCCGCTTTTTTCCTCCTCCCTCCGTTTGTCAAAGTCCCCCGCTTTTGCCCTGCCTCACACTCGCCTCTTCCCAGCCTCGCTTTCGCTCGCCGTCCGACCATTTCAAATGTTGAATTATGCCCCCATGGGAGCGCTCCGTCTGACTCGAGACATCCGACTGGGTACATGGACGCATGGCTTTTATGAGCGCATAGGATTGCGGCTATATTTTCTCGTCGTGCAAACATACAAAACAGTCACAAAAGCTTCCAATTTATGACTTAATTTGAGCCGCATACCACTTAATGTGTTTGTAATCCAGAACAGCTCACTGTTCGGGTTTGATGGCCAAGCACATCCTATCCCTGCAAATAACCAACGCCAAACAGAACTGTTTAGATCCGTGGCTCTTGGCCTTTTGGGTGATTCATTTGAATAATATCTTTTAAGTAATTTTATTATTTACAATTATTTATTTACAGAAGTAAATACATGTTAACGTTTTTAATACTTATTTATTTGCTGACATTTTTTGTCACATAACAATCAAAATATGATCACAAATTCATCATAAGTTCTTTTCACATCTTTTCCTTAAAAAAATGGATCCCAGTTATTTAGATATCTATATATATTTTTAACTTGACTTTTAAGAGGTGCTGCTAAAATGTTAAGTAATTCTTGCCGATCCGCGACTCGGGTGGTAGATAGTTTCCCACAATCAAGACCAACCAAAATCTTTAGATTAAATTCAAACGTGTTGGTCATACCTTTTTGGATAACAGGGGTGGAGTGCATTAATCAACCCAAATATCACAAGGAAGGTATCCTCGAGTCTGGACAGGCTGACCACGGCATCACCTTCAATCATGACTCGTAGTAGATTCGTAGCAGTGATTTGGACTTCTTTCGTGGTGTCATCGACAATCGTCAAGGAGGCTCACGGAACAGATCAACCTCTGGCCGATCAGAGTTGTCCTATGAATGAAAAAAATAATATATGAAACGGACATACTGTATCATGTCGTACATAGACTATTTCTTCCCTTTCTCTAGCGGCTTCCAGTTCTGCCGTTAACTGCTTCCGTTTTCCAGACATGACATTTTAGCTGTAAAACAGCCAAGAATACAACAAATGCGAAAGGACTCTCGATGCTCACTGGGGTCAGTTTAAAAAATTGAGCGGACATTACGTGGCACGCAAGCCAAATATTGCCCACCCTTGGGCAAGACTCGATGGAAACCTGAAAGCCAAAACACTGAAACAAGTAGAAAGCCTCATAAATCACGAGTGACCTGTATGGCGTACTAGGAACAAGAAAGGGAACATCAAACAGAGATCAGGGGAAAATGTGCACTTTAGATCAATGCAGATGTAGGATGTACTTTACTGGATTGGTTTGGGGCGGGGGGGAATCAAAAGTGGTGGAGGAGCTCTGTGGACAATGCAGCAGAGGGTGGGAGGTGGCGGGATAGCAGAGGGTGGTGGTGGTGTTGGGGTCTCTGTCACAGCCCTTCTGGGTAATTGGCTCCAGATGTGAGGCTAGCAGCGTGGCCCCAGCGCCAGGGAGGCGTCAGGGCCGCATTAAGAGCTCAGCCCACAAGCGATGGGATCATGGAGAGGCGAGTTGGCCCTCAGCTCGCCACCCCTGACCAAACCCCATACTGGGCTGTTGACCAGTGAGCCTAGCACCTCTCAACCTGCCCCCCCCCCCCCCCCCAAAAAAAGACACTTCCTGAAACATCGCAAGGTTCTTTATTTACTTAAGACTTATCTCACCTTTGACCTTGATTTTCATCTTGACGCTATAAAAATCCCATCTTTCCTGTCGTTCTTGCAGTCTTGTCTACTTGCTTGCCTTTCACTCCACATGCAATATTTGAGACGCTGAAAAAAAAAACAGGAGGAAAAAAATTAAGTAGTGAGTAGCTGTAGTGGAATCAGACTATCAGTAGTGTTAGTGAATCACGTTATTCTTGCCAAATTCAATCTGCAGGACACTTCTGGATCCATTTTTAATGTAAGCTTTTACAATTTGTTGCGTTTTTGAGAATAGAAAAGTGCTCAAACTGGTGACTTATGAAGCCTAAATATATTTTACAGACTAAGAAACATAGCAATTTAGAGAAACATCCCACGCTAATGTTGGGAAGTGGGAGCGTAACGGCTCGCTCGCGCAGCTGCCGTGGGATCGATGCCTCATTCACGATCGCCTTGGTGCAAATTGGCGATCGGTCTGGGGTGAAATTCCCCCTTTCACCTTATATAAGCTGCTGTTCCAGAGTCTGAATTCCAAAGAAACAAACGAATCGTGAACTGTTAATCATCAGAACAAATCGTACTAATCCCCAGATACCTCGCATGGAATCCCTCTCGTGGTCGTGAGCAGGAAATGAGACAATCTGATTGGATGCTTTGCATGCGCTATGCTCCTCTGAAGATGCATTGAACCAGAAAAGCTGTGCTACACAGTACATACACACGCATTTGATGGTTCAAAAAGCTGTGCTACACAGCGCACATACATTCGATGGTCCCTTCTTGTTGAACTGATGTTTTTTTAAAACACAAATAGGAAGGCCCGTATGCATCTTTCCAGTCTGTTTCACTTCAAGGTCGAAGTCAGGACACTGGGACCGCAAACGCGCAGTGGAGCAGAAATTCCTGATTTTTAATAACATGGCTGATTATTTAAAAAAAACACAGCCAACACCTCTTAGATCAATATGAGAGCGGAGGCTGTGCGCAGCGGGGTGGATCTGAACCCCCGCCGCCATCCCTGCAACTCATTCTATCCCTTCGACAACCCCGGAGATGGTGTTGTAATATCACTGGACGCTGGACTGAGTTTAAGTCAACACAAAGAGTTCCACGTGCGTTGTGTGTCATAAGGTCTTCATTAAAACATTATCTCTGGTGATAAAAGTGTTTTTTTTTTTGTATGGCCTAATCTCTTCCCAAAGTTAAGTGATGCAAGGAATGCATGTGAAGAGATTGCGGTCATTCACTTGGTGGCAATGTTGTGCTGGTCAGTTTCGAACATGCCAAGGGGAGCTCATCCATTCATTCAAAAAAAATAACAAAAAAATCTGAAAAAATATAGAGGCAGCAATGTAACTTATGAAACTTTTGTGCAGTTTTCACAACACACTTTTTGTGGACAATATTCCCTAATTTGGAATCGAAGTGAAATACCTGATTGGGCAAGATTTACATACAACATCAGAACTGGAAGACATGACAAAGAATCTATTCATTCTTGATTTTTTTTCTTTTTTTGAGACCACTTATACACACACTAGGGTCGTGGCTAAACTGGAGCCTAGTAGGTAATATGTTTAGGACTTTTTTTTTTCCTTAGAGAATTTCTTTTTTTTAAGAATGCATGGTGGACCAGATCATGTGCTGAGCGCTTAGGTAGCAATGTGTTTGTTGTGTCCACTGCCGCATGCGATGGGTCAAATTTCATGAGCGTGTTTGTACATAACATTCATCTTCCTAACCGCTTGATCCTCACTAGGGTCGCGGGGGGTGCTGGAGCCTATCCCAGCTGTCTCCGGGCAGTAGGCGGGGGACACCCTGAATCGGTTGCCAACCAATCGCAGGGCACACAGAGACGAACAACCATTCGCACTCACACTCACACCTTGGGACAATATAGAGTGTTCAATCAGCCTGCCATGCATATTTTTGGAATGTGGGAGGAAACCGGAGCACCCGGAGAAAACCCACGCAGGCCCGGGGAGAACATGCAAACTCCACACAGGGAGGCCGGAGCTGAAATCGAACCTGGTACCTCTGCACTGTGAAGCCGACGTGCTAACCACTGCACTACCGGGCCGCCCTGTACATAACAAATAAAGATCATTTGTTGTCTTCTTCACTTCTGCCGTATAAACACAAGAACTACCTCCATAGGCGTGTCCTTGTGAGGAAGGTTGGTGGGGGACATTTCCTCCTCTGGGGACCACCTCCTTGAGGGTGGTATGAAGAGTAGGCCAGGGCTACTCTCTGCCATAATTCCTCCCATCAAAAGCAGAAGAGTCCGCTCAAATCCAAACAGCATCCCAATTAGAAAGTGCAGAGCATGTGCCGTTCATTAAAGCAACAATTTCACACTGAGATGCGGGCCTTGACATCCAAACTGCACCTGCCAATCAAACATGCTTGACCGGCAAGTTACACAATTCTGGGAATGATATGTAACAATGTGACATACTGGAACACAGAATATTTCCCTTTTATTGAGTGTCTTTCATTGATGTACAGTACAATCAAGAGGATTTCAACTGATGACAAGCACCAAGTAGCCGCAAACATACTATAAACAGTTTTGAATGTAAGTGAACAAAAATATTTATTAAAAAAAACAAAATTTTAGTGAATACAATTTGTTGTGAAATCCTAAAATTGCAATTGTGACAGACAAATCTGTGTAAGAATAGCACTTGATCAAGCAGTTAAGTTTCACCAAAGGCATTTTTTTAGACAATTTGAAAAGGTTCAAGAGTTTCTAGCCGCAAAAGTTAGACTGTAAACAAGAATCTCAAATCATTGTGAGGTTCATGGGAAACAAAAAGAAACAATCAGCCAGCCTAAAATTGTGTTCAAGTCTTTGAAATGTTGTTGTGATGTCTGGGCAGGACAATGGCATGATGACAACAACTTTCCCACAAAAAAAAAAAAAGTACACAACCTGAGTGACATAGACGTACGTGTCTATTCTTCTTGATTTCACCCGATAAGGTTCTTTGGTAAAATTGTCCGTCTTTGCCTTTGTGCTTTGAAAAAGAGGCATGGGGGAGGGGGTGAGGACTAAGAACTGTGTGTCCATGTGAAGATGATGATTGAGAAGCTGGTGACGCTCATGATTAAACCAAAGACTATCAGACACACCGCCTACAAGCACAATGTTTGCATTAAAGCCTTTTTTTTTTAATGGAGAGAAGTGCTTTAAAATGGTTTCACATCTGTCTGAAGAGAGCAGACTTACCCCGATTGAGTCGAAGGATTTGAGAGGCTGGCGAGCAATCTTGAGGTAGAAGAGGCCGGGGAAGACAAACAAGAGGCAGCTGGATGTGGTCGATCCTGGCAAACAAAGATCATTTCTTTGAGGGTAACTGCCGCTTCATTATATGGTTGACTGCGCCATAGAAGATTTTGTGAGCAGACGCTACAACTACAGTATGCTGCGTTCCAAATTATTTTTCCTAAATAGTGCAAATGCAAAAGGCTGCCAGCATAATTTATCAGCCGTGAAAGAATAAATTAAAATGTTTTTGAACAAAAAGGCTAATTACAACCTTTTTTAAAAAACCAATCACTGTTCCAAAAAAATGACACATAAGATACTTCAGAACATCTTATACATTGTAAAGAACTGCAAATTGCCATTTGTTGAATTTTCAGCATTAGGAGGTCATATCTATGGAAATCAATATCTATCTCAATTCAAAACAGTGTTATCAGGTTACAGGTTACCATAATTGGAGCAGGAAAGGGTTCATCTAAAAGTAATTCTACTTGTTTGAAACATTGAAACAATGATGAAAGTTAATCAAGTAAGGACAAAAAAATGTTAGACATTTGTAACTGTTGCTTTTTTAATTCCTTTTAAATGCAGCATGCTATAGTTTTGTGCTGCAGTCTCAACATGGTGGAAGCACATCTCTGAGGTGAAGTGGGCACTTTGAGACCACACCGCATGTGTCTTTTGCTGACTAAGATGATGCCTGATGTCTGTTTGAACTGGAAGATTTTTTTTTTACATATTTATCCAAAATAATGAATTTATTCGAAACCGTTTTACCTGAGAACTACATAATGTATGATAACTCAAATGCCGTAACAATGGGAGTCCCACGACTTACCCACGACTCCAAATACATTCCGAATATCGGGTACAAAGATGGCCAGCACGACCACAAGTCCCAGGATGACCAGAGTGGCTATGATGTGGGTCAGCCAGGAAAACGGCCTATTTCCACGCAGCAGTAAGATCACGGCCTTACGAGCCTTAAAAAATACCAAACACATAGTTCGTTAATCGAGACAGCACAAATTACACTTACTTGTACTACAATCGAAAATGCCGTTTTAAAGGTTGAAAAAATTAATTAACTCTCCCTAGCCACTTCTTCCAACTCTTCCCACAACTCTTCCAACAACCCAAAACAGCCAGCTGGGGGACAGTCTCTCCAGTGCATCCTGGGTCGTCCCCGGGGTCCTCCTGCTAATGGGGCATATCGGGAACCCCCCATCAGGGAGGCAGCCGCACCAGGTGCCCGAGCCACCTCATCTGGCTTCTCTCAACATTATATTGCTTTATAATTTAAATCAATAGACCTGCTTCTGAATGGTTATCATGTGTCCGTGGAAGCGATATTCTAGCAGGAAGTTGTTTTCATGATACACACAAACTTGTCAAGAATTCCGCTCTTTGTGAATCGGTGTCAAAGGAGAAGGTAAAGAGTAAAACAGTGAATCTCTTAATTTGGGTGTTGTGTTGGGAATAAGAAGAACATTCATTCATTCATTCATTCATCTTCCTAACCGCTTGATCCTCACTAGGGTCACGGGGGGTGCTGGGGCCTATCCCAGCTGTCTCCGGGCATTAGGCGGGGGACACCCTGAATTGGTCGCCAGCCAATCGCAGGGCACACAGAGACGAACAAACATCCACGCTCACACTCACACCTAGGGACAATTTAGAGTGTTCAATCAGCCTGCCACGCATATTTTTGGAATGTGGGAGGAAACCGGAGCACCCGGAGAAAACCCACGCAGGCCCGGGGAGAACATGCAAACTCCACACAGGGAGGCCGGAGCTGGAATCGAACCCGGTACCTCTGCACTGTGAAGCCCACGTGCTAACCACTGGACTACCGGGCCGCCCATAAGAAGAACATTGAAGTTGAATTGGTTTGAATCACAGGAGAAGCAAATATGTAAAACCTCATAAATTAAGATTTTTACTGTAACTTGACTTTGGAGAACGCAATAAGTAGTTGTATGTCCTGAAGGAAGTACATATTTTCCAGCTCGGACATTTTAAAAGCGGTCAAGAAATGTAGAAGGAGGAGGTCTACACCGTTTTTAAAATTCTGTCACAGAAAATCTGGACCAAAGAAAAACGAGAGAAGTTTGGGAATTGCACCCCCATCCCG
Organism: Hippocampus zosterae; assembly: GCF_025434085.1. Taxonomy (NCBI): domain Eukaryota; kingdom Metazoa; phylum Chordata; class Actinopteri; order Syngnathiformes; family Syngnathidae; genus Hippocampus; species Hippocampus zosterae. Next base: position 8,688,070 of record NC_067464.1, on the reverse strand, counting down.
CCCCCCGCCACATACACACACACACGAACACACACACACACACACACACACACACACACACACACACACTCCCAAGATGCTCTGAATAATGTCTTTCAAGTCTGCATGTTACTGTCAGTGCAGGTGTCGGTACGACAACAAAACAATTCAGCACTTGCTACTCACAGGGAAGTGGATGAGCGGTATGGTCAACAGCACAGAGATGAGGATGGCGAGTCGAACCGTCATCACCATGATGTCCCGCGGTATGTACACACCGTAACTGAGCAAAAGCTCAGAGTCCACATGAGCTGCGGGTTGACAACAGATGGCGTATCGCACAGGCGGCTTTGGTGGAGTGGCTCGATGTCAAAAACTGTGCCGCGGTCTACCGTAAAAGGTGAGGTAGCCAAAGAGGGCAGAAACCAAGTAAAGCAAGAAACTGAGGCTGATCCCAACATTGGTAACATTCTGCATCCTTGCTTTGGTCGGCCTGAAGAAGCAAAGAAGAAGAAAGACACAAGGAGGCAGGCGGTGAAGAGCAATGAGGAGGTCGGAGTGGGACACTGAGTACAGTTATTTTTAACAACTCCAAGGATGCATTTAGCAATTTTCTACACCTGCTATGCAATCTTTACATAAACCCCAAACAATTTCTCATGCGTAAAATTCCTCTTCTGGCTAACAATTTTCAAGTATTTTTGCCTGGAATTATACTTTTGATATACTTGAGCTACAGGTTCAACGTGTTCCATGACCACACTCGAAACTCAAAACACTTCTTTTTCTATTGAAATAAATGGAAACGCATTAATCTGTTCGAGCCCCCCGCCACTTTACCCCCCCCCCCCCCAAAAAAAAGAATTGAAGAATTTTTTTGGACACCCATGTTTTTGCATGGACATGGCATTATTCAGTCAAACAATTGCGTAGCTGACCGGTCCAGTTCGCAGTAGATAGGCAGGACGGCTGTGTGGCACAGGAAAGAGAAGGCCATGGTGGGGATGGCGAAGGCACTCTGAAACATACATCAGTATGGCATTTAGCAAATTATCCACTCACACTTTTACACAGGTGTGAGGGGCCGGTGAGTCAAGGTATGCTGATTGTTGACACAGCAGTCCAGACTAAAGTGTAACCACAAAAAGAAAACGAAAAGTAGGAAAACCGCTTTATGTAAATAAATTTACCCGTGATTTATCGGGGCTGTATTTTCTTTAAAGTTATTAGCATTACAGCTGAATGCATGCACTTTATGAGCTTTCTGCATGAACACGAGTCGCACACAGGCCATCTCTCAAAAGTATGACATGTCATCAGAGCTGACAAATTGTAGCAGACACTTTTAACGAGTTCTCACAGCCACCTTTTGTTATTAGTGTGTGTGTGTGTGTGTGTGTGTGGGTGTGTGTGAGCAGGGAGGACTAACTTCATGTACGTACCCTACTGGAGATAACGAAAAGTTTGGGCGTGCATTCTGTGTCCGAGGCATTTGATACCTGCACAAACATGGACAGAAGAGGGAGTCGGTTATCCCTGAGAAGAAATGACAGAAGACAAACACAATGGAAGATTGCTGGCCATTCATGAAAATATGAGGTGTGACAGCTGCGCAGCCCCATCAGCACGGCCATCAAAAAGGGTCCCCTTGATGACAGGAAAGCTTAAGAAAGAAAAAAAAAATCACAAGGAACCAGGTCTTGAGCATGGAGAGGCTTCTCCACCAGGAACTGTCAGATGCTCAGTGCCTTGTGAGTAAGTGCCACAACTCTCACCTCTTCTCATGCATTGAACAAAGCAAACACCATAGGACTTTTTCATAGATGTGCTGGTGGGGATAACTTGTGTTTGAAATATGAAATATAGCAGTGTATTGCATAAAACATAATGAAAGAGAATGTGAAAAAAATGAACTAGTTTCAAAACACATAACCTAAATGCACGTGTTGTATGTGTGCCTTTAAGGAGTAAGGCCTAGTCAATGACATCACAAGATCAAGTTGGCTTGAACCAAATTGGCGTGAGTGTGAGTTTTTCCGACCGGAGCGCGTTGCGCATGTTGTCATTTTGTATAAATGCACTTGGGTTAAGTAGTGAATATTTCTTTTCGCCATACATTAAGTTCCTTTACACTTGTATGACAGTAAATAAGACAGGTTTGATGATCGTGACAGTTTTAATCTGGAAGAAATGCACTTGAAATGATTTCCACTGGGAAAATATTGTGGTCAACTTTGGAGGCTACACTGTATTGGCACTGCTGTGAAATAGCAGAATTCCACTGTTTGGCGCATCGGGGTTGAAAAGAAAACAAGTCTCCCAAGTTAATCCACAACAGGTCTGGAGTTCTAATATGGTTTGTATCATAAAAGAGGGCAAAGGTCACTTCCAGGCTGAGGGGGTGAGGAGGTGAGGTCACCTGAACTTCCTTCCCCTAAGGTAGCAGTCGCTCCACTTGGCCCTCTCTGGTCCTTATCAAGCAGAAACCCCCACTTCGAGTCTAGACCACCGCTGTCACACAAGATCGGCATCTTATGTACGTACTTAATGAACTTGTTATTACCTGGTAACTACCCATGAAGATGGTGACGTTATGTGGCAGCGGGCAGGGGATAGACCATTTCTTGACCACAACCTGATGGCGGAAACACGGCAACAGGTCAAAAATACACATGGAAATAAAAACACAGAGAAAATGACAACTTACTACAATGGCAAAGTAGAACATGAAAAAGAAAGCGAGGCTGCTGGTGTAGCCCAGGAAGCCTGAAAGGGAAACCATATTGTATATGACCGAGGGGCCTTTTAAAGAAGCCATTTGACATGTTTCCTCACCAATTTTTGGCAATATTGCAAGTGGGAGCACCACACATAGCGTAATGAGGATCAGCTGCAGTCTGCCGTCTTCATACCAGGCCTCCCTGGAAAACAAGGAATACACATTTAGTAAATATAACACAACTCTTAAAAGCACTCTATATTATCAAACAACTGAAGACTACACAAAAACGCAATATGAATTAATTTAATTGTGACTGTCTTGTGTGGCTATATACTCATACCCTTTCAAATGTTCACTCTCATATTGACATTTTACCAAATCACTCGGATACATCTGTACACAAAACACCCCATATTTACAATAACAACAAAAAAAGACTTGTAGAAACGTCTGTATATTTATTAAAAAAGATCAACTGAAATATTACTTGGCCACAAGTATTTAGACACGTTTGTCAGTATTGAACAGGATTAAAGACCACTCCTATGTTTCTAGAATTTATTGTGTTCTTCTGAATATTTTATCTTCCTTTAACAAGAACAATAATAACAAGAAATCACAGTGACATTCCCACTGCTACTTTTAGGAGTCCAAAACACTGTTACCCATTTGGACCAATTTTAAATCCAAATGTGTTGAACAAGTTGCTAGCTACCACTAAGCTAACCTGGTTGTTTTCATCTCCGGACTGGTGCTCCAAGTTTGCTAACTCCCTTGCTAGGACGCCGTTCAAAGGCTTCAGCAAGCAAACAAAGGCGTTGATACTGTTATCTGGGCTTTATCGATTTGAGTGCTCCATAAATTTATTTAATGCTCATTTGAATGCAGCGCGACACGCACTGCCCGCATCCATGCAACCTTCACATGCTCTGTACTTTACTATGGTCTAATGAAGGTAACAAGAGCAAGGACGGTGGAGGGCAGAGGAGACGGAATGACAATGTAAGCGACGCACCGGTTAGCGTTATTGTTTTGCCGTAGTTCTGGCCAACAATCATCCATTTTGTTTTCAGTAGTTTGTTGCTATGTCACCGGTTGGCCGGATTCTTTCTGCAACACTACCATACGTCACACGTACTCGGATAGGAGTGTTGCCACCCAATTCCTCTGTGACAATACACGCAACAACAATATGTTCAGACCCGTTCTGACTTGAATCTGAAAATTGCGATTCGGTGTTAGTTTTTAACGTCCGATATGCTTCATTTTTCGATTGACCACAGCCCTAGCTCTGTTACATCTATGGAACACTCCAGGCAGCATTATTCTGCTCAGCAAGCATCGAAACAAGACTTCAGAACATTTCAAGTGACTCGCTCATCAAACTTCAAACAATATTTAACAGAAAACTAAGCAATAGATAATGGTCATTCACAAAGCTTGACGTAAAGAGATATTGCAAAACCAAAATACAAATAGCAATAAGTACTGAAAAACTCAAGGCTAAAAGAGAGCCATTTTAGAAATAAAAGTAGTTCCGAAATGTCAAGGACAGTGAGGCCTTTTTGAAGTATCTTAAAAGGGGACGCCTCTGGAAATTTGTCTCCATTTAACGCTCAAATACAGAGTGACAGAGCTCTCATGTGGTACTCATTAAAGGCTCTAGCTCTCACAAACCATAACAATTATGTAATTCACATTCAAACGCTGCGGCGTGCCATCAGATCAGATCACACCACGTATCGCTTGGTTTTCTGCAGAGAGGAGGGAATAATATTTTCCTTTGCTGAAGAAAAAGACGGAGCTGTTTAATGGTGATTGAGGCGGCGCATGCGGAAGGCACGCCGATTCGGCTGGGGTCTAGGTCAGATGGGAAGAGTGCTGCCTCCCATTGGGACCGCAAGATTGGGTCACAGGGCCTGGCTCCAGTGCTCTTTATGGGCTTCGCATAGTCGGCGGCAGCCTGCCAACATCGACACCCTGTGACCCTTCCATGGCAGTTTCACTGCGGCAGCATTAGCACGGGAACTCGTGGATTTACATGATGTCTGCATCTCCACCTATTTTGCCCAGTTACTATGTGGAAACTACTGTCATGTCCATAACGGTGCCAGAAGTTAAATTGGGTCGTAATTGCCAATAGGTGGCACAAGATGGCAGCAAATCATTTTTTTCTATTTGATATCAAAATAGCATCAAAAAAGTTTCCACAGCAATATTTTTATAGTCGACGGGACTGGTCCGCGGACCAATGTGAGTTTTTCAACTCATGGAATATAATCCCTCTCACCAAAATACGCGACTGTGAATTTCTGAATGTTGAACTGCAAAAATGCAAGGTTCATTGGGTAAACCGAAAAGGTGGTTTGATGGCTGAGGTTCTACCACACAGACTCATCCAAGCATATTTGTGGATCTTTCTTCGCGCTAGAGAGAACAGCTACAGTGGAGCAGAAAAGGGCATCCGACGTTTTCTACATAGTTTGAGGCTTAAAATTTCAAATATGCCTGAATATACTAAATAATTGCTATTTGGCATTGGGGTGGGGGGTGACTGATTAATGAATTCAATAGGTGGCATATACAAATACTTTTCAGATATCCTCTCTAACATTCGGGAGATATGAAAAATAGATGCACATACTTTTTTTCTCAAATCTACATGTGTGAGGATTCCTTCCATGCAACTCCAAGATACAACTCCAGGATGATTACAGAGAGGGAAGATACCGTTGAAGAAATATGGAAGATTTCCCGCAAATTCCAACATGTAGGACAGCCTTGAGTGAAGGAAGGAGCCTTGGAGTCAGTCTCAACAAATAACACAAAATCTGGCGGGCGAAGCACAATAATTTCCCCTCCACAACTGAGCACGAGAGGGGAGGAATTTTGGGCCTGGCTGTTTTATGACAAACGCGCCATAAAACTAGAATGATTAATTTTTTATTTTTTTTTAAATAGAACACATTACAAAACATTTCTGCTCGTTGGGTTTCGATGGGCCCCGAGTGTGCCTCTGCTCGCTTTTCAAAACCGCTCATTAACAAAAAAGTTGTTTCCCTCTGCAGTGGGCTGTAATTACAATGGCAAAACTGATATCCCCTTGTATCAGTCTGATTCCAGGGAACATATGTGAGAGATTTGAGGGTGAAAGCAGAGCGCTAATACAAAACAGCTGCCTTGAGGAACAATCAAATGTTGGAATGAAAGCAACTCGAGCTCTCCCTAAACCTGCGCAACCAATGACAAAGTGATACGAGTCAACTTTTGTGACTTCCTCGTGAGAGAAGCGAGCTTCTGAATAGAGAACGACAACGTCGGCTGCAGCTAATGTGCCGTTATGCAACTTAATAGTGCAATTACTCACTCAATATTAGTATAGTGGTAAAGGTTGTCCTCCAGTCACAACTGCACAAGAGCTGAATGAACTGATCATAACTGTCAGGTTTGGTTACCACTGTCAGAGAGCTTTTCATCATCCACATGCGGATATTCGTATCCTGCTGGTGGCAAGAGTGTTTTGTTGCGTGTGCAACTACCCACGTGTTTTTAGGATAATAATGTTTGCGGTGGTGGTGCTTCAAATTCCAATGTTGGCCAGTCGGAGGCCGCTTTTCCAAAATACTGTCACCACTCCACGAGTACGGCGGGAATCTACGAAAACCACGCTGCATTGAACGCATCACTTAGAATGACAACAAAGTGCACAACAACAGCATCTCTTGCGTGTACTTTTCAGTATTCGAAAGGAGACTGTGGTGGACTGTATACCACTAACCTAAAATAACGCAGTCGTAAAGTCATGATTACAGTCAGTATTTAAAAATACTTTCAGATGAAAATCAGGAAGCACGGCACGACATGTGAATGTCTTTTTTTTTTGTGTGCCAAGTTTGGATCCTTCTGCCCGGGCAGAAAAAACGAATCCATTGAGTGCCTTGTGCAGTCGAAAAGCATTTAAATTTTTATTTTATTTCATTAATGATTTTTTTCAAGTTTACTTTCATTTCATTCGTTTTCGTAAAATGTAATAATCTTGATACCGACATTGTAGTAATCAGGGTCCCCCCCACCTCCCCCATCCCAAACCGACAATTTGTTATGGTCATTGGTGTGAAACTTGATTGCATTAACTTGTTTATTTAGTTTCATTGATAAGGGCCATGCCCAAATGGGAGAAAATACGCGCTGCACCGCAACGAAGAATGAGGCCGATATAGTGCAAACTCTTCACCATTACAGTTGTGAGATAGTTTGTGTTTTGTTTGTAAAAGAAAAGAAAGGGGGTGGGCTTTCCCGCTTTAAGGCCACATTTTTAAAAAGGGGAAGTTGATTCACAGATCAAGTGTCCATTTATCCAATTAATCTTAAAAAACAAATAATTTTAAAGTGTCAAATATGCAGAATTGTGTGTTGTGTTTAACATTACAATACATGAATATTATTCTGTAAATTTAGATTTTTCTAATATTTTTTATTTTATTTTAAAAAAAAAGCATTAACCCATTGTCTATTTAGACTATTTTTCAAAACAAGTAATAGAAAATTGCAACACATATGCAACAAGAAACTAAATATTCCACAAAACAATTTAAAGAACAGAGGAGGCCCACATTCTGTGCAAATGAAATTAACACGTGCACCCACCCCGACTGGTCTGGACTCAGGAAGCTGCTGATGGCCGCCGGAAGCTCCGACTTCAAAATGAACATATATGACGACATGGCTGCGATAGAGCAGAGGGAAAGTTCACTGCGTTTGTTCGCACAGACAAGCCAAAACAAGCACACAGAGCACAAAATGCCACACAAGTGATTGGATTATTACTTTTAAGTATGTATGTGGGAGGTGATGGGCGTCCAGCGCGCAGGCTGGAGGGTTTTGAGTTAATGCAGACGGGTGGAGCAGACAGCTCAAGGAGCTCAACGGCAAAGCCGCCAGTGCAGAGGAGCAGACGTAGGGCAGATCTTTGGAGAAAGGCGAGGGGGAGGAATGCAAACAATAATCATATCTGACGTTAATCCCGCCACTTCTCCCCTTTCTCCACCTCCCTTGGAAACGGGACATTATCAGCCGACGACGGGCTTCCGTATCTTTCGAGAATGGGGATCAGGGTCACTTCCTTGGGTCACTCATGAGGGTGTGGGGGTAGTGGGGGGGGCGTTAAAGGGACGGAGGTTGCGGAAGAACAAGAGCAGGTTTGTGGTGTGAAATGGGATTCAGATGCAGCGTGCGGCCGGCGATAAAGGCAGATGATGTTAAGGGATTACATTTTGGGAAGGCAGACACAGACGGGGTTAGGAGGGACGTTATTGCCCCCGGGGCGGGGTTTTTGCCCTCACCGTTAAATAAACTACGACCATAATCCCTCAGATCCTGCATGTGTTTATAAAGGAGAATTCATCCAATAACCTCGAGGCCCACACAGACACAAGGACGCTCGCTCTGAGAATAAGGAAACACATTAAGAAGCACTTAAATCTGCCAGTAAATGAGCCTCGTTTTGGGGATTCGGACAGAATTTGCTGCAACACGTCATCCAAAATATGTTAGGAACTAAAATCGAGGAGAAAGAAGACCACCATAATGCTCCATATATGTAAAAAAAAAAAAGGATGCTTTGGCAGTTTTGGCAACAACCTTTTATGGGACGCAATGATATTCAACACATCTATAGTCTTTGTTATTCAAAGTTTGCGCAGTCACTAATTGTATTTTAAATGTTTTAATCGTGCAAATCAATCAAACGTGTTACGAGAAGTTCAACGTGCAGAAAAATAAAGTAAAAAGAAGCAGATGTTGGCTGTGTGTCTAGCCCTTTAGGGGGCGGGAATGAGGATCAAGCGGTTCGGAAGATGAATGAAAAAATGAATGATTTGTCCCACAGTCTGATGCTCCGTAGGTAGCTTTGCAAAACGCAGTTAAGACTTTTAATGATTGTCAAGCCTTTCCTATTTGATGATGCAACTCAATAAGGATGCAACATACCTTCATTTATGGCAGAACAAAGATGAGAGTTCTCCCAGCCAATCAGAGAAAAGTGGCGATAAAAATAATACATTTCACCTAACTATGAGGACAGAGATTTTTTTTTTTTGGGTGACAGCGGAACAATCATTATTTTCTGGTATATTTCACTGAGGCTTAATGGTCAAGTGTGAAGTAAACTTGGCCATTGAGTAATACTTAGGGCTAAAACTATTTCGTTCGCTAGTTTTTTTGTTTTTTTGTTTTTTTTACACAACCCACTCATTAGTTAGACCTATCGCAATGCGCCTAACAACAAAAATGCTTTTGTTCCTCAATCTCTAGCGAGTGACGTCTTTTCCGGAATGCCTAATCACTTGTTACCCATTGTACTGCATTGCTGACTGTCGCGTTAACTGCTCTTTGCCATTCGTTAGCAAGTTATTCGGCCAAATACATCGCCACTGTGGGGCGATGCACCGTTCACATTCAGCTAAACCAGGGATGTCAAACTAATTTCTCTCCCGGGCCAAATTATAATTACCGTTTCGCCTGGAGGGCCGTTATGACTGAAACCATATAAAGAAGTCAAGAATAATGTTTTATTCAATTATTGTTTAAGTAACTGGAATGAGGGTTTTGGGAATGAGAAAATGCATCAAATATGTCACTGATTTATTACATATGAAAATTTGAAATTTGGGTACAGATGTTAGCAAACATCACGGACGCTGTCAACTTTGATCAGCTTTCGTGGGCCAAAAAAAAAAAACTTTTGCGCAGTATTATGTATTATGACAAGTTTGTGATTATTCTCGCGTCGAGTCAATAATTACCTTCCTGGGATAAATGAAACATATCTTTTGAAAAGGCAGTGATAGCGAACATCAATGGCAGACAGCGATAAAATAAAGAAAGAAAGTAATCCAACCACAAAAGCACGACACGCTGCGCTGGTTCAGTTTCATGCATTGGCTTCATATGACATCACACTGCAACACTTTCAAAACAATATGTGATGGGGTCACTTATAGTACGTACTTACTTCTCTAACAAAGAGGTCCTTGAGTGAAGAGAAGGATTGGTTATTAGTAGAGTGGCCAGAAAACATGTTGTAATGACAAGCGTGTAGAAGAAGAAAATGAGTTGTGTGCGCGTGTGGTCATCAGAGTAAGCACAGTCAGCGTGAAACATAAGACAATCACTTTCATTTGGCTGTGCGAGCCTGTGGGCTGGCTTGTAATTAAGGTCAATTGGCCTATCAGCCTTTGGCAGTGCCGATGAATGTTTACTCAGAGTGAAGCTAATTGCGCTCTTATAAAAGGGGGCCTGGGTGCAGACAGATGCAGGCCCACATTGCGCCCCATGCTGGGAGGAAACCGCAGACAGAGCAGACGGGCAAGCGCAACAATCCGCAGGGCCGCGCCGCTAATGACCACCAGAGCGCTATCGCCGTGGCCGCAGAGTGAGGGGGCGGAGTCCTTAGGGGAGGAGTCCCATTTGGGTCTTAGAGGCTAGGAGTGGGTTTTACCATCAGTGATCAATTAGAGCACAAGTCATGTTTCAGGCCCCAGGGAGAGCGGCCAAGAGGACTGCAGCCATGGAGTCAAAGGTTATCGGGAGAGTCTGGATAATAGCCTTTACGGCTCTGTGGCAATAAACATTCAAAGGGGACGTATTTACAGCAGGGGGCGCTCTTAGCCTCAAGGATAATTGACATTGCCACTGTTGTGGGGGGCGGAGGGGCAAACAAACAATGCTTTGCATCAAACATGTTACAGCAACCAAAACAATTATGACCACCTGCACAATAGAATAAGAAAGGTGAGCTAAGAGGAAATTTTGGAAATAGCTATGCATGATGCAATGCAGTTCCACACCACTGTAAAGTGTAAGCCCAATCATACAAATATTGTTCAATTATTACTGTAGTGTGTCGGTTATAACTGATTATTATTACATTTCAAAGGCAGAATTTCTCTTCGTCTCAACCGATTGTACAAGCGCTCATATTGTTGTGGCCAGTTGATGTATATATATATATATTTTTTTTAAAGAAGGGAAAAAAAGGAGCAGACCTACCGCCAACATTTTGGATCAGGATTGTAATTCCAACAAGAACCTATCGAAATATTTTCAGTCAGTTCGCAGCAAGTTTTCAGCATGCCCATTTTTAAGTACATCTTGATCAAACTAGTAACTTGGACAACCAAATGCAAGTACAGTGCAGCCGTTAAAGTTGAACACAGACCATTTTGTGATGCTGACTCACATCTGATTTTACCTATACTAATTACCTCCCATTGGAATCATTTATAACATTAGAAACAATCACTTTGAGAGCAGCATGCGAGTATGCTAGCCGAGTAGTTTGCATTTCTGCTTAACTTTTTGGGTTGGTCATCACAAGTACACAACACAAAAGAGGAACAGTTATGACATGTATGGCAATTTCTTTTTTATTTTTATTGTCATGTGTGGATTCTCTCAGGTTTTGGTACAGTAATCCCCTGCATATTTACTGTTCGCTATTCACTCAGTCACCTTTTTAATTTTGTTTTTTGTTTTTTTTCTGTGGAACTTATAGCCAATTAGTCATGTGAAAAACTCACTTCACATTTTTGGGGGGAGGCATTTTCTGAAATGCCCTAAATTGCAACAAGATGCCGCCAAAGCCATCTAAATAGGTATTTCGTGTCAAGGAAGTACATGTATGTTTAAATGGTGCAACTCAATAAAACTCGTCTTTCACCTTTGTACGTAGAGTATGTAGGATCTAAGTTTAACCTGGGTTGTTAGTGCAAGCTACAGAGGGTCTTTGCCATATGTGCATGCACATGCACAATGCATTTTTTTTTTTCAAATCAAATCATCAGTAAGCCATTCATATTTAAGGATTAGGCTGTAAAATAAGGTTGAAATGACAAACTGATTTTGGATCATAGTTCATTGGCCACGCTTAAAAAGTAGCACAAATTTAAGGGCACTTTTAAAATCGGTGAAAAGCAAAATAACAAACTTAGTGATGGGAATTTGGGCAATGATTTCAGCCTAATAAAAAAAAAACAATACTTACTTTTCCTGGTTTTCCTAATGCTTGCTCTCCCAGATTTTCATATGAATTAATTCCTGCAGGAGTCAAGAAATGATGATTCGGTTATAATGAGGACAAGGAAACCAATAGATTGAAGCAATTTTTGCATCATATTTCTTGATGCAATCTTTGATGATGTAAAAAGGATAGTTTTGTCCAAAATTAGAGCGTCACTCTCACCTGTCAGGTCACAGAGCTTGAGGAGGAGATGTATGGAATATGCTGCCAGGCCGGACACGAGTGTCAACAGGATGCTAGGTAAGAAAGACGGACAGAAATGAAGCTTCTCTAAATTGGCTTAATTCATTTTGGACACATGTATTATTATTATTTGCTTACCAAAAGCCAACTATGCCGGTGCTTGCCATGGCATATGCTAGTCCAAGAATGCCGCTGCCCATGATTGCATTCATCAGGTTAAAAACAGAGGAGGCAAAGGAGGCCCTGCTCGCCTGCACACAATATGAAGACGGGCTTAGAAAACGGAAGAAATCAAATCATTTTAATTGATGGTGTGGACAACAACTGGTCACGCCTGACGATGGAGCTCATGAAAGAGCAACACGGTGGCATGTGGGATCAGGGAATGGAAATGGGAATGGATAGAATGAGATTTGAGACGCAGGCTGCAGGACAGCTGCCTGAGCTCTGGATAAACTGATTGACCCTTCTAATAGGGGATATCCTGGAGAGAACGAGTGGCAACTCTGGTGTCGGTGTCACAACAACCGTGGATTGACCTGCAGACCCGAGATACACTACCAAGAGACCCAACGTCATTTCCAACGGCAGATGAATTTTGCATCCTAAGTAATCTTGACATGTTCTTTGGTTTCAGAGAGCCCTGCTACAAAAACAGCATAGACCAACATGGTTTTGTTAATTTTTTTGTGCTTGTTTTGCTGGGGTCACCAACAAAACCAGCAGCAAAAGCACACCAAAAAAAAATCCAACATTTGAACCTCAAAATCTTCAGCGACTGGGCAATCAGCTCTATGTACTGAGCCACAGCTGTTCAACAGTGCCAGCATGTCGCTGCGGCCCTGCCACGAGCTGGTGATAGCAGGTGACCAGCTGGAGTTTTGCTGGGATCACCAGCTCCCAGCAGGGCAACAGCAGCTTGCCGGTTTTGCTGGATGGCTATGGTTCTGTTGTTAGAGCAGGCGTCCCAGCGACCGAAGGTTAGGCTATTCGAATCTTGGCTGCTTTATCGCACTTTTGCTGTTGATCTTGCGAGTCACAGCAGCAAACACAGCATGCTGGTGTTGACACCAGCAAGACCAGCACAAACGCATAAGACCATGGTGGTTTATGCATTTTCTTTTAAGCAGTGAGACTATATTCATCCATCCATTTTCTAATCCACTTATCCTCGTGAGGGTGGCAGGTTGAAGCCTATCCAAACTGTCCTCTGGCAATAGGCAGGGGACACACCAAACTGCTTGCCACGCACGCGCAGGGCACACAGACAAACTCCAATCGCACACAGAGTCAGACCCAGGGGCAATTTAGAGTGTTCCATGAACCACCCATGCATGTTTTTGGAATACCCAGGGAGTACCCAGAGACAACCCTCGCAGGCACAGGGAGAACATGCAAACTCAACATAGGAGATCTGTAGCCAGATTAAGATTAAGATATCCTTTATTTGTCCCGCAAAGGGGAAATTTACCGTCAGAGTTCAGAAAGGAAAACACTGGGTAAGGAGAGGGAAAAATATGACAACAATAAACCTTACACTTGCATTAAATGATGTAACTTTCCTGTTCAGCGTCCCATCCTGTTTGCACAGTCAGCAGCTCAACATGCTAACGTTAGCAAAAAATATAAAATCGTATTTGGCCAAACCAGAGCTAAATTCATCCGCTTTGTGATTTGCACTTCTTAAAAATTAAGGTGACTAATGGTCTTAAATCTCATCCTATGGTCTAGTATATTTACTGTCGTCCAAATAAAGCCAGGTTTGCACAAATATATTAAGTAAATATAATTTACGGCGAATATGAATCATGTTCTATCATAAAGTTCTGGCATTTTTAAAAAATAAATATGCGATGAAATAAGGAACTGAGTAATTTCGAGCTCTTCATTAGCCGCAAACAACATGTTTGAGGTTGCAATTTCAAATTGCATTATAACAACGTGTAATTTAAAATGAGTCAAATGCACATTCGTATTTCAAAAGAAATAAAACGACTGAAAGGGACAATCTTATTTGTTACTGTATAATGGTTCAACTCTTGAGACAGCACTTGGACAGAACAAAATTATAGTTTTACTGTTCCTTTTTTTTCTACTTACCGGTACATTTGACAAAGGCGCAGATTGGCTGTCAAGTTCCTCGTTTCCAGTCCCGTTAAGACTCATTTTCACCAAGAAAAGAAAAAGAACACAGGAACTCCAATAATGTGTCACAAAAGGTTGGCGCCGTGACTGAGAATTATATGACCATATGCTCAGGTTGATTTTTTTCATCCGTCTTTTCTTATTGGCTGCTTTGTGTTGTCTAAGTCATGTGTTTGTAATTTCCGTCGCACAGGAACGTCATGAAATATATTGACCAATCAAACACGGGGGGTTTCACTGTTGACCAATCACAGGAAAACACCGGTCCACTACGAATGACGTCGTCAAGGAAGCGTGGTTGTTTCTGAAGTATGTTGAGGTAAGAGCCGACTGTCAATGTTTTTGGCATTGATCAGTAAAATAGTTGATACCCAGCCCTTTAAATTAACTAAACGTGTCGTGCATGTTAGTTTTCTCACGTGTATGCATCTGAAAGCGCCTGGTTTGTCGTTACAGGATCCTGAAAAGAGTTTTTTTATCTGTAGAAACACGAGACAATACGAACGTTTCCGCGGTTCTTCGAAATCTCAGCTCTGCAGCCTCCCCCTGTGCAAATCTTGCGCTGAAGCCCCAAATGGAGGCCAAACTGTACCAGGCGCCTCCGCAGGTGCGCGGTATGACTTCTCTTGACAAAGAGGCCTTCGCACAGACAATCACTGTCCCAGCTCTACGGGTACCCACGCGGTTTCTCAACAAAGTGATGAAGAGCCTGAGAAAGTGCACCATCCAGCGCCCGGGGCTACCCAGAGTGGTTCAGGATAAAGAAGGGAGTCCTGACTTCAGGCTGGTGCTGTTGGACCCTCACAGAGTGCCCTCATCGGGCTCCTTTACTGAGGCTGAAACGGAAACGCTTAGGTCATTCGATGTCTCTCAGGAGCTACACGACTATGAGCTGAGATTGACCTACGACAATCTAAAGAGTGAGGAGGTGCTGGAGGCCGTGCTGCCTCTGGGGCAGGACGTGACGTCAGCGTTCAGCCGAGTGGGACACATCGCACACATGAACCTCAGGGACCACCAGCTCCCATACAAGAACCTCATTGGTGAGAGCCAGTGGGTAGATGTGCATTATTTTCTGGCCTGTGGACTTACTCAACTTATTTCACCCCTTAACACCACCAACACGTTGCAATTAAAAACTTTCAGTTCTATACAAAAATAATGAAACATGACATGGCAGGCATGTAGAGGCAGAAATGTGATTGTGCCTCATGTGAAAATCTGCAGACACCTCCTACAAGCAGTGCAGACAACAGAAAATGTATTAAAATGAATACAATTACATGGAACACATTTTAGAATTTGGATTGCAAATGGAGGTTCTGTGTAAATGTGTCCTCTGATAGTCTTTCGACCAGCAGATAAGACCTTGCTGGACACATCACCCCCCCCCCCCCACCCCAAAAAATAAACAGTAACAACAAACAAACTTAAGAAACATGTTTTCATGGATCAGCATAAACAAAACGGAGATTAAAAAAAAACAATAAGCAAAATTTTCTGCCCCTCCCATTGTAGGTAAAGTGATCATGGACAAGAACCCTGGTGTGACGTGTGTGGTCAATAAGACAAATATTATCGACTCAATGTATCGCAACTTCAAGATGGAGGTGCTGGCTGGAGAAGAGAACATGGTCGCCAAAGTAAGTTAAAAAACATCTAAGGTCGGTTGAAAAGTAATTTTGCACATGAGAAATTGATTGTAGCCACGTAAAATTTGCAACATGCGTGTATGCATTTATTGATCTTAAGAAACGTGAAAAATACAGTGTAATAAAAGTGCACTTCACTAGTGTAATTTTTTTCCAACCAGCTACGAATGACAGTAATGAATACTGTCGTTACAATGAAAACTGTACCACTACCTCAAAATATTACTTAGCCGTAAACAAACAAATCCTGTACATACACACCACATGCTGTTTATTGGACAGCGACTATAAAATATATGCAACTTCCGTTTTAGGGTTGCGGCTGAGCCTGTGCCGATCCCAGTGTGGTGTGTGATGTTCGTTTCATTGAGTTTGAATGATGGGTTAGCGACTACGTGATGTCAGCTGCGATATGCTTGAGCTCACCCGCCACCATATTGAGGGACGGGGGCCTGAGAAAATAAATAGATGGATGGACGTTCTCTTCTTGCATGGCAATGATGTAAGCTCAGATGCTCATCATTCTGTTTCCAGGTGAAAGAAAACGGGGTGACATACGAGTTTGACTTCTCTCGCGTATACTGGAACCCGAGGCTGAGCACGGAACACCAGCGCGTGGTAGAGCTCGTCAAGCGTGGTGACACCGTGTTTGACGTGTTCGCCGGCGTGGGACCCTTTGCCATCCCGGCGGCACGATCGGGCGCCGCCGTGTTCGCCAACGACCTCAACCCGGAGTCGTACAGGTGGCTGCAACACAACTGCAAAATGAACAAGGTAGAAGGGAAAGTGAAAACCTTCAACCTGGACGGCAGAGCATTCGTCCAAGGGCCGCTCAAGCGAGAGCTTCCTGCGCTGTTTAAGGGAAAAGGTGGCGTGCACGTGGTCATGAACCTGCCCGCTTTGGCTTTAGAGTTCCTGGATGCTTTCAGAGGCCTCCTGCATCAGGAGGCTCCCTGCGACGACAACCTCCCCACAGTGCACTGCTACGGCTTTTCTAAAGACAACAACCCTGAGAAGGACATGGTGGCGAGGGCGTCTCTCGCCCTGGGCTTCCCTTTGGAGGGGCGCTGCTCTGTGCATTTTGTCCGCAACGTGGCACCCAACAAAGACATGATGTGCGTAAGCTTCACCCTTCCAAAAGAGAGCCTCTTCAGCCAGCATGAAGAACAGACGGGTAAGAATTGACACGACATGATTTCAAATATTTAGAATAATCAGTTTGACAAGATTTATTTGAACTTGCTGCACGCTGCTCCCAATTAATTACCTGTGTGTCCACACTAGGAACACCCGCTAATTACCATTCTTAATACTTTGGCCGATTTGTGTTAATATTGACATTGCACTGACAGACTGTTTTTATTTTACCCGCAATTATCTGCAGAATCTTCAGAGGAACCAACCCCCAAGCGACAAAAGTGTGAGACCACAGATTCATCGTGAAAGTGAATTAAATCATAACTTGATGTCACTGTAAAAGTACGCCCGAGGACATATTTGAGTTGATTGCATTTTTTTTCATATGATGAACTGATAGCAGACACTGCCACAACAAAATAAGAGAGAGTGCAAGTTGTATCAAAAATTCTGAGAGGTATTACTCGGAAAAACATTTCTCATCATAGTTGGTAGTGGTGTAGTACTACCACATTGCATTATACTGAAGGGTGGTTGTGATATTTCATTTCCGTTGTCTATGTGACAGTCTCAATCGAAACTGAGCATTATCTTTTCGAATTTTGTGTCCAGCTATTCTATAAGAGCTCATTTGCTTTTTTTTCATGTCCCTACAGTAATGTTGTGGCCTTCTTAACTATTAATTGAAGTTGAGACAAGGTCTCAGCTATTAGAATCCAGAGCTTCCTTGAAGAATTTTCCTTTTTAAATAAATTGCTCTAACGAAAGTCAGGCTGAATTGTGATTTATTTACTGTACATTTAAAAGTGACAACAAAAAAAAAGATTCTACATCTCACATCACTGACCACCGTCGTGGCATTTGTCCTCTTCAGTGATGTATGAATAGTCCGTTGGATTGTGTCAGAGTTTGGGGTCAGCCATTACAGGGAAAGAGACCACTGAACGCATCCTGGATGGCTCGATGACACGCCAAAGCCGAGCTGTATCCTCCGGCTGTATCCTGAGGCATGGAGGCCCGCACGTGGTTCAAGTATCTGTAAACACACAGAAAGCCCCCGCCCCCACCCCACTCTCGTCAGTGATGTCATGGAGGTATTCTGTAAATCATGACGCCGTCTGACAGCCTGAGCGTTGCTTTCAAGAACAGAGAAACCCGAGTGCAAGTTTATCCGTTGTCAAATCCACACTTGGGGTTATTTTTTCTGGCCTTTTTTTTTTTTTTTTTTGCTACTTGATGAGATCGGCGCAGACACACGTAAGTGTACGTTAACACTGAGAACACCTTGTGCCCCGAAAGCCTCTGCAACACGGCGCTATTAAAGTATTAGAGGTGTCTCTCTTTTATTTTAAGTGCTTACAGATGTATCCTGCCAGAGTCGCTCAGGTTTTAAGCAATGCTCAAAGTCAGTGTTTATTTTCACAGTGTCATTCAAAAAAAAAAAAAAAAAGTTCACACAATGTGCTCACCACTTGTCTTGTAACAACAGAGCTACAAAAGAAAAGTGCACGAACAACGAAGGGTATGTTTAAAATGACCCCGTTTTTCTTTGAATGTTTGGAAAATTTCACTCTGGCAAACAGATACCCTTCGTCAGCATAGACATCACTTAATAAATGTACGACGGGGTTGTTTTCCAACTTTCGTTGTGCTGAGGCACATTTACAAAAATGTCAGCACACCGCCAAACAAACAAATCATGCAGCATACTGAAATAATGATGATCCACAGGTTAAATGTAACATTGCGTGGAAGCGCGTTTCATTGTTGTGCCCGTCACAATATGTTGCCTACAAAGACAGATGAACAAAGAGACATTAAACTGGAGTGCATAAATCATTTGTAGACTAATTTAGTGACATTTTCGAGTTAAAGTTTTTCCAGAACCAATTCATTTATTTAGTAGAGGGACAACTGTATGTTAAAGACGGTATTGTGTTAATGCCACCTACAACAAAATGTTTAAAGTGAAAAATACGAACACACCCACACACACCAAGGCGCCAGTATCTGTCCTGTGAGGGCGGAAAACTTCAAAGTCAGACGGGACTCGAGAGCACAGACGTCTGTGAATTCTATAGCCATTCAAGATGCTTTACACGGTAATCCAACCCCTGTGTGATGTCGGTGTGTAATTGTGAGAAAGTACACAGCAAATAGATGGTATGGTGACGTCAGCTCAAGTTGGCGCATTCAATTTCATTTTCTTGCTAGCATGCAGACTGGCAAATATTTTAGTCATACGTCACGCGACGTGACCTCGCAAAGTGAGACGAAGAGCGGCGTGGGGACGTCAATGCGTAGAAAGACCACTCATCGGCCACTAGAGAAACAACACAAGTTCAAAAGAGGAGGGCCAGTGATTAATAATAACTTCATTAGCCGCGAGCTGCTGTAGTCTGTCCTTCAGAGCACTTGAGGGAGGTCTTCTCATATGGCTTCCTGCATCCGATGAGTGCTGCCTATTGATTATATTGTGCTGGGCCGTTTTAATGGTGAAAAAAGTGGGCTATTTACAGCCGGGCTAAGTCTGCTCTTCCTGCTAATCTAATCCCCAAGCTACTCATGTGGTCATTCCTTCCAAGAAAGCCGAGAGCTCTGTGTAACTTTATACCGGCCTGCCCCTAAGGAGAGAACGAGAGAGCAGAAAGAGAACATGAAGGGGGGGGGGGGGGGGGGTGTGCAGTCTGTATCCGTGAGTGTGTCAGAGAGAAGGTTTGGGAAGTGGAGGTGGGGGGGTGCGGGTTACGACTTAAAATCACCTTTGGGTATCATGGTGACAAAGCCTCTTCTCTTAAACCAACCCCATTGGCCTCTGCTCACCCCTTGCACCCCACGTTAGTTCAGTTCTGCTCTATTAAGCCGGCGGCTCTATCTCCCAGTGAGCTCCGACGGCATCCAAGTGCGTTTACACAAACCGGCACTTGACGTTTCGCGATGGCTGGCCGCCGGGGAGCATGGCAGGGACATGCTTATTGGCATTTAGTAACATGGGAAATTGTAGTCCAGCTTGAGTGCAACACATAAAACGCAGAGATGAACGTAGCCTCCTAACTAACAACCAATAAACAACAACAAAAGCAGCTGAAGAATGCTCACTTTTGATTATACAGCCAAAAGCAACGCCACTTTTACATCCGCCGCAATGAATTTAGTCGTACTTGCACAATTAACACAACTAATCACCATAAAATTATTCTAAATACAATTTATAGTGTACGCTGCTTTATTATCTCATCTGCAAATCTCCTTTCGCTCATTCCCATCTCCCTCTCCTCTAACACTCATTCTCAACCCAAACGGTCAAGGCAAACTGCCGCTCCACTCCGAGTCTCAAGTCTGTTTTAAGTTTGTTCCGAAGAGGTCGTTTTTCCTTGCCTCCGTTACAGAGCGATTCTACACGTGGGGGGCTCAGTTGGTGTCTCGATGAAGAGAGCGGTCTTTGATCTGCTCCATATGTAAAGTGCCTTGGGATCATTTCTGTTGCGAATTTGAGGTCAATAAATCACATTTGATTCAATGAAAAATGTTTACGCCGTGGCAGAGGTTATTTGTGCTGTTGGATCGCTTTTGATTCTCTTAGGAGGGAGCTGTCTGATGGCATGTGACCTGAGGTGTTGGAGAGCTGGTGCAATTGTGCATTCTTTGTTTCATTTCAAATTAAAATAGGTCTAAATTGTATTCCAAGTGTATTGAAACACGCTTGCAGAATGTGTTCGATACAATTCACTCACAGTACGGAATCTACTAATGTACTTGCAAAAAAAAAGAGACGGCAAAATACGCTTTAAGCGACAGTGCCAACAGCTACACTTTCAAGTGTGTGCCCACATGCCCCTCTCAGCAGCCAACGGCCCGCCTCACCAACCCCCGCTTCTCCCTGAAGACCGGACTTGCCTTTTGTTCACGGGGCCCTGAAACCCAAGCCGTTTCGCTCTGTAACATCTTTCACTCTCTCGGCCCCACTGGAGCATTAGCTGCAACTTGATATGAGTCTTTTCAAAGCCTCATATTATTGTGTAAATATGGGTTACTTTGGATTGTTCCATTACGTCGCTTGGGGGGGGGGGGGGGGTGTAGGGCGAGTGCAGGTGATGAAGAAAGCGTAAGGACACGGTGGGGCAGTGTGCATGTCAGACTGCAATCAAAACCACAAAACATGCATGGGGTTTTCCACTTGCATGCACATTGACAGGAAGATTTACGACTTTTTTTTTTGGTCAGCCATCTATTTGGCATTAAAATAAGTAAAACTAAAGGAGGCAATCTCTGCTGCTTTTACATTATTTCAATGGCCGTTGAGCCACCCCCCCCCCCCCCCCCCACTTTAGATCTGCAGTCCTAGATACATGAGCCTTCCATCACTCATAACAGAAATTTCCCTGAAAGATTTCTTTCGTCCCACAGCCTGGATTACACAACGGTCACATCCCTCATTTCAAATGAAAAGAAAAATGCAGATAATGTTCCAGCGAGTTCAGCGTCATTTAGAGCTAAGAATGCACGCGCCCTTGTTAGGTTTGGACACACAATGCCTTGAGTCAAACAGCCACGAATCTGAACGGGAAACCAACGATACCAGGCGCTGGGTCCCTTCTTGTCTAGACTTCTCAGATTGACTGGAATTGGATTAAGAAAGCATGACAGAAAAGAAAAGGAGAATGTTAACATGCCGCGCTGGTTATTTCAGCAGGCAGACACTCAATGAACACGCAGACCACAGAGCAGACGCACGCAGAGGAGGACGCAATCAAAGCGCCTTCCAAAAACAAAAAAGCTCATTGTCAAAGCACTGTTTGTTTGACTGCAGCCTTTTACACGTGACAACATTCAGCAAACAGCTTTAAAGCACGTTCAGTTTTTGTGATCGGGAGCCAATCCACTGAATGAATGCAATGTCCAACGACGCCTTTCAAGTTTTAGCGGCGACCTGAGACTGGACCTCAGCTTCAGCACTTGTTGGCTTTTGCGGCGCTCTGACTGATCCACGGTCATCTCTCATTTTTACTACAAAGGATCAGAGCCGTTTTTTGGTTTGCCTCGCCGACAATGTCAAATTATTCATGTTGAGTTCAGACCGGTGCATTGATGTGTGCACAACAAGCACAGCTGACAAACACGGGACATATTTGTCAAAGGCCAGTCATGAGTTGTGCGTGATGGCAGCAACGGTGCCCGGAGGTCGTCCTTTAGCGCTGACTGTGGTTGAGGATTCCTGGCCTGGGAAGGATGAAGGCCGAAGGAAGAAGGGAGAGGGAGGGGTGGTTGCGCAGAGCCACACACCTGCCAGATGATTTGTCAGTATAGAGGGGTCAGCACTCAGCTGTCACCCCCTAATCACCCATCCTAGCCCTTAAGTCTACCCCCACCAAACCCTACTCTCCAAAAACACCCCCTCCCAGCATTCCACTGGCAGCTCCGGTTTCACCCGCAACGCGGTTGCCCCATCTGCCCCTCCTTTCCGCCGCTCCTGCCGCAGAGAAAACGTACCCGTGTGGAAGATGCAGCACACTGAGCACATTGTGCGTAACAGGCGGTGCGCGCTTGTGGCCCCTGTGAGCGGGTTACACAATTCATGTTTGTCTAAGGGCGAAGTTGTTCCTCTTCGGGACGGACGGTAAATCCGGCAGAGCACAGTACAGGAATTGGTCCACAGTGCGGTCCAGATACCCCCTGCAGACAAGGCAAACATTCTCACAGGTATGCTATATCTGTCAACAGCAGCTTTTCAGCGCCCCGGGTCAAAGGTCGTCCTCTTTTCCATTGAATCCAGCTTCCTCTGGGATGTGGCAACATGTGAGAAGGACCCTCGGCTATGAGCCGGCCCACTGTCCGCCAGATTATCTCAACTTGTGAACGAGTTAAGGGGACTCGGTATTGTTACATCACCTCTTATCCATTATCAAGCGTCTTATCATGGTCACTGACAGACCCGAGGTTGCATCCCTGAAGGAGAAGTGGCAGAAGCTATCACTCGCACTTAGTTAAGAGCAACATGTTTCGCGTGTTAACAGATTCTCTGCTTGATACTTGAAATTGACACCCACCTAATACATGGATGACACCCACCGAATACACGGAGGGCCAGTGAGAATCTCTAAGTTGCCCTCAAGTCAGAAGCTTTAATGATAAGCGATATTGTCGTCTCTTACAGACATCACCTACGATAACAGCCGATTGTTTTGCATGTGCCCGAAGAGAGAGTCCTTTCCTGACCTATAGCTGCCACCTGTCACCACTCATCCACAGCGCTGTCTTGGTCCTGCACATCCCAAATACGACCTGATGGGGTCAGTAGAGGCTGGCTAACTTGGACGGGCTTCATGTCAAAGTACAGCCAAGGTGCTTGGAGAGACATCACACATCCTGGGTGCTATTTGATATAGAGGCACGTCTTTCTTTCTTCTGCGGAGCTGCCACTTGATAACCCTGCGCCACCCTGAAAAGCTTAAAGGAAGGGGGGGAGGGCGCCCAGTGGACTGTAGAGGGAGAAGAATGACATGACATCAGTGTGTCGTCGCTAACCAAATGCAGCTGTAAACAATGGAGGGACATATGCCCTTCTGGGAATGGCTGCTAGCCTGGGGCACACCCATATACACCAGCAAAAGTAGCGTGACAGATGTAACATTCTGGCAATAGAGCACCTATACACAGAGGAAGAATAGAATTTTCCCGGGAGGGGGAGGTGAGGGCTGGGTATCAATTACAAATCACCTGAAGCACTGGAGGGGGCAGAAAAGGTGGATTTCAATAAGACAAGAGAAGAAAGATAGGGTTGTAGCAAGGGCAAAAAGACAAGAAACAAGGGGGCTCAAAACGCAGACATCATCTCGGTGATGTACTTCCTGCCTTGAGGTGTGTGTGTGTGTGTGTGGTAAACTCCACACTACACAAGTTTGCTTTCTTTCTCCCGCTCTTAAGAGGGTAAAATGAATCCGCTAATCACCCATACATCGCAGGATGCTTTGCTCCAAGAGTAAAGAGCAGGGAGGGTTGTGTTGAGTTTGCGTGAACACAAACCCACAGTGTGCAAGCACATTAGTTATGAGCGCAGTCAAACTGGAAAAGCATTCGACCTTCGAGTGAGCAGCTGCTTTCACGAACCTCCACAAATATAATTGCGCTTCAAAATAGTCACGAGAGATCACCTCTGCAGAGTATTGGCCTTGCTTGCAGTGAAGCTGTGACGCCAATAAACCTTCCTTCATGCTGGAAAACCGGCTTGCAGTGCCCGGCTCCATCTCAGAGGGAGACTGCTAGTCTGTCTGGCGCATAGTCCAAAGAGAGGGGGGAAAAAACAACAACACTCAAAGTGGTGCTGTTGTAGATAAACCAAAAATGTATATATCTTTCTCACTTGTGTAATGCTCGCTACTTTTCAGAAATGACTCACGGGCAAGTAAAAAGGCTTCTCAACTGCCACGCACACTTATTTAGGCTGGTACTTCGAGAGGATCAATATTTGCACAGATCTATGGGAGGGGAAACAATAGTGATTTGGCCTCCACCAGCGCTGTCTGTTAATGGTCTGTTTACTGAGACAGACAGGATAATGGCCTGGGTGGGGGCGGGTGCACAATTGAACGATGGCTGCACTCCATATTGTTTTTGATCTGGTTAGTAACGAAGAAAGTCCGCACCGACGGGACGACCGAGGCTGAGAATTTAAGCTCGGCCGAAATCACGTGATGGGCGGTAAGACACGGGGCGCTTCGTCGAACATGGACAACTTTGCAAGTCAAATGGCTGCACTCCAGCTTGTTTTCTGACAGCGGCTGCGATCTCTTTTGGCTATGCAAATTTGAACATTTGTGACCGCCGCGAGAGTGAAGCCAAGTAGACCAGAGCAATAGGAGCACTTAAATGATTGCAAGGATTGTAACTCAAGAAAGCGGCACAGGCACTGAGAGTGGAGGACAAATCAGATATCTGAGCAACCGAGTTCAACTTTAGGTCTCAAAGTATTATTTTGAGGGGAAAAGCCCCTTTGTTATGTAAGACCCAAACAAACCAAATTCCCATAAAGAGTCGTTCTGGCAACAATGCTGACTCTTTTTATTGGCCCGTTGAGTCCAAAATATGAGTAAGAGTAGATCAAAGACAACTACTCTTCAGGGAGTTCATGTGGGGTCATTTCAACCGGCGCCATAGCCTCCTGCTCATAACTTAAGCATCAAAGCTGTGTTTGCGCGAGAGAGTGTGACTGGGTGAGGTTCACAGTCTCTCCACGGTGCCATCACTCTGGTCCTGTCACTCTCAGCACCCTCTCGTACACGGTGCCGTACCGTAGGTCCACTACCGTCAGTGACCCATGACCCTCTCAAGGTCCTCCCCAATCACATCATCCGCCTCCAGCTACATCAGGCGCATCAGATGGATGCGCACCCAGCCGAGATCACAGAATGTGGGATAAATGGGGAAGCCCTTTCAGAAAATCCTCAGAATTTAAGATATCCTTTATTTGTCCCACACTGGGGAAATTTACATTTATGTGTGAAAAGAAAAACATCATGTCTGACTTGGACTTTTGTTCA
Source organism: Hippocampus zosterae (assembly GCF_025434085.1). Taxonomy (NCBI): domain Eukaryota; kingdom Metazoa; phylum Chordata; class Actinopteri; order Syngnathiformes; family Syngnathidae; genus Hippocampus; species Hippocampus zosterae. The sequence goes on along the minus strand of NC_067464.1, from coordinate 8,662,636 downwards.
AAAGTAAGAGGAAGAACCAAAGGAGACAGATAGAGACAAATTTAGCAAGCACAGAAGGAGATTCTAAAGTCCCTTATAGATGGCTTTTTGTGGTAATGCTAACTCCAAAAGCCACAGCCACAGTGTCCGAAAAGCTGTCTGCCCGGAATTGGGGCACTGTGCACTACAACGCTGGCAATATTCACACATGCCTATCACAAAAACCCACAGACATCATTGGGGTACGCTGCGGGTGAAGACTTCACGCAGGAGGAGAGTATCACTCAGAGACCCATTAACCTCTGGCTCACGACCAGAGTAGTGAGCGCAACATCCTTTAAGCACATGTTAAAATTGACTAGTCTATGTGTGTACAAGTGATTGATGCTTTACTTGTGTGAGCCTGAACGTATGGTCATATCAAGTGACAATGAGTATGTAATACGGGGGTTACTGAACCAACATAAAAACAAATGATTATTATATATTTTTTTTAACACCTTTTGAGCATTTTGAGCAGCCGTGACTGAAATTTTTTGCGGCCCGGTCAGGCAATGGCCCGACACAGCACCGTTTAATGTCGAAAACTGAAAAGGGATTTATTGAATGAAATCCCTCAATATATTTCCAGTTTAGTTTTTTTCTGCTGAATCTGGTGGGACTGTTCCAGAAGACAAAGGGGCCGACTGAATCATTCAGGTACAGTGACTGATGCTTTGTTACAGGGCCCCATCTCAGTTTAACCCTCTCTGACTGGCCTGTTTTGGTGGGAGAAAGTACACAGAGGTTCACTTCCTCCCATGGAGAGGTGCATTCCCAGGAGAGGAGCCCCAGACTAAACACTGTTCATTCAGCTGCTCGGCATCACCTCGAAACAAGCGGCAGATGCCTGACAAGCGCTCCCAACAGAACTCACTTTTTCCACCAATTATGTCAAAGAAAAGCAGGGGGAGGAGGCAAAACCTCTAAATATTATACATGCTGTCTTTTGGCAAGTGCATTGAGAAAATTTTGTCAGAGAAGGATGGGTAATTTCGGGGTGCTCAGAGCCAACACAAACAACTGTTCTGGCGAGGCCTCATTGTCAGCACTTGAGGTTTGAGTCAAATGTTTCAACGCTCTGTGGCCAATTGCTCTTATCCCTACCCCCACCAGCCCATATGATTTGTCCTTGTCCAAGATCTCAGTCAGCCTTTCATCACCTACACAGCCGGAGCTTTCAAAAAGTGTTCTTGTGGAAAACAAAGTCAGACCCCAGATGACAATCGCACATACAAGTCCAAGCAAAATGAAAGAGCGTTTCCGCACGGTCCTTCGTGCTGTACATAAGATGAACATGAGACAGACAGCCTCCTCCCACATTCAACCCTTCAGGTTTCCAAGAGTGGTTATACTGTTGACAACGCTGTCGCAAAGATCAGACTGCCTATTCGAGACAAGACGCGAACCACTTACCACATGAGATAAAAGTTCAAACGCTCAGTAGAGTGGGAACGTAGAATTGCCATCAGTTCAAATGATTAATGAAATCAAAAGCTTAATAAAAGTACTAGGGCATGAGTGGGTGCCCAAGTGACGGGATACACAAAGGAACAAATTCATGGGGAAAAAAAAAATCATGTGGCATAATTTTGTGCTGCGAGGAGAAAACAGAACTGCTCTTGGATTAGTTTTCCCCCCCCCATAAAACCGTACTAAAGAGACTGCAACAACTGATGGTGACTGAGTATCCTTAAAAGGTCTAGACTCTAGACCAGAGGCGGGCAAACTATGGCCCCCGGGCCAAATCCGGCCCGTTGGTCTTTTTAATCCGGCCCGCCGAAGGTTGGTAGACAATTAAGGTTCGATGTCAATGACTGCATTCATTTCATTTGGACTTGTAATGACAGGCATTTCAACGCCAGGTGGCATAGTTACTTGAAGTTGCAGAGCATAGGGAGGAAGGGGGAGACGATACGGAAGCCTGCAGTAGCGCCAAGTCAAGCAAATCCAGTTCGATACGACGGAATAATGTACTCTTAAAGTCTGAAAAACGTGTCAAAAAATGCAAAATACTGCTTTTTAAATAAAGAAATCCAATTAATATTATGTCGAATTTAGTTCACCCTCCATAACATTTTCTGGTTCTCATGTGGCCCTATGCAAAAAATAATTGCCCACCCCTGCTCTAGACAGTACTCTATTATGATACTAATATTTGATACAACTACATACCGTCGATAAATTATAAACTAAATGGATAATTCACAGTGTACTTCGCCTCTTGCCCAAAGTCATCTGGGATGGGATCCTGCTCAGCCATGACCCTGAACAAAATAAGTGGTAGGATCACGGCTGGAAATTTGACCTAATGCTTGTTGATTACTAACAAAGCATCTGCCACCTTTCAATATCATGCTTCAGCTATCAGCTGCTATCAGCTATCAGATTATCAAAGACTGATTTTTTTTAATTTCTATGGAAGTACATTAAACAGAGATCTTGTCCCAAATAATCTGCCTTTACAAAGAGAGTGCTCAGTTTTGGCACACGCTGTCAGAATGGTAATAAAGGTACACTGGGCATTAATGTAGTTGTTTGCTGCAGTGTAGAACTGCTTTGCATCATTCTGAGAGCCGTTTCTAATATAAGCATCTCATGTCGCTATATAAAGTGACTTGAGAATTAGAAACAGGCCGCCTGCTTGACGAGTGGTGAACACATCTGCCTCACAGTTCTCAGGGTCCGAGTTTGAAATCCTCTCCCAACCTCTCGTTTGGTTGCAGGAGCTGTTCTAGTTATTTTCTCTGGGGTACTCCAGACTGAAGACTTAACTGTCAATAGGGTTAACTACGGAATGAATATTGGCTCGTGACCACTCCAGGTGGAACCCCACCTCTCGCCCAAAGTCAACTAATATAGGCTACAGCTCACACGTGAAGCTAATAATGATAAGCACCAGAGAAAAATAGATGGAGTTGTTAACTCAAAATCTTTTTGACACTGATAATTAAATCTGACCAATATTACCTTTATGGGGACGATGGAACTTTTGATACAATACTGCCTGTGTATCGGACCATCTGAGACCATAAAAGTGTGTGAATGTGGGAGGGAAGTTGAGAAGACACTTTTGAATGTCTGAACATGTAGTCCATCTGGAATGAGAAGTAGCGCCCCTTTCAGCCGTGTGTTGACTGGATATCGGTACACGAGCCCACGTCTGGAAGCTGTGAAGCCAACAGGGAGGATTTGTGCCTGTGTGTTGATGTACAACCGTCTCCCCTTGACGGCTGCATCCAAGACAAATCACCACTGGTGCTGCTGTCACTGCGGGCCTTGACCAAGACAAACAGCCAAGTTTTAAAATAAGTACCTGCTGCCTTGCAGCCCCTTCCAGCTCAAATCCACACCAAGGCACATCCACGCTGAAACATATTTCCCTTCACAGGTCACAGGACTGGAGCTGGCGTCCAACACTCCGCACAGGGGACTCACTTTTCACCCCTTCAGCCCTGTCTGCATTCTCTCCCGCGCACACACGCATTATGTGAATATTTACCACGCAGCACATCGGTTGCATTCCAGCCAAAATGCTGGGAGTGCAATAACGGGGGCGATTCAATGAGGATACCAGGTTGGAGGAACATTGGCGGAGCGCATGTGCAAGCTTTGACAATCAATGTATATCGGAGCATACACCCACAAAACATGTGTCATGTATTGGCACATCAAGGTCAAGTCCTTTGGTTTGGTTGTGTATTGAGGACATTTCTTATCTAAAGATGAATGAGACATTAAAAAAAACGTGAGGTCCAGCTTTTATTTGAACTGTATTTAAATCTAGATATGTTTAACTTAGGACAGAGCATCTTTTTTTAAGCCACCCACTTTTGAAAAAAAAGTACAGGAACAGACATTTAAATTAACTTAAAATGAATAAGAAATTTGGTTGCAAAACTGTTAGTTTCAATAACTACATCGAGCCTGCAACCCAGTGACTTCACCAGGCCTTTAATCTAGCCTATTTTGTTTGTGGGTTTTTCTCCCATCAGTCTCCTCATGTTCTATTGGGCTAAGGTCCAGTTACTGACTGGGCCAGTCTCAGACCTTCCACTCCCCCCCCCCCCCCCCCGACAAAGTCCTTTGTTGTGTGGGTCCATGTATTTTGGGTTCGTGCCTTGTTGCATGATGAAGCTTCTTTCCGATTCTGTTCGATGCATTTCTCTGCAAATGGCCAGCCAAAATGGTTTCGTAGACTTGAGAATTCATTCTGCTGCTACCATCATGAGTTACATCATCAATAAAGACGACTGAGCTCGTTCTGGAAGCAGCCATGGAAGCCCAAGCCATGAGATTACTCCGCCATGCTTCACAGATGAGTTTGTGTGCTTTTGGATGAGAAGCAGATCTTTTCTTTTGCCGTACTTTGGCCTTTCCATCCATTTGGTTGAGGTTAATCTTGGTCTCATCGGTCCATAAAAGTTTATTTCCACAGCTTTTGTGGCTCCCTCTACTCCGTTGAAAAATGCAATCTGGCCTTCAGATTCTTTATGCCGATGAGTGGTTTGCATCTTGTTTGGCCTTTGTATTTCTTCTCGCCAAGTTTTCTTTGTACAGTAGATTGTGATACCGTCACCCCTGCCCTGTGAACGTTGGCAGTGATGTCATTGACTGTTGTCTTTGGGTGATTGTTCACACCCCTCGAAATGTTTCTGTCATCGCCGGCTTCTTCTCCTTGTACACCATCAGTCACGTCTTCCAATGTTTTGTTCACTTGCAAAGTGGGTGTCTTCAAACAAAGGTGCTCTGCCCTAAGTGTTTTTTTAAACACATCTGGACGTTAATACCATGAAATGACAGCTGGAATTCTGAACTTCTGTCTCCTAGTCATCTTTTCAGATGAAAACCACATTTCTTTGGGATGCATCAAAAACTAAGGAATGGACATTGCCGTTCCAATATTTTTGGTTGGGACTGCAGCTAATAAATATGCATACCCACTCGAAAGTGTCACGTGTTTTTTTTCACTTGACGACATTTTTTGGCATCACGGTTCATCTGACCGGGTCGGAGTTCCTCAATCAAGACCTTTTCGTGTCTGTGGCCGTTCCAGTGTCAGTCCACCTAGACGGACGCACAGACGCGCACATGTTCGCCGTCTAAACGATGCTGTGTTTCATATACGGTACATATCGATTAGCTTCGCTGAAAGAAGCATGGCCTCAGCATTTCACTGAATATACATCATGCAGCAACAGACATGCGACAGCTTTTCTTTTTGGACTCTCCAGTAATTCTGGAAAGAGCATGTTTCAGCTTTAGTCGTTGTGTTTCCCGGCAATTAAACAAGTTGACGTTGCTGTTAGACTGAAGGACAACCAAAATACAATATGCTGAAAGATGCATATCTCCGTCAAATGAAGGTTATTTTCAGGGCGAAGCAGTATTAAACACGGTCCACCTCCCCCATCTCCCCTAAAATATGACCTTGTTTTGATCCTGTCACCCAATAAAAACGGGCCACTCTCAATATGTGGGAGGGTTTTAGTAGCAGAGCCATTGCAGTGCAGACGGTCGGGCGCTGGGGATGACTGATGAATGACTTGCATTTGGTGAGGACTGGACCAGTGGCGTCGTGGATTGATTGGCCCCAAAGGGGGCTGTTGAGAGGGGGGGAGCACTTCCTGTGTGTGTTAATGGACGCTCCTGCAGAGGCACTGTGGCGGCTTGTGGGATGCGCTCCTTGGATAATTTGCTTTCAGTCTCGCCATTAATCAGAGGATAATCAGAAATGCTTCAGAGCGCTGGCAGAAATAGTTGAAAAGTGTATCACGATATACCTTAAGTATATCATATCAGTCGAGATTATATATATATATATATATATATATATATATATGAGAGAGAGAGAGAGAGAGAGAGAGAGAGAGAGAGAGAGAGAGAGAGAGAGAGAGAGTTGTTGGGTTTTTTTACTCTTCAAAATAAAGACCCGGAAGTAAAAAGCTGAATTTAGGGAATGTTGTTCTAAAATGGCAGTATAATATTTCACCTTACCGGTTTAGAGGAGTACACATCTCTCCAAATGTGTCTTCCTGCAGCGTTTCATTGAGTTCAATGGACGTTTATATTATTCAACTAACGGTGTCCAGCACCATATTGTGTTAAATGTTGGCCACGCTGCAGCCCTTGCAAGTTTTCTCATTTTTCCCCCAGATGCGTTTTTGAAGTTCTTCCTTGCCCTCCTGGGGGTTAACATCAGGGGATGTCGTTAATATTTGTCAACTGTGAGCATGTGAAGCCCTGTGAGACTTTTTGTGATGAAGGACTATAGACATACATCGGATTTGACTTGACTCAGAAAAATACCGTTCGAAATATCTGTTAATAAAATACACTTTCGTGCGCCATAATTTGCTCTTAGGTGCTTGTAATTGTGACACAAATCAAACATCATTCTGCAGCCTTGGCCTACAGCACACAGAATGCTGAGGTCGGGGGGTTGCAATATTATATTGAGTGCAATTTCTATTGATATTGATCAGGTATCTATCGCGCTATAAATTGAAATTGAATTGTTGACCGGGCCCTACATCCTAGCGACCTTCACCTTCACGTGCGTGCTTGAATCGCTAATTAATGCCTTGAATTTATGTAATTGCGGACTGGATGAATTTGACATCAATTTCATAGCCAATCAGAAAGAACACAACAAGTAAAATGGAAATAAGCTTCTCCAAGCAGGGACTTGAAAAATCTCATCAATGTGTGGGACTGAATTAGGAATTGCGGTACAACTGCAGCACATCATCACATTCGCACAGATTTTCGATTTGTATATACTTCAGCACTCAATGGGAACAAAAAAATTGTGTCGTGTAGATTAAAGCCAATTTCCAAATCACATACATTGTTTAATTTCAGTTAAGTTACGTGTCTACGGAATTCCCTGTGTTTCACAATTATTTTTCTTTTAAAACTTTGGCTACTATTCAACGAAATGAAAACGGTTTATATGTATGAAAAACTGTTACCCGAGTCTTCCCAGCTGCTCCAGCTCTGGTACCGGCGGTCCTGAGGTTTCAATTCGGAGGGGCTTGTAGTGGTAAAGCACTTCTTCTAACTTGGGCACAGCTTGCAGAGATACCGTCTGACGCTGGAATAAAGAGAAATAAAAGCAAGACGGGGAGAGAAAGACAAATAACCTTTTATGACTGGACAAGAATCATCTTTGGTATTGGTTTAAGCTGTCATTAATTCAATGCGGGACGCATATTCTATCCTGTCCCATCATTCTTCCAACATATACGCGCCTCCGCCAAAGACTAATGATATCAGCACTAATACTCAATGCTGATATTAGTGTTATTTTGTCATTTCGGGTCATGCATCCCAAAATGTTACAATTGTGCGGCAATATGATGAATCTGTTGTTTTGACCGCAACTAATAAAGTACTAAAAGTAATACCTCATTGCTCCGCGCATCAACTGGTCTCATTAATGAAAAAGCAGAGATCTGTCGAGCAGAGTACTTACCTTGTCGTTAAATCGTGCAGCCTCCAGATTACGGTACTCTATATGCTATACTGTGCAATGACAAAGATTTCAAATTCTAATTCTGATGACCGCTCTATGACTGCACCTGATCGTATGCAATAAAGACAAGAGGGGATACAGATACCAAAAGTAATTATGGAGCTCATTTCCCGGTAAAGTAGAGGAACAAAGAGAACAATTGATTCAAATTTGGTGCAATGATGAAATAAAAAGTTTCACAAATTAGGATTAGCTCAGTAATCAAACAAGAACGCTTTTACTACTCAAGGCCATTGCAGATTTGTTCGGATCATCATTCTTCCATCACAAGTACTACATCGTCGAACCCACTTTGTGTCCGCATGAACGTAAGCCGGCTCAGAAGAACAATCCGGGAATTGGAACGAGGATGCCTAACCAAACGGGGAACATAGCAGGGAAACTCAAAAGGACCAGAAAGACAAAGGAAGAGAGAAAGATGAGAATTTCGCTGAAGGCAGAATAAACAAGAGAGCTCAGAGGGGAGTTAATGAAAAGCAAACGAAATGAGTAACATGTGTCCCCGCGGCCTCACACACGCTTCAGCCTATACACAAGAAAAGCCACCTAAGCTCGACTGGAAATGACTAAATCACTAAGGATGCACATGGAGAGTGAATGCAGACTAACTGAGCCAAACACAACATCATTATTCTAAACAAACACACTTAATGTCTCGAGTTGTGGAAATCCATTAGAGTTAAGTCAACTACTGTTTAATGGTAGTAAAATACAACACTTATTTTGAATGGTTTCAATACACAGGAGCACCTCGACTCCAACGCTTTATTTAAATAATTTGACCAAGGATACATCTCCTAAATGACATTCTCATATCATGCACATCCTTTTTTTTAATGAGAATTGAGTTGACTAGAGTCTCCCACCTCTTGTATGTTGTGTATAAAAACAGATTTATCTGATTATTAAATACACCAACGACACAGGGTTGGCACTGAGTTCTGAAACTTCTTGGCCAAACTGTAAAAGCTCCTGGCTACACTTGATTGTAATTGGTCACAACATCATTAGTGTTTATGAGGGGTGGACCGTTTTTTTGTTGTTTTTTTTAAACTGTCCAAATCATTCGGTCTGACTGTTTTGCTATGGTGCGAATGTCTAGGGCGGAGCTAGAAATTTTCCGGCGGGGCGGCCATGGTGATAAAATGACTCATTGAGGGGTGGCAATAAGAAGCTCTGCCACGTGTCCGTCCCCCCCTCCCAATAAAATAGAATTCCAAATCATTTGTGTTATTGCAAATCGTCAGTATTGATGCAGCAGAGTTTTTGCATTGGAGAGATAACAGCTCACTGGAAATTGCCAAGGAGAAAAAGGACACCAGCATCCAATGTGGAGCCCTTTGTGAATAATTGCTGAATGCACATCTGTTTTTTACAAAGTTCAGTTCAAATTTCTCCCGATAAACTGTATTACAATTTTAAAAATGTCAACAGTCTCGTCTGCCCCTTTCACCTGGGGGTGCCGTTGATCTCCAATCCTATCCCATCATTCTTCCAACATATACGTGCCTCCGCCAAAGACTAATGAAACACAGACCTGCCAACTGAGGCCGAGCAACTTTGCCGCAAATTTGCACTCCCTCACTCTCTCATCTATCATCCGTCAAACTTTCAGCACTACTTATCTCCAATGTAACAGTCGACGCATGGGGCAATGGATGGGAGTTGGGAAGCAACGGAAGAAATGGAGCGGGAAAATCGATTCTTAAGTGACAGACGGAACAGCAAGCCTCCATTCTCGAGACCTTTCTGTTGCATTCCTTTGCAAGGTCGCCTAAATAAAAACAGGCTTAGCTTTAGCATTTTAGCTTTCTTGCTCAATATATTTGTGAAACAAGTGCTGTTAAGTCTTTCTTTATAACTTCACAGCCGTAAGTCGTGCAGGTTCCGGCTTATCGTAAGTATCACCTTAATTGTCAAATAAATACGTTTCAAACATTGGGTTATAACAGACGAGAAAGAGAGGAAGCCCACAGGCGTGTGTCTCAACTCTTTCGTTTCTATTCCCTGTACAGAGCAGGATATGCGGGTCCATTGATTCAACGGAATGAAAAAGCAGACGCTTAAGGTACGTTTATGAGGCACGCACTTGTAAAAATCGCCTTACTTCAAAAGGGCGAGAGATCCGCCTTTCAAACGACATTCCACACCGTCCGTCTTAAGCATACATTAAAAATAAGTGACACACACCATTCCGCAAACGACACTTAGAGACCAATCCTTTCACCATGACCATTGCAATTACCGTGACGGTTGAGGCAGATGGCTGCCCCACACTGTGCCGTGGTTGTCTCAGCTCCATTTTTTTTTCTTGTTGGACAGGCTAATTTCTTTCTTATTGGACATGCTAATTTTCTTCATGTTCCTTAGCCTGCTCCAAGTGCCTTTAGATAACTTTTGTTGTTGTGAGTCGTCACTGAATAGTGTTTGCCACCAATTTATTGTTGTTCATCCTTTGTAGCTGCCAGACTATGAGACAGAGAAACTTTCCAGCTCATTTCCTGTAACGGTCCTCATTCCCACAAAGCAAAGAAAATATAATGTCTTTGGTTTTAAGTATCTGCCCATACAGAGTCCCAATCCAAGACCTCGGCAATGTATACAGGAAAAAAAGAGCGTGTGTCAGATTTTTCACAAATGAATACGGATATATACATATTTCAATGATTATGTTTTGTATACAATACTGTACTGTATATTTACGTATATTAGATGCACCATTCCACCAAATCAGTGTCAATTGCGATTGGTAATACTCTCAAAATTAACTCAAAGTTCAACATTTTTACCTCTTTTTTTATTTTTAACACTAAATCTGATGCTACAGTTAATGAACATTTTAATGTGTAATTGGTTCATCTCAGAACCTTTTGCACTTAAATTCTTTGTGGGGGTTTTTTGCGTAGAATTAGCAAATACAGGCACCACAGCCCTGACTTTTACATTAATTGAATGTTAACTTTAAACAAAACATTTCAACGTACAGGAAGCTTTATGTATATGTATTAGACGAGTCAGAATCGCGCTCTCAGCTCACTCAACTCTTTGACGATGCCGTTTAGCGAGGAGGCTTCTTTCGATCAGGCAAGGCTGAATTATTAAGGAGCATCTTTCGGCAAACTCCAAAGAAGCAATGAAGAAAAACCCGCAGCGCTGCCTCTGCCTGAAGGAGAGCTGTGCGCAGCGGAGGAGAGAGGCGTATCTGTGGGTGTGTGGGTGTCACACTAACTGCATTGCTCCTAAATATTTTTTTTTTAAAAAGGGAACACTGTGAAACATAAATCTAAGTGACTACTGTTCTATTAGGCAAGATATTTGCATATGTGGATTATTTTGTACCTTTAATGTTTAAAAAATAATAAAACCCCGAATGGTTCGGGATATCCCTATAAGAAACATCGGTCATGCAGTTTATGACAGGATATGTGCGTAATAATTGAGATTTTAAAAATTAAGGTAAGACAAAATCATTTTTCATTTAAAAAAAAACAAAATACGGCAACAACAATGAACTTGACCGCATGAATATTTTGTTTTTCTTGCCCTTGCTATCACATCGGGTCAACAGTGTGGGATTGAATGTAGCAACATAATTAAAAGCTTTGAAAACAAATTCAGTTTCAATTCTGGTCAAAATTGAAATACAGGCTAATCTTCTATGTTGGTTGCTATCTCTATATCCGACCCAAGAGGAGTTAGTGTCTCACCAGCCATAAACCTCACCGCACGCCACAGCTTTGCAGGCTTTAATATTTTTGTCTGCATCGCGTACACACCACACAGAGCCCCTCTCCATTCATGCAAAATGGCATGCGATCTTCACGTAGCAAGTCGTGTAAAAGCTGGTCGCCCTTGCCTTACCTGTTTAAATATAACTTACTATATGACCAGAGGCAGCTGCCCCAGTGCAAAGCCCTTAAAGCTGACAAGTCCTTTTTCTGCCGTGGCGGGCTTGCCTGAGACACAGGCGAGTGTTGTTGAGGCCATCCTAAAGAGGGCCAAGCCAAGGAGAGGGGCAGAGGTGTGAATGCACACATGTGCCGGTGCCAATCACAACTGACAGTTCTCTTTGGCCCTTGACCTGACCCCTCGCAATCAAAAAGGCCTGTAGTGATCAATTGGAGTTCCGCTAATCCAACAAGTGAGAAAAAGTCACACACCCAAATTTTTTTTTAGATACATATACACAGTATATAATCTGTTATTTGTGATGACATTAAATAAATGGAAAAAGTAAATCACGGATTTGGTTTCCACCCCCTCCCCACCCTCCCCAAAAAATACAATTGAAGCTTTGGAGATACTGAATGGGGACTTGAAGGGGGTGGGGAGTATGTCACGCTAACCTCTCAGGCAGAACAGGTTGGGCCAGTCTGCCAGAGAAAAATCAAGCTCAGCTCGAGCTTACTCTGACGAGTCTCTCTGCCAATCAGAGGTCACCGTAGAGGACAATCAAACAAAGCAAAACAAACCTGACTGAAGAGTGTGTTCGTTTTTTGCACTTGTGTTTGTATTTTCCATACAGTTCAAGTTGAATTGAATAATGCCAGAGAGGACCCGGGGATATTTAAGTCAGCTACACATCTATGTTTAGGGATAAACTTGCCACCCACATTTGGCCAACTGTACATTTGAATTGTGCGTGTCCCTTGCCGCCTCCACCGGCGGCTTCGTCAACTATGTCAGCTGCTCTGTTGCCTGTGACAAGTGGATCAAGTCATAGTGGAGCGAGAACCTTTCATTTAAGATGCTGCTGAAAGCTGCTCTAGTCTCAAGCAATTCCCCATCGGTCAAACACTTTAAGGAATGGGACAAAGCAGCCGAGGATGATTCCGGGATCGCAAATACACACGCCAAGAGAGAACAAACACTTGACACTGCTTTCCTGAACAAAAACAAAAGGCAAAACCTTTAACCAATCCGAGACTAGGCGTTATAATTTGCTCGTTGCACAAACCTGTCATTTATCTGTTAATGATCATGAATTCATGTCCGTAAGCAAGTGGCAAGAGAGGTGACTTGTCATTGCTTGGCACCGAGACCGGCTTAATGTGTCAGACAAAAACAAGCAGCGTGTTTAAACAGCGACAAGCTAACTGCCTCCCTTTAAGTAATTCTCTTTTGATATCAGCGAGCAAGTGATTCTTCAAAGGATGTTTACTCAGACAAGGCACGGTTGTGTGCTTGGCTTTCTTCAATAGCACCAGTACAAAGTGGCGGATTAGCGCGCGATTTTCAAGCCATTCCTGAGGCAAGACCGGGCACATCCCGAGCCTCACAACGCACCTGGGCCCGGGCAACTTGACATTTGGATGCTTTCCCTTCATCAAGCATCCATTTGACAGCTTTCTGACTCAACCGGAATAGTCGTCCGACATTGGCGTCCCAGAGTAAAGAGCAGGCTTATATGTTTGCTAGCACGTTCCCAGTCAACAACATGACGCAGCTGCTGCATTCGATGAGACACGAGAGCAGTCTTTATTTAAAGACTGGAGCCTCCGCATCTTGACGTTCCTCGGATTGGCGGGCTCAACCACCGGCAAATATGCCATTCCACCAGTGACAGCTCACCTTGGCCCGAGAGAGCAGGCAGGCTAAAGTGTTGCATGCGTCGGGGTTAGTGATGATCACCGACTTGTGGGTGACAGATGAACTCACACATCAACACGGTCGATAAAATTAGAGGCCATAAAGTCAACCAACTGTTCATTCATCTCGATCACGGTTTGCTTTCTCCTGAGGCTAAACATCCCATTTGGCCGAAAATACAACTTTATATTTTTCAAAAACAAACTGATTGATGATCAGGGCAAACAACAACATTTAGGATGGCAGCAAGCGGAGATTGTTCCAGGGTCAAACAATTTGCACTCTGATCAACCAACACTAAATGGAACACTTTTGTCGGCATTTTGTTTTATCATCAACACATTATTCACAGAGAATGTTAAAATAGATCGAAATCGTACACTTGTTGCGTAGTAGGTTAATATAAGAGTAGAATATCTCATTTGGGGTTTTGAGGACAATGATCTGTTTTGGTCAAAAGGATCCACAATGCCAACGCTGCCAAAAGGCCTGAATAAAAAGCAGTGATTTGCATGCCGGACCAGTGACATGTTTATGCGTTTATCAAACGGACAAAGATACGATTTTAAGTTTTTGAATTGGAAATTTGGATTTTTGGAGTCCACCCAAGATGAAAGGGTTCCTTTGCCCAAGCGTCCCACCGACTGTATAGTTTTGATACATTTGTCTACGTAGTTTTCACAGATGCCTTTTGCAAAACTAAAACACTGCATGGACAAGAGTCTCACTAACTAGAACATGTACCGCATTTAATTGGTAGGAGTGTAATGACCAGGTGTCCTATGGTTACTTATGCCAAAGAGTTTATATTTCCAAGCACTAATTGGCATCACTCTGGGTGCTTTCTTGACAGACGGGCTTTGCTGATGAGTTTCCTCCAACTCAAACTCATCTTGGAACAAGGGACCGCAACCTAGCAGCTAAATGAATTCCAGCAAGCTGCAAGAATTTGCCAGTCTGTGCTGAAATTTCACCAAGTCAAACACAAGTCATGCTTTTGGACTCCGAGGTGAAGGAAAATTCAAACCCACATGTTCTCCCGACTTGCAGCTGAGCGAAGCATATGTATGCGGAGGGCTTAGGGACGGTAGAGTGAAAATAAATGAAGGGGTGGGAGGGTGGGGGGTGCAACCGCAGAAGAAACCAAGAGCAGCGTAAGATCGCCGTTTCTCTCGCCATCAGCAAGTTTAATTTTGCGGCGATAGAAAAAGAAAGTGCAACCCGTGGGCACTTTTTGATCTGGATGATGAAGAACAACCATGGTTGAAGAGTCAATCAAGGAAAGGAGAACTTGAGGCAAGAGAGGATTTGGCAGGAGCTTACAGGTGACGACCTTGCGGATATTTCTCCAATGCATCACTGAACTGTGGGAATGGAAGCACTCCTCATGAGGGTTGTTGGGGAGGGGTTCAGGTGATGACACAGCGTTTCTCATCACAGTAAAATGAAAACAAATGACTGGAAACTAGAATAGCAGCAAAATGAAATGGAAGGTCTCTGCAGGCATGGAAAGCTTAAGAGGGTCCGGAGTCAAACCGTCTCTCTCTCTCTCTCTTAGGGCCCCGGTTCAAGCTCAGAGCAATGTGATGACATGACAAACGGAGTCAGGACCTTTTTCTTACGGCAAAGGTGAAGCCGAAATAAGGAGGAAAAAACTCCCCGAGCTTTTTGGTCCAACATGAGATTTAATCTGAAATGTTGTTCACTAAAAGTAAAACACAGAAAAAGTGTCCCACTCACCATCTGGATTCCTGTTGAAAAGTGATTGGTGGCTTTGACCGTGTGTTTCTGCTGCTCGATCTCCGTCTCCAGCTGGGAAACGCGGGCCTTGTGTTTGGCAAGCAAGAGGTAGGCAGGAAGCTGAGATTTTTCCTGAGAAAACAAATAGTTTTGCATCAAAGGCGCTGCACCGACTCGAATGCAAGAAGCTACAAGGTCGAGCCTCAGAGTGAGGTGTTGTCTGGTCCAGTATAAGAACCAAAACTCGCACATGTACTTCACTGATGAGTTTGAAGATTTTTGATGGTTCGGCAGGACATGCAAGGAGACATTTGTGTTTTAGGATAATCCCCCAAAATGTGTTTAATAGCTTCCGGTGATGACATGTCCTGGGGTCTCCGTCAAGGTTATCGCCACTGTGGTTAGTGTCCTATTTTCAGGCCACAATTTGGGAAATAAGACGTTCAAACATCCAAGGATGTTCCCATTATATATTTGTCAGAATTCTCATATTAATAATGGCATGAAATTAAATGTTATTTTCTAGTTTATAAAAGCATATTTTTTGATTTACCCAAAACTAATCAAATTAAATTACATTACATTTAAATTTATTTATTTTATGCCATCGCAATTTTGTCAACTCCTGTTCAATTTGAAGAACACACGTTCTGCTATCCGTACGAAGGGTCACAGGCAACGCCGCAAGATCAAACACACATACGCGTGGATTGAATCCAGTTTTGCGTTTGGCAGCAATGTCAATGTACCGTGGACTATACAATTGAACGTGTTCAGAGGCTTATATCTCTGTCAAATCTCATCAGATCTGGTTCTAATTATGTTGTGCTTATGTGGGATTTTAGCACATTTTGTGGCTTTGGATCAAGACCGCTGGATCTGAATGTAGTGCTGCCTGTCTTAGGATCGTAGATCTTGTTAAAAAAAAATAGACTGATTTTGGCAGAGCTCCTGCCTCCCTGTGTGGAGTTTGCATGTTCCTCCTGGGTCTGTGTGGGTTTTCTCCGGGTACTCCGGTTTCCTCCCACATTCCAAAAACATGCATGGCAGGCTGATTGAACACTCTAAATTGTCCCTGGGTGTGAGTGTGAGCGTGGATGGTTGTTTGTCTCTGTGTGTCCTGCGATTGGCTGGCAACCGGTTCAGGGTGTCCCCCGCTTACTGCCCGAAGACAGCTGAGATAGGCTCTAGCACACCCGAATCTCTCGTGAGCATAAGCGGGATTAGAAAATGGATGGATGGATGGATCTACTTTTACCCAAGATTGGGTCAATTATTTTGATGTAGCAGATTGATTTGAAGATTGACTATGAGCGTGGGCAACAAAAGGCTCGAGGACCCCCCGTGACCCTTGTGAGGATAAGCGGATCGGAAAATGGATGGGTGGATGGATAATTGTGTTCTTTCAAAATAGCCACACCTGACCACGAATGAAGACACTGACACTATTTGTACTCAATGCATGTGAATAAGCACACAATGTCTACTTTTCAAACTAGGTAAAGTGGTTAGGTACTTTACTTAGGTAAAGTGAAGCACAATAATCAACAAGTTGGTCGTGAAGCAGATCATTAACCACAAGTTGAGGAAACCACCAAAAAGGCATCGTGTTTACTTTGTATGTGTGTGTGTGTGTGTGTGTGTGTGTGTGAGAATGCTGTGTTTGGGGGTGCTGGTATATACAGATGTCAAGACCCAGAGGGGTTCCCCGGGGGGGGCAGCACTGATCTCATCTGCCCACATAGGACGGGCCCTGTGCCTTAAACAAACAAACACACAGCTTAACCTGCTATCTGTGATGGTGCTTCGGCAGGCCGCACCACAAGAACAATCACTTCCAAAGCCTGCAGCTCAACACAATGGAGCCAAGAGGCTTGGGAATCACAGAATGAGAACAATGCACCCAGTAGCACAATGACTGGTAATAAGCTCTTAATGATCACCCATGAACCCTCAGGCTTTGTGTGTGTGTGTGTGTGTGTGTGTGTGTGTGTGTGTGTGTGTGCGTGCGTGCGTGTCAGCGATGGAACACGTCGTATGTCATCATGCGGTGGCTCTTGATATTTGCGCAACAGCACAGACATGGCATTCTGTTTGTGCGTTGCGTCGACTTCTCACCAGTTCATCCAGCAGAGCCTGCTTGTTCTTCTTTTTGGCCAGCAGTTGCCTCTGCTCCTCCTGCAGCACATCCAGTCTCCGCTGCTCATTGCCCTGCTGCTCCAGCAGGAGCAGCTCCTCCAGTTCCTCCTGCTCTCGAGTCTGAGGTGAGGCAGGTGGGTGGGATTCAATAAGTACATCGATCACAAATGGACAACTCATTAAAACTACTGGAAAAGTCAACGGAACAGAAGTTTTAGTTCCAGGGCAGACTGCACCCATAATGAGATCCAATCCAATGACAACAGTGTCAGATGCGAAGCCTTATTCTCTTTATTCCCTTCCAATTTTTGTCTAACAGCCTAACTCATTAAAAATGAACGGACTGTATACATACAAGCTTGGCTTTATTCTTCTGGATGATCTCCCTGTTCTCCCGCTGGTACTGCTCCATCCTCAGCTTGGTGTCCTCCACATCAACATTGTTTGTAAGGTTAAACACTGCACAGGCAGGAGACACAAACCGCAACGAAAGCGCTTGAGTCTGTCCATCACGGCCGACTCGAATGATGCAGCCCAGCTGCAGTCAGTGTTATTTTAAATTCTGCAGATGATCCAAAGAAAACAAATACGCCTTCAAGAAGGAAAGCAGGAAGAAATGTTGTAATGTACACAAAATCTTTGTGAATCCTCACTTGGACCAAGAGACCCTCGGAGGTTGCCTCAAGCACTGTTAAGCGCTAAAAGCATATGGGATGTTGGCATTCATGACGTGTTAGCGTTGGCAGCTCTACCCTGTGATCTATGACCCAGGCTGGCATGCACTAATGCCTGTTAAACATCTCTCCTTGCAGCTGGGGAGAAATCATTACGGCGGCTGGAAACATCCTTTTAGCAGACTTGTACAGCGAGAATTTAGTCAGTCAGTGCTCGTACCGACGTCCTCCACTTGCTCCAAGTAGTCGTTATATTCTCTCAGGCTGGGGAAGTCGCAGTCCCTCTTGTTGTAACTGCGAAGAGATGCAAGAAACCGGAGGAAAGCAAACATGGGCCGACATTAATATACCCCATTAAATCAACCATTTTATAATAGCCTGTCTGCATTCTGCCTAATAGACACACATTAGATGTCAATTAAGGGGCTATTAAAGGACAGTTGAGATGGAAAAAAAGGAGGCGGGGGAGGGGAGCTAAGTAAAAAAAAAAATGGCAGGGAAAGAGCCTTCCTGCTTGGGGCTCCCCCAGGGAGACTCATTGTCTACAAAACAAACAACGTAATGAGGAAGACAAAGGTGGCTTAAGAAGTGGGAGGCGGCACGGGATGACACATAAACACGGCGGGGCCACACCCCTCGCCCTCCCTCCCTCCCTCACTCACATCTTCAGCACCTTCTTGCGAATCTCCACCTCCTTGTCGACCGTGGGGTCCTCGAAGAGCTGCACGCGGAAGTTACTCTTCCTCAGGGGCGTGTCGCACTGCACGCAGTTGCTGGAGCCGCGGACGAAGAGCATCTCCACACAGTTCTCGCATCTTTGAACGCACAATTCAGGGGTCAAAATCAGTATTTTTCGGTAGACCCATACATAAATACAATGAATCGTGATTGCACTTTTGTGCATTTTCAAACTGTGTGTGATTAGAAAAAAAATCAAGACAAAACCGCGATTCTGTTTGAAACTGTTGATGCACCGACTGTGTTAAAGTAGCCTTTTTTTTCTCGGTTTACCGTAGCATCAAAGCTTATTTCCGGTTAATCAGTCCACAGCGTGGTATCAATTACCATAAAATAACAACATCCAACGTTTTGCCTGGTACTGCAGTTGGGAATTGTCTTCAGTGGGCGACGTGGATGTTAATGGGACACAAGAAATACCGGTTAGGCATGTCCCTATCATGTGATCGGAAATTTTGGCCCCATCACGTCAGAGGTTTTTCAAAATGTGTTATTTATTTTTACATTTCATTTTATTCTTTTTATGGGTTACAAAGCAACAGAATAATACAGAGGGGTACACAGATGTTTCCAAATATACAGTATATAGAAAGAGAGAGCGAGAGAGACAGAGAAAGATGTGACTTACACAAATAAAAAGTGATTTGTAATAGGAACGGCAATTAAGTGGCCTCCCACTCTCCTGACACTCCATTATCAGGTGTGTCTGTCTGCACTGGAAAGACATTTGTCTTATTACATCGATAGATAAAACCCAAGAAGTGCGGTCTGAGTTGCCGTGACATAATTGTGTGAAATAGCAAAAAAAACACAGAAAATGTATTTACCCAAGTAAGTGTGCTGTAAAAAAACAACAACTCAATTTTCATACAGGCTCAAGGTTTTATTCAAAAACAAAAATAAAGATGGAAACTGTATTATTCTCGACAATCTAACCAATCGAGGCCACATTTGGCAACGTGAGCAAAATTTTGACTTTCTGGTTTATGTCTCGAGCAACTTCCGAATGTAGGAAAAAAAATGTATGGTGGAGCAGTGCAGTCATGATGAGTTTTTCAGGTGGCGTTTTGGCTCCCGATGAGCACGAAGCAGGCGCTTTCATTGGTGAGTAAAACAAAAAAAACCAACAAATCAACTGAACAAAAGCACTTTTAAATGATCATATTGGAGAGTTTCGGGTGAATCTGAGCTTCAAAGTCGAGGCTTTACCTCATTCACCGTCATGACTCGCTACCATGGCAACCTGCAGACCCACCTGAGGGCACAACCCTGAGCTTAGCCATCAATCACACTTTTTATGCAGGTAGGCGTTTACCCATCAGTCACACTCGAGTGACGAGTGGACACTAAGAACAATGGGAACACTCCTAAATCTCCCCTGATGGGGCGGAGGTCGTGGATAAACGTTTGCACAGTGCACTGTTTTAATTAACTCTCTGTGGAGCTTTTTTTTTCCACAGGAATTCACCTTCTGCTTCTGGCTTCCTTCAATAAAAAAAGGACATCTGGTTTCCAACTGCCACTCACCGTTTCTGCGCACTTATTGCATTCATAGTTAAATACAAAGTTAGATCCACAGGCATTTGCAAAATGATGTCAAATTGGGTCGGGATGAGGCCACTGGCTTGACCGTTGAAAAATAATACTTTTCCTTTCTTTCAAAAAGCAGATATTGCTTTTATAGGATTCATCTGCAATTTGAATCTACATCCTCTCAGTTTTGTCACACTCGTCTGAATGTGAGAAAAGAGTCTTTTTGGGACACCTAGAGTATTCTGTAGAGGATTCCTATTTTAGTCCTTATCGAAGACAAATCTGTATTCAAAATTAGCGGTGGGATCCGCCAAGTTATTTATTTTTTTTTTTAATTCTTCTGACTCCGATTGAATATTTACATGTGGTTTGAAAAAAAAAAATCTGTTGCATTTCTTTCGAGTGCATTCATTTGATGATCTTTATTGTGTTGATTTTTTGTATCTGCTCAATTAAGACGCAACAGCACCGGAGATCCACTTGTTCGCTGTCACACCTTCGCTCAACACCGGTGAGCGTGTTCCTTTAGCAGTTCTACACATCCGTGCATGCGCTCACACCAATCCTACCGTGTTTGACACATGATGTGGTATGCTTTGGATCATAAGCTATTTCTTTGCCCAACTTCTAATACATATAGCCTCCATTTTTTTTCTGTAGTTCGAGAACTTACAGTAAAAGTTTTTTTTTTAAGGACTTCACTCTACATTTCCTTTTCTGGAACGTGACAAGTGCCTTTTCATTTTGTTATAAACCCTGCGTCTTGACATTCATGAAGGCCTTCTCCGGAGTGTCATTGATCTCTGCTAATGTGGTGAAGGGGATTTTCTTCATCAAGGAAAGGATTCGTTGGCCATCCAATTTCACTGTTTTGACTCTAAGCTCATGTGAAAAGCAACTTCGAGACTATTTGAAGGGCATGAAAATTGTCTCGTCGGTCACACAATCTCAATTCATAAAGCGTGAGTTTCACATCCCAGACAAAATTGAAGGTAGCAAACCCCTTTTGTATGTAAACCATCATTGGGAGGGAAACCGGAAGCGTCAACGTGCTGTAATACCCCCTCGCATGTGGGCAGAGAGCGCCACAGTCGCGAAGCATTTTCTGTCACAAATGTGACAAACCGTCAAACATACAAACGCAAAATGAAAACACTCACTGCGGACAATCTATAGACCACAATCTCAGCCTCACACATAGACTAACTGACTCGAGGTCCGCAAATCACTCACTAGGCCACACCGCTTAAAGGCACGCATCTAACACACGAATACGACAGTACCTATCGTAATTAAATGTCCTGTGCCACAACCATTTACATTCCTTGTGTTCTCTTTTAGGATGATTTTATGCAACTCGGCATTATGTTCTATTAAAAGGTGTGGCGACAATTTGTCTTTTTGGGCTGGAATGGATTGAATTGCATTTCAACTTACTGTATTTCAATGGGGAATATTATTGGATATACGAGAACACAGAGTGACAAGCTTGGTCAAGGAACAAATTACATTTGTAAGTTGAGGTACCGCCGTATTAATAATTAGGTCGTATTGTCCAAATACTCAACTCAACTGCATTTAGAGAGCACTTTCAAACAGCCACCGCTGCATACAAAGTGCTGTACATGGAGCAACCATCATATGTACAACAATAAAGCAATAAATCAGTGACAAAGATGGTAGAAAGCACCAAACAGTAAAACTAAGATCAAGTCTGAGTCATGCCGAGTCAAATGCCAAAGAATACAAGTCAGTTTTGTTGAGTTATGTGCTCCCTCTTATGAGTACCAGTCAAGAGACGGGCAGCAGCATTCTGGACTAGCTGGAGACGCTTAATGGAGGATTGGCTGACTCCAAAGTAAAGTGCATTACAGTAATCGAGCCGGGATGTGACGAAGGCACGAATTACTGTCTCAAGGTGCTCATGAGAAAGGATGATGGTGATATGGTAAATACGCTGCATAAAACGGAAAATGTACCGTAATTCTCAAATGGGAAATGACGCATTGATGTCAAAGCTAAGCAAAGTAGCCGGGGGGGTGCTCAGTGTATTAACGACACAGTCGAGTCATTTCTTTTCAAACCACGGTGCCGCTTCAGAAGGGCTCCAAGCGATGAAGCCCATTAGAAGCACCGTGAAAGAGTCGCCGTGCGAGACGTTTCGCCTCGTCAGCAGACCTTAGCACTTGCAAGTATATAAATAAATAACGCGTGAAGAGAAAGCGCAGAGTCACAGACTTTGGATGTTTAGGCATCATTTCTCAGATATGGGTCAAACAGGTCTAACCTGCTAAGTGCATTTGCCAAGCTTGCGTGCAACCTCCGGAGGTAAAATACATGGAGCATTACAGTGGCAAATCCGTCCGTGGAGTTCGCCATGAAGTCGCAAAATAAACCTGACACCGTGGACAGGAACATCTGCGTTGGTCCGGCAAAGCACATGGAGCCCCAGTGCCCAAGTGCACTCTGGGACAGGCAGATGTTCACTGCAGCCCGAGGCTACGGGAGATGTATAGGCCTCGGCCATATGGAGGGAGATGGAGGGCTGTGGCTTGTTTCCACAGGCCCACAAAGAGCCCATTCATCAACATAAGCGTAAGGAGTGGGGCGTAGCTTGCCCCCTGCCCCATAAATGGACCACACAACTGAACCCTACAAAGGGGGAATCCTGCGAGCATAGAGGTGAACATCTTTTTTTTAATTGTGTGTGTGTTTAGGCAGAGGAGACTGTGTGCATCTTCAGCTTTAGCATTGAGCGCCATGACTTGTGTTATGACTAATCAAAGGCAGAAATCTGAAACAGCGCCATATTGTCGCGATTGAGGGCACACCGATGTCTCTTTCGATGTCCCAGGGCGGTTGTTGCTGAGTGAGGGCTCCTGACTGACTCCTCCCTCTCTCACCTGTCCCTCTTACAGCTCCAGGCTGCCCTATCTCTCCATCTGCAGCTGTCAGCAGGTCACAGTAGGTGGTGGGAAAGCAGGCGAAAAGAGCGGCACGGCCATGCAAGAAGCCTCCAAAACAGCGACCAGTAGTTTTGGCTCTCGGTCAGAGCTGAATAAAAAGTACAGTGAACCCCTGCTGTTGGGGAGGGAAATGGTCCAGAGTCACCCGCAATATGTTAAAAGCCGCGATATAAAGCGACCATATCATTGATATTGATAATTTTACAAGTCCCACAAATGCGTGTTCTCACTTTCTCACTGTCAAAAAATGCAAGGCAGAAGACCCAAGACTCGCCCACTCCTTCAAATAGCAGGAAAAGCATGCTGGGTTACCATATCATAATCAAATCAGATAATAACAAAAGTCCATTATCTTAATGCTAACATATCATGTCAAATTGATAAGAACATTAAACAACATTTCTAGCCACTTTTTCAACCGTTTCCTCCCGAGGTGTCTTCGGTTTGGAGCCTTTCACGCTATCAAGACTACATCTTTTCTGCTATGCACAGTGTGAATTCCAGATCTAAAATCTGTTGATAGCATTAAAAAAAGGAAACAAGTTGGTTGTTTGTTACAAAAGTGAGATGTAGAACAAGAGAGAGAGAGAGAATTAAACATTGTGTATCCAAACCATGTAGTTCAACAGCACTCACGGGCGTATATTCACTAGGGATGTGAATCTCAGCACTGAGGACGATTCGATACACATCTCGATGCACTACCAGCGATGCGATACTTAAACGATACATGGAATTTTCTGGCGACACGATACGATACGTTTCACCGTCTTCACGATGTGATACGATGCGATACACATTTAGTTCACATCAATGCGATCCGATACGATACAGTGCAATTTGTTGTGATATTGTGTGTGCAATTAAACATGATGCAAATACGCAAAGAAAAAAAGTTTTTAAAAAGATTTGAATTCAGTATGGTATTGCAAAAAGTAGACCACTTTATTCCTTATAAACAGTAGAACGTGTAAAACAACTTATTTAAGCCCTTTCACGATTGGGTTTTGTGCAAAGAAAACGTAAACAATTTGGCACCTGAGACTCACAGCTGTTGCCGTAGTGTAAACACAAACAGACTACTCACTGAGTGTTTTATATGAAATATCCATCTCCATAGGACAGAAAAAAAATACAATTGAAACAATGTGGCAGTCACAGCCTCAAAGCTGCTGTGTGTATTGTAACGTACACAGACCACTCTCACTGAGTGTCAAAATGAAATGTCTAAACGAGTCATCCATATATAGTTTTTCCTTGCGCGGTCACAGTGAGCTGCAAGGGGACCCCCAAAATAAGAGGCGATTTTTTTTCTGATCCCGACCTGGTTTGCCAAGTTTCTCCGGTGTCCAACGAGGAACTGGACGGGGAGGGGGCGGGAACCTTGTCGGTGATGTGGTGTCATCGTTTTAAGTGGTCTGCATATTTGTGGCGCTGCCGTTGTATGGCTTCGTAGTGCGACATTCTTTGCAAATTACCGAGGTTTTATCAAGCTTTCCATCTTTCTTTTCGAAGCCGTAGTTTCCAAACATAATATCTGAATGTTGCGAGTGCATTAAATAAAGTAGTTTCCTCGCTGCTGCTTGCGCGAACTTCCATAGTTTTTCGCGAGAAGTGTACTGGACTGTATGTACACTCACGGCTTCCGTCCGTATTCAACACAAAACGCAAAGTAATGATGGTGCATTCATTGCGCCTAGGAAAGGGCATATAGGTGACGTTTAACATGAATAAAACGGTGCTTGAATAGGATTTTACCGATACCCACCAATGCATCGTGATGAATCTCGATGTCACCCGTCAATCGCGTCGTACCCAGTGAATGAGCCGATGCACTCGCATCGCGCACGTGCGCATCGATGTATCGATTATTTTCCACACCCTTAATATTCACTTTGCTTAGCAACCTTCTCCACCTCATCCTCATGTGGCGGCATAACGTGATTCTACACTAAAGTCGTTTATTAGTTCAGCCCATAAAAAATAAAAACCGCAAAAGTTGAACCGCAATATACTGGGGGCTCACTGTTAAGTCAAGTTTGAGTTCATTCGTCAGTGACCTTGAGTCATACCTGCCATTACAAGCACAACCCCAGCGACCTCAGATACCCGCAAACGTGGCTGCGGCCAAAAAAGAAGACGCTTCATCCCCAAGAGGAGGATTACTTACACAGGAAGCTTGCTACATGAGATGTTGAAAAATTAGACCTCAGGAGGTATTGGCAATGAAGCACTTGATGATGAATCATGCGGATCGTATCACTGAATGAATGAATAAATAAAAAGCTGTGTCTGATGGTTTGACGTTTTACAAGACTGTGTCTGTAGTTTGAACATGTTTTAAGTTCTCCACTTCTCTCATATACACAGCGGGGTGGAGCCAATGTAAACAGGAGCCGACAGGCAAGCGGCCCCCACTCTGATCACCTCGGTGCAAAAACAATGCACCATAGTGTGTCTGCGCGTACAACAGCACGTCAAGTCGGACTTGAAGCAGCTAATATAAAGGAGCTCCTGATAATGCCTCTTCATGATCAAAAAAAGATGCCAAGTTGAACTTTATTTTTTATACTGCATTGTGCCTCTGTACCTTGAAATGAGGATTGAATACTGCTGCTTTCAATGTCAACCACCATCCTGAAGATGATTAGATGATATGAAGGACTATTCACCCTTTTGTGCACCCTGTAACCTACAGGTGTCAAAGTTAAGGCCCGGGGGCCAGATCTGGCCCGCCACATCATTTTACGTGGCACGCGAAAGCAAATCAAGCATGTCAAGTTCCATGATGCTTGCTAAAGTCTGAACCAAAATTTCAAATTGTCATATATAAGCCACAATAACAGTCATTATTCTTGACTTCTGATTTTAAAACTTGTTATCATCAATTTGTGATTAAATGTGTGATTAAATTGTGATTGATGATTACACATTTATATGGTTTCCCAAAATTCATTACAACCACGAAGAAAGTCAAAATGTTGAGAACAACAGTTGTACAGTAGAATCATCTTTTAGCTAAAATAATCTCTATGATCCGAATAAAGTTCATTTCTGTTTCTGTGGGAATTTTAATATTGACTAATTTATTATTTAACAAACTGTACTACTTAAAAAAAAACACTTGTCACACTTTATAAGTGGGCATCAAGTGGAAGCTGTTCAACAATCAGATAGAGTGACTCGCCTCCATTTAATTGGGCATGACCGCATGTGTGCCCAAGCATCAAATCCCAGAAGGACATGGCCCTGATGTCATCATACAAAGGTAATAAATAACACATATCAGACACCCTCGGTGACAGGATACAAAATGTGCTGTTGTGCAGTTTAAATTTAGACCGCAAGCGTTGGAGACGCTTGATACTGCATCGTGTTGCGCTGCATTGCAATGCACTGCACTACATTGCATTGCCAGGGTAGGAAGTCAAATCAACTCCACTGTGGAATGGACACCAATTTAGCATCAGGTTGACAGTTATTCCAAGGTAGGACGTCATAAGAATCGGGGGGAAAAGGCTATCTGATACAGTACAGTTCGACAAGACATACTGTAATGTTTTAAGATTGAGATTAAGAAAACCTTTATTAGTCTCGCAATGGAGAAATTCCAGATTCACAGCAGCAAAGTTATGAAAGGAAGAAGTAGAATAACAAAACTGCAAAAGTCAACTGCTATGCATTTAGAGAAGCACCCAAAAGCGTCTGAACAGGAAAATCGCAAAAAATAATAATAATAATACAATGCGTGACTCCCCACCGCATATGAAGCAATTGACCGTTGCAGATATAATCGGTCAGCAATGGCAGTGGCTGGCTGAATCTTGGTTCGAACCGGAACATTGGACGTAGCATTTCTGCAATGTTGTGACGCCAGTCATTGACATTTTGCATCCCTGCAAAAAACAGTTCCCCAATGGTCGGGCCACTCGCGGCCACTTGTTGCACAACAGTTCAGCCGTGTGCGGCTTTGTGTGCGGCGGGCCTACCTAAGTAAAAAGGTGACCCAGCGGTGGGACAACTTAAATTGCGACATTGCAGAATACTTTTAATTTTCTGCGTGCGGTCGTGTAGTCAGATTATACTGAGGCTGACCTGATGACAAAGCATGGCCGCTTCCTGATGGGGCAGTCAATAACTAAATAGTATAGAGGGTTGAAAAGATGCTCTCGTCAGGCTGCCTAGAGTGTTGCTTACGTGCCCCCTTTTAAAAAAGCTGGTATACAGTTGACAAGGTTAAATCTTTAAAAGTGCCAAGCAAACAGATTTTAATGCCGAAAGTTGCTGTGTCAAATTGTGTTTGACGACCTCTTGTAACTAAGCGAGGTAACCAAAACACTAAGACACACCTGTCATTATGATGCAGTACAGTCTAACAATGTCAATTAAAAAAGAGGAATATTTTTTTTGCACAACATACAGGCTATACCCAATGTCTCAGCACATAGGGGGAACAAAAGAATATTTTCAAGAGACAAAATTGTCAAAATTTCGTTCAGTTGGAATATTTTGGGCATAATGTTTTGGGAGTATAGAGTCCGCGTGTCGTGGTCTCTCAATCTCTGCTATTGAAATCAATATGGTTGAATGAATGAGATTGCGGTTTGCTTGCTTTTAGTACTGATGATGCTATTGAGCAAGGGATACAACTCAAACTGCTCTGGGTGTAATTTAGTAGTACAGTATATAATTCCATGCTTTGTCATTGTCACAACTCGGTGAACAGCTATTGTGGTTATCATGATCATTATTATCATTCAACTCGAAACAAAGCCCCGACTTTGTTCAGATCGCTGCACAAGACTGCGAATGCCACCAAGTGTTTATTTTGCATTAGCTATGCTGAACACTTGCTGACACTAACACAATCAATTATTCGTGTTTAACAAGTAATCACGTTGAACTAGTTATTTATACTGAGTTGAAAGGCAGATGTTTTGTGTTTTGATGAATGTGGATTAAATTGGCTACTGGAGCAGAGTAAACGTTTTGTCCAGTGTGTCTGTGTAATCAAAATGTAAATACTCACAGCGTGTGTCCGCACACGTTCACCATCAGCTTGAGCGAAGGGTTCCTGTATTTGGTTGTTTTGCATCTCGGACAGCTTTGGTCGTCCATTTCGTTCCTCTGTAACCGCAAAATGAGGACGATAAAGGGGGAAAATAGCAGAAACTTGCAACTCCAGTGCTCACATTTCCGGTGGGTGACTCTTGTGCTTCATCGAATAAGGTCCGACTGGAAACGAATATCAAAAGTTCCTTTTTCCTCTCCCTTTAAAATCGTCTTCATTTTGAACAGACGCTCAAAGTTGTATTTTGACACAGTTCTTGTTATTATGCTGTTTACAGTCCCAAAGAGATTAATTACTAAAGTGCTATTGAAACGTTATGCTCAAATGGTTGATTTCGTCCCATTCTTTCTGACGCATAGAAAATTAATGGATACACGTTTATGGAGTTTATTAATAGTACCTGAGACACTGTACGAAAACAAACGCATTATAATTGCTATCTTTTTAATAGCTAATGTGTGTCATAATATTTACTCAGTCCAGTGTGATAAAGGTTTCTGTCTTTTTTTTTAAATGTTGCTTGTCAACTATTCCCGACTGATATGAACGTATGATCAACAATTCACAGGAGTTTTTTTGTGTGTGTGACTGGGTCTTTTCTGCACTGCGTCATATTGGTTTTTTTTTCTTTCTAATTTGGTGACCTTAGTCAGCTAAATGAAAGAGCTCAAATTAATATGTGATACACAAGAATGATGAATTGGAGTTTATACAACCGGAATAATAAACACAATGGTATACTGTACTTACATTAACTGTGCCAATGACATAAGATAATACTTTTCTAGCCCCATATTTTTAATCATCCATTGATCACATTAGTTTGTGCAAGTGTACCTAATGAAGTGACTCAATTGAAACTGAAAGTGATTGGGGGAAAAAGTAATTTGGATATTTTTATAGGTTCATAACCTCAGCAAAGTTGTCAATACGTTTTGATTTTGTTTGTAGCAACATTTTCCCCTTGTGCTTTTTGTTTTTAAAAAGAGTGCAGTTGACCATGCCCCGCTATTCGTGGGGGATAGGATAGCTGGGAGCAGGCCTGACCGCAAAAATCCGCAAATACTTGACACACAAGTGCCATTAATATTTCCCCCCGAATTTTTACGCCCTAAAATAACACAAATATTGAAATGATCGGGTTAAAAACCGAAAACAAGCAGGTGATCAAAACAAATGCAACGAATAAATGGGTGTGAGGCAGAGGTTCACTAAAAATATTGGTGAATGCTGTAAGTGCAATTCCAAACCGCTAATATTCGGGGGCCATTGTATTAGGGCTATTGTCAGTAAAAAAAAATATACTACTTATTTCTGATTCTGAAGATTTATTTTTTATTTTTCGTAAAAGTTGCATCAGTGCTTGGAATCTTATCAGTCTTTTTTTACACAAGTTCTACAAAAATACAGAGTGTTTTGCCATCTCTCTGCAAGCAATTTTACATTACTACAATTGACTCCAGGAACTACCCATTTTTTTGTCGAGACGCGGACATTCGTTGTTTTCGCAACATTAAAAAAAAAGGCTTTCACTTGTCTCAAACTCATTCCCACGCTCGGGGAAGTGCTCACCTTGTACAGATTGGACAGTACAGGTGATCTCTCTGTTAGGACTACAGAACAGCGGAGCTTGCATGACTGACAGCTGAAAAGCAAACATTCGCGTCCTCTGTTTCCCCGTCGCTCCTCCCACCGCCGGGCCGTCGGCGGCCAATCGGGTGGCTGTTCCGCGCATAGACCTCAGCGTGTCTCCTTCCACTTGCAGTCGGCGTGGAGTAAAAAGTCACGTTGGGAGGCGAGAGGGAGAGAGAGAGAGAGAGAGAGAGA
Organism: Hippocampus zosterae; assembly: GCF_025434085.1. Taxonomy (NCBI): domain Eukaryota; kingdom Metazoa; phylum Chordata; class Actinopteri; order Syngnathiformes; family Syngnathidae; genus Hippocampus; species Hippocampus zosterae. The sequence continues at coordinate 8,632,804 of NC_067464.1, read as the reverse complement.
GAGAGAGAGAGAAGTATCTACTTACAGCTGCTGTCAGATATTCGATCGCCTTCGCATGGCGAGGAGGTAACCTGATCAAGCTGGGAGGAGGAGTGACTCGACCAGGGAAGCCTTGAGCAAAAAAAAAAAAAGGAAAATGTCTTCTTCTTCTGCCGGAGAAGTCACACGAGCAAATGACATCAAGAGGGAAAATGTGAAGGAAGCGGACAAGCGGGAGTGCATCAAGCTTGTGGCGCTGGAGGCGGCCGAATTGTCCATGGAGCGAGCGGCGCCCAACGCGGAGACGGTGCGCACGGAGCTGCTGGTGAGCGCCGCCTCCTCGCTGGCCTTCTCCCCGGAGCAAGTGGCGTGCGTGTGCGAGGCTCTGCAACAGGGGGGCAACGTGGACCGCCTGGCCCGTTTCCTTTGGTCCCTGCCCCAGAGCGATCTGCTGCGCGGCAACGAAAGCATCCTGAAAGCCCAAGCCCTCGTCGCCTTCCACCAGGCTCGCTATCAGGAGCTCTACAGTATTCTGGAGAACCACAGCTTCAGCCCGTCCAACCACACCTTCCTGCAGGATCTGTGGTACAAGGCCCGCTACACAGAGGCGGAGAAGGCGCGGGGGAGACCCCTGGGCGCCGTGGACAAGTACAGGATCCGGCGAAAGTACCCTCTGCCGAGGACTATCTGGGACGGAGAGGAGACGGTTTACTGCTTCAAGGAGAGGTCTCGGAACGCACTGAAAGACCTGTACAACCAGAACCGGTACCCCTCTCCGGCCGAGAAACGCAACCTCGCCAAGATTACGGGACTTTCCTTGACCCAGGTCAGCAACTGGTTCAAGAACAGGAGGCAGAGGGACAGAAACCCGTCCGAGGCTCAGTCCAAAAGGTGAGGCCAACGCCGAGCACCTTGCGCATAATTCTCCAATTCTCAAATTCTGTCTTTGTTTGATTTGTGACGGTAAGGCGGCATAAATCGGGAAAATATCTCCAGTGCAATATACTGTACGTTTGCGGGTGTCGAGCACGTTTGTAGTGTTTTGAAATATGAACTGCTTGCCATTCGGATCCGGTTTCAAGTGTGGCGTGGAAACCAACGATAACGCTCAGACACACACAGTACACTTTGAAATAGTTACTCAGGGAGTTGAGGGAGGGGGACATTTGAATTAAGCACGTTTAAATTTCTAATTCATTATTTCTCAAAACGCGCGCGCATGCGTGTGGACACAAGAGTCAACAATGTTATTATTTAGTCACCGAATGTCTGATGTCTGCCTTCTTTCATGTGGTCTGTGTGTGTGTGTGTGCGCGCGCGTGTGTGTGTAAGAGAGAAAGAGACCTATTTTGCCTCTCACAATAATAGATGCGCGCGCGCACACACACATGAACAGACAAAAGATGGCCACCTGCTAAAATAAAATATGCCGTTTATATTGAGTGGGAAGCCGCACTTGTGTTATCTGTTCCTGGAGGGGTAATAGTATAGGAAGGGGGGGGGGGGGGTGTAAAGAAGTTTTGCCCTCTAGTGGGTGGGGGAGCAGCTGTTAGAATCAATCTTAAGACAGAAGGCTATGAATTGAAATAACTACATTGCATATCCTTTTTTAAAAACACAAAATGCATATAGAGAATTTGAATGGAACTGTAAAATGAGGGTTACATTTCAAGTAAAGACATTTGAAGCCATTTGTTTTGCGTCCCACCACCCTGACCAGCACTGCTGGCTGTTTTTTATCACACCAGAATTTATTGCGCCAAATGGTTGCACGCTTGTTGACGCTGGTCGTCTCTCCATGAGGCAAGAGGGCAATGCATTCCCAAGCACACCCTGCTCTTCAAAGCTGTGTATAGCCTCATAACACGACAACAAACGTGACCCGAGGTGGCTCTTGCTTGCAACATGTGAACAGCAAGGAAAATTAACTTTGAAAAAAAAAATATGATTAGAAATGTATCATTAAAAAATCGGTGTAATGGGCTTTACAGTACATCCGTATTTTATGACCTGCTATTTCTTATTACCTGTCCTCCATCGCCCCCCCCTCCCAGTGAATCTGATGGAAACCACAGCACAGAGGATGAGTCCACCAAAGGTCAAGATGAATTGTCACCCAGGCCCCTCTCCAACTCCTCAGACGGTGTCATCACTCATGGGACACTTCCGATTCAAACAGGACCTCTGGACAGTGGGGTAGTCATTCAGCAAATCGGGGACATCAAAATGCCTGCTGGATCCAACAGCGGGGGGCTCTACAACGGAAGTCTGGTCCCCAACAGTACCTCCTCGGCAACGTTCCACAACGGCGGCTCGTCTTACCTCCACTCACCTGGGAACATCCTCTTCAACGGGCTCAATTTGGGCATTCAACCCCTGGCGTTCAACACTCTGAGGCCATCTGGGGCGGTGCTGCTGGGAGGCTCCGGAGAGGACATGCAGGAGAAAGGACTGGGTGGCTCCGCTGAGGACTCGGCCCTGCAATACGTGTCTTCCTACTCGGGCTGTGTGAACGGAGGGGCCGTGAAGCTGGAGGGGGTTCACACCATGGCCGCCCAGAACGGGGGCTCCTCCGTGCTGACCTTCAGCTCCTCGCTGGGCGGCTACAGCCTGGTGCAGGTACCCAGCGGCGTGTCTGACGGTGATGGAAGCTCGCTGCTTAACAGCGATGTGGGCCTTCCTCCCCTGCAGCTCTCCTCCTCGTCCTCTTCCTCCTCAATCGCGCAAGGTAGGGTCTGTGAAAAATCACTGTTGTTTTTTACACGTTGCACCATGCGAAATGGAATTCCGGAGAATTAAAGCTTCAATGTAATTTGATATGGTGAGCATTGATTGATATTAGGACGGTACTTTGCCCTTTTTAAAATGTTGAAGTGCTAATCTCCGGACGCCTTTTCCGCTGTGAGCTACTTCATTCACGGATGTATTTTAACTGGCTTATGCCGCACAAAACAGTGTGTGGAAAAGAGACACCCGCTACCCCAAACACAGAGTTAGAGAGAGAGGACTGGTTCTTTGAAAAATCCAGAGATGAAGAAAAGCAAGTCACCATCACTCATCATCGTGGCACTCTTGAGCTTCAGAGCCGGTAGTAGCGAAAACGTGGTTCAGGCAATCAGAGGCCCTGAAATGCACTAAGAGGGAAGAGCGAATATGCTATTACAGCACTTACTTTGACATCGAGCAGAGAATCCACGGCAGGAGGAATTGAAAGCAAAAACAGCGAGTGTAGCTTGCTGTTGAGGCAGCACAGACTCGCGCTCCAACAAGACGATGTGTGCGAGACGCACAACAGCTGCCTTGAGGCCGAGGCCTCTCAATCAAACACACACACGCTTATGAATAATATGAGAAGTGAGAATGGATTTACTGTTGTGCACCATCGGTGATGTCAGCATTGATGTGTTCTCTGTTGTCCGGCCACAGGTACGATAGCTCTGAACGACGTTGCGGTGAGCTCGTCCAGCGAAGACTCCTTCCAGCAGCAAGACAAGCTGTCCATGACCTCTTTGCACCACGGCGCCGTCCTCTACAATATGAGCAGCGTCAACCAGTCGCCCATCAAGAAGGAGCCTCTGGAGGGAGGCGGCTACTCCTCGTACCACCACGGGCTCCACCTGGACCCGAGCGGACAGATGGGCTACTCGACCCCCAGCTCCGAAGAGACGCCATCCAGCCAAGCCCAGGTCTCCGCCAGCACAGCCGCCTCGTCCGGCCCCGAAGTCTACACCACGCTCACCGTCAGCACGCCGCTAATGGCCCAAACGAACCTGAGCGGTCACCACCTCCAGCCCGCCGAGTATCTTAGGGGACACGAGGTCCGGCCGCCCCAGCCCTCGCACCTAATGGGCCCCTGCATGGACAACGAGTACATGAGCCTGGCGGAGAACAAGGTGGACAACCCGGGGCCGGCTGGCGTGACTGACATGGTGCGGGCCATGTGCGGCGACATGGAGCCTGTGGAGGGGAAGGAGCTAGCCAAACTACAGACAGTACAGATGGATGAAGACATGGCTGACCTTTAACCTCAAAGCGGAAGCGCGCATGTCCATGCGAGCGGCGATGATATTTTGTGTGTGCGTGTGCGTGATTTATTTTAATCATTCATTTCGTATATCTGTTAAATTATTTGACAATGCTGTGTTGACTTCTACAATGCACTCACTTAAGACAGAAGGCCTGTTAGCACGCCAGGACACTTATGCAAAAGAAAAAAAAAAGAGAGAACCCAGAACATGGTTAAAAACAAGCTCTGTTCTTCACACGGAATGTTACAACGACTTATTGCAGCAGTCAGCGAATGTTGTTTGAGCCGCGTTTAAAAGTGCAGTTTTACAGGCAACACCTGCTACTTCCTGTTGAGTGGACTTGATTTGCCCAAGCAGGTGCTGGCATGCCGCAAGTCACATGACCAGGATGTTCCTCCAAACTAAATGCGTCATCTGGGTCAAACCAAAAAGGTCATTCATAAGGGGGGGGGGGGGGGGAGCAAGTCTGTGGATGTGGGCCAGTTTTACTGAAGGACTTCGCACATATACGGACAGAATGTCATTGGACACACAAAGCTGCTCATTTCTGACTAAGTGCCCTTCAGTAAGCACCTTAAATTGCCTCTCGAGTCTCAAAGATGAATGTACCTTTTTTGGCATTTGCACTACCATCACGACATTATCCGGGCTTCCCCGCTGTTGTTTATCACAGGCCTCAACAAATGCACATGAGCGAAAGCTATCTTCGAGCCTTGTCGCCAATTGAATGAAAAGGTCACACTGCGGGGTTCACATGTCAATCATACGTTGTTGGAGACGGCTGCGGCTACGTTAAATGGGTGTGAAGATGTTTTATCGTGTTTCTTTTGAACGTGCCTCTACAAATGTCGGCGATTCCCGGCGCAAATATATATGCTTCCCAAATGGATCAGGAACAAAATGGACAAACTTTTTTTTTTGGGTTGCAATGACATTTTTTTTGTCTTTTGTTGTTGTTGTTTTTTTACATAGTGAATAACACTGAAAGGAAGCTTTGCAATCTGAAGGCAAGACCTCAGATTCAGCGAATTTCCACCGCCTCCACCACTGCTGTTACTTCGGCCTTTACTCGGAATATTTGTTGGTTGTCAGATTAGGAGAAGACAAGAGAATGTGGAGGCCATTTGTCAAGTGAGTCTGGGATTTTTTTTTTTTACCAGGGGAGAAGACATTCTCCCCGTCATAAATGAAAGACCATCATAGCACATTTCAGCCTTCCGGCCAACTCGAGGCATTCATCTCTGGAGTGCATCAAACTTAGCTTTTTTGATGTGTGTGTGTGTGTTTAATACCAGATTCCTAATTAAAGTCTACCAATTTCTCAGTGCTTAAACTTCATATGCAAGAAGTGAGCGATGGGCAATTTTTTTGTTTGTTTGTTTTTTTTTAACTTAGTTTGGACAAAATGTTTGTTATCTGAAATTATGTGAATGTATTTTTCTAAACCTCTGTAATGCAATAAAAGTCTATATTTATAAAAAGAGTTAAAGGCAGTGTTGATCCTTGCAAAAGAAACAAAGCAAAAAAAAACAGCGGGTCGCTTTTGACCCCTCTGTGTACGGGCCACGCATGTCTGCTCACAGCTTTATGAGAGATAATAGAAACAAAGCATATGTCTCTTCAACATTGAAATAGCCAAAGTGTGAGGATGAGGGGGGGAACTAGCATGCTATAATCCAGCGAGCCTGCTGCCGCTTGCGATCTCTGCAAGTGATCGTTTGCACATGCCTGGCAACCTGGACTTCATTAGCCCTCCTTTTCTCATCTCAGCCCCTGTAATTCAAATAAACAGCAATGAGATTTCCAGAGGTAAAGCCTTTTGGGGTGGGGGGTCTACGGCTCCACAGAGCCCAGTCCAATCCAATGGCCTGGGCGAAGGCCAAACAACCCCCCTCCTCCCACCACCACCCAAACCAATCCTCCTCCTCTCTGCTCCTGACCAACATGTGGAAGAATGAATCTGAGGGGCTGTCACTCAACAGACACTGAGGCTCGATCCTCAGAGAGCCTGAACTCCTCACATGGCTTGAGGGGATTCTCTGGAAATTCACAAATTCCCACCAAATGTGTGTCCTCACTCCGTGGCGCCCGACCAAACTAGCACAGGGAGATAGGAAAAAGGCCAGATTTGACAAGAGGACAAACAACGAGGGATTTGACTTTATCCGTGGCGTGTCTGTGGTGGATTATTGACATTCGGGCCCAAGGAATTGGATGCGATCTAACTGGTGGTCCACATAAACAGAGGCTATTTGTCTGTGCTCATTGTTGGAGCAAAGGCCGCGAGACAAATGGGTGAGCCGAGCAGGAAGGGAGGGCGAGGCTGGGATAAAGTTACCTGTGCACAGGTGACCTCGTCGCCATGGGCAGTGGATTAGCTGATTGTTGGGTATCGGGTGACCTCCCCGGCCCTCCTGCAATATTGAAGAGGGTGAAAACAGCTTTGTTAGAGGCCAGAACAAGATCCCGTTTGGAGTGAGCACGCGGAAGCCATGGGCTGACTCTCACGCAGAGGATGAGGAGCAGGAGGAAGAAAACTTCAACCTTGGTTTATGAAGCCTATGAATGCAAAGGAAAAAGAGCACCCACCATTGTTGCATCATACGCGCAGTTCATTTTCCACAAGCGTGACATTGAACATTCAATCCGCATCCTTCATGAGGGAAAATCTGACCATCCCCATATACTCTATTTTGCCCATATTTACTAAATGCAATTCAAAACATACTTGTGGGGGGAGGGGGTGGGGGGGTTGTAGGCAACTCCTCCAGAACGCCGGCCTTATTAAAAACACTGACCTCTGAACTTTTAGATGCTTTGAAAGCTGACATTTAATGCGGCGCAGCAGACTGCAAGCCATATGTAACATGACCTGGGGAGGACCGTACTCCGCTGCTCCACGTCCCACTAATGAGAGGGCAGGGGTCGGCGGGTACCAGCCTGGCTCGTAGAGACCCACCACTCCTGAGCTGCTTTCCCGCTGCTGCCGGCAAAGTTTAGCTCTCCCCAGGTTGCTGGGAGCTGCTGTTTGGAGGAACAATATTGAGGAATAAGGAGTTAGTGTGGGAAAGACGATCAGTGCTGCTAACAGCTGATGGAGGGGGATGGACGACACACGCACGCGCACACACACGCGCGCGCACGTTGAAGGAGTTACTATAAGAGTTGTGTGAAAGTATTGTCTTGGCGCCCCCTCCCTGCCAGCATGCACACAAGAACGCCTCAACTATCTCGTCGTGTTTGCGCTTTTCAGCTAGAGCTGTTTGTTTATTTCTGCACCCCAAAAAATACCCCCCCTGTCCCAAACACACACCTCCCCCAGCCCTAACAAAATAGTTTGCTGGCGGTGTGTTTACGGACCGCAGCGCCGTAAACGCGCCGAGGCTGTAATTGCAACGCATTTGGGGAGTCGGCCCTCTGGAGGAAATGCGTAATGATTTTGATGACGGGGGGACGGGGGGGTCGAAGCCCCAGTGCACTTGTAGCAGCTCTAATTTTCCAACATGACAGGAAACTCTGTTAAGCTGATAATTGCAGCTCCAATTTCATTTAACTCACTCATGTCAACAGTTGTGTTGTGTTTGAGGAGAAGGGTCTGCATTTTTATTTGGGACACACTCAACGAAAGGCGTAATTGATTTGCTCATTAACATTTATGGACAACTTCGTGGGGTTTGTTTTTTCGTATCATTGCGGTGTACAAAAAAAAAACGCACATCGAGAAGGCCAAATCTACGTTTTCTCATGATTTGAATTCACTCTCCGCCCAGGAAAAAAAAAGTCAGACTAAACTAAACTTCCCTGCAGGACTTTATCTGGCTAATTTAAACAGCATCAACGCTGTTCCACTCAATGCAGCTGAAATAGCACTTTGGATTTAGATGGAAGGAAAACCATCTGCGAGCCGTTTCACTTTTCCTCCATATTTTACAAATATAAACCCCCCGCTATACGGGGAAGCCGTTTGATGGTGACGTTTTTATGAAGCGTACTCTTGTGTGTTCCAGCTCGAGTCTCTCTTATTTTTCCTCCTCTCGACTGGGGCGAAATGTAGCATTTCATTGGTTTCCCTGACAACGCTCGGCGAAAAAGACTTTTGTCCCAACGGGACAATTAATAATGAATATATACGTTCGGAATAATTTAAGAGGGCAGCTCAGGTGTATTTGAACGGGCTGAAAACGAACACTGAAATGTTTGTTATTGTGTTGTCCCTCACACGCGCATGGAACACTTCAGTCGGTAAATCCCCGCAAATCATATTGAGAAAGCACTAACAAGTGATAGCCTGTAGTATCCCCGAGGATTGCATTACTTGCACGGGTAAAATGGGTGGGGAGCGGGGGCGGGGGGCTCAGCTCTGGCCGTGGCCGATGGAGAGTCGACATCTTGAAATAATTTCGCCCCCCGGGCTGCTCGGGTTAAAGGAGGAGGCGCGTCGCAATGTGGTAGAGATATTAGAGAAACCCGAGAGCTGCTCATCAGACAGCTCATTCACTCAAGCTTTTACACAGCCACATATGTCCTTTTGTTATACTGTCCGGCAACGTGCACGTGTTTATACACACATCAGGTCAGATTGCAATGCAAAGGCCAAATCATTTGCATTTTTTTTTACCGGTCAATAGTCCTGATCTTTTTTTTTTTTTTGTAGATTTCAATGTGTGAATCAATATCAGACAACATTGTGTTTCTACCTGTCAGGTGATACGATTTTTTTTGCATGTGTATTTATATTTTGAGTTAGAATTTTATAAATGTATATCGGATATAATATAGCACAACAATTATTATTATTATTATTATAGTAATTCAGTCAGCACCATTTAAAAAGGTACATAAAGAGCATGACAACCACAAGCTCCTCCCTCATTCATGAGTGGGGGTTCTACAGTCTGTGGAGACGCATATGGCCTGCAAGGGCATTTGATAATACAATTCAAAAATCATGTAAAGACTCGAACCATTATATGTGTTTAAAAAAAAGTTAATCCACGAATACTCACAATAATTCATTATAATATTGGCTCAATTGTTATCATATTTCTTTCCAAAATTCATTACCTTCAGAGAGGTTGGATTTACGGGAAGAGAACCATCAACTCATAAAGAAAGCTGCTGGTTGCTTTGGAGCATGGTCAAGTGCTCTTGAGCAATGCAACGCTATATATGACTGACATCCATGTACATATTGAAGTCTGTGTTTGCATGACACCGTATTGAAAATTGACTTTCTCCAATGTTAAGTTTGAATATGTAAATCAAAGTCTAAAATTGTTCCCTTTGCGAACAAGTCGCATTTACAAAAATCGTAAAAAGTAATCAAGAATTAATCAATTGAAAAAATATAACACTCAGGCAAGTTTGACCCCAGACTACCTTTGTAAATGTAAAAAATAACACTTATTACAATTCAATTGATATTAATTATTTACACTTTGATCTAAAAAAATATTGATTTAATTAAGTATATGAGTACACGTGTAACCACGCAACACGAATGCAACTACTTCGATCTCATTTTTTAAAATATATAAGCATTTTAAAAAGGGGAATCCGGTTTCAAGAGTGTGCAGGGCGTAGGCAAAGAAATGTGATCCTTGAGGCTCGAACCGACAACTGCTGCAGCACACGGACCAATGTGGTACCTCGCACTCATTTACTAATGGATCGGTTTAGTGTTTCAGCCCACCGAAAAAACGCCGCATGGAACCACGACGGTCTAATCTGAAATCGAGGCCAGAAAATTTAGAGGAGGAAAAAAAACCCTACAAAAACATGATGAAGCAGAAAAATAAAGGAGGAAACGGCTTAGATAACTCAGCGTGATGCCCCCCCCCCTGGACATAATTCAACAGACGTCATGCATATAAATTTGAAGTGTTACGAAGATACGTAGCCCTATTTTTCAATTTAATGCGACAGAGTTGCATCGAGATTGTTTTTGGATTGTGGAGCCTTGTATATCAAAATGAATCATATCAGGATCTCTCTCTCGCTTTTAGGACCATAGTAAATTTAACGCGTCAGAGTTGCAATTGAGATTTTTGTTTTTGTATACTGTACAGCCAATGAATCGTGTCAGAGTCTCTTTCTCACACGTACAAACACACGCATGCGCAAACACACACACACACACACACACACACACACACGCGCGCGCGCGTGGTCTATAGAGCGTTTGGCAAGTTGTGGTTTGTCTTACAAAAGACGTGCTTACTGGGACACCAAACCTAGCCATCATAGGAACTTATTAAATTCTATCACCCCATAAAATAAACGGCCTCGGCAATTATTAGACTGTGAAAAGGTAGTGCAGATACAACAATCTGTATGTAATTAAGGGAGATGGGCGTTAACAAGAAAGGCCTCAACACACACACACACAATGTATACACTCGCATCCACACGCACAAAAACTCACTATAACAATCAAATGACCCCCAAAAAACAAATACATCTTGCCGCTTTAATTTGCTTATCCGGTACGGATTTTTGCATGACTACGATTTTGAAAGCTTCACCCCCGCTCACGTTAATCCCGACTCTAAATAATATCTACATCATCGAAGCGGTTTAATGCGGCCTTTAAGAGGTCTGCAATAATTGATTAGTGTTTAGGAGCTGCCGTGGGGGCGGGAGGTGGAGGTGGAGGTGGAGGCGCGCTCCTATTTCAGCCCCTGACGCGCTGCCTCTGGGGAGGAAACGGAGCTGCAAAGTCAGTGCTGCTCTGCTGTACAGGGGCGCAGGGCAGACGCAGAGCCAATCACCGGAACGCACTGGGCTCTCCCTGTAAGCCTGACATATCTCCTCGAGGAACAAATTGTCCCGACAATCAACATCCCGAATCTACCGGAGAGTGAAAGGAGTGCGGCGAGGAGCGGAGATCGAGGAGAGGAGAGTGGGCAGGCCCAACGCGGAAGGATTTGCATCGCGACGAGAAAAGAAGAAGACATAAGCGTCCATTTGGGACGGGGCTGGAGGGGGGATTTTCTTTTCCCATCATGTCGATTTTACCGTCTTTCGGCTTCACCCAGGAGCAAGTGGCGTGCGTGTGTGAGGTGCTGCAGCAGGGAGGCAACCTGGAGCGGCTCGGTCGCTTCTTGTGGTCGCTCCCCGCCTGCGACCACCTCCACAAGAACGAAAGCGTCCTGAAGGCGAAAGCGGTGGTGGCTTTCCACCGGGGCAATTTCCGGGAGCTCTACAAGATCCTGGAGAGCCACCAGTTCTCCGCGCACAACCACCCCAAACTGCAGCAGCTGTGGCTCAAGGCGCACTACGTGGAGGCGGAGAAGCTGCGCGGTCGGCCGCTAGGCGCCGTGGGGAAGTACCGCGTGAGGAGGAAATTCCCACTGCCGCGCACGATATGGGACGGCGAGGAGACCAGCTACTGCTTTAAAGAGAAATCCAGGGGGGTCCTTCGGGAGTGGTACACGCATAATCCGTACCCGTCCCCGCGGGAGAAGAGGGAGCTGGCCGAGGCCACGGGACTGACCACCACGCAGGTCAGCAACTGGTTCAAAAACAGACGGCAGCGGGACAGAGCCGCGGAGGCCAAGGAAAGGTACTCCAACCGCCTCCATACTGCAAATCACAAAATCACCAAAAATAAAAAATAAAAAAAATTGAAGGGTGCACGGATTCGAAAATAAGCAGAACGCACGCTTGAATAGTTTTGATCTTCCATAATACAGTTTTACATTTTCCGTTTTGATTATTCCAATTTCTGTTTAGTTTTAATTTATTTATTATTTTATTCAATTGGGAGTATGAGTGAAGAAAGTCCTCTCGGAATTGCCGATACGAAATCACGAGATTGCACCCTGATTTGACGCCATGCTGTCTTGTCGTTTCTCCCGTGCAGGGAGAACAGCGAAAACAACAACGCAAGCGGCAACAAACAGAACCAGCTGTCCCCGCTGGACGGAGGAAAATCGCTCATGTCCAGCTCGGAGGACGAATTTTCTCCCCCTCAGAGCCCCGACCAGAACTCTGCGCTTTTGCTCCAGGGCAACATGGTCCACCCCGGGGCCTCCGCGTACTCCATGCCCGGCCTGGGGGCCCCACAGCCGGTGCACGGCATGCACGGACACCCGCACCAGCTGCAGGACTCCTTGTTGGGACCCCTAACCTCCAGCCTTGTGGATTTGGGCTCTTAAAGACGCTATTTTATTCGACGAAGAAAAGAAAAAAAAACAACAACAACAACAAATACAAAAGAGGACTGATGAGTGTATCAGATTGATGTACGAAATAACACGATTGTAGCCTATACCTTATTATATAGACTGACCTGTCGTTAAATGTGATTCGAACTTAAAATTCCTCGATGCGCTTAATCTGTATATCGCCCCGACAGGAGGTTTTTATTATCTCTTGCACATGAAAGCCCAAACAAGACCGAAAACCCTGAACAAAACACTTATGCGGACTACTCGTTTTCTTAATTTATATTTTGTTAAAATAATTCTAGTCAGGTCCTGCCATTAGTTTCAAATAAAACTAAACGTAATGGATTTGTCTGACGTCATTCTGCAGTGGTTTATATTTGTGGATTTGTGGCAAGCAAACAAACAAACTAACTAAACATTCTCTCTCTCTCTCTCTCTCTCTCTCGCTCGCTCGATGTTCATTTTTGCGCACGATTCGAAAAACTTCTCGATCTTATCGCCACACGTTAACACGTGGCAGAAAACCAAAAAAAGCTGAAAAGTAGATTGCTTGTTTGGTTCATTATAAATCTCGATAAAACTATTACGTCCTGTTAGAACAGTCATGTACTCGACGAGGGAAAACAAACGCCAATTCTTTTTTTTTTTGTTTCAGGTGCGGGTTTTTTTTTTTGCAGGCAGGGGTGACGAAGAACTTTTTTTTTTTGCTACTCTGCCATGCTTTTTTGCGCTGTCTATTGAGTTCGCCTTGTCGATTGCAGGCCATGGGAAATAGTGAGCACTCATCTTTTATAAGAACGTCCGTTTTCAGACCTAAACAGCAAACATCCTGTTGGAGAAAGGAAAAAAAAACATAAATAAAGGTCAAGTTCACTGGCCGATGAAATAAATATACAGTGCAAACCAACATGCGATAGATATTAGCACTCTCAAAACTGGCTAAAATAATATTACAAATAATCCATCATATTTTTAGATTTATTGTGAAGGAGATCAGGTTATCAGAATGGGCCCTGAATATAAAGATGTCCCTCCCCCCGCCAACTCTCCCACACACTCATGTCAGGGTAAATTGTTTCGAGCAGAGAGCACCGAGGATTTCCTGCAGCATAATCTGAAACAGTTGCTGTTAGCATTACTGCCTGATTGCAAAGATTGCCGGGCTGCAGGGACAGCACCCAGTTTCATTTTGGGGGTGAGTGGGTGGGCGCCCCCAGCTATTTTGCATAACCACGTCGCTCCATAACGTTCCTTACAACCCCGGAAAGACTAATATGTGGCAAAAATGTGATTTTTAATTTTTTTCCAGGGCCTCTGTCCAGATAAAATGGGAAAATTAGCTCTGTTAATCACAAGTAAAAGAATCAATATAACACCAAATGTAAACGAAATGGGAAAATGTGACTAACTGTAGAAGTGGAGTTTAAAAAGTTGCGAAACACCACCAAGGTGAGGTATTTCGTGACTATTAAACGATTCAACATTCAGATAAATGTTGACAATGGCGACGAGCAAGCGGTGGTGTAAAAAAAAAAAGTGCAGGAGATGTTCCGGTTTCAATTACGCCATGACCTTCCCTGAACTCACCCTCATGATCTTATTACATCTAAAATATTCAACAAATGACTTCTTGGTCCTGTTCAAAGTCTTAGCACAGGACCATGACGCCTGACTGGGCACAAACATGTTTTGGTGAGTGTCAGGTGAAGAAGACAAAGTGTTTGGTCTGAACGACAGAGCCGAATGCGGTGTTTTCCAACACACATATGACACTTGTGAAAAATCTCTCCTCACATAGCACCAAACCAAATGGATCTGCGGGTCAATATCGAGCGAAAGAGCATTCCGTTTTTCTATCGCTGGCAAAGATGGATGGACAAAGACACATCATTTGTAAATAAATGATCATTTTCAGACTGATTCAGTGAAATTGGATAGTCTCTTAAGGCACACTAATGCGCCATGGCACACTGGGAGGGAACCGCCGTTCTAATACAGCGGAAAAACAAGAAGGAGACTTTGGAGACACAAAATGAGTGCGACCGAGAGCTGCGCATTATAAACAAGTGACTCAACACGTGCTGATGAACGCATTAGGTAGACCGCGACGGTTTTGTATTGCTGCTTCGTGCGATCGAACGCAATAGCCGAACATAAACGACGCTGGGCACTCGGCAGAGGTCAGCAGAGAGCCGAGCTTCCGATGACCCCATCGCACAGCGTGTGGCTCTGCTTCTTGGCACAAGACCGTGGCTAAATATTCACAAATTAACAAACAGGTGATCACAAAGCCACCCGAAGTGACTCCTCATACCTGTTAATCTAATAACAACATGTCCAGAACGGCAGAGACACAGCCAGGATTAAAAAGGCTCTGCGGGCCACATGACAGTGAGAGGCCATCAGTCACCTTCAGGATGTGTGAAAGACTAAAATCAATCCAATATGGAAACCCGCACCCGCTGCTTTTAATCACCCTCAAATCCCTCGTTTCCGAATCGGGGTGGGGAGGAGAAATGTTGCTTTCATAAATCTATGCGGCATATCAGCCGCCATGTGTCTCTCCGCACGAGGCCTCCATCGGCAAGCGGGCGTTTAGTGACAAAAAGCGCAGGTTGGGCCGGTCGCCGCCAGCAACAACAGCTGCTGATGGCAAACAGGGTTCGAGTCATCAACGGGGCATTTCATTTGTCATGCTTGTAAAGTGGCAGTGGCTCTAAATCAACAGCAGGAAGGGCCCGGACGTGTGCAAATAAACATGGCGAGCGTGAGCTTGCGCAGTCGGCCTCACGCTGATGTTTGCGCTGGCACCGGGAAGGGTGTGCGTCCGCTCTATGAACACTTTCTGGGGTGAGCGGCCTCGTACGTGGTCTGACAGAAGGTCGGCTACCCTTACAGCGCATGTGAGACGCTCCCAGGTATCCGTAATAATCACGAGGTGGAGGAGGGCGGTGAGGAAGGTGACGAAGGGAAGGGGATGTGGGGAGGGGGTGGGGGTGGGGGGGGGGGGGGGTAGGGTTGATCAGGGACAAAAGGATCTTTTCAGGCCTGCCTTAGAGCAGAGGGAAGGGGGTAGTCGAGAGAGATTTTCTTACCAATGATGCATGGATCTGACAATGTTCTTGCCTGGCCGAAAGGCACATGCAGGCGTGGGTGTGTGTGTGTGTGTGTGAGAAAGCAAGTGAAAGAAAGTGCAAGTCTGCAAGGATATGCTTACACGACAAGTACTTGCACTGTTTTTCTCTTTAGTGATTGAAATTTTTTACAGATCGAGAACAATGCCAACATTATTATAGTTCACACAAACATGGAAAATTGACTACAAACGCCGTCATGCGCAATGTCGAGGAGTTCGCAATAACAAAGACAAACTACATGCATGTCCTTCCGGATGGTACCCGGCTACTGAATACAGTGCTCTGTGTGTTTTGTTTGTGTTAAGTCATGCTACATTGTTGGCCACAGCAATGTGGTAAATGTCCCTTCGCTGGTGGTGTAAACATTGTTTCGACAGCACCGTGCTCCGCTCTCATTGATTTAATTGTGATGTACACGAGCATTGCCAGACTACACTTACTGTATGACTCAGACACACATCCTTCATTTTTTTAGACGACTGTTGCCACCAGAATGGCAAAGCTATCGTTTCCAATCGTTTTCCTATTCAAGGCCCGTTTTCAAATGTTTGCTCCGTAGCCTCCCGAAACGTTGTTGTCATGTCATGTTCAATTTTTAATCTGTTATTTGTGAAAAACGGTCTTGTGCACACAGACTCTAAAATGTTAAATTAAAGCAGTTTAAAGTCAAATTCTAAACGGGCCAACTTTTAAACAGGAGCCAGTTCAAATCTCGAATAATGACAAGATGTTTAGAATGGTGTTAGGTATAGGGTCAGGGTTAGAGTTAGGGTCACCTAACCCTAACTCTTTGTAATTTCATAGACACGCTAAGATGGCATGTTTAAAAAGAGAGACTTGTGGGTGGAGTCCCAGAGGTGGTCCGTCAGTACGTCACTGATGGACGCCCGTTTCACGTACGGGCGGATACAATAACATGACTGACTCACCGACTGGCGATTAGTTTGGTTCGCCTTGAAAAGATTACAGACTCGGGATTACGGAGCCCAGGTTGCTGAAACATGACGAATGATGGACTGGCAAAATGTTGTTAATTGACCACCTGTGCTGACTCCATTCACTGCCAAGCGACTGCTCTCTTTCCCTATGGCACACTCATGTCTGAGATGGAGACCTATCTGTATGGAAAAGGACGCAGCAATCTGTGTGTGACCGGAGCATTGTCACGGCTCTTCACTAAATGGCGGCTTATACATAGCGGTGGACCTCATGAATCTATCCTGACTCCTGATTGAAATCTAAGAGTTACATCTCTGATGTTAAGTGTGAGTAATGGCGACTCTCAGTCTGCAGCAGCCTTCAAACTGGCCAGCTTCAGGGGTTGCAGACCGCTGGTCTATGGAGTATGAGCGTTACAATTATTGGCTTTGACTTTCCATCATACGCTATTAACACATACGGTGGGAGTTGCAATTTGAGACAATACTTTTAAAATTGTGCAGTCCATGGCCAGACTATGTGATTGAATGAACTCCCCCCCCCGCACAACGCCCAAAAATGAATTACTGTAATGAGGCCGTATTGGGTTAAAAATTCACAAGAGTAGGAAACCGTTCCTCCAAGAGGAAGCAAAACGTGACTAAGTTGAAAGAATTCTCCGTCTCCCGGCTGGCTGAGTGATGGCTAACCCAGAAGCACAAAGAATTCGAATGAGGGGTCGAATGAGGAGTTGACTCAGCAACGGATCCCTGACTATTAGGGTGTTAGATAGGATGTTGTATGTCAAATGCAGGGCACCATCGTATACATTACTAGGTGAGAGGTGGAACATTTTCTAAGACAAGATAAGACATATGAGTAATGTCGAAAAGAGGGCTGGAGGAAAAAAAATGTGCCCGGGAGGCTCCATAGAGGTCATATATCAAGTCCTGCCAGATCCCAAATCTGGTTTTGGCAGTGGAGAATCGGATATCCATGCGACTTTGGAAGAAGAGGGGGGGAAAAAAAGGTTTGCTGCAGTTGGCCTTTCTGGATTTTGAAAGAAGTTTTTTTTTTTTTTTAAGTCTTGGCTCAGAATGATACAGACGTTCCTGATGCTGTTCCACCCTTTGCAACCAGAGCTGCCAACTGAGTACCTATAGAAATTCACTTGTGTGGGAAAGCGCACGCGCGCACACACACGCACACGCACACACGCACACGCACACGCACACGGACACACAATATGATCAATAATTGATGACTATTACCACTCCAAAGCTTTTCTGGCAAGGTCGACCAGACACTGCTTCTGGTTGGATTTGTGCAGGAGAAGGGGTAGGAGATGCAGCAAGAGGAAGGGGTATGGGACCATGAAATGTACCTCACACTCCTGAGGGACATCACCTCACCCATCAATGGGGCTCACAAATAGCTGAAGGACCGCCTCCTTTCTAAACATACCGGCCAAGCCCAAACATCACATCACTGCAGCTCTATCTTCCTTCACAACCCTGCAGCTATGTCCACTTATTTGTCTGCAAAAGTTGGAGTGACAGCACCCCGAATCTGAGCTGCCATCACCCTCCCTTTGCCCTTCATCTTTGGACTGCGGGGCCGGATTAAAAAAAAAACAAAAAACCTCTTGGTTCCATGCTTAAAAAAAAAAAAAAACATTCAGGAAATGAAAGTTGTAATATGATCCTCTGTGTGCCAAACATCTCCCTGAACAGGGGACAAAAGGCCAGCAAAAAATAAAGAAAAAATTAAAATGCTCCTGGGCCAATTTTCGTTAGCGCATGATAGAAGAGGAAGGAGGCTGGTGGTGAAAGGGACATAAAGGGAGAGAAAGATGGATGCAAAGGGGAGGAACAGGAGAGAGGCCGCAGAATCCAAGCAAGGAATTAGTTAGGATGAGATTGCTTCCCCAAACAGTGAGGGAAGGGAGGAGGTGAAGGTTGCCGATGTGATGAACTCCTCCTTGCATGGAGTCGCATGCAAGAAGTAAAATAAACGCACCCATTCCTCCACAGTGTTTTCCAGCGGGCCTCTCCGGGAAAGAGCCCTTACCATTCCACAACCTACAGTCATGCTCCAGATCTTGTTATGCAGGACGGAGAGAACCAAAAGATATTTGATGTCCAACCAATCGGTTTGCTTTAAACACTCACAGAGTGTACAGTATTTGAATATGATGCAGGCATCTGGGCACAGCAGATGAAATACTTGTGCTGGTCCTTTCACTATTACTGTACCTGCCAAACATGCAGTACTAGTCAATCCTTCACTGTAAACAAAACCCAAAAAGTTGAATGAACAAGGGCATGGTGCGCGACTGGTTAGTAGGTCTGCCCCTGCAGTGCAGAGGTGCAAGGTTCGATTCCGGCTTCGGCCTTCCTGTGTGGAGTTTGCATGTTCTCCCTGTGTCTGCGTGGGTTTTCTCCGGGTACTCCGGTATTCCAAAAACATGCATGGCAGGTTAATGGAGCACACCCAAGTGTGATAGTGAGTGCGAGTGGTTGTAAGTCTGTGTGTGCTCTGCGATTGGCTGACAACCGGTTCAGGGTGTGCCCCCCCCCCTACTGCCCTAGTGAGAATAAGCGGATTAGGGATAAGGGAGTGGGTTAGGAAACCCCTCGATCATTATTTATTTCTTTTTTGTATCACCCTGTTTGCGCCTTAAAGCTACCACTCAAATAGCTATACCCTATCAATCTCCAAACACTGCCCTACATTTATTTACTCTACCCTGGTTTCCACCTTTCTCTCAGCCAACCCTACCAAACACACCTAACGACCTGAACGCAGCAGACTCGATTGCCGGTCAGTCAAAGCGGCCCCATTCATTACCTTTCAGTTCAGGACAGGAGAGGCCTGTGGTCTGTCTCCATGGTGGAAGCAAAACTGACTCGCTGGAGTCCAAGCAGGAGATCGACACACACAAATGATGATTAAAAGGAACTCCAGAAAGGTCCTCATTTGCAGATGAAGTAATGTTGGGTGTAGCGAAGTGGGCACTTGGGCTGCGTTGGACCCCCTGTTCATGCATCAACCAACCAACACATCTACTTACATTGCTTCCTACCATAGCAGACAACCAACCCTATCAACCCATCACTTATCAACCTGCTAGCAAATACATTTATGTAGCATACCTAGTTTCCTTCCTATGTACCCACTAACCAATCAAGCCTACCAAAAATACCTAGCGATCATACCGCATCACACTTAATGTTTGCTTGTCCATGTTCAATAGTTTGCAGGTTAGTGTGTCCCATTTAGAGTTTTACTCAGTGAAAATGGATGCCTAAGGCTTTTGTAAAGTAATGTATCTTAGCTACAACACCCTCCTTCCCGCACATCTTCCTATAACTTACATTTCCTGTCCATTACTTTTTAAATAAACACCTACAAATTCCACTTGGCCTTCGTGTAATATCATTAATTAATTAATCATTAACAAAAAAACAAATCAAAGGTAATTTGAGCATTCTTTTTTTCCCCCAGTAGTATCAAACTGGTTGCCATTCACATTATTCAGTACTCAAGAAATAGCTCTATCTTTCAAAAAGGTTGGTGACTCCTGGTCTAAATAGAAGAATTTTACCAAGCAGCGAGTGGGTTTCGACCTCTTGAAGCAAAGACATCTGAGCTGACAGCCTGAGTGTCTGCTTCGGCCTCTCTGTCTCAGAGTTTGGCAGGTTTATAACTCTGACCCCAGACCATGACTGAGAAGGGCTCAAGGTGCTGAACTTCAACTTGGCAACAGCTGCAGAAACGAGAGACCTGAGAGTTATAAATATAGACCGTTAAAATCAAAACTGTTGCCCTTGGTCTCTGCCTTAACACTTTCTCACACATGTACATTCACACCCTGTACTGTTTAATGTGTCCACTCATTCACACTCAGGCAAAAATTCACTTGAGATTGTGTGTGACGCGAGTCAAACATCTTGAAGCTCTTTTCATTCATGTACAGTACTGTCGAAGAACCAACCTCCCAGTGAAAACGCCCGTTTGAGAAATGATGTAGCAATATTTAAATTTTAAAAAAGGCACATTGTAGGTATGTAGACTGTACATTGTGTTCTCTTGTTGTAATATATATATTTAATTTAAACGTAACCTGCGCGGCGTTAAATCCGCAGCGGTAGATTTTTTTCTTGTGGAGCTTGAGCACCCCCTTGTGGCCAAGAATGGTCCAACGGGTTATATTTTACGATTGAAATACAGTTGGATCAAAACTATTGCAAATTGAATTAAAAGGATCATAGGTTTTTTTAAATGTGCTTAACGTACGTTTTTGCATCCCAGCCTGTCAACGCCATTGAGGCATCGTAAAATTGTTTCCCGGCTTGTTTTGTCATGTTCTGTTATTCTAGTCTAATGCCTGACAACTGTGACCAATAGTCACCAAAATGTATATGTACAGCTTTACCCGTGTCCACTTCGACCGGTGGTAATATAAAAGTAATCAGCACAATATTTCGGATTTTATTGACATTAAATGTGAGCTCCTATGAGGAAAACCCTGATCACCTACATGAACTTGAAATTATCGTGCACATTGTTTTTATATGTTTACGGGTTGAAGTGGACAAGAGTGGGAATGTCCATATGAATTTTGGCGGCGACTGGTTGGAGTTTTCGGCCATTTAGCGCGCAGAAGTTTTGTTCGACTCCATCGGCGCTCAGCCGATGATATTGCCAAGTTTAGCTGTATATAATTTCTATATTTGGCAAGAAAGAAGAAAATAGAATTAATAAAATAATAAATACATCCCGCCATCGACCTCATTGAGAATATTATGGTGCAGGAACTGGATAGATGGACACACGCACACACACACATGCACACACATCTATGTAGATAGATAGCTAGATAGCTAGATCATATAATATGATGATAGAAGAGAGCCATCTTATGAAGAGACAAAGGTGGGTTCCCCTCATTATTATTAAGGAATTTAATATTACATATTAACTTTGCCAGGCTCTGATTTGAATTCGTTGAAATCTAATCAACGTTGGAAGCGTCTGTGGATGTAGTGAAATAAAATGTCCAGCAGGTGTCGCCACTGACACATTGCATAAGAAAGAACTGCGGGGGGGAAACTCAGATGAATTGGTAGTGATGGAACGGTTGTTAATGTGTGATTTTCGTCTGATATGAGGATATGAATTCAATGTTTCCCATAGTGCAAACTCAATAATTCGTTCGGTGACCACTGGAACAAAACAGTTATTGTGAGTTTGACTTTGGAAAGAGTAAACTGTGTGTGGCCTTAATAGGTGACAAACAGGAGCCCTTGTAAAATATACTGACTCCTGTGTACATTCTAATAGCAATGAGTTGTCACTTGATCATACAGTAGTGCAGAAAACCGACCCCTTTTTTCCCCATAAATTAATAAGGACGACAAGATGCTAATGCATTTTTTAACCACACATTGAAATTGACTTTGAAATGGTGCCGCAGTTTTCCATGTGCATGAAGCACAATATGGGAGCACTGGCATATTTTTTGTAATGCTGAGTCAGTTAATAATAATAATAATAATAAAAGTCACAATCCAACTTATACCATGCACTGTAGACGTACTTGAACACCGTGTTTCCTATTGAAGCACAACCAATACATTGAAATAACAAACTCACTTAACTACCTCAACCGAGTTCAGATGGTGACACTTTCATTTAACAATCTGAAACCTCTCCATGATTGCATTTTGCGCAATGTAATGTGAACATTTTATAAGATACTGTATTAACACGAAAAGTCCTCGTTTTACGGGAGAAAACATACACTACAAGGAGAATGTAAAAAGAGAAAAGCAAAATATAAAAATAAAGTTGTAATATTCCAAGAAAACAGCATTAAGTTGACGGAAATTGGGTCATTTTTAAAATGTCATTGTTTCTTTGCTTTTATTGATTTATTTACTTATATTTATTTAATAAGGTGGTAATACCGCGTGACGTAAATCGCCAATGTCGCCAAAACTAAACAAGGAAGATTGTTTACTTTTGTCGGGGAAAAGATTTGATACGACAAACAACGAAGTGACTAGAAAATATATACTGACATGATACTTACAATAATGTGATGAGAAAGAAACGTGTGTTCAGTACAACCAGTTAAACGGTTTATTCGGTTATGTAGGCGAAGCATATGTCGAACAAATATTTCATGCAAGCGTATAAAGAGATCGAGGCTGTGTGAGAATTTTGATCGGTTGCGAAAAAAGTGACGTCTTTATTCTAATAATATCACAACCCTCGTTGGAACATATCTTTAAAAGCAACAATGTTACTTCTTGCTCTGTATGTATGCATCAGAAAACTCCCACAGCGTCGAGCTCCAGAATTAATTAATTTTCAGTTTGTTTTTTAACATTTGTGATTAATTAGTATCTCAGCATCTCGAGGCTTTCTGAACATTGATGCGTGTTTAAAATAGTGCCGCAATATGGCATATCACACACAATCGCATAAAAGTGAGCCTTTAATTGGTTCCGGCTGAAGTGGCACGTGCATGGAAAATGCAGTAACACTAATGATGGCTCATTTTGATGCTTGGGACAATGAGAGAGGAATTTGCTTCAATGGAAATTATCTCTCTCCAATCGCGCGTTACGTAACCGCAGTATTAATAAAATTTTGTTCCCAGTTTACTTCTGCGTGCAATGTTTACAATATATTTTTCCTCCTGCATAAAAACTGACCTTGATTATGGCAGTGAGAAGTGATGTTCTCGTATTCACAATGTTTCAAAGCATGGCTGACTGTGCCACAGTATTCTTAAGCATGACATTGGTGACGTCTCTTTGGCACCTTGTATCCACTGTATGCTCGAGTGATTCAATTTGCAATTCCATTGGGCGGTTCGTTTTTGTTTGTTTGCTTTTCCCTGAACCTGATTATCTGAAACATATTTTATGTGGGAGAATGGAAGGCGTTTTCTCGGATGACTACAGGACAATAGGATACGTCACAATAATAACGCGAGCATCTGTGGCATAAGCACCCAAGTGCGCCCCCTGCAGGCAACATAATTATGGCGAGGAAGAACAAAATTAGCAAATCTCTATGACGTTACGGATGGCGTGAAATTGGCCCAAAATAAATGTTCCTATTTAAAAAAAATGTTTAGTTGACAAGGCCACTTTTACACCGAATATGTCGCTGAAAAATCAATTTGTCTCCAGAAAGCAACATTTCATTTCTTGCAATATTTTCGATAAACAGGTCAGGATCTGACAAGATCACGAAAGATTCACTCCTCACGTGTGAATGTTCTCACCTCATGTTGAGTAAATGTTTCAACGCCAAAGAGGTAGCCGAGGTTTTTGAGTGAATATGTTTCAGAGATATCTCGATTTATGTAGCATTTTATCTTGAATTACAATGTATGTATTTTCATTACATTTACTCTTTTTTTGTTATTTTGTCATTGTTAAATAAATACAATCACAAGTGCTTTAAATGTCGTATTTAAATCCAACAAACGCTTCTCGTGCAACTATACTTTCACAAGTGCAGGTGGAGGTTGTGCATCCATCACGTGCATCCGGAGTACTTAGAGCGGCTTTTGACATCAATACCGTCAATGCTATATCGTCAAGAGCATGCAGACGCGACATACAGATAGTCGATGGTGCAGGCTGACCTTCAGCATACAACCGGGGCAAAAAGAGTGATCAAGCAACCATTCGCCGGTCTAAACGGTCAAGTGCACCACGTGTGGAAAGTCAGGCGTGATCCACAAACATAAATTGAAGAACGTAAGTGCATGGACATTCGGGAGGTTGGGAAACCAAGGCAGAAAAAAACCCTTAAATGGTAATTAAAACCTTTTTAATGCACTACTAGACCACAGTGCAGACATACATCACACTAGGAGGCTTTTCTTTGGCTTGGGACCTCTCACAAAGCAGCGGCAGGGCCCCTTTGTCCAAGAGGGGGACCTCAGAGCCATCATTAGCAGTGATTACCGCTGACCAGTTTGACAACCTTATTGACCGAGCGAAACACCCCAAATCCCGCACCCCCCCCCCATTCCTTTCAATGGAAACGGAAATATTCCGACATTCTGTCCCAAAAGAGAAGCCACCAAAAATGAAGAGCAAAAAGCCTCGCGACCCCCACTTTCATGTGGGCTCACCCCGTTTCCTGCCGCTCTCTTCACACACGTTTGCCTTGTGTTTGAAAGCCTTTTGTGTAGCTCACAAGTTACTGTGGGCTAATTCACAGCAAACAGAAGGCAGCCAGGTGTCCGCGCTATCACTTGGAAAAACTCAACTTGAACTCGTACTTGGGCTGTGGGGTGGTGGGGGCATTTGTTCGATTTCTGTGGTAACAATGGGGGGCGAAACGAAAACACAAAAATGCTGCAGTCATCTCAGAACAAGAACGATGCTCGTCGGGCATTTTTTCAGTGATACCCAAAATTAGCTGCCCTTGATAGGGCGATGCCGTGGATGCTGCAGATGCAGGTTAAAAAAAAACACACACACGGGCAGGAAAAAATAGTCGCTATCAAGGATGCTGCTGCAAATGTATTAAAACATATGGCCAATATATAAATATAGCAAATGGTAAACCTGGACTACCACTCCCGCCGAGGGGCCAAACGTTCTCTTTTAAAGTCAAAATAGCGTACAATAGAAATAGAAGCGATAATGTGGACATTTTGAAATCATGGCCAACATAAGACCTTTTTTTTTTCAAACGTCGACCTGGAACTCGTGCTTATTCCTTTACTGGTTTATTTTGCTGTCATATAGTACGAAAAAAAACGTTGCCGCACTTTGGGCAATAATTTCAGAATAATCCAAATTTAAAGAGCATACATCGATATGAGGACATTTTTAGACACTGAGAACATAAGATGAGTTCAAATTGTGCTTCCGTGGTTTCTTTAGTCGTAATAGCACGAAAAATTAACTGCTTTCATTGCATGCATGGAACAATATTCACACAGTCCCATATTAAAGAGGATGCAGTAAATGTAGATTTTGAAAAGATGACCATCATATTTTTATGTGAAAAAAAATCTACATTTTGGACATTTGCGTTTTCTCTTTTTTGTTACAGTAAAAGCACGAACAAAAAATAGATGTCATCAAGAGTTGTTGTCGGATAAGGCGGACATTGCGCATCTCGATTTTTTTTTAAACACAACACGTCCATGTTAATATATGGACAACCAGTAGTACAGTTCATGATTCATCCTTGGGGGCATTTTCTGCTGCAGAATTTTTTTTTGCAAGAAATACCTGACGCTTGTTGATGGGGGAATATTTTCAAAATAATCACAATTTTTTTTGCAAGAAATACCTGACGCTTGTTGATGGGAGAATATTTTCAAAATAATCACAAGAAAGGGGGGACGGTGTAAGTGTATTTATTATTAATATTATTGTCACTGAGGTGAAATTTTAATGTTGAGAAATACTATACATTCCCCCCCCCCTTACATACGTCATTTTGACAAGAAATCTCAAAATGCTTCAATCATTTACCCTTCACGCATGACCCATGTGAATAGAAGAATTGTGTTCGCACAAATGTAACGTCACGTGAGGCTGTCTTTCAGAAATAGTCCATTTGCAGCGCGCAAAAAGGAAAAGCGTGCAAAATTACTCATCGACGACGACGACGACTCGCCCGTGCCGGCAACGCGAGGCTCGTGCACGTCGACAGTCTGCTGTGTTTTCATGTGCGCGATGATCTCTCCCCGCGCATCATCCGGGTTAGTGAGCCGGCCTCTCGCTGACCTCTCACTGTCACCCTGCATTACACCCCGCACAGCATGTTGGTCAATTAGGACTCTCCGTGAACAGCGGATGGGGTGGACGAATAGAGAGGCAGCCATTACAATCAAGACGTGGATTCATTTGATCTGCGTTTCAATATCGAGTCATGTTGCCTTCTCAAACACCAATCAGAAAAAAACCCTCTCTCACAATTATTTTATTAAGTTACTTTTTTTCCCCTCTTTGATTTGAAACACAATGTCACTAAAGCGCGCATGCTCAACAGGTTCACCTGTGCACAAGGTAAAGTATTAAAAACACCAAGCGAATGAAGATGAAATCCAAAAAGACAGAGCAGATGATTTTAAATAAGCAAATAAGCATTATTTATAAAAACTTTTCAAAGAAACGTAAAAATAGCACAGTTCTTTTCGACATGAAATACCCACGGATAAACAGTAGGTTTTATAGGCGCTCGCTATACCGCTTTTTTTCCATCTCAATGGGGAAGTTATCAGTCCTCCGTGGGTCAAATGCAAATAAAAGTATAGGCCTCACAGATCCATGTATTTGGCAGGCGTCAAATAGCCACGCGTACTTGTGTGTGTGTGCATGTGTGTAACTCAACGCAGGCACTATGAGTCGTTGTATTTGATTGTCTTTCCCTCGTTAATCGCCCACTAATTTATTTTGTTTTTTTTTTCTTTCGCCGCTTCCATTCATGGAGAGTTGAGCCGGTGAGCGCTCAGATGTCACATTCGCTGTCGCTGGAGGTGATGGAGATGGCCGAGGCCGCCGCTTTGCTGGACAGGCTCGCCTCCGGACTGGACGCGTTACCCAGACGGTCCACGGTGCCGTCCTCGTCGGCCAGGGAGCGAACAGAGCCCCCGGATAGGACCTGCTGCTGAAGCCTGGACAAGAGAACGTCACAAAGAATCACTAACCTATAGCACGGCAAAAACAAATCATCGCATTTTCCTCTTCTAAAAAAAATGCACTTGTCCCTTTTTTTTGCCGGAAAACAAATTGACGATAGAGTATCTTTTGATTTGATTGCAGTAAAAGGATCATCATGACGGAATCACATACATACACTAAATCCTTACAATTAATCAGAGATCGGCCACTTTAGTCGGGCTCTTATTATTGTGCATTAAGTGACAGCAGCACGCCAGGATACAAATAAAATGCAACAGTCTCGCGTTATCTTTTAACAAAATAAATATCGTCATTATTGTAACGAAAGCACGGCTCACCATGTCTTCCGGGATTTGACAAGAATTAAGAATGAAACTACGTTCTCAGTTACGCTGTTTCAATACTAGAATCGCATATGATACAAATCCTAATCTTATGAAGGAGCCTAAAATGAAATTAATACAGATTTCGGTTCTACTTAAATAGCAATCGAGCTAAAATTGTAGAAAGAAAAGATCTCACCTGTTTTTGGCAGCCGCGGCTCTGTCTCTTTGTCTTCGGTTTTTGAACCAGTTTCCTACTTGTGTGGGTGTAAGTCCGGTAGCCTGCGCAAGCTCCCGTTTTTTGCTGGGATTCGGGTAGGGGTCCTGCAAGTACCATTCTCTTAACAAGTGCCTGGTCCTCTCCTTGAAGCAGTGGGTTTTCTGCTCGCCATCCCAAATGGTTCTGGGCAGCGGGAACTTCTTCCGCACCCTGTATTTGTCCACCGGCCCCAGCGGGCGTCCCCGCAGCTTCTCGGCTTCCTGGTAGTGCGCCTCCAGCCACAGCGCCTGCAGTTTGGTGTGCGACTCCTTGGTGAACTTGTTGTTCTCCAGGATGTGGTAGAGTTCGCGGAAATTGCCCGTGTGGAAGGCGACCACGGCCCGGGCCCGCAGCACCGACTCGTTCTTGTTGAGCACCTCGCAGGCCGCCGGGGCGACGGGCAGCGACCAAAGGAAGCGGCCGAGGCGGCCCACGTCGCCGCTCTCCTCCAGAGTCTCGCACACCCCGGCGACCTGCTGGGGGCTGAAATTCAAGATGGGCAGCTGAAACATGGAGGCTTCTCCCGGGTCTCCCCCTCAGAGCTCCTCTCTCTCCTCCGCGTCGTCTCCGTCGGCTTCTTGACGCGCGCCAAGGCAAGGCGAGACGCGCGCGTGCACGCACGCACGCACACACACCCCCACTCAAACACAAAAACAAGGCAATCCCCAAAGTTGAAGCGAACCGAGGAGGATGACGAGGAACGATGTCGCCGAAAGGGTGGGGGGCAATCTACCGCATCCTCGCTTTGGCTAAACTTAGTGGGCAAAAGGCTCGGAAGGACCTGAGAACGAACGGCGACGCGGCGACGTATTTATCAACGTGGGCTGGGATCGAGAGAAGGAGAGGATTCGAGCCGAAGCGGAGGTGTATTTTTTTAAGGGGGAGAAAAAGATAGTCAAGCCCCTCTGATAATTTCCTATTGGACTTGGCAGATTGGCTGCCCGGTTGCCATGGCTGCACGTCAATCACTGTCAAGTTGGCCCAATCGGGCGGCGAAGATACATCACAGCGCCTCCCTTCTCAAAAGCTAATACTGTATATAAACATTTTGACCTTTTTGCAGGGGTGTCCTTTGACGTTGAGCCGTGCGGATTCCAAACGAGCTCTTTGTACGCGGTGGATGTTTTTTTTTTTACAATAAAAGCGATACTTTGTAATTCACAACCACAAAGATATCTTATCTTATTTTACAGAACCGAAAACACAGTGCAGACCGCAAATTAGAGGATCATCATGACATTGAATTTCCTGTTCTAATTACAACGTGCATCTTCTATCTCAAAGCAGTACCTTTGAAAACGTGTTTTTTTTGTATTCGGATGCTTCACACTAAAGTACATCTATCAATATGTGGATGATCGATGCTACCTTGAAGTACACTCGAAACGCGCGCGTGTGTGTGTGTGTACAGTATATGTACGGTGATCACGTCCCTGGCAGGCTTTCGTATCATCCACACTCCGTTTTGTGCTCAGGCTGATTTGGTAAATAAGAGGGCGGATAGATAGCGCAGATGGTTTGAAGTGTCGGGTCAGATTATTTCATGGCTGGATACAGTAGTAAAGTTCATTCTAACGGAAAGGCCTGATATTATTTTCACAGTGCCGCGCGCGCGCGCGCACACACGCACACTCACACACACACGTTAGTCCTAGTGAGTGCGCGCGGTGCTGTAGCCCCTTCGGGCTCTTTGTGCATGAATTATAGACGCTTGATGCGGGGGTTATGAAATGCCTTCTGCGCAGGAAGCTGTTCATTCTCTTGCTGGTTTACTGCAGGCGCGTCGTCTTGGATTAAAAAGTAAAAAAAAAAACTGTGCCGTTCAAGAAGCTCACAATTTGCATCAACCGCAAAAAGCCCGCTCGCGTCGACGAGCAAATAAAGCCTATTAGGCCGAGTTTATTTAAGTCAGACTGCCAACCGGGAGGTTTTGTTGATCAAGGTCAACACGTATTATCACAGCAGCCGCAGTAAATAAGGGATAAAACCTCCACGGGATGCTGCACTGAAGGTATATTGACATGGTGCTGTTCTGAAATATTTAGTTGCCTGTAAATATTTCATCCCCACAGACTGCCTGCCCCAACTAAATTTACAAGTACTTTTTTTTTTCTAGGAAGAGCCCATCAATAAAACACCAGGCTGTTTTTGATCCCCTAAACGGAGGGCTGCAAATAACAATTGTAGTCTGCGGTGACGTGTCTGCTTTGTAGACACTCTTTAAACATTGATGCCTTTGAAAAAGAAACAGCAAGGAAAAGGATTTTGGTCATTAAAAAAAAAGTGTCTCAATTACAAGCAAGTCCATTTTGTCCATTATTATTTTACAGTCCACAATGTGAAGGTTGAGAGAAGTCTGAGTCCAGGCCTATGTCACTGTGAGGCCTCCTGACACCAATATCTCCACACAGTGAGCACAACAATACAGTGGATCTCATTCAAACACCCCCCCCCCACCCCCCCAGTCTGTTTCTTTCATGCATCCTCATCTCAGCAGACGCTTGTCTGCAACACAAAATGTGACTTATTGCAATCGCCTTGCATGTTAAATCTCCTGGACAATTTTGACCAATTGCTCATGATTTTCATATACAGATATAAACCCGGAAATGATCACATTTTAATCAAAGGAACAAAAGACCACAAGTAACTTACAATATATTTCCCCCTACATCATTTTGAAAAGAAACTACAGAAAGAAATTATTTAAAGATTATAGATCAAAATGACATCAAGCCTGAAGATAATCGCACTTGTTTTTGTTTTTCTGCAATGTGGTGGCAACGAAAATACTCGACAGAGAGATGAATAGTGTTTCGGTTGAACATTTAATTTAGATACTCATCGGCTTTCATATTAAGCAAATGCAAAACAAATAAAAATAAAATAAAAGGTGACGGTCAGAAAAGAAAACATTGGACAAAACCTTGCATTTTGACCCAATTAATCGTCTCATTTGTATTCTTTGGCATTTGACTCGGCATGACTCAGACTTGCTCTTAGTTTTACTGTTTTGTGCTTTCTACTGTCTTTGTTATTATTTTTTTATTGTTGTATATATTTGCTCCATGCCATTTTGTATACAGCGGCGGTTTTTAAAAATTGCTCTATAAATACAGTTGAGTTAATCAGATAAAGACAAAAATGAAATCCGAAGAGTATAAAATGTATGTAAAGATGGAAAATTTGACAAACTGTACATCTATATATTTTTTGCCAAATCCAGTGATCTATTTTCTAAATGAATTCAAACTAGCAACTCCCCTATAGCTTTAGAGAAGAAAAAAAAAAAGTTTTTCTATGAGGGGAGGCGATCATGACAAAAACAGGGTGCTAATGCAATGACACTAATAGGAGGGGTGGGGACCAACTCTCACTTCACCTTCCAAATGACAATAAGGAGACATTTACTTTGTGTCCTCGTCATCATTATTTGAATGTAGCTGGGTCATAGCTCGCCCTTGGCAGCAAGCAGGAGGGAAGGAGTGGGGGAATAGTTCCATGAGAACCGGCTGGAAATGACCCAGATTCCCGAGGATCACTGGAGCAGACGAGACGCTACAAGAGCCTGTCACCAACAGCCATCCTGCCACAGTCCCATGCGGACCTATACAGTACCTTGGGCTCGCCATCTGCCCTGCCCCCACGCCGCCGCCTCGCCCGCAAACGAGCACACCAAAGCATTTGTACGCACCAAACCTCATTGGTCTATTTCTTATTGTTGTTTTTTTTTTGGGTGGGGTGGGGGGGGGGGTATATGCTCTCTTTCTAGATGAATATTTGTGAGAGCCCTATATTTCAAATGCCTAACCCCCCATCAAGAGGGTGCAATCGGTGATGTGAAACAAGCATTATACGTTGCTAATGTATGCTGGGGCAAAGCAGAAAGCTGCAGCCAGGCTTCAGCATTTGACTTTCGCATTAACTCATCCATCCCCGCGCGAGATTAACTTTCCAATTAAAGATATCATAGCAGGAACACCCCCCCCCCCCCTCCACCCCCTCCCCTTAACCTCAACGTGACCGCAGTGTATTTGAAAGTCTGGCTCATGTGTGGAGAATTAACACTCGCTCTGTGCAAAGGTTGGCTGCTTGTACCGCGGTGACAGAAGGGTTAAGCTCAAGCTCTCAGAGAGGCGTATTTTCAGAGCCATTTGCCCCCCCGGGCAGTACGAGCTCTTGACGCTACGTTTAATCTGTGGATTTGCGGTAACAGAGAAGACTTCTTATCGGTTGACCTGTTGGCCTCTGGTGTATGTAATCCAACGTTCTTCAGTCATATAGATGGAGGGAAGCCGATGGGCCACAACAGCCAATGTGTGTGTGTGTGTGTGTGGGGGGGGGGGGGGGGGTGCACATGCCAAAGCCCTGCCTGACACACATACTCCTCCCCCCATGCTTTTGTGTTCACACAGCACACAAGAACACCGTCATTGGAGCGCGCGTGATATTTGGCCTCACCTCCGATGAGCCCATTGGCGCCGAGGCTCGAGAAATGTGGCAAATATGATAGCGAGCGCAGCGCAGAATAACCCAAGTGCAATGCACATTGACAGCACTGCTCTCAAATGAATTCTTCGACATAAGTCGCG
This sequence comes from Hippocampus zosterae, assembly GCF_025434085.1. Lineage (NCBI taxonomy): Eukaryota > Metazoa > Chordata > Actinopteri > Syngnathiformes > Syngnathidae > Hippocampus > Hippocampus zosterae. The sequence goes on along the minus strand of NC_067464.1, from coordinate 8,600,721 downwards.
AGTGCATCACTCCCACGCCAAGGCCAAACAAGACAATGCGATTTGATCATTTTACCAGTGTGTCAATGCAGCGCCATGCCTCAAAACTAGTGGCTGAAATGTGGAGGTCAAACAAAAAGTAGAAGAAAAAAAAAGGATACCAAAAAGGAGGATTTCAAACGATCCTGTCGTCAAATCTGAAGAAAACTTCATTTAGAGGATGAAATCAATAAGTGCCTTCAACTTTCCTTTGACATTTTCGAATGTCACATGGTGGTCGAGTACCAGCGATGGCAATGAAGAAAAACGGTGATGAAAACCATCGAAGAGGAAATGGTATTTACAGTGAAAGGGAAGGCAGTGGCTACTCGGTACAATATGAGGAAGACAAGGACTTCAATATCGAGGATATAAATTCATTTTGCTGAGCAGATGGCATGTTGCGCATCCAATGACTTCAACCGGCGGGTGTCCAACCCCGGTCCTCGAGCATCGCTATCCGGCTTGTTTTAAATGTCTCCCTCCTCCAACACGCCGGATTCAAACGATCAGGATCGTTATCCCGCTTTAACAGAGCTTGCCGATGAGCTGATAGTCACACCTTCCAATACTATTGCGGCAATTACAAATAGTTGGCTTGTGAAAAATGATGTAAATGCACAGATAAATAAAGCAGAAGTCGTGATCAATCGCGTCACTTTCGGTGTCAAGCCCAAATGGTTTCAGTCTCCAGTAAAACTAAAGGAATTCGCCTCATTGTTCCAATATATTTGGAGGCGAGTGTATGATGACCCCTTTTGCACGGAAACTCTTTTGGCAGGTCAAAATTTTTATGGCGGCAAGTCTGATCCCGCGCCAGTATAATTCGCTCTCCCCAAATAATGGGTTGAAATTAGAACGAGTTTGACGCGAATCAGAGTTACACAATGGATTGTTTTTATCTTTGCAACTTCCTCTATGGTTTCCATCCATCTGCATTTCTGCACTTAATTACAGAGCTTCAATCCATATCTAAAGGCTGTAAATATGCATTTGTTGATGTCTGCGGGTGCAAAGCAGCATAAAAGTGCAATGCTACACTGAAGGTTTCTCATAATCTCTATATTCCGTCTCCTCTGCGAGGCCCACTTGGAAGCCAAAGGACATTCACCTGTTGCTAGCAAACAATACGTTGCGATTGAACTGCAAATGCTCGGCAAAAATCCATTAGAGATACATTGAATCTAGTCCTCTTTTCCTTTCCTTTTTTTAAGAGTGGGTGCATTTACCAAGTATGTTATAGAGTGAAGGCAATTATTACATCCATTCCACTCTTGAATGCAGTCAATTTCTGTCCAGAGAGTGGCTAAATGAAACTGGGAGGGGGGAAGCACTTGACAACACCGCCATATACTGCATTTGAGAGAGACATATGCCTCAGAGAAAGTTAATAACAAAAGCCGATACAACTTACACAACAATCGTGATTGTGTGCCTGAGGCGGTATTTCGCCATTAGAGCTGAAATGGCAAGCCGGTCATTAGAAGTAAATCCACGACGGTACTCGGCGATGGACAGAAAATGGCAAATTGGAAGTACAGCAACAATAGGTGGCTTTTATCTGGGACGACATACAGAAAATAAGAATCCTGCAGTGGACTTTTCTTTTCAATGGCTGCATCATTTTGAGGCGTAGTGAACTTGATCTCAATTTTTTTTTAATGTCTCAAAGTTTGGCAGCGGAAGTCAAACAAGAGATTCTCAACAAACTGAAGAACACCTTTCCAGTCAACATGCTGCCGTGCCACATCTACAGAAGCAACAGTCGAATAGGGGGGTTGATTGAATGCTCTGTCTTTAGACCTCCCTCGAAAGCCACCCACACACTCCAAGTCTCTTTTATTCACCGGCTCCCAGAGTGCACGAGCTCCTCCTCTCCCACAAAACATAAGTCACGAACACATCCCCCACCCCAAAAAAAGAAAAATTTAAATATGACAACCTGTAGGCCTGTTTTGATGAAAGTTCAAAGGACCAGATTTACCCATTTCTGTGTGACAGAAAAACTGAAAGAAGAAAAGAAAGAAAGAAAAAGTCAAAGGAAAAAAAAACCCCATAAAAAATAAAACTCCATGGCCACGTCAGAGGATCTTGACAACACACAAAGGTGACAGGAGTCAAAACTCATCACAATCAGGAGGTCCTCTGGCGCCTGGTAGCTAGCTAGATGATGCGCGAGTCGGGCCACAGGTCACAACGCCACAGCCGTGCCAACCGGGCCTCACCTCCACTTCACATTGTCTACAGCCTCTGCCTTCTTCTACACACACGACTGTCAATAAATGTCTCTTCTGACAGACTTGCTCTTTTGTCTGGTGCAGAGTAGCTCTTTTTTTCTGTGACCTTTACACGCAGTCTCTTTAGCATGCGTAGTATGTGCTGGTCTGGAAAACAGAATAGCAGAAGTGGTATCACCTCCTTTTTGATCGTCTCTCACATAATGCGTTTACGTCACGCGTCTGAACTTCAGGCGTGCAGAAAAAAAATAAATTAACGGGAGCGTGGAACGGATCCACTCGCAGAGAATGAATCATACGAAGCGCCTCCTGGTGCGGTGACTTCATACGACTTGATATTAAATGCTAAACCGAGCGCCGCATTACACCCTTGCCACGAGCAGGATGAGGAATGGTTCTCGTAAGTCCATCTGTTTTGATAAAACTCGATTGTATCCTCATTTGATCAGCGCCGAGCGGCGATCGGAAACACACGGTGAAGTGCGTCAATCCAAAAGTGTCTAATCCGCCTCCTCACTTTCTTTGCATGCGGTTGTTTTAGAATAGTACATAGAGAGAAAAATAACCAACCTCGCACAGCTAATACCGTATTGGCCCAAATATAAGACGGCCCTGATTATAAGACCACGCCCTCTTTTTCAAGACTCAAGTTAAAAAAAAAAAAAGACTTTTTGAACACCAAATTAATTTTTATACAGAAAATAATTACAGTACATCTGGAACAAATGATTATAACAATATATTTGAGAGAAAAAGCATTTTTTGCCTCATTCAAATCTTAATATGTGAACATCTAAATATGTAAACTGAAGTGCAATCACATTCGTAAATGAATGGCTTCTGGTTTTTGAAATGTAAATTACATCAGAACTTCTCCTCAGCTGCCGGTTAACCTGGGCGATCTCCGGCCCAGATTTTCTCCAGATTGTCGCTACGTTTCTATATTTTCAGTCGTCTCTTCTATTATTTTCTTCTCTTTTCTTTCGTACCACTATTTTTTATTTTTCTTCATCATGTTACCGCTATTTTTATTTGTATTCTTCGTGACAGGGGTTCACTTTGGCCTGGAGAGTCAAGTTCAGCATTTGCTTCAATGATATCTGGCGCCATCTAGCGTCGTGAATGGGTATAATGTCGAAACCCCGAACATAAGACGACCCCCAATTTCTTATTTCAATGCAAAAAAAACAGTTTTATATCCGGGCCAATACGGTAAGTTACACTATGATACCATTGACATATTTTACAGTCAATCACAATAAGGTACCCCAAATTCTGCGTAATCCCGCCAACTAAAAGCAAAGCAAGCCACAAATAAAACACCCAAGCAAAAAGGGTGCAACAGAAGTGACCTCGGATTGCATCATAACGAAATAGTAAGAATCCTCCACTTCATCAAAAGTACAACTCAGGTTGGCGAGTGGCTTGCCCCGTCAGGGGGCAGAGACCTGCGAGAGTCTGACTGCGTGTCAGCTGTGCTTTATTGACGGCTTATGTCAAATGCCATTCTGACAGAGCTCATTAGGATGAAGGGAGCTGTCGAGGTACGGGCAGGGGGAAGGCAGAGCTGGTGAGCTGCCTGATCACTGTGTGCACGTATAGCTCACCACCGGACCCGGAGGGCGATGCGTGTGACAGGAGATAGCTGACGGGGGCTATCTGTGCGGGCAAAGGAGGACGGCGGGTGTATATGTGCGCTCGTGTCATTGCTTGAGTTACCCGATGTCACTGAGCAGGTCCTCGCTTGATGCCGCGACTCCAAAGCACAACTGACAGGCTGAGAGTCATCTCGCTTTCGCCACTCACACATCTTGAAATATTTATCCGCGCGCAGGCTTCGCAGCGCGCCGCGTGGCATCAGCAGTCTTGTGCGACAAGGACGGGAACTCTGGACGTGACTTCAGAGACCTTGAGAGGATGAGTGAAATGGTCTCGTCTCTTTTTCCCCATGCGGTGTCTATTGATAGCATCGAAAGAGACTCGTACATCAGGTTGCGCATCAGTCTGACGCTCGACGAAGGCCTCCATTTTTCACGTTATTATTCTCAACTTTTGATAATCAGCAAGCAGGTCTAATCAGGTTCTAAATAGGCACACCCCCATGTGCTATGACCAGTGGCAGGGATGATGAGCTCAGACTGTTAAGTGACATCTTAATATACTGATTAAAAATGCATGTTCAGAGGGTAAGCAGAGGGGTGCTCTGGGTGCTCCTGCCAGGGAAGATTAAATCATTGGATGTGCCGAGGATTGGGGTCAGTGTAAAGGAGCAAGCTGTATGACACCCAAGCACATGATTTCTTTCGGCAATGTATTAAAAAAAAATATATAAAATCTGCTCAGTTAAAAGGATGGTGTGTTCAATATAATTTTTCATTCCGATTTTCAATGCAGGCCAGCAGCGGGGATGATGCTATGTGCTCATTGCGATATTGAAACCAGACCAGGCAGAATTTGTCAAGACTAAAATTGCATTCCAAAAATATGCATGGCAGGCTGATTGAACACTCTAAATTATCCCTAGGTGTGAGTGTGAGTGCGAATGGTTGTTTGTTTCTGTGTGCCCTGCGATTGGCTGGCAACCGATTCAGGGTGTCCCCCGCCTACTGCCCAAAGACAGCTGGGATAGGCTCCAGCACCACCGCGACCCTAGTGAGGATCAAGCGGCTAGGAAGATGAATGAATGAATGAATAAAATTATTTTCAAGCCAGGAAAATATTGAAATGGTTGAAAATCTTTGACAAAAATGTTCCCCGAAACAAAATACGCGTTTCAAAAGAGGTTCGCCTGACCGCAAAATGACACCTGGTTGATTCCAGAGTTATTTTAGTCCAGCAAAAGACTTTGCACCACTTAAAGCGGAGGATGAGACGGCGTTAATACCGTCTTATCTTGGCAGCCGTATGGAAGCCAGCCAATGCGACGTGGCAGCGGACCCAATCGGATAGCGCACAAGGCGTCCAAGTAATGTTTCACCGATATGAGCAGCCTTTAATTCTTCTTAACTGATCTAAATATCACTTTGCGCAGAAACAGAGTGGAGGGGGGAGGGGGAAGGGTCCAAATGCGTACGTCCCTACAATTCATTTATTTATTATTCTGGGCCAAAATAACCGCCCCAGCCAACTGAATTTCCAGGGACTGAAGAGCAAGCTCTACAGCCGTAAAAAAGAAAGAGAGCAAAACAGACTCCAAATGAACGACTGCCCACAAGGCTATAATATTCATATGAAATATCGTCATCTGCGCATTTCCAGAGGACGCAACGTATACCGCTTCATTCATTACCGAAGCGACAGCAAATCTCAGGTTGGTTTATCAAACGTAAAGCAGAAACTGTGTTTGCAACCATTTGAAGGTTTCGCACGTGAATAGAGAATATTATAAACAGTATCTTTATTCTTTGTGTGCCTTGCTGAAGGACCATTTGCAATCTTCCAAATGCTTTTAGAAACACTGACTATCACGGCCTTGCACTGAATAATACAGCTTTACAGAGGCCAGGGGAATTTTTCTCAGGGCACAGGTGTGCCCTGATATTCTCAGAAGCCAGAGGCAGCACAAAGAAATAAAGATGCTTCCTTGGTGAAAAGGATTAGAGCGACACAAGGTGGGGATTCTAATCAACAATGGATTTTTCACCGAGGTGGATGTGGTTTTGACCTTCTGGCGCAGCTTCGGAACGGGAGCGACACCATCCCTGAATCTCTACTGTCTATTTCGGCAAGCTTGGAAGGTGAGGCGGTGCAGGACGACAGGGGCGGGGGGGGGGGGGGGGGGGAATAAACGTCTCGGTGTGAAACTTGTTAGAGGCGAGAGTCATACGGTAACCGTTTTACGCTGCGGTATCGGCCGTTGCGCTGTAGTTTCTTTTCACGGAGAAAAGAGATATGGCGACTGATAGCTATAAATGACAATCCATAAACAGTACGCACCTGCATGTGCGGCCTAGCAATGGACTGACAATGGTTTTATTGCGAATGATTTCGAATATTACGAGAGACGGAACACACTCAATGGGGTGAGAGCACACACACACACACACACAGTATATATCCACCCACACACACATAGATTAACATTACATTTTATACACGCAGACATTTCAAATGGCAACATTTTCTGGCAGCATTGCCTATAAGGGTGTGGGGGTTTACAGAAATCCTGGCTGACCTTGTGTGTCACTTAAAAGCCTCAGGAAAAGACTTTTTTTTCTCTCCGCCCCCCTCCCCCGTTTTTTTTTTTGCTGATAGCGCAGGGTGTCTGTATGACACTAATGTTTTATGTCAGACCAGTATATCAGATACAGCGAAAAAGGTAAAGCACCTTTATTTTGCCCATGGAAGCATTTTTTTCCTCCTCGATATCACTTAGGACAGAAGATTTCCAAAGTCGAAACGCGGACTGCGAGCAAGCGCGAGAGATACCGTAAGATTGTCCGCAGCAATCTCCGTCGAGTCTTTATTTATTTATTTCCCCAACATTTGAGCTTTCATCAAGTAGACAAATAAAAAATATGCAAAGTGAGCGTTTGCGTGCGTTTTGTCTAGCGGAGGGTGTCAAACAAGGGAAACGGACGAGCAGTGCCAAGCTCTGAAAAGTGGCATCCTGCAGTTGTACGTCAGTCACCTAGCAACAAGTCGTCCTCATCACTTACCCTCCCGCTTCCCCATCTCCCGCTGCGCTCTCTAATTCAACAAATCTGCTCCCAATGTATGGCTGCTCTTGGAACAAAACGCATTCTGTGCTGGGGGCTAAGGATGTGGGCCTCCACTGAACACGCCACTCAGCTGCCCATTGACCAGCGGGTCCTTTCTCTGCACACACTAAGGAACGCGGACAAAGACCCTGAAAGCAGGGGCAGCTCCACAGGGAAAACATTTGCTTGTAATTGTGTTTGACTGCATAATGAAAATGATGTTCTTTTTTAATTTGGGCTTGTTAAGGCCACACTATTTTCCCCCGGTCACCTGATTATTGTAAAGAAGCAACCCCTCACTTGCCCTGTGGGGCACGAAGGGGGGAAATATTGAAAATGGCCCAAAAGACCGACGCTCTCTTTACTTAAACAACCTCTTGTGTTTCAAGTGTTCTCTGGCAAAAACATAAATATGTCGTCCCTGTTCATTACAGGATGGGCGAGTGTGCTAGAATGAGTTTTCCTTTCTTTCCTCTCTGCAAAAGTATAATGACGGCCAAGCAAACACGTCCGCAAAATGGGAGCGCTGCCATGCGTGCCCCAAGTTGGGAAGCATTGAGAGGGTGAGGCATTCCTGGTGCTACTTCAGTGAAACAGACCATTAGTGGGAGCAACGGGCTAGCACCCAAAAGAATACCTCAATGGGCGCCCGTTGGCCCATTCACTTGCAGCGATTGCTTGCACTTTTTAGACCTTTATTTACTGTTTTATTAACATCGATGCTCTGCATTCATTACGTTTGGTCTTTTTTTTTTTCCTCCTCCCAGTGAAAAGGTGAGGAGCGCCCAGGTGATCGTCTAACCGCGCAAGCGAAAATCTTAACTACCTCATCAGCTTGAAAGGAGTGCGCGACCCTGCCAAATGTGTATTTAGCATCCACTGAAAACTGTCCGTCTATGTCTTTCCTGAACTTTTGCTAATCTCCCAGCAATGCCTGCAAATCACGTGGGCCCAAAGCTGCCGTCTCTTTTGAATTCTCCAAGGCTTTCTTGTCACGCTCCCTATGGATTGCTATTCACAGCTTTAATTGCTTGAAGTCAGGGTGCGCAGTTCTCGTCGGGGAAGTCCGCGGACAAAGCGCACGTCTGCCGAGAGGTCGCAGGTGAGAGGGCAGAGGGCGGACATCAGTGCACTGATATTCAGGTGCATTTGTGGGTCGAGGCCTGATTAAGTCGGCTTTATGCGACCCCGACGCTCAGTGGGGGCCTTTCATGCTGGAGTCACGGACGATCTTGGCTCATGTTTTAGAAATATGCCTGCATTTTAAAAAATAAAATGTTAAAAAAAGGAATGCGACCCTGATCAGCGTTTCCCACCTCGACTGCGGGGCTTATACTTTTACTTTTGAAATAATGTCACATCTCGTCAAGTGGATAAAAAAAAAGTTCATTGCCATTTAGTGGAAGAGCGTGTAATTGTCTACCTGCCACTATACGTCGCAAATGTCAGCAGTTCGTCGTAGGCATTATTAAATGTTATTCATTTATTTTCTTCATGGAGAAATGTACTGTCAACCCTTCTGAAATTTCAACAACACACACCTACTGGCAACAACATTATGACTCGCACAATCAAATGAGTTCCAATACAAGAGCGGAATCAGGTCAAACCATTGTGCCTTCATGAAGAGAATAGTGTTCAGTTTTGGATCAAATTAAAGTATTTATTTTCCTCCAATATTTCAGACTGTCTGAGGGCAGTCTGTAATATTGTAGTTTCCTCATTCAACTACTCCCCAGTCAGAATATTAGAAAGTAGCTCTCCCTAAAATGCAGTAATAAACTCCAACCATACGCTATGTCAGATTTTTCCCTGAGTGACAGGTACATAAATATGATCCAGTTGACAAAAAAATCCACAGATTTGAAGAGATGATAGAATTAGTGTTAATCCTCATCACTATGGGCATCAAAGTAATATCAAGATGCATTCAAAATGAAATAAACGTTACTGCTGAATGTGACGAAATAATAATTTTTGCTTCACTTCAATTTAGAGAGCATTTATAGGTGAGATCAGCACATGAGAACATCTAGGTTGCTTGCTTTCTGAATTAAATACCAAACAAATCAAAGTGCTGATGTTAACTGACACAAAAAAAAAACCCCAACTCCATTAAAAAAAAAAGCACTCCAAAGCAGAAAGTACAACAAAAGCACACACAATTACTTCTACTCTATCAGTGGTCTCTATAAAACCTTCAATTCAGGATTTAGCGACGACAAAAAGGAGATCATATTTCCTTTATTGGGTCATCATTGTTGGAATCAAGCAGGTGTAAAAAGGACGTTTTAATAAATCGGCTCAAATGGGATTGACTTAAATCCAAGGATCCCGTCAACCTGAAGTGGTTCGAAGGCCGGACTAACACACTAATACTCCCCCCCCCCCCCCCCCCCCCAAAGACACACAAAAGAGATTAACAATACTCTCCACCCCCCCCCCCCCCCCCCCCCGCTCCATTTATTTGTTTTCCTCAAGTGTCAACACAAGTAGAGAGCGTCAGTCTTTGGGTATCCTCAGAACTTTCACCATAAGGAGCCCACCTCCGACAGCAATTAGAGAGATTATGTCTCAACATGAGAAGGAGAAAACTCTAGTCGTGTGTTACCGCAGGGATTGCTTTTGACAAGGTCACAGAGAACCGTGCAACAGTGCACGACCTCAACAGGCAGCTGCTGATTCCACTTGCATGAAAATGCAAGCAACACAATCGCTTAACGGGAGCATAGAACCAACTCGATGCTACTTAACAAGGCGAACAACTTCATCGCCTTCAGCTGTGTTTAAAATCACTTTCTTGACACGACAAAGTGAAATATACAGTATCTTGAAAAGTAGCAAATAATTGATCAGAAAAGCAATTTAATCCCATGATGTATCGCGCCGATAGAGAAAAACAATTTTCTGCTTCCAAGATATTGTTTGATTTTTGCCACAAGGCAAATTCACAAGTTGTTTCTATGGCTGATTTTTTTACTCTGGTGCTAGTCATGTACACTTATCACTTGAACGTGCCACTTTGGTGCAGCCCCCCGCCACATTTTTTGTAAAATCCTTATCAATGGCATCTGATCATGAGGCGATAGCTTGACTGTTATGAAGAAATACACATTTTTAGTGCATTTCCAATATTGTTTGGTTGATAATGGATCCTTGCTGTTAAAATCTGAACTGACTGTGTAGCTTCCAACATTTTCACGCGTTTTCGTCTAAAATGCTCAACCTGAAATTGATTAGGTCTGAAATTAGGGGTTTCATGACAAATACGTAAAAACCGAGCTGGCGATCCAAAACGCAAGTTAACGGTGTTAAGTGTAGTTCATTAGTCTTAACGTGAGTACCGGTAAATGAAACTACACGCTAAATGACGTCGTGTCACCCGAGTTGGGTTCGATGCTACTGTACCTGGTTCCGGAAGGCGGCCTGTTGCTGGTCCACTTTCTGCAGTGCCTCCTCCCTTTTCCCTTTCCCGGCCACCTCTTTCTCCTTCCTGGCGTCCTTTCACGTTAATTGGCAGCAGTTGAACCGTGAGCCGTAAATCAACAAGTGCGGAGTGTATTATAACGAGTGGGACCACCCAAGAAAAGTAGTACTTTGTCCGCACTTTCGCCACAGACAATGTGCGCATCCTCGAGTATGCTGCGCTCTGAAAGCCACGAATGAACATTAACAAAAGCAATCCCAAACGAGCAAAGGAGTTTGAAAATAAATTAAGTATTTTGGGCCATGACAATAAACATCGTGTTAATCTTTTTTTTTTTAATTAAGATCTTAATGAAAGGCACCTTCTTTTCAACAAAGATGGCATACCTTGACTATTTTGTGTATTTCATAATTAAACACACGTTTCAATGCTATTTCAGTCTAACGAAGTTCAACAACTACATTTTTAGGTTGTTTAAACCAAAATTTGCTAATAGGGGACATAAAATAATTATAAAGTACTTTCTAAAAGAACCATTCGTATACATGTCGTGGTGTTTAACATTCCATACATTGCAGTGGATGAAAATGAATAAATAAAAAAAAAGAATTCCTCTGCAACTCGTTAAAAAAAAAAAATTCCACCGGGGCACAAATAGCAATGTGGGACTGCCGTATATAATGAAACCTCCCATAGAGGGCCAATGGCTACGAAAATACCAAGGTTAATCTTGATTAAATACCTTTCATGCCACAAAAAGCATATTTAACATAAAACATCATTCAAAGGGAATCCAGGCTTGATGTTAAAATTTTTATATATAAAATATTGCTGATGGCAAGGCCAAGTATCCCGACTCTTAAATGAAAAGTATCAAAGAAATTAAAGGAATAAAACATAGCACTTAAATGGCTTCATCTGCCTTCCCATTACCCTTCTTCCCAATTGGATTCACACTTAAGCAAACTAACATTCATCTTTGCTCAATATACATTTCAAAGATGAATGATTTATCCGAGCCTGCAGCCAGCATTCATTTCATAACAGTAGCCCGGTTTGCTTCTCGGTAGCAGCTAAATTGGCTTCAGCTAAATTGAAAAAGGTTAAAAAAAAATATGATTGAAAAAAAAAGGGCAGACATTAATGAAGCTTTCTAAATGCTGCTGCAGCTGTTGGAAGACTTCCCTCTCCTCTGTCCTGAGTGAGGAAGTCCTCCTGTGGGCTGAATGCCCTCTCACCAGCGACTTTTTTGTTCCCACACACTTGTCCCTGTCTCTCCAACATCCTTCTGCTGCGAGACAGCATATTTCCTTCCCACCTGTTGATGAATTGTGTTGCTGTGTGCAAAGCTAGGATGGGGGCAATAGCATGCGTCTTTATGCAAAACACTAGTTTCCTCACATGGGTATAGTGGTGAATGGAGGTCACAAAAAAAGGGCAGAGAAGCTCGCGGCCAAATTATAGTAATTTTCCCTCTGCAAACAGAAAAGCGTTGCCAGCTCGGGAAGGGAAGTCATAGATGTCTTAATGACTGCTGCTAGTGGAGAAAAGGCCCTCTTGTTCTTTGTGGCTGCATGTTGAATGCTGATGAATTCCTCACCAATGCATGCTGCACTCTGTGAATCACGAAGGTTATCACAACGTTGTCATTTTCTTATTTATACGCTTGATCAGGAACAAAATGCAGAAAACCAAAAAGGTAGCACACTTAAATGAGTTTCATATCATCCACATAGCATATCAAAGCATTTCAGGTTCAGATTATATTTGCAAAGCAACAAACCAATGTCAGATAAAGAAGATGTGCTCTCGTTTTTTTTTTATGAATAAATTAATTAAGGGTGGCCCGGTGGTTTGCGTGTCGTTCTCACAGTGCAGAGGTCGATCCCGGCTTCGACCTTCCTGTGTGGAATTTGCATTTTCTCCCCGGGCCTGCGTGGGTTTTTTCCGGGTGCTCTGGTTTCCTCCCACATTCCAAAAACATGCATGGCAGACTGATTAAACTCTAAATTGTCCCTAATTGTGAGTGTGAGCGTGCGTGGTTGTTTGGCTCTGCGATTGGCTGGCAACGGGTTCAGGGTATCCCCTGTCTATTGCCCGAAGACAGCTGCGATTGACTCCAGCACGCCTCGCGACCCTTGTGAGGATAAAGCAGTTTAGAAAATGGATGGATGGATAAATGAATTAGTCGGCTCACATGCTGCTTAAACAAACAACACATCAGGCAACTTGCTATTTTTTGAAGGTACTGTAGTAAATAAATATACAAATATGTGCTTTCTCGTACACTAATGTAATTATGTCATACATATAAATCCAATGTAATACATTCCATACGTGTACACTGTATGGTACTTCACCAATTTTAAATAGCTCTCTGCTATATGACCTATCTGCTCATTCATACACGGTATTTATCGGTCACTTTCCATTTAAATTATCTTTAAAACAAAAAGGTATTTGCACTCATTGGAGGCAATATAATGCACAGTTACAAAATATACAGTATATATACTGTATATTAGACCATCCTTTATTTATAGACCATTTATTTATTTCTGTTTCATGTTAAAAGCCTGGCACAACTTAAAGGTTCATTTGCTAGGACAAATATGATGACAGAGAAAAACAGCTAATAAGAGTTGAATTTCAGAGACTCTCGAGACAATTTCCAAAAGTTGTCATTATAATAATCATTTCACAAATTCACAAATTCTTGCTTAAATAGCTATGGCATTGGACTGTCAAAAATGGTGCCTAATTCCATGTACCGGTATTCTTTTCTGTCTGTCACATAGTACAGCTTTTATGGGACAAGGTATTCAAATGAACAAAAAAGTGAAGAAAACAAGGTGTCTAATAATTATTTCCATGGATGTATGGCCAAAACAATGACAACTGATCACCAATGTGTGCGCACAATGTGATGCCTGCAAATTAATTTTATGAGCGGACAGAGCTTGTGCGGAAAAAGCGTAACCACTTGAAATTGTTTCAAGAGTTCTCTCTCAATTCTTTCGCCGCTGAAATCTCACACACAGAAAGTAAACATAAAATACACACGTTTGCACAGATTGATTTCAAGGTTTACTTGCGGACACAAACACTTGAAGAAGACGTTCCCATCAATCCTCCACGGATACAAAACCATCTTGCTGAAGTGTGTGTGTGTGTGTGGGGGGGGGGGGGGGTTTACATTGCAGTGGGGGTGGAAAGTAGCTTAGTCTGGATACTATAGCTCTTAGGTAAAATTTAATTTCAACTCCAACTACTTTACTGTATATAATGGTTACTAATTCATTTACTTAGTGGGTGACATAAAACATAAAATCATCTCACGAGGAAAAATATCAGTCATGTAGAGTTTAATAAATGAGCATGGAATATTTTAACGGCTCGAGTCTGTCTGGCCGGAATGTGCCATCTTAACTCTTTCATGTGCCCTGTAACCTGATAACATGATAAGCTGTCCACTGTAGTGACCGCTGCCCCTGAAAGGGTTAAAAGCACCCCCTTCCAAGAAGTTGTCATTTGATAAAGGAGAACAATAGAATTATAATAGCGCACACAGTACTGGAGCCAGAATTGAAGCCACTATTTGGAATGTTGTTAAGCAGTGGCAAACACAGCTGCAGGACAATACAATTCACTGGCCACAACATTAGGTACACTTGCACTATAATGTAATTCAACTTCATTAGGAAGATATTCACCCCCCCCCCCCCCATATATGATATGATCAATACCTTGCTGCAAATTACAACCCCGGTGATGAACATCAATCTCCAGTCATCGATTTTCTAGTGTGTTTGTCTGGTCCGTGAGAGTACAGTACAACCTGGACGAGTCCAGTCCCGTGTCAGTCACAGGGTATAATTAATAATAATAAAAAAAAAGATGCAGTACAAGAATGAAATGTTGAATGACCGGTCAGTCATGGCAGATGTAAAAATGAGCCACACTCACACTTCACACAGGAGGAAGTGACGGCAATGGAGGCTTGATAAAACGCTCCGATTAGCTGTTGTTTTTTTTAGCTGAAACCACGGAAGATGAGGATGTCGGAATCCTGGGGAGGAGAAGAGCAGGGTGGAAGTGAATTCTGGCGATGGGAGATGAAGCCAAGTGGAAGCATGCTTGAGGAATGATTCAACCAGCACTTGGATGCATGCTGGCACGTCGCAGACATCATGCGCAAGAGTCTGGTTGGCGGAGTAGGCGAAGGAGAGCAAGGCCTGAACACACATTACGAGTTCAAACTATACGGCGAAACCCCGCAATTGGCAGCCGACGGGGACCTGGCTGGCTTGCAAATATTGATTCTGAACTGCTTCAGATGATGGACGTGGCTCAAGGAGATTAGCGTTTTTGTTTTAGTATTGCCGTTTTGTGTATTCATGACGTGGTGGCAGTGGTAGCGGCGGATTTAGTGGGGTAAATCCTCACTCAAGGGCCAAATGCACCACCCGCCACGGAGGTGTACGCTGTACTTTACATAAAAACCTAACTGAAACGCATCAAGTGTTGAAGAGGCCCAATGAATACACAAATACAAACATTAATCCCTCACTTATCGCAGTTAATGGGAACCGAGACCTCCCGCGACAGAGGAAAATCCGCAAAGTAGGTACACCCCCTGTACAGGTATATGCACATGTGTATGAATATATATAATATTTATAAGGCCAAATTTAATGGTATACATCCACGGAGAAGTAAATATTTATAATAATTAACATTACATGTATATATATTTATTTAGTGATATATTTACATACAGTACATGTATTGTATAAGATGGAGTACAAGTTAGGTTAGGTTAGTGTATAAATAACAAAATACAGTAAACAAATATACATGTAGTACTGTATATGTTGCTCTATGTGACTCACTGTTGTTTTGCTGACTTTTGCTCTGCCTCTCGTGGACTTTTTGTGGCATTTCTGCTATTTTTTGGGGGGTGCGGGGGGATGAATACTTTCGAAAAATCGGCGATGCACTGAAACCGCGATAAGTGAACGGTGAAGCAGCGAGGGATCACTGTATTTAAAAAAAAACACCACAGAGCCGTGACAAGACACTTGAGCGGGCTGGATATGAGAAAAGGCTGCGTATGTACCAAAAACAAACCATTTTCCCAAGAGTGACATCAATACAGTAGACGACAATACGTGGTCTTGCACAAAGAGATGAAGAAAATTCCTTCAATAGATTGACAGAAGATGGTCACAAAGGTACAGAAATAGTGCGGCGCCTTTCGGAGCGCCTCCAGACAATAACACCTATACTGTCGAGAGATGACGAGGTTGTTAGAAAAATGTCATTCAGCATATAATTGCATTTCATCTCATTCTTGCCCTTCGGCAGACAATGCCACCTTCTTTTGTGAGGCCCTCGGTAGCTTTTGTGCAGGCGGCACAATCCAAAATGTCACAATCCATCACAAGACTTCAATAATGATAAACATAGTTTGTTGTACAGCGGAACCCTTCAAAGTCAGAGCCCCAAATGTGGAACAGTTTTGACTTTTGGGGGCAGGTTTGTCTGTTTTTTTTCACCACAGAAAGTGCTCAAAACAACAGACCCTCATATTGAAAAGCGGCTTAGTGCAGTTGAATCCAAAAACTTTTTAAAATAAAGATCACCAACTACGGCCATACCTGAAATACCCCCCAAAGCGACCGTATCACTCTGACAATAGCTTACTGTCCCCCCCATCTGCCTTTAGTGTCACACACCGCCACACCCTATACATTAGGTTAATGTCTTGATATTTGTATTGCAGTTAATTGTGTTCAAAAATGAATAAAGATATGTTGCCAATGAATGCTAATTTGATTTTTAAATTTTTTTTTATTTGGATATTCTACCCTATTTTATCTTGATTGATAATCTCTATCCGTAGGCTGCTGCTGGCTTTCATCAAGAAAGGTTGTCGCGAGTTGCCCACTTGTGCGGTGCAGTTTTAACTTGTTCAAACTCTTCAACTTGTTACAAACGAAATGCAATGTGGACAGGGCTTCAATATTCTGAAAATAGTACAATTACGTGTTTCGATTTTTGGTCCAATAATGTTCCTCAAGAAATCAAGTTGTGTGCTGGTACTCTTGTGAGCATTTTTTTTAAACTGAGGCTCCTAAAATAGTGTGACAAACTGTATTTTAGCAATGACAGAAGCACAGTTAAAATAATGGCAAAGTGTGAGCCTGACAACAGATGGGACTTGGCCGTCCTGAAATAATGACGAACAGATGATGTCGGATGAGCAGGCCAAAATCAGTGATGTCACTTCAACTATCTTAGCAATGAGACTGTTTCTTTAACCAATCAGATTTAAAATTGGACCTCATAAGGCGAGCGATCTGGCCATTGAAGACGTCAGCCAACTAGCAAAACATGTCTATATATATGTAAGTGTCTGCACAAATTAGTACATTTAATCACCAGCATGTCGAATGAGTGCGAGCTAGTTCAAAAAAACTAAATCAAAAACAAAAAACGTAGGTCTCTTTTATTTGATAAATATTCATTCTATGATATTGTCTATATGTTGGGCACGTGTGTTATTGTATTGCATTTTAATATGGTTTTGATGGTTTCTATAACTGCTATGTGATCGTTGCGGTATTACATGTCCCCACTGAAGGGCCAAATTCACAGCCAGCCAGTAAGTGGTTATTAAGAAAGTAAAGCACAGACGGTATCGGCTTGGTTCACCTCAGGGTCATCTCCGAACAACAGTAATGATGCAAGTCAGAATCAGACAATAACAACCACTCTCAGGAGACACAAGTTATTAAAGAAAACGAAGGACAGAAAACAACTGCCGCTGCGGCAAGGTGGCCGATAGTGAAGTCAAATTCTGCAAGTGGGAAAGCTACAAACCCAATTGCGGTGATGTTGGGGCAATTTGTGAAGCATAAATAAAAACAGAACACAATGATTTGCAAGTCATCGTGTTTAATTGAATACACTGCAAAGATAAAACATATTCAAACTGGTAAGCTTGATCGTTTTGAGCAAATAATCATAAACTTAGAACTTGATTGGGAAATGGGTTTGTAATATTCGCGCATGTCTATTTTTCTCATTTCTAGCCTTGTTTTAAAGTTGTTAGACCGACTCGGTTATGACAAAGAAAGCTGGAGCAATCGAGAGACCGGCAGCGATTTACTTCACCCCGATTGTACCGGCTCAGCATCTTG
Source organism: Hippocampus zosterae (assembly GCF_025434085.1). Taxonomy (NCBI): domain Eukaryota; kingdom Metazoa; phylum Chordata; class Actinopteri; order Syngnathiformes; family Syngnathidae; genus Hippocampus; species Hippocampus zosterae. The sequence goes on along the minus strand of NC_067464.1, from coordinate 8,583,134 downwards.
CCTATCGGTTGGAACCAAAAGCCGCGAGCAACAAAACACGAGTGGTGGTGATGGCGGGCAGCTGTCAACAAATTCCACAGCTTCGGCGCCAAAGCCGAGATGACCCTCTGGCGGGAGTTGACATTAATCCTAAATCTTCCAGTCGGCGCGAAGGCAATGAGAGGACACAATGCGGTGCTGGGAGCCAATGCTGATCGAGGCTCAAACGGACCAAGGTGCCGATGCTAATGAGCGGATCTGCGGCTCCTTAATGAGCCTGCATCATTTGACGTCCTCATTTACAGTGAGCCGTGTCTCAGAGGTGAAGGATAATGAGGATTCCCAGGGCAGCGGCTTGTGTAAGCCACCTCATGCAGGTCACACATGAGGGGACGCGACGAGCTGAGGGGGGGGGGGGGGGGGACATGGTGGTCAGTATCTTTTGAGAGGTTTGGGGGTGGGAGCATGTCAGCCATGCTTGATATGCTTGTTTGTACACTAATCATCGAATCACTGCAACCAAGTGAGAAAAACTTGGGCTCCCCCTGACAAATGCACTTCAGGCAACAACTCACAGGAACTCGCTTCACTCACATCATCAGTTGGGCAAATAGTGAACAATTCATCAAAAAGACCCTTGAGGCAGTTTAATATGGTTCCCAGTTTAAGTTCACTGTCATACGAAAACAGAGAATTACCAATACTTTTGCACTATAAGGCGCAGCTAAAAGCGTTGAATTTTCTCGAAAGCTGACAGTGCGTTTTATAATCTGGTGCGTCATACATATGGATCAATATTTTGATGTCTTGGATGTGGTATTTTAAATATTGTGTAAAGCGCTTTGCTACAGCTGCACCGGTTGTGAAGGCTCTACATAAATAAAGCTGTATTTTTTTGTTATCGTATTCCCATTAGTGTAGCTCCATCTAGTGGATGCATAATGCATTGGCAGCCACTACTGTCACTTATATTTAATGCGCCTCATAATGTGGTGCGCCCTATATATGAAACCCGTTTTAAAATAGGCCATTCATTGAAGGTGCGCCTTATACCCCAAAACGCTTTCTAGTGCGGAAAATACGGTACGTGTATTGAAAACAACCAAACAACACTGACTTAAGACTAGTCTGCTAGCTTGCTGCTAGCATACTGTACCCTCATTAATTATTTTCTCATTTTCTATCTGATTGGATTTTTGAGATATTTTCATTTTTTGGTTTTGAAGTTTTCACAATAAAAGCTTACACAATTTAAATGTGCTGTAATTTTGAGCTTTTATGTTTCAGAAAAAAAATTCACCTGTTGCTGAATCAAACCCTCATTTCAAAGTCATTACTAAACATATTACAGCTCTTGGTGCAACAAAGTTCACAGAGGATGTGTGTCCTGACAGCCCCCTACTCATACTGATGCGGAGAAGATGAATTAGGCGAGCTGAATTTTTGTTGTTGTTGGGGTTTTTTTTTCCTATTCGCGACAAACAGAGCATGACATGCGCTTCAACAATGGCAGATGGATGAGGAGTCAGCCCCATTTGATGATGCCCGGATCCGGTGGTTTGAGGTTTATTCAAGGTGCACAGGTGGCAGTGGGAGTTTGGCAACGCGATTATGCAAACAAAGAGAGAAACATGTGAAGCATCAGGTGCTTCTGAAATCGCCGTTCATGTGTGCTTTTTTTGTTTGGGGGGACGGGGGGGGGGGGGGGGGGAGATGCCACGCCAGCAGGAAAGCAGTTGTATCGGTTGGTCTTTTTTGGGGGGGTTACCTGTCCATGCACCAAATATGTAGTGCAGTGAAAAAGTATTTGCCCACGTCCTGATTTCTGTGTTCTTTGCATATTTATCACACACGTTTCAAAACCAATTTTAAGATCACACAGAGAGAATCCAAGAAAATGCAGTTTTGAAATGCCGATTTATGTTTCTTTCTCTCACACACGCACACACACACACAAAAAAATCCAACCCTACCTGTCCCTATGTGAAAAAGTAATTGCCCCCTGAACCTAATAATGGTTTTGCCACCCTTGGCAGCAATAACTATTGTCAAACATTTGCGATAATTGGTGATGAGTCGCTCACATCGCTGCGGAGGGCCAACTCTTCTTCGCAGAATTGCTTTTAGTCCGCCATATTGGAGCGTTTTCCAGCATAAAGTGCCCATTTAAGGTCACACCACAGCGTCTCGATTGGTGCACAGAAGAATTCATTATCCTTTCAATAGCAAGTTGCTTAGGTCGTTAATCACTCTTGTTTACATGTGTTTCTAACCCATAGTCCGTCAAACATTTCTATAAATCAACTTGTTGGGCGCTGTTCGATTTGTGATTGGGAGTGTGTGATGGTGGCATTTCCGCCAAAAGTAACTGTACAACCTGATGTGTTAACTGTTCACCACTGAGCACCATTTGAATATTTGACCTTTTAACAGGCCTCGTGACATTATGCTGACATTTTCAGCCATAAGCCCTCCCATGCTTCTTAATCCCGCTGGCAGTGGACTGGTCTGACCCGCGCTCTCAGCACCGAGGCGAGACAAGTGCCACTCCTGATGAGACAACACCATCATGCGTTTGGAGCAGGGAGGGGAGAGGGAGAGACGGAGGGGCTCAAAGCATGTAGAAGTAAAATGGTGGAATCGTTAGTAGACTGGAACATTAAATTACAAAAGAGGCGCCAAGAAGATGGGAGGGAGAAAAAGGTTTGTAATAACTCAAAAAGCTCCGGTGAAGTATTTGGGAGATGAGCCTCTTGTTTAGTATCTATATTTTTTTTACTGTTTTGAGTTGGAAAAATGCTTTTTTTCCCTGGTACACACAATAAACGCTTTTGCATCATGATCTTTTCTGAGTCATACTGTCCACACATACATCAGTTTTCTGCTTATGTTACCATTAGGACAATATAAGTCTTGCAATGTCTTTAATTCTCCACCACACAAAGGTATGATTGAAGTGGTGACGTTTCACATTTAATTTTAAAACCGTTCGCTAAAAATCGAGCATTTCTCATTCAGGAACGACAACCATTTTATGCAGACTAGCCTATTTTTTTTTTCAAAGGTGTAAAAGGTTTTTGCATTTAACCCTTTCAGGTACAAATAACATAAGGTGTCCACTGTAGTAACTGTTGTCCCTGAAAGGGTTAAAATAATGTTTTCTTTTGTAATATTCTCAGGTGGTTTTCATTCACTGTATTTTATAGCCGATGAAATATTTCATTCAATGTATAAAGAACTGTTAGCCCAACAGCATAAGCGGTTAATTCATTTTTAATCTCTTATAACTACCAATAAAAAAAAAAATAGCGGTGCATGGTGCTAAAAACTGTTGTATTGTACCGGGTTCGGCAAGTTTGCTATTAGGCTAATGATATCAGTTTTACTTCTGAAATTGAATTACTGAAAAAAATGAGGTTTTCTACAATATTCTAGTTTACTGAGATGCACGTGTGGATAATACTCAGGCTTTCGCATGTTCACTTCTGTCTTCTATGCAAGCATGTCCTCCTCCGTGTTCAACAAATCAAATGACAGATACAAGATGACAACCAATTTATTTGGTAATACATTCTGCAAACTAGAAACTTTATTCAAACTTTAAAGGCTAAAAAAAAAGTAGGGTAGAAAATGTCAGGAGCAAGGAAAGAAACGCATCAATCTACAAGCAAGGAATGCAATTTGTTCAACTGACAACACAAACAGTACACCCCCCTCCCCCAACAATTTCCTATTTTTTTGTCTTTCCTTTGGAGTTGAAACATCATAGAAAATATACAGTAGTCATAAAAGAACTCGGGGATTTGGGGGGGGGGGGCCCTCCAAGAAGCATTTGAATCAATCTTGACAATACTTATCTACAACACGCCAAAGCTATTCTTGAATGTATTCATATATAGCACAGCAGACACTTGCAATGCTCTCGAGGTCACCTTGTGAACACACTAGTGTTTGTTTGACACTCCAGAATGAAAAAGAAAAAAAAAAGAATTAAATAAAGATTTCAACGTTGTTTTTCAAAAAGTGTCACTTTATTTTCCCTCCCGATAGCTTAAGTACCTTAGCGTGAACATGAGCAGCGTTTGTCTTCCTCATTGGGCTTTGTTCAACAAGTAACTAGAAGGGCGACATAATGAGAGCGGGTAAGGCAAATTGGTGAGCTTATTATGAGCTGGACAGTGAGGCTGGGGAGATAGGGGCGGAGGATGGGGGGAGTGGGGTGCAAATGAACCTCATTGCAAACACTACAAACAAGGTACATCTATGTACAATAAGGTGCCAGCAAGTACGATTCAAATATCTGATCGACCTTACGACGACACAGAGGGCACATCAGCCGAGGCCGACAATGGGAACTGTCGATACCTTTTAACCACTTTTTTTGGGGGGGGGGGGTTGACATTTTCTGTCTGAGTAAAGGTGATTAGACACACAGAGCAACAGTGGTTACGACTATGGCAGTGACTCACACCTGTACCTCATTTATAACATTTGGTTACAGAGTAGTATTAGGGACACACTGAAAAATCAAAGTCAAATTACATATACAGCATATTTTATATATATATATATATATATATATATATATATATATATATATATACACACACACACACATACACACACACACACATACATAGGAGGTGTGCATCTCTCCAATAAGAGACTATTCCATATGCATCTCAATATATTTTACTGGGACAATTTGATACGTTTCGGTTCGATTCGCTCACATCTTTTAAATAGAAAGTCTCCCCTCACCCCGCCCTGCCTCCCCCAATGTACTTTAATAAGAATCGTGGCAAAATGCCAAATGTTTTGCAAACGAATGAATGACTCAAACGTAACGTTATGAATACATTTACATAGCTATGCATAAAAATTTAATGTTACAAGAAAGTCGTGAGAAAAATGAGAAAATGACAAAAAAAAAATCATGATATATTACCAGAACAGTCATTTTACAATACTCATATTGCTGCAACAAAGTCATGATATTCGGGTAAAAATGCCGTAATATTACGACAAAAATTCAATGAATATCTATTAGATGACAAACTAATTGTGATATAATTAGAAAATTGACGCATTATGAAAAAAGGATGTTAAGTTACAAGAACAGTCAGCAATTATATTGTTGCAACAATAGACATAATAGTGCAAATTAAAAAATTGGAAAATCAAAGAAAATGGCGAAATTTTATCAGCACAAAAAGTTGCAGTATTAACAGTTTTATGTAACCTAAATTTTAAGAATAAAGTCACCTACTAAAATTGTCAGCTTCTCACAATTAATTCTTATAATCCAAGTTTTATATTTGTAATCTTGTGTTTTTATTTCCAGATGGGTTTTTTTGGGGTGGGGGGGGGGGGCTCTTTACAAATCGTAATAAATCTTTTTCCACCTATGTTTCCTTTTGTAATATTCTTCTGTCAAGTACTCTGTTTTCAGTGTGACCCGAACACTTTGGTATGAAGTTGAACCTCTAACGCTGGATACTACTGAAAATTTGTGAGTGTCCCAACATCGGAGATTAATGTCACTTAGCAGGGTTCCCACGCTTCCACATGCTTTATTTATGGGCCGTTTAAGGACTTTTGAGGGCTAATTTAGCCATTTTTAAGGATTTTTTTTCTCCATTAAGCAGGGGATTCACGGTGGATTTAATGAACAGAAAGCCACATATCACTGAGCTGATGTTCAAATCATTGCTGCCAAAGGAAGGGCACATTTTTATTTTTAGGGGCAATCAGCTATTGGCGCGAAATGACCCAAAGTGATCACGTGATCGTCACTGGAAGTGATCGGGAGACGGCGGTACAAGCAGGGCAGGAACCAGGAAGGCATGTAGCCCGACAGCGGGGTTTGAGGGCAAAGGCGCATTTTCTGACTATTAATTGGAAGGATGGGGAAAATGACATACACAAATGAAATGAACACCACGGGTTAATTTGTAAGGATTTTAATTGATTTTAGAAGCTTTTCCTGAAAATTAAGGACATTTAAGAACATAATTTTACAACTTCTTTTTTATGAACTTTAAGGACCCTTGGGAACCCTGCTCAGGTGGTTTCAAATTAACATCATTCGTGTTCTTATATCTGGACTTGTTTGAAAGTTTTACTCGTCATCCAAATCTTTTTTTTTTCGTAACTACACACATCAAATGCTTTTTGCAAGAGAATAAAATACAAAAACAATGAATGAAGGTAAATGAGGTATTTTCAGTTTCTGGTCAATGAAACGGGATTTAGTTTGGGGGGGGTGGGGGTAAAATTGTGATGGGGCTTTGGGAGTGAAAGCCATGTGATGGAAAGTTGACAAGCGTAATGAAGCTAAACACTTTTTTTTTTGTTAAAGGTATCATGGCCAAGTCTCTTCAAAACTAATTCCAACACGAGCGATACTGAATACAGTCACTTTGTTATTCTTTCATTACAAATCAGCAAACCCAAAGGTTTCTCAGTGGCAAGAGCGGACAGAAAAGGAGGTGGAATTCTTTTTTTTTCTTCCCAACTTATATCAGGTGAAAAACAAAAACAAAAACAAAAAAACCCCCCAGACAACACAAATGTCATGAACGTTTCTCAATGAAATGTCAATGAGGAGCTACCAAATAAATGGATATTCTCGTGTAAATCTGAAAACATTGCATTCAAACACCCAAAGTCATGATTGTAAGTCTTTAATTCTTTTACTCCATCTTTTTAAAATGTGTGTTATTTGCTCACACGCGTACACACACGCAATAGGATATTTATAGTTTACTGAGCCACCACTTGATCAGAATTATTCACAAACTTTAAACCATGTTGCTTACGTGCAACAATTGTTTTCATCATCATCTTTGTCTTTCAGGTCAATTCACTTCCAGCCATAGTTCATCACACTACAGTATTTAACATCCACAATAGCTTGCTGCATTAGTCTTTGTTGTTGTTGTTGTTGTTGTTGTTGTTGAACCTTAAAATTGTACCCTGTGTGGTTGTTGACATCGATGCACATGACGGTAAGCTACGTAGCTGCTTCAACATGGACTCTACAGCACCACTAGTGGGCAAAAAAATATGGTGAGATTTCCGTCACATGGGCTTTTTGGGGGGGGGGGGGCCATAATGCCACCACAGCAGGTTAGAAAGTGGGTCGGGTAGGAATTGAGTCAAAGAATATGCGACCCACGACAAGCAAGGTGGAGTTAGGATTGTCATTTTGAAAGAAATTTTTTGTATCTTATTACTATGACACTGGAACTGCCTGAAAACCGGAGATCACCGTATGAAAGGAAGGATTCCAATAGTAGTTTTACAAACGAAACTAAAAAGGACCCCAAGACAAAGCAGAATTCCATTTTGTCCGCAGAGAAAAGAAAAAAATCTAACTCAAACAACATATTTATTCCTTGAATGTTAATAGTCAAAAATATATACATACATTAATTTCCACAATGCAATTTTAGAGCATAAAATAGCAGAAAATGAAGGAGAAATAAAGACCTTTCCTCTTGAAGAAATGTATCTGCCTTGTGAGTGGGGAAAACAAAATAGTCAATGACGAAGCAGGTCGCTGGGGGTGTGATACAAGAGGTTAACACACACAAATCATTGGCGCTAGCAGCAAACTAGACCGTGTGGCCTGCCTGGCTTGGGCGCACAGAAAAACAAACAGAAAAAAAAGATGCTGTCCACAACCATAGCGACACTTTACAATCAGCGGATTTGTTCTTGGTATGAATGCCCCCCCAATCCCCCACCCCCACCAAAAAAAGGAGGAAAAAAAAGACAGCCTTTAAAGTATTTGAGCCAACAGTTGATCCTATGAGGTCACACCATAAAATAATCAGTGCTCAAGTGTTTACATCAGTCCAATTACAATATCATCTTTAAGATACGCCCCCACTCACCAGGTCAGTGGGAGAGGACACATCTTTAAAAAGTTGGGATGTCAACGGTTGTGCCACACAAAAGTTAGAAAGAGAACAGCTTGCGCGCACACGCGCGCACACACGGTTGGCATAAAGCTGAAAGAACGTGGTTAGGAAAAAAAAAATCTAACCACTGTACGACTTGTGAAAGACATCCACGAAACAGACGGATTGTGTCCTTGGGACAAACAATAAAACTTGGTTTAATAAATGTCAAATTGTTCAGAAAGAGCATGCACAAATCACACTCTGAATACGAATGTGATATGGAAAGGGCACACCAAAGCTTTGTAACCCCCCCCCCCACCTACCCCCCAAAAAACAGCCTAGTGTGTGTGAAGCGTGTGACGAACAAGGATGCGCGTGCGCGTACATACACACGAGCACCCAAGCACACTTGCAAGTATCTAGTCAAACAGGTGGCTTTTGTTTTAAAATGACACTTTGCCGTTATTATTGGAGCATGTACAGAAAAAAATGCATACAAAAATAAAATGCATTTTTTGTTTTTTTTCCAAAAAGCACGTGGAGGGGATAATTAGGGTGGTAGGTAAATGGTTTTGATATAGAGCTTACTGTGCTGTCAACTATACAATTTACCCGTTTCTTTAAGGAGCATAGACCAACTGAGGAGAGAGGAAAAGTAAAAGCGTGGAGGCATCGTGCCCGGAGAACAAGCAGTAATATTCACTATGTAGAAATGGGTTAAAATTCCAGAAGAGCAGGAAAAGGCAAATAGTGCATAAAAAGGTTTTCTTTTTCTTTTTCTTTTTTAACTTAATCAAGCTGCATTAAATACAGGCTGTTTGTACAGGACAATTGCACTTCACAAAAACAGAAATATACAAACGCACACAAGGAAATGTGAATCAAATTAATTACAGCAACAACAACAGAAAAAAACCCAAACAAACCTACTACATAAACTGATTATTGGGGGGTAAGAAATAGAGGTAAGATCGGGCGGTGCGAGCCCCGACAGTCCTAAAATGTCAATCATTGCTTCGGGTTCGGGTCGGGCTGGGCTTCTCTCTCGCTGACTTTTTTTTTTTTGTTTGTTTCGAGGCTGTCAATAGTTTTGGCCATGAGACCGGGGTTCGCAAAAAAAAAAAAAATAATAAAAGTGGCCTCATCACAACGCGAACTGAACTAAACTCTTGCAATGACAATTCAAAGAACTCCTTCCTGTCTCCGTCTAATATCCAGCCGTCATTGTTTTTCTTTGTCTCTCTGCTTCTCTCTCCTAAAGTGCCACGCTAGATTCTTAAGGATGTACTGCTGCTGTGGTTAATGGCCCAATTTTCAAACCGTCAAAATGATGGACGGACTAAAAATTTGTCCTACAACTCTTAAAAAAAATTCCCTCAATGATGGAAAATTGCCGGTTAATGTACTCTCTGCAGAAACAGAAATACATGTTTAAAAGATGTAAATATTTATACAGACTTGTTTATCTTAGATTTCCTGACAAAAGACGGGCTTTAATATGTAATCACAAATCACCCCTCCTCCTCCAAAGTCACCACAAATAAAATAGGAAATTGCGGGTTTGCTTCGGGCTCGGGACGGGTCGGGCTTAAATACCAGCGGGCCGGGCTGGATTTTTTTGGCCCGATCTTACCTCTAGTAAGAAAGCCATGTGGATTAATTTGTTATGTTTGACTTTAGAAGGGAAGTATTAGGATGGGTGAACATAAAGGGGAGACACAACGTTAGGTGGGGAAGTTGGAGGGGGCGGGGTGGTCCTTAACTCCAGAGTGGACTGGCGCTGCACTATCTCCACGTTTGTGTGCATGCAACTCCTCTTCCTCTTCCTCCTTCTCCTCCCATGAAATTCCCTTCTTAGAAACCAAAAGCTCAGAGTGACGACAAGACAGACTGCTGAGCTGGGCTGAGCTGCTGTGGGTCTTGAAGAGGATGGTGGTTTGTAAACGGTATGCTTGGTTAATGGCACGACGCTGCGTTACCACATGTCATCTGTGGACGCCGAGTCCTTGACAAGAGAGGAGAGGAAGGACAACACTCTTGAGACGCAGGTCCCAATTCCATCAGTATACACAATTTTTAAAAAAAAAACATACTTGAAGGGTAATGCGCACGTTTACTGACTAGGAGGCCCCAACATGGCACTGCTCACGTTTTATGAAGGAAAACTCATGTATCAGCAACAGTGACTTTTTAACAGTGAGCGTTTAAAGACACATTATTTTGTGGCCTCCTAAAGCAACGACTTCATGTTTCTTGGTAATATCAATACCATCATTGCAACGCATGGTCACTTTTGATGCCATTGAGATAGTGCATCATTTTCGCTTGTGTCTCATCACACTGTGGACTCTCTGATCGTTTGCCTGCCTCCCTCTGGCATACTGTCTCTTGTTTGTTACGTGGCAGGAGAGAGAGAGAGAGAGAGAGCGTGAGAGAGCGCGCACGAGCAAGAGAGAGGGGGTGATTGGGCTTCTCTCTTCGCCTCCCCCTCATCAATGCCGATAAATTGTCTTATCATAAACAAGTCGGCCTCGCGGGGATAGCAGGCCAGGAGCTAGCTGGAGGCTAACGGCGGCTACTCCGCGAGAGTGTAAAGTGAGAGCTGCCTTCTACGCCACCAAAACAAGTCTCTTCGCCTCTCTCAGAAGGCAAAGCTGATGAATATTAATTACTGCACAGGGTTTTATCATTCAAGATTTAAGTAAATATGTGTACTGCTGTAGTATTTGTCTCAAATATGTAAAGTATAATCACTGTTGATATATTTTAAACATGCTGGTACCCACATATACGAACACAAAAATTCTGAGGGGGGGGCGCAAACCCTCCTTCACGGTTTTTCACTTATCGCAGCCGTGGCCCGCTACCCATTAATGGAGATACAGCATTAACCCTTTGTTCGCATTAGCGGGTACCTGACCCACTTCTACCATTTACAGCGTGGAGTTAGCTAGCTAGCTTCTGAGGCTCAGACATGTAGGCCACTCTAACCATATGAAAGACATGTGCGATATTTGATTGAGCACTGAAGAAGGCGTGGTTTCCATTCAAAATTGGCAGAGTTGTTATCAATTCACTTCTTTGTGCTGTGTGAAATGTTTCAAGACGTGTTAATTGAATTTAAGAGTTGGAGCCCTCGGAAAGGTAGCTGGAAATCGTAGTGATTGCCCTTGGTTGAAAATGGCAGTACTTTGTTTGTGCACGTCGAAGCCTGATGGAAAATTCACATTTTAGTTTATGTCTATTCGCTGAGCAAAAGCTACTCAATTTGAAAAACATGACTTACTCGGGCAAATATTCAGATTCACCTGAAATTAAATTAACTTGGATTAATAACCAAGCCTCTAATTAATGAGATGATTTTTGTAATGACGGAGGAAAACAGTACACACATTTCTGTCCTTGTCGTTCAGCAAAATGTGCCCAAAACGACAATAATATTTTTAATTTTAAAAATGAATGCAATGTAGACGGCAAAGTCAGTTTAACGTGAAGACAATCACCTTTCGAGACGCATGCCATAATCACCCGCATCATCTTCCAGGTGATGTCGGGGCTAAGGTGCCTTCATTGTTCGTTGGCCTTGTGTTTTACTGAATTGCAGTTAAACTTGCAAGACAAGTGGTGACAAGTGACATTCTTTCCAATGAGAAAATTGCTTTTGGAACTTGATGTCCTTAGGAACGGATTGTGTTCCATTTTAGAAGTTCCACTGCATTTTGGTGGTGTTCAGGTTCTAATATGATATATGCACCGACCAAAACAGTTCCCTGTTGTCTTTGTCAAGGCAAAAAATTTGATACAGCTCTTGAGGGCTCTCACGATTGAAAGATGTTTGTTGTTGTTTTTTTTCTCTTCTTCTTTCTACATACATTCTTGCTGCTGGAGGCTGTAAATTTCCCCATTGTGGGACAAATAAAGGATATCTTATCTTATATTTTTAGGATCGATTAATTGGATACAATTTTACCAACCAAGGGTACTTGGACACATTTCATGGGGTACATGGAACCATGAACTATTTTATTTCCAAGATGGGGAGTATATCTTCTCAGCCCATTCATAAAATGGTATGTGTCCACTCAATTCAGTCACAATTTGTTTTGTTACTTATTCAAATGAGTTCCAGCTTTGTGTGGAAAATATGGAACAATTGCAATTTTCTTATTTAACTTGATTTTGTTTTTTTATTATTACATATTTATTTTTATTATAATGAATTTGTATTCAATGCCTGAAAAATAAATGTGAAAATTAAGGGGACAAAATAAAACTTTCATTCAATCATCGGTTGTGTTATGTTCTACTTCTGGGGAATGTATGACAAAAAGCTTCCGGGGATAAAATAAATAAATGCAATAAAATAAAATGATCAGGAACCACTGCCATAGAGGGCTGGAGTGGAACATTACCAGTTTTTGCTGCACTCAACATTAAACGTTTGGCTACCGTCAAAGCTTTTTTTCCGGAAGGATGATGACACGATGGGAGTGGTGAGATTGAAGCAAACATCGGAACGGTCAAAAATGTGATTTTTTTTAAAGCCAAGGCAGGGCCAAGCAATCAATCTGCTCCGCTTTAGAAAACAGCAAGGCGCTTTATGTTGTAAGCCTTGAAAATCTCTGCGAAAATTAAAACCTACAAGTTGCTGGTGCACTTTGGACTCCTCATTTGTTTCAAATATCAAACTGACTGATGACCTCAAAGGGACCAGTTTGCTCAAATTAGATGAAAAACCAAAGTTCAAAAACAGCACACTTTTTGATGATTTACTTGCTCTCTTCAGCCAAAAAATAAAAAAAAAGAAAAATGCACGAGGCAGCCAACGGAAAGTCAACTTGATATATTTGGATGGAAAAATCTTTCGCCGGGATTTTGGAAATGGCCCTTCAGTATGTGATCGTGTAGCATTTGTGGATGTGGACGCCACATGGTGATACGGAACTCAAATGTTTTTTCTACTAACCAGAACAGAGAAAAACATGAGAAGAAGGCACATTTATGTGAACTTTGGAATAAAATAAAAAGACAGAAAATTGAGAGGAAAGTAGACTTTGTTGAGTCTAGTTCAGTACATACGAGTCTACGCTTTTTCTTCAACTCCGATCAATATGACCAAATGTGGTATTTAGTGTTTTCTTGTGGTTAAGAGCCACAGGGTATGCAGCTCGCGAGACTCAATACACCACCTTATCATAAAGAAAGTCTGCAAATGGTAAACAAGGACTTTCAGACTTTTGACTTGATTCGCGCACTGAATATCGGCGTTCATACAATCAGCGAAATTGTCATTCATTCAAATGCTATAAGCGCAAAGAGACATCTTTGCAATGTCTGAATGATAAAAGATAATACAACTTGACTTCTTCAATGGACATAACACAGGGAATCTCAAAAATATACCTGTTCAAATTCCTTATCTCAGTAAAAATATTATTAATATATAATACCCGTGTCCAAAATTAGTGCGTGTTTCAGTGCCATGATAGTTGGCGTTGATCGGCAAGCGTGATAGGACTAAAATTCAGTCAGTATTGACTAACATTTTGAGGAAAAAATGAATCTCATTTGGATATAATGTGGCTATGCATTTAAGTATCAACTGGTTGTGTGATATTTGACTGAAAGGAGTGCCGAGAAAAGATATGTGGTTATAGTGGCTATCTTCAAGACCACACACCTGTTCAAAGGTATGGCCTTTGTGATTAAAAAAAAGAAACAAAATAAAAATAAATCTGTTTAGAACCCTTTCTACCATGGGAACTAAAACCTGTAAAACTCAATTGAAACAAAAGGAAATTATTGAGAGAGGAGCAAAACAACAACAAAAAACTGACAAAATGTGATTGCACAGGTGGCAGAGCTGCCAACTGACTGAAATTCCCTTCCGGAACAATTTGCCTGAATTTCCGCATTTCAAAAATGCTATCAAGAACATTACTGTGGGACAGTTATTGTACTCCATTATATAATAGGAAAAAAATATTTATCCATACCGTTCAATGACAATGCAACCATGATTCTTTAACAATAATTGCTCATCAAAGACGGTTTCTTTTTTTTCCATGTGTAATACCTCAGCCTGGCAATAGCACCTGCAGTTGCAGCTCGAATTAAAGTCAAGATGCATTTTTCTGAATAAGTCACACTTTTTTCATAGTTTTGCTGGTTCTGCCACTTTGACTCAGGCGCAACTTGTATATATTAATTTTAGAGATTGGACTGACACCCCAAATCCCTGTTGCCCATTTATGCTGACTTTTAGTGGTCGGAAAATACTTTTGGTGCGTTACCGCTGGTGGCCTGAAGGTGGTGGTAATGCACCAATGCTGTATGTGCAAAGAAATTCACCTATTTGCTCTTCAAAATGATTTAAAGGAGAAGTCAACCCAAACTTGTTCTTGACAACAATATGTTCTATGTCGCCCCACTCGCCCAAACATGAATTTCTGATGGAATATTTTGTTTGGGAAATATGAGGCGAGTGGTAAAATACACACATTTTTGTCCATCTCATTGGGCGACCATTTTGCCAGCTACTGTGGACTGAAAATTACATCACAGTTGCTCACGGCTCAGGTACCAACCAATCATTGGCTCAGTTTAAAAAAACAGACAATTACTGTAAGGAGCATTTTTGGGTTAGCTTCCCCTTGGAAGGATGGATTATTGCCCATTTTCTTGCATAACGGTGAATGCAATTATAACAAATGAGTTATATATTCTACATTTGTACATACAGTTAATATTTTTTGCAATAACATTTCAGATCCATTACTTGGGAAAAAAGTGTTACCTAACATGCACAACGGTAGTTAACGTTTATGGTCACGTTCAAAAAGCATGCATACTTCAACCAAACCCAACGCCTCTATGAGTAAAAAGACTTTTAGAGAGACAAACTGGGATACTTACTGTGTCATCACTTCGGTAGGGGTTGAGTTTGTTGTACACAGCTTCAATAACACTTCGTCTGGAGAGGAGAAGGATAACTTTTTTAAAAATGGTAAACGGTGAGTCAGCACTCCTGTTCATTCCAAGTATAAAAGGTCACATACTTGCTTGCAAGCTCTCCCCCGGGAGGGAGGTTGGGGATGCTCTCAGATGCCAACGTCCTCATAACGTGGACCAAGTCTGGTACGCCTTCATCTCCTTGCTTTTTGAGGATGTCTGATGGAAAAAAAACCCCACAAATAACAAGTAAGACTCCTGGACATAGAGGAAGGTCAAACAAATATTTGCAAATGGAAACTAACAGATGGCTCGAGAATATTGGGCTCCTAAATGACTCAAATGTGTGTTGTGCACATTTGAAAAGAAATAGTCTCTCAAGGAACTATTCCTTCGCTGTCAAAACCGAGCCTTCTCTGTCGCCGCCCCCACCCTCTGGAACGCTCTACCACAACACATCCGCAACTGTACTGATCTCCAATCCTTCAAATCATCCCTTAAAACTCATCTGTTCCGCAATGCTTTTAATACCTTTTACCCATTTTACTTTTTGTTCATCTAAATGTGCTTTTGTAAATTATGTATGCTTGTTTTAAGTGCACATTTTATCCTGTGTTTTAAGCTCTTGTAAAGTGTCTTTGAGTGTGATGAAAAGCGCTTTCAAGTAAAATGTATTACTATTATTAAAACAACTACAAAAATGGCCAAAGAGCTACAGCAAACCGGAAGGACAAATACTGCATAGCTGTTGGCTGAACTCTATAAAATAACGTTGCACGTTGCAGGTGGAAGTAATTAAAATAGAATAGCAGACAGCGGCAGGCAGACAAAAAGGACATTCACCCTCTTGTCAGTACTCCAAAGGGTACGCAAAATAAACTCATCTGCAAACACAAAAAAAGCGGTTGGTAAAACGCTGACGAGTCTCTTGGAGTTCAAATTCAATGTTTGTGCTTGTGCTACTTTAGCCACGGGGTTGGTTGCCGAGCTACGTGCGGTCTGTTAAATCTTGGTTTTTGCGGGATAAATTCAGTAATTGAATTGTAGCATGATTTTAACTTCCTAGTCAAGCATTTCACTGATTTGAAGGGTAAGCAAATCATAATGTGTATCAATGTCACTGAAATTTGATTTGACGAGTAAAATGTGATTTGGAGTTTAAAGTACCGTAATTCATGTTAAAATAGAGCTCGTTTAAATAGGTAAATTTGGGTAACTTCAAGGAACAAATTAAAAATAGATTTTAAAAGTTTTACTTGATAAATATGCTTAAATAATTGACATCACACCCGATTTCATGAAGATTTCATGAAAACAGGTTGGGTTTCACACAATGCATTTTTATTTAGGCTGCATTTTGGTGTACTTCTTTATCATTACAGGAGTTTAAAAGATGATGGCATCGTGTATAGAATATTAAGTCTAATGTTTGTACGCTTTCTTTGTGTTATTAAAGGAAAAAGAAAGCTGCCTCGTCATTATTGTATTTGAGTGAATTCCAGCTTCAAACTCTGTGTAGATGATACCATCCCTTACAAGTGGGGACTGCGTGGGAGACGTTTAGAATTTGACATTCACTTTTTTGGGAGGCATGACATTTACTCCCCGAAACAAATGGTTGCATCCTGGTGACGTTGCAAACAGTGTAATTTAGTGGACTGATTAATAAACAGCTAGAGCTGCCAACTGCAAGAAATATTAACTTGTGTGCACAAGATTTAGATCATTCTGTCAGAAAAAAAAGCGTTAAGTTCCGTCTTAAAAACACAGATATAGCCTCTTTCGCAAAGTTGACAGCTAGTTTAGGTTAATTAGAAATTCATCCCATGAGGAATATTCAATTCTCAGAACAATAGTATAGTGGCACTCTGAAATACGAATTTTTCAAGACTCTGCCAATTTATTTTTTGCTTTAGTTTACAGCATCTTACCAACAGTAGTGGTAGAAGTCCATTCTCCTCCTCTATGTTCTATTTAAGTATGTTATTATTCTATGTTTTGATAAATATTATAAAGTGCTATTTTCATGATTAAAATTTAATTTTGGGGGGGGAAGATGCTTGGGATGAATTCATGGCATTTGCATTAATTTCAAAGGGGGAGGGGAGGATGATTTAAGATAAGTATTATTAATTTTGTTGCAACCCAACAAGGGAAGAAAGTACTGTAAAAGCAAAGAGCAGCAATGAAGTGTGATTAAGGTAATACAGTAAGCAGATCAGAGGACGAATGAATGAATGAATGAATATTATAAAAAAAAAAATACTGTTCTGGTAAGTCGTAAAATAATTTAATTGTTCTACAGCATTACACTTACAATGAGTGTGGTATGTTATGATTGACAGCGATATATCACGCTGAATTAAAATACAGTGACGGGAACACATATCGCTGTGCATGATATGCGGTATAATAACTGCTTTGCCAATTTACACTAACTTGCCAATGATTGTACAGATCAGCCGCCATATGCAATGTCAGAGAGTCGGGTCAAAATCTAATCCTGACAGGAGCATTTTGAGAACTAGGCCGCTCGCCAAGAGTGTCGTCGTGTAATTTCACACTTTAATGCCACTCCAGAGACCCAAAGACAGAATTAAACCGCATCTTAATTTGATTAATTTAAACCACCTGTTGTAAAACACAAAACAATCCGTCTTATGTGTTATTGTAAAATACCCCATTTATTTACTTTACCATAGCAGGAGTTCATTTGAAGGAGGCACAATGTCTGCTGATTCATTAAATGAAACCGTTTCTCCCTTTTTACAATGTGAATGGAATATCTAAGTGTCGTACGTTACGGGTTTTCAGTTTGTGGGTTCCCTTGTGTCACTTATCATTGACAAATTAGCCTAGACAGGGTGACAAGAGTAAAAGATCTTCTGAAGTTACTTCTGTCCAAGTTTCCACTGGCTGCTTGGCTGTTAGACCATGCTGACATGCATTTTGTTTGTCCTGTTTTATCAAATTCATATTTCTTTTTGATGTAGTTTTCATATGGTGCACTTCCTGGGATTTGGTGATGAAGTTCTGTCGCTAGTGAAAATGCAATTGATTCTTTTACTGTATTAATGGAGTCTCGCATGGACATTGCAGGGCCCAACAAGTAGTTCCACCCCTAACCGCTTTGGTGGTTTGGAGGGAGCTCATTTCATGACACTGAACCGCCCTGTCATAAGAGCCAGGCTAGAAACAGAAGGTGTAAAGAATATTGTAATGTATGATGCATGGGATATTTGGACAAAAGCTTTTCAGAGAATACAATAAAATATTTTCAGAGAATATAAAGACAACTGGGAACATTCACAGCTGTATTATTGTACCAGGAGGGCACATTTCCCTGGCAATAACTAAAGCACCATGTTAGATAGATCTGAGGCCCTACTTAAAGCCAAACAGTAATAGACATGCCTTCATTCCACTCAATCCAGAGTGTAAACAGAAAGATACAATATTTGAGGTAACATTTCAAATGGAGCACAAATTAATTTCATCCACCGAAACATTTATCCCGAGTCAACATTTTCCTGGTTTCTTGTGCTTACCTTCTACTCTTGACTCCAGATATTTATCCAATTCGGCTTCTCGTTTTACTGCTTCTGAAGAAACTTTTGGAGCACCAGGAAAACAGATTAAAACAACACTCATGTTGTCTCGACTACCCTGTGAAATAAACACAAAAAAGGTCAGAGTGGTTAGACTGACTGCGAGAACCCACCGGTGTATTGTTTTTTTTGGTCAACATGGCATACCTTGTACAGGCAAGTGTCAACAATTTCATTGCTGACTCTTTCAAGATCATCCGTGACTTCTAGCCGTGACCGGACAAAGTCACAGAGTTCTTCATTGGCCATGACATCCCAGATGCCATCACAAGCAAGAATTATAAATTCATCATCCCCTTCGCATCTCTCGATTGCATAAACTTCAGGCTCAGGAGAGACGAGCTGCTCTGTCGGGCCTTTCCCATGCACACACTTGTAGTCGAAATCTCCGAGGGCCCGAGAGACAGCCAGGGAGCCGTTAACTCGCTGTATCATGACTGAGCCACCGGCATTCAGGATCCTCTCCTTCTCCAGAGGGTTGCTGGGTTTGTGATCCTGCGTGAAGAAGTGCACAGCACCCCCACGGCTAAGGAGTCCTCGCGAGTCGCCACAGTTAATAAAGTAGACGTGGCTCGGTGATATCATCACGCCAACTGCGGTAGAGCCACTTCGGTCCACGCCGTGCTTTTTCTCTGAGATGGTTCGCATGTGATCGTCGATCTCGAGGAAACCTGTGCGAATGCCGTTCTTCACACTTTCCACAGAGGGATCCTCCTGCAGAGCACTCTGGAAGTCTGAGTTGCTGGTGATGTGCTCCAACAGGTGCTCGCAGCAATACTTGGCCACCTGAGAGCCGGCATGCCCGTCATAAACAGCAAAAAATGACCAGGGGTCGAGACCGTGAGGCAAGCCAATTACTGCCGTGTGCGCATCTTCCATTTCTACCCGCCAGCCCTGCATACTGCTCAGCCCAAAACGCAGGCTGTTACCCTCACCATGGGAATTGTATTTTTCCATCTTTGGTTTGTCCAGAAATGCCCCCATTATGTCCCTCTTGAAACCTGTGGAAAGACATATGGCATGTGTTTTGATATTTAAATCAAGCAGCACTGTGTACAGATGTAGCAGTATCTCATATGTAAGGACTTGGACTTTGGAACTGGTGGGTCACAATTTGAGTACTATGGCAGCAAAAAAAAATAAAGAAATAAAATCCTAACTACTACCGAGGTGCCCGTGAGCTCCTTCCATGTGTGTTATCTTTTTATTTAGTCATTCATACACATGCACACAAAACATGACACGGCGTGTCTCAGGCTTAACTGACTTAAATATGGTCCGGATGTGAGGCCTCATCTAATTTCTCTATTCACAAATTCCGCGGTCCTACCCCTTTTTACATGAGAGCATCTAGCCCCAGAGATTCTACTGAAGACTGACAGAGGGAGATTGGATGAGGTAGTGTCTTGGGTGAAATGAGACATTTGTTCTTCGATTATGTCATTTCATGGAGACATCTACTCCAGATAACATAACCCTTTGTTACATGTTACAATTGAACCGTCTGCGCGCCTGAATTACTCCAAATACCACAAATACCGACTGTGTGATTTGTTTCAGGTGGTATTAAAGTTAAATATAAAAGTCAGCTTTGAATAAAAAAATACATTCAAATCTGAATTGTACTGCTCACATTGCATGAGCTAAAAGAAACAATAACAAATACAAGTCACATATGGGCAACGAAAAAAATGCAGTTGACTTTTAGTGTGAACGTTGCTTATCTGTGGGGTTACACACAAATAAACAGCAGTGTGCAAGTCGAATTTCGTTTAAGGGATTAAATTGAATAACGTGTAAAAAACTTCATTTAATATCCAAACATATTTACTTCCATAGACTCGCAACTTGGCGTTCAAACAGCATCCTCTGCTCTAAAAATAGAAGGCCTGCGTAGATATTTTGGCTACATATTAGGTACACTGTTAGTGTGGACTAAATTGAAACGCCCTTTCACCGCTGCCTGGCCAGGTTCAACTAGGAAAGTGGGGCCAAGGCTCGACTCTGGGAAGCACATTTTAATTAAAACAACGAAACATATCACCGACCTTCGTAGCGACCAGCGTTGGAAAGACCATGTAAAAGTAGTCAAAGCATTCGTTACTAGCACGCAGAGCTAAGGCTGGCGTCACTAACAGACTGTCCAGTTAAACGATGACTGCGATTTGGGCAGATATCGCGCCACCAACAGTGCATGCTACGGTTCACTCATTGCAATTGCGAACCTGTTGAGAGTGTGAAACAATTGTTGTTTAATGAACGAGATACGAAAGCTAATTAGCGCCTCTAAGACAGCGAAACAAATAAACACCCTCGCTTACTTGCGGGCCTTGACCCTTGTCCCTTACAGCTAACTTGTGCTAAGCTAAGGTATGCTATCATAGCGCGAGGCAAGGAGAGCCCCTCGGCCTTGCTAACTAGCTTTAGCCAAGTCTTCAAGTTACCAGCTCAACGACAGTCATTTCATGACTTACCGAATGTCCAAAATAGTGGTTACTAGCAACAGACGTCGAGGCGATGACCAACGCTCGTGTTCACACCGGGACGGGAAGTCTCACGTCCAGCGACGAAAGTGAGCTTTGACTGGGTTTAGGCTCGGGTAGCTTAGCCGACTAGCAAAGAGCAATCGTCACACAAGACCCAGTGCATAGAAATTGCGTTTGAGCGGAGGTTTCTCTTTGGGTACGACCTTGATGCGTTACATTATCTCAGGAGGCGATCGCGAGGAATAGATTAGCGTTTTTGTTTTCGTGAGGCTCTGGGAAGCCAAGCCAGGGGGAGCAGAAACGTCTGCCCCAGCCTCTCCACTTGACAGCTTGCTAGCTACCGTTAGCTGTTGGTGAGAAGAGGCACTCGGGGAGGACCCGGATGTTGCAGGTTGCCTTCGAAAACATGACATCATCCCTGGACAGCGAAGAGACGCTCAACAGCGCGTAGGTTGCGAGCGTCATTTGCGCAGCCGGATTCGGATGCATTGCAGGGCATTTTTGAACGCCACCGACCCCGTTATTTACGTTTTATATTGTATATGCAAGTTAGGTTCAGAAAACATTTTTTTAATTGGAGAAGAGAGGAGCGAAGGAAGGGAGAGAGGTACGGTGCTTAAATGAATGGAAGGAACCAAGAAGGAAGAAAGGCTGGAAGCACAGAAGATATGAATGACACAAAGAAGCTTGAATGAATGAGGAGGAAGCAAGCAAGGTAGCAAACGAGGATGTATTAAAGAAAGGAAGGAAAGAGGTATGGAGGGAAGACAGGAAATAATGAACGGTGGGAAAGTGGACTGAAGGAATGAACTAGGATGGTCTGGGATGGACCAGAAGAAAGAAAGAGGAAGCACGGAAAGAATGATGGAAACGAGGATGTAGGAAGGGCACACAGACAAACAACCATTTGCGCTCACAATCACAACTAGGAACAATTTGGAGTGCCCAATCAATCTGCCATGCATGTTTTTGGAACGTGGGAGGAAACTGGGGAACACAGAGAAAACCCACACATGCACTGCCCGGAGACAGCTGGGATAGTCTCCAGCATGCCGGCGACCCTTGTGAGGATAAACGGATTAGAAAATGGATGGATGGAATGAATGAAACAAAGATACAGTATATGAAAGCAATAATAAAAGGGGGAAGATAGAAACAAAAAATGATGTATGAAAAAGGAAGGAAGGAAACAAGATGCTGTCGGCCAAAACTCATTCCCAGTCACTTAGAACACTGACTCGCAAGAGTCAATGTTGAACGTTCAATGTTCACTCAGATTGTCCAAATTCCAACCTCAAAGCGTTTCAGACGAATGTAAATAACAAATACTGTATGTCTGATTCCGACTAATTGTTTGTTGTTCTGGATCATGACAACACATTTTGGCCTCCAGCAAACCTTCTTCATAATTTCTTTAATTGATTAAAAGAAATATCTTAAAAGAAGTGAATTCATTTCACCAAATAATGCGGGGAGATAACGCAATTTCTTCATGCAGTCAGTACAAATTACGTTGTGTATCGTGATGTTATTCCGATTCACTAAATTAATGTAATGGAAAATGAATAAAACTAAATTTATATTTCTATTCGTGTAAATTATGTATTTGCTCTTCACGGTCGGTTTCTCCGCGGCGTCGCCACTGTTGAGTGACGTCACGTATGAATATGTTGGTGACTTCTGGGTCCATTTTTTCCAACTTCGCAACTCGGACCGCCTAGTTCAAAGGGGCATTCAGGTGCACATTACCTAGTCGGAAGTCGAAAAACTACGACTTCCTATCATCGACTGCAACAACAGCTCCCAACCGGAAGTGACACAAAGTTCCCCCACTGGGTTGATTTGGAAACTTATTTTGCAAGCAGCCCGCGTGACCGAACATCTAAAACAACGCTCTCTTTATCAACTGCACATCGAGCACATCTGTAGCTATGGATTTCTGCGTCGTAGCTATGCTGTACTACTTAATATTACTTTATATATTCATTCACTTGCTGGCATTCTTTTTCACCGATGCAGATTTCACGTTGCTGTGGGCAAGTCTGCTCGGACGCAAGTCAGGTGAGGACACCAGGCAAACAGTTGCATTGTTTGACGGGTGTTACTGTTAGCATGCGTGCATATTAAAATGTCGAGACTGCGTAACTTGGCACTAAATTGCTTTGATGAATCATTACACAACCCCCGTGATCCCATGTGGCCATTGTTTACTTTAGGCTCTCCTGCGACTGAGCTGTAAAACTATGCATGGTAGTGCAATTTATATAAATGTTGCTGGGGGAGGGGCTCCAGTGGTTAGCACGCTCTCCTTACGTTTCTTCGGTTTGAGAATGAACACACAGGAAAGGCCAGAGCAAAGACTCGAACCACAAACCTTTGCATTCTTGAGTCAGACGTACTAACCAATTGTACCGTGTAGTCCTTGACGTTTTGTATTTGTTTTGACAAATCAGAGGTGAAGTTGAAGGGTCAGGTGGTGTGGGTCACCGGAGCATCCAGTGGCATTGGAGAGGAGCTGGCCTACCAGCTGGCTCGGTGTGGCTCACGCCTCATTTTGTCTGCACGCCGTGAGGATGAGCTGAGGAGGGTGAAACGCCAATGCTTAGGTGAGATGACACTTACTTCGATATGATTCGGCAGGTAACCTCTGCTCACATGTGCAGCCAAACGTAGAGGAGATGAACAAACAGATTTTTAATAGCTTTACTTTCTGTTGTACTTGCTTGAGGTTTGTTAGACAAGTGTAAACACATCTTTGTAAATCCAAATTCAAATACCATATTAGTTGCATATCTTTGGTATATCTCAGAGCAAAACACCCTGCTCAAGTTATTGCCACGGGGCCTTTTAAATATTCTATTTGATGATTTTAGATTTATTCCAAGATTTGATTCAATATGTGACACAGGCTTCATAGAAAGTAGTTACATTAGATAAATGTGATTAATGTCAATTATCCATCCATCCATCAAAATTGTGCAATTAGTTAAAAAATAGTAATCGGTTGACAACATTCATATACTGTGTGTGTGTGTGTAAAAAATTTAAATTTTCCGTAGGCTATTTGAATCCCAAAATATTTCAATAACTGCAGCAGCCCTAATGGTTTGTTTGACTTTAGTGGAAATTTTATATATTCTTTGTCCTTGTCATTGGATTCCCTTTTTGTGTACACTTCCAGAATCCTCGAGTCTGAAGGATGAGGATATTCTTGTTCTTCCGCTGGATTTGTTGGAGAGGACAACTCATGAGGCCAAAACCCAAGCTGCAATTGAGTACTTTGGACATGTAAGACCACCATTTTTGTTTTATCATAATGAAACGTGCATTAGTATGCTTCATTGTAATCTCACAAGTCTATGACAGTCCTTTTTTTCCAAGAGGAAAGAATTGCTAAAATGATCTCTTCCGGAGTCAAATGGTCACCCTCTTATAACAGCCTCATGAAGTACACTGCCAATTTTCTAACTATTTACCAGTAGCTTAAATGTAATTTAATTCCCTAACATGTAAAGATGCCTTGTCCCAGTTGTCTATACAGTACACTCATCTTCCAGATTGACATCCTGGTAAACAACGGAGGCCGAAGCCAGCGATCTTTGTTCTTGGACACAAGCGTTGATGTGTACCAAGCTTTGATGGAGCTCAACTTCCTGGGCACTGTGTCACTCACCAAGCAGGTGCTGCCTCACATGACGCAGCGCGGCACCGGCGGCATCGTGACCGTCAGCAGCGTGCTGGGCCTTGCCGGGGCGCCCCTGGCGACAGGATACGCTGCCAGCAAACATGCTCTTCAGGTGATGTTTACACATGTGCAGAAATGAAATGTAAATTCTGGTTCTAATGGTATAGCTGTGAACCAATTTGTCGGCATGTTATGTCATCGACCTGAATAAATATTCTTCAGAGGCAAAATACACATCAACCCTGTTTCGCAGGTATGCCGTGCAGTGAGTTCCAAGTTGAACAGAGATATCACAGTACGGGTCACATTTTAACTGAAACAATGCTTGTAAATACATACTTACCTGTTTCGTGCCATGGAGAAGTAAATGTTGTCTGAGGGGTCACCAAAGCGCTCATGCTAATGCACATAGTGGAGGCAAAAGTGTTCATGCGCTGTACTCGGATACAAATAATAATAGTACAAGGTATAAAAAAAATCTGATAAAAGTAGAAGTGCTGTTTCAATTTCTTTGCTGATAATGGAACTGGTTTCCTTGTATTTCTTGATGTGACGATTGACAAAAGCAGCACAACGAGCTCTTAGTGTTTCAGGCATGTGGCGTTTCAAGC
Organism: Hippocampus zosterae; assembly: GCF_025434085.1. Lineage (NCBI taxonomy): Eukaryota > Metazoa > Chordata > Actinopteri > Syngnathiformes > Syngnathidae > Hippocampus > Hippocampus zosterae. The sequence goes on along the minus strand of NC_067464.1, from coordinate 8,557,904 downwards.
GTTTATTTGCTCATATACAACCAAATGCTTTGTATTTTTTTCCACTAATGGGTTAAAAAAATGTTTTTGTTTGGTCTTAAGGGGATGTTAATATTAGTCAACTGCGGGCTTGTGAAGCTCCTTTGAGACTCTTTTGTGATTAAGGGCTATCGAAAGAAATTTGCTCTCAAATAAACTCCTTGCACTATTTGCAGGCCGCTGAATGAGGAAGTACAGTAAATGTCAGAGTAGAATAGCTCATTCAACTGCTTTGAACAACGTAGATACCTGCCGGTTGATTAAATGTTATCTAACTTTCTTTCCCCAGGGCTTTTTTAATTCCCTTCGGACCGAGCTCTATGACTATCCAAATATACTCATCAGCACGGTGTGTCCAGGGCCTGTGCAGTCATTCATAACACAAAATGCCTTCACTGAAGATCTGCACAAGGTTAAAAAAAAAAAAAGTATCAGAAATCCAACATTTTTTGGCAATGTTTTGATTTTACTAACTGGTATTCATTCTTCAGCCTATGACTTCAGCTGGTTACCAGGAACACAAGATGCCCACTAGCCGCTGTGCATCTTTAATACTGGCGGGGATTGCCAACAACGTCAAGGAAATGTGGATTGCACAGCAACCCTTCTTGGCTTTCTACTACGCCTGGCAGTACACCCCCACATTCGCTTGGTTCGTCACAAACCTCCTAGGCAAGAAAAGGGTGCAGAATTTCAAATCTGGTGTGGTAAGTATCTTTAAATAACATGTGGAACATATGTCCCTTTTTCAATCTAGCTGGTTTAGTTGTAGGGCAAGTCCTTGATCCAACCCAGCAGCCACTTTAGCAACTTGCATAAGCTCCGGCATAAATACAATTGCAAGGAAAGTAAGTATGTGAACCCTTTGGAATTTCCTGGATTTTGCGTAAATTGGTAGTAAAATGAGGCGGCCCAGTAGCCCAGTGGTTAGCACGTCAGCTTCACAGTGCAGAGGTATCGGGTTCGATTCCAGCTCCGGCCTCCCTGTGTGGAGTTTGCATGTTCTCCCTGGGCCTGCGTGGGTTTTCTCCGGGTGCTCCGGTTTCCTCCCACATTCCAAAAATATGCATGGCAGGCTGATTGGACGCTCTAAATTGTCCCTAGGTGTGAGTGTGAGTGCGAATGGTTGTTCGTTTCTGTGTGCCCTGCGATTGGCTGGCAACCGATTCAGGGTGTCCTCCGCCTACTGCCCGAAGACAGCTGGGATAGGCTCCAGCACCCCCCGCGACCCTAGTGAGGATCAAGCGGCTTGGAAGATGAATGAATGAATGGTAGTAAAATGTGCTCTGATCATCATCTAAGTCTCAACAACAGACAACCACAGTCTGCTTGACCTCATATCAAACAAACAATATGTTCCGAGTGTGTTTTTATTGAACACACCATGTAAACATTCACCGCGCGTGGTGGAAAAAGTGATCCCTTGGATTTAATAACTGGCTGACACACCTTTGACAGCAATAACCTCAACCCAAATGTTTCCTGTAGTTGCAGATCAGACCTGCACAATGGTCAGGAAGAATTTTGGACCATTCCTCTTGACAAAATTGTTTGAGTTCAGCTACTGTATGTTCTTGTGATGACTGGTGTGAATCACTCCCTTGAGGTCATGCCACAGCATGTCTAGAGGGTTGAGGTCAGGATTCTGACTGGGACACTCCAGAAGGCGTATTTTCTTCTGTTGACGCCATGCTATTGCAGATTTACTTCTGTGCTTTGGGTTATTGTCCTGTTGCCCATCACCCATCTTCTGTTGAGCTTCAAATGGTGGACAGATGGCCTTAAGTTCTCCTGTAAAATGTCTTCCTAAACTTGGGAATTAATTTTTCCGTCGATAATAGCAATATGTCCAGGCCTTGAGGTAGCCAAGCAGCCCCAAACCATGATGGCCCCTCCACCAAAGTTCACAGTTTGGATGAAGGTTTGCAGTTTTTTTTCTCGACACATAAATTTGTGTGTTTCTTCCAAACAACTCATCTTTCACCTCTCCTCAGAATATTTTGCTAGTAGTGCTGAGGAACATGCAGTTTTTTGCAAACTTGTTTCTTTTGGACAGCAGTGGCTACCTCCATGGTGACCTCCCACGAATTCCATTCTTGTTCAGTGTTTTGAACAGTGCCATTCCGTTGCGTATTGTAGATTCGTCCACGGAGATGTTGGCATGTGCCAGAGATTTTTGTCAGTCTTTAGCTGAGACTTTCGGATTCTTCTTTACCTCAATGAGAATTCTGCTGATCTCTTGCAGTCATCTTTACAGGACGCCCACTCCTAGTTGGAGTAGCAACAGTGCTGAACATTTTCCATTTAGAGAGCTCTTTTGTGCGAGGCAAGGTTCACATCAGACAATGCGTCTTGTGAATAGCAAACTCCAAATTGGTGTGTTTTATATGCAGCAGGGCAGCTTCACCCAATATTTTCAATCTCATCTCATTGATTGGACTCCTCGTTGCTGACTTCTGTTTCCAAACTACCCTAAGTGATCACATATATTTTCCACCCTGCACTGTGACTGTTTACATTGTGTTTGATTAAAAAAACAACAACAACATGAGAACATCTACTTGTTTGTGCGGTATTAGTTCAAGCAGACTGCGTTTGTCCATTGGTGTGACTTACATGAAAATCAGAACACATTTTATGACCTATCTATGCAGAAATCCAGGTTATTCCAAAGGGTTCATATATTTTTTTCTGTATTTTGCAAATCTCTGAACTTCAATTCTGTTAAACATCTCCCTTCAAAAAGAGGCACCCATTCTGCTCTTCCCTCGCGTTCGCCTCAAACTCCAATGTTGAGTCTGTTTACTTGTGTGAAAAGACCTTGACGTGAAAGGATCAGCATGCTGCTACTGTGCACTGCTCCACAGTCTGTACGGCTGACCTTGCATTAGCACAACCATGAATGGAGAATTTTTCATGCCGTGAACAAATTCTGAGCTGTCAGATGGGGGACCTGAGCTGTTTGTGACCTTGCTAATTCTATAAAAAAAAAAAAGTGGATGAAATCTCGCCAACTACGCACACACAACCCACCAGTGCTGAGTGATTGACAAGAGTGTTTAGTGGCCTCTGCTGGGCAGGAACAGCAGAGGGCCATGCCCAAACATCGCATTCCTCAAAGTTTGACCTATTCAGGCTTATGGCACAATGTACTATTTATTTATTTTGTTTAATATAGAATACTTTTCTGGCTGTTTAAAATAATTCATTAAAGATAATTTATTTATTTTACCCAGAATTATACCAAACAAAATATACATGCCATGGTCAGTTTTAAATGCTGCCGTGAAAACATTTTTGGGGGACATCATGTATGTTGACAAATCTGCTCATTGGATTTTTTTTTTCTCTAGGATGCAGATGCCTACTTTACCAAGCCCAAGACCTTATAAAAATGGTTTCTGAACCAATGACTTCAGATTCTTTTTTTACTTTACAAAGCTTGTTTGGTGCAAAGTGAAATCTCAGCTTCTTACAAGTCATTTTATTATATACAGATATACATATAAAATGAGCAATATGTACAATACTATGATCATTGTTGAACAATTATTTTAAAAGTTGTAAACAAGTTAACTGTAAACAAATTCCACTGAAAGCATACAGCATGACACACCCAAGGCACATTCTTGATATATTGACAATAATTGTATCGTTTCCCTTTTTAACAGAAAGGTTGGGTCATTAAATATTGTAACAAATAAAAAAGCTTTAAAATCAACTCCCAAACCACTGTGAGTTTAAATTTAACCTCCAATCATGATTTTCATGTACTGTATTGTGATTCATGTATCTAAACTGGCTTGCGTCAGTACAAAAGTGCATTTCTCAGCTTTATGTGTATTTCTCTGTGGTAATGCACTAAAGCACCATGATATATGCATAAAAAAGTTGTCAACATTCCATCATTCTAGGGAAAAGATCCCTGTTGTCTATTTTTCATCCTCATTGTTAAAACTTGAAACCTTGTGGTGGAGTAAGAAAAAAAAAAAAAAAAAAGCGCTCCTCACCTCAGTGGTCAGAGGCAGGGGAAGTGAAGGGGTGCTGATGAGTAAATGGGATACCCCAGAGGGGGGTCTGCCGCCTGGACAGTCAGGTTCCTTAACATGAAGGGGTGAGCCTGGATGCTGTAACGCTCCTCATCGTCGTTAGTGGCATACAGGAGCTCCCAAGAGAGGTTGGCCCACTGGCCTCGCACCCCTTCGCCATTCAGTCGGCCCACCTGCACCAACTGCTCCTGCAAGGACAGCACTCGGCCAGTGTACGTACCCTGCGGATGACAACTATCTCAACTACTGATCTGTATGGCGTCATGCTGGAAACATTAAGAGTGCTTACCATGGAGAGGTCATGACCTAAAGAGAAGAGGAATGGCTTCTCCTGAAGGACGCTGTCATGCCAGCCTTTCTCGGACACCAATCCAATGTACCAGTCCCTTTCATATTCCTCCAAAGTACTGAACATCTCCTCGGGGGACTCCATCGGCCCAAGGCTGGCTTGATCGAACAGGAGCTTAAAACTAAACCTGATGCAAACCATACAACAGAAGGATGGCAGCGGGTTCGTCACATTAGAGAATAAATAGCAAAAGAAATACTATACATACAGAGTAACCAGGCGATACAGTCCAAACGCACCCTGAAAATCCCCCAAAATACCACTCACATGCTTCAAACCATTGGACTTCGCAGAAACACTGAACATTCACAAAAATAGCAAACATTAAATAGAAAATACTGTGCAGTTTACGGTCTGTACAGTATGTTGGTGTGCCTCTTTCAGTCCTCATTTCTAATTCTCATTTTGTGTGTTAGTTTTACAGTAAACTACAAGTGACAAATCGCTTGAGGCAATCACACTTGGTGCAAAGAAATACTTTTTAAAAAGTGTTCAAAAATATAAGTGTAATTTAATGACTTTAAATGTGTTTCAAGTGTGCATGTAAAGACTAGAACAAAAAGTTTATGGTCTCACTCTCTACACAAGGTTCACGAATGTGGACCCTGTGGGTACTATGTTGCCCCCCCCCCCCCCAGTCCCAAACACCACATGACTAGTTTACTGGTATTTCGAAAAATGGAACATCGGTTTCCTAATTATTGTGAGAAATCATGAACATGATCAGTGTATTTGCATAAATGAATATTATGAATTATTAATAGTAACATATAAAGGTCATTTCAGCAAATACATTATTTTAATAGTCTGGGTCACACTTGCCCTTAACAATATCCATCCATTTTTAAGCACCAAATAAGTACCTTTCAGTTTCTAAAAGGTTGGTGACCCCTGCTCTACAGTGTCGTAGACTTTCTGTTCAGCTATTGTAGGTGGGTCTGGAACCTTTCCCACTAAACAAGGGTTCATTTTGGGAAAACTCCATAAAACGTATAGCTTAAAAAAAAGCAATATAGGAGGCTTTTACCTGAAAGCCCTAAGAGCAAGCTGATAAAGTTCTTTGCTGGAGGAGAGCCATTCGAGGCCCTCTGACCATGGCACGTCTCCACAGTAAAGCCTGTAGATATAACTGGGACTGCTGAAGGCCGACTCGGCGCCGAGCGACACCAGACATGAGAGCGCCACCTGGGCGTGGAGGTCCTTCAAGGTTTCGTCTTCCTTTAGAGCTTTGGTCATGTCCTCGGAAGTGTCGCTCTGCAAGACCGGTCCAAACCTGCTCAGGGCAAACCTGAACCAGTCCTCGGGGAATAACGGCCTGAGTTGCAGCAGCCTGCTCGCCAACATCGGCGCCGTCCTCCATCCCGTCGGTAGGTTGAACACCTCGGACTGAGGGCAGCTGAACGTCAGCTGGTGGAGCGAGCCGGGACTCTCTTTGAAGATCTCCGTGTTGTGACCTTTGTCGACCGCTGGCATCCCGATGCCCAGACCCAAAGGCTGTAATGGCTGCAGGGCCGAGAGGGCCATGTTTTCAAACAGACTGTCCATCTCGACAGACCCTGGAAGAGAGGCTCCCGTCTGCAGCACCGTGTGTCCGGACTGGGCCTCTGCCGTCACCAGGGCAACCGTCCGCCTGGCCGGTTGAGGTCCAAAAAGATCATCTTCGTCTGACCAGTCTCCAAAAGATGTCATGCTAGAGCTGTCCTGTCTGAATCTAAGGGAAGATACTTTGGATTCCACCACGATAGCCTCAGGCGGTTGGTTGCATGCAGTCTGCGCCTGCTGGGAAGATTGCGACTTTCGGCCCCCGATTCCCGCCCCGTCTTCACAGCTCCACATAGAGCCTTTATGCTTCTTGACACAATAACGCAGGAGCAACCACACCAAGGCTTTCAGAAAGTCATCCTGAAGCTTCCTCAGGTTGTCGTGAGAGTCAATGATGCCTGAGAGGACGTTGCGGGCGTCCGAGTAGACGCGCACCGCCAGCGCTGTGCAAGGTGTGAGAGCGTTGGCCCAATGCAGGTTCAAGCCTTGAGTCAAACCAAGACGCTCCGGCCGCTCGAAAGCAGCCTCGAAAACCTCATCCACCCTACGTGCTTCTACCGTGTGGCAAGATGTCTCCTGTAGCTCCAAACCCTGAAATAAAACAGTAAAACCAAGAACAAATCTAAGTCATGCCGAGTCGAATGCCAAAGAATACAAGTGAGTCTTGAGGAGGGCTTTGAAGATGGGCAGCGAGGAGGCTTGCCGAATGTTCAGCGGGAGGTCATTCCAGAGAGAGGGAACAGCAACAGAAAAGGCTCGATCCCCTCTGAGCCTCAGTTTAGTTCTTGGTACTTCTAATAATGTCTGGTCCACAGACCTGAGGCGCCGGGCTGGTGTGTAGGGGCGGATGAGCTCAGAGAGGTAAGGTGACGCGAGATTATTCAGAGATTCGAAAACAAAGAGGTGGATCTTGAAAATAACTCTAAAATGAATGGGGAGCCAGTGAAGGGATGCCAGAGTAGGAGTTATGTGCTCCCTCTTACGAGTACCAGTCAAGAGGCGAGCAGCGGCATTCTGGACCAGCTGAAGGCGCTTCATGGAGGACTGGCTGACTCCAATGTAAAGTGCATTGCAGTAATCGAGCCGGGATGTGACAAAGGCATGAATTACTGTCTCAAAGTGTTCATGGGAGAGGAGAGGTTTTATTTTGGCCGGCTGTCTAAGGTGAAAGAAGCTGGATTTAACAATGCCACCAATTTGCCGATCGAGTTTGAAATCACTGTCCAGTTTAAGGCCCAAGTTAGAGACTGTTGACTTAAGATAAGGATACAGGGCGCCCAAGTCTCCAGGACGGAATGTACAAGGGCCACTGGGACCAAACAATATCACTTCTGCCTTCTTTTCGTTTACTTCAAGGAAAGAGAGGCAAAGTCTTTGTTTCTAGAAGGAAATTTGGGAATTTAGTGAAATCCAAGGACTTCAAGTTCTCAATAACTATTGAAAACATTGTGGTATTAAAAATGATGGCTACATTTTCAATTATGTCACCTTGTCCAAATACTTTAGCACCCTTGAAAATGGTGGTAGAATATCATCATGGCAGCAATTCCTAGATGTTTTTTTTGTGTTTAGTTTTTTTTAGAAAGCTCTTAAAATTCAACTTGAAGGGCTACACTTTAATTTCAGCGATTCATTGTGTTGGCGTATTAAGACACAAATATAAATCATTCTAGACTTAATTATATGAACTGTATGACCGACACTCAAACAAGCAGAAAATGTACCTTAATATTGACGGTGCAGTAGCCGTATCCTCTCTCCAAAATCATGATCCAAACCATGCGGTCCTGAAAGCGGCCAAGAAAGTGAGAGCCTGGTGCCAAAGAACCTACAAGACAATGAGCACAACCATTGACAGAAGCGGGGAACCAAAACCAAACTAGAACAGAAACTTGCACGCCAAATCCAATATAGATTGTTAGAAATGGTTTTCGTCTCTTTGCTTGTCCTTGAATTTTCAATAGCAGATTGTATCATTCATTCATCTTCCGAGCCGCTTGATCCTCACTAGGGTCGCGGGGGGTGCTGGAGCCTATCCCAGTAGTCTCCGGGCAGTAGGCGGGGGACATTCCGAATCGGTCGCCAGCCAATCGCAGGGCACACAGAAACGAACAACCACTCGCACTCACACTCACACCTAGGGACAATTTAGAGCGTCCAATCAGCCTGCCACGCATGTTTTTGGAATGTGGGAGGAAACCGGAGCACCCGGAGAAAACCCACGCAGGCCTGGGGAGAACATGCAAACTCCACACAGGGAGGCCGGAGCTGGAATCGAACCCGGTACCTCTGCACTGTGAAGCCGACGTGCTAACCACTGGACTACCGGGCCGCCAGATTGTAGTGAGCACCAAATAACTGCCGGTGCTCATCTGAGACCAATGCCAAAACCTTTACATGCACCCTTGTCTATAAATGCATAGGTGCAAATATGAGTGTGAGGGGATGTTGGGTAGTTTGCTGTGGTGCAGAAATTCGACAGTCTGCTGTGCCCCACTTGTGGACCAAATAAGGTATCCAAAATATTTTTAAATACCTTCACATATGGCAAATCAGTGTTCAGATATTTCATTTGATTGTGCAAGTGTACCTTTTGTGACTGATGTCTTGTACGCTCCCAATATTCATTTTAAATGACTCAAGTCATCAGACTGCATGTCCAAACTCGTTTGCTAATGCCTAAAGCTTTTAAGCCTTGGACAGAAGTAGCATTTGTCCTGGGCACTTGATTTTGGATTGATAAACTGTATTCTAAATGACAATAACTAATAATTGGCAGTCAAATCAGTTTGAGCTAAAGTGTTGCCAATGAACATTTTGTAGCACTCACTGAGCAAATGCCGACGATGAATAATTCACTGGATGCGACCCTGGTGAGCATCAGCAGTTTGGATAATGGATGGATGTCCCCCCCCCCCCCCTTTAAATGTGGATAGGAGGCATGCATTACTAACCCAGCGACCCTCTTGCAAAGGCCGTCCTCAGGGCAGAGGCAAGACTTCCACTCATCTGCTGGTAGAAGATGGAGTCTGGGCACGGACAGGCAGTACCGACGGGCCCCGGCCAACTGCGCTGAGGCCTGGGGAAGCCCACCAGGAAGATGGGTAGCGTGAAGAGGGGCAGCAAGGGGGCAGAGAGCAGGGCAGACAGGGTCACCACAGCCAACAGCAGCGGGCAGAGGGAGGCGTTGAGCGCAAGGAGGGTTCCGGCCGACTGGCGCCGCTGCTTCTTCTCAGTCCAAGATGTCACCAACACGGTGAGGGTGAACTTTAACTTGGCCAGGAACTGGGTGAGTCGATCCATCAGAAGGCCAACCTGTAGAGGTCGCATGATCACCTGAGGTATGCACTGATTCCGAGTCGCCGACAGTATTTTTAGCGTAAACCCAATTTTGATGCCAGCTAATTAACATAAATAAGATGACTGTCTATAGTACTCATGCAGCTCGTAGCGTCCTATCTACATGCGTAAATAACAACTTGTCCTCACCAGTAAAAGCTGAACCCCCGTGCCGAGGCTGTCCCAGCCAGGCAGCCTATTGTTTCCAGCTGCAAGACGCACAATGACGACCACGACCATTTGCAGCAAAGCATCCTCTGAGCTCTGCCATGCCTGCAAGTGAGCATGCAACAAATACCATGTAGACTAGACATACTAAGGCAAAGAAGAATTGCTTTTGGTGAAAAAAAACAACCACACCAAACGGAATTCTTCTCAGTTTTGCTTTGAAAAACACATCTCTGCTCATTATGAATAAAAAGTCAACCTAAGTAAGAAATATTTCTCTTGTTTTTGTGTGCCTACCACTCTGAAAGCTCGTGCAAATCCCACACTGAGAGGAACCCCATGGAGCTGTTGCAGGGATTTGTCCATAGACAGGAAAGCAATCAATGCAAACGGAGACACTGGGAACGCACACATATAAACGGTTACACATAGAAAAGCGTCATTAATTCCCGAGCTTTGCTCTGGAGGACAATAGATGCAAGAGACGTGATCTCACCAAGATAAAGAAGGACTCTTCTGATGGCTGCTGCAATGAATAAGCCTTTGTTCTTCTGTTCGAAAGTCTGCACACTGGACATGTCTTTAGGGTACACCGGATTGAGAAATAAGCCGGCACACACATAGGCGCCCTGGATCTCTCTGAGAAGCCAGCAGAGGGAGAAGAGGACCAAGAGGAGGTAGCTGACAGGAGCCTGGGGTCCCCTGACCAAACTGTGGGACTGAGCTGAACTGTGGAAATGATGCAACAGGCCAGCTTCTGCCAGTGCCGCCAACAACAGGCACGCATACATCACCACCTCCCTGCAGCCCAGATTCCAGCCAAAGGTGTTGGAAAGAGGCGGCGGCGGTGACCTGCCTCTGCGCGGGCCGCAGTCCTTGCAGTGGGCCTTGGGAGCATTGCAGAGGGCGCCAACCTGGCTGAGGTCCAGGCTCAGCAGGAATCCCGTTGCGGTGGAGAAGAGGACGACTCCCAGTGTTGATGAGATAAAGTAATTGCACACAGCGACACCAGTAGAAACGCCAAACATCAAAAGCAACCTATGATGAGGGAGGGCACAAAAACACGTGCACAAAGTTAAGTGAAGGTACTGAAATTTATCTTGTGGTACCACCTACAGTAGGGGCGACCAACCAGTCGAGCGCGATCGAGCGGTAGCCAGGGCTGGTCCCAAGTCGATCGCGGATCCATATAGGGGCTAATGGGGGGTCTGTGTTATTGATATTTAATAGTTATTACTTGGAAGTGACACATTTAAAAAAACGTGTTCAGTGTCTTTCAATGGGATTAAATGTGTCGAAAGTGGGCAAAACTTGTTTTCTTTTAAAATACAATCTGCATATAATGGATTTGACCATTTTATGGGGTCTAAAATCTATCCCCGACGCTAAATTGGAGTTCACTCCACTGTGGTTCATTTTTTCAACACAAACCTGAAGTTACTGGACATGGGGGAGCCTCCTAATCCAAACACAAGCACCTGCTCCATGCCCCAGAGGAACAAGGCATCGAGGGGAGGTAGTATTCCCAGTGCCCACAGCAGAGGTAAGAAGAGGAAAAGCACATGAAGAACCTGGCTGGCAAGTTGGAGCTCCGGAACTGGGCCAGAGAACCTAAAAATGATCGAGTACAGCAAAATGTCACCAATGGATTTGAGCGACTCAACGCCATTAGCTCGTTCCGACTTACTTACCTATCAGTCAAGTCCACAACAATGAAAATGAAAATGTAGATGGGCCGAGTGAGTGGGGTAATCTCATAAGTGTCCTGCGCCTGGAAAGTAGCAGTCTCTGTGGCTGTATTCACAACCAGGGAATACTCCGCAATGCACACAGTCACCCAACTTAGGACAAAAACGACCAAGGAGACACTTATGCTACCGTACAGAGCGGTCAGTCTGCCAAGTAGCACATACCATGTCCCGAAAGCACAGAGAAGTCCAGCCAGTACCGTATGAATCACAACATTCAGCCCAAATATCTTCCCGGGAGCGATGAATCGGACCGTCTCTGGGCTGACGCAGTGAGTGAACTCCACTTCCTCTTCATCCACGAGGGTGTTGGGTGCTCCAAGCCGTTCCACGGCGCCGCTCCGTCGCCCGGCATACAACGCCACTGCCTGGACGGCGGCCGCTGCCGCAAACATCAGTGCGCCGGAAAGCATGGCGGCATGCAGCTCCTGGAGAAGCTGCAACTGGCAGAGGAGCGTGCTGACGCCCCCGAAAAGCCATGGCGTCAGGAAAAGCACGGCCTGATTGACATAGACGTACGGTGGAGCGCAGTAGCCCAATTTGAAGCGCGGACCACCCAACACCGTTTGGGGGAAGCGCTTCCAGAAGAACTCCTGCTTGTACTCATTGAGAAGGGGCACATCTGGCCCCATTCTGACCATTCCCAAAAGGGTGGCAGGTCATCTCCTGGCAGCTGAAGAAGCATTTCCAGTCATCATGTCCATGTTGGGAAGCGTTGATGAATCCCACCTTTAATGAAGCAAAGGACACAGAAATCCATAGGTCAGTGTCATGTGAATGTACAGTGAGCCCCTGTTTATCGCACCCACCTTCAATAGGTCAGAATCTGCACTAAAATCTAAATCTAAAAAATGTGCACAAAAAAAATCAATAGTGTGCACGAGAGCCTTTCATAAGGATGCGTGGAAAGGTTTGGGTGTACTTTGTGAGCGCATTCCAGTGTGGTGTGTGGAAACAATCTGACAGACATTTATATGCGCATTTCATTGTTTTATGTGTATACGGTTTATATATAACTTTGAGCAAGAACTTCTTACTTTCCCATTTCAAAATAAGGGGATGCTCAAAAGCCTTGAAGTAGTCTCATTCAAGCAGAACCGTAACTTGGTGACATACTGTATATTAAATATACACGTAATAATCAATTATCATACAATTCTTGATTATTGTCTTACAATAATGATTTTGCTCATTGAGTTAATATGGGTGATTTTAATTCGAAAGTCGCTTCCAGTTTGTATGATATGACGATTTGCAGAGTTAGGCATTTACACTTATTAATCAGTCCCAACAGAAGGTCCCGTCAGTTACTGACGTACAGCCATTTGACGTATGTAGCTGATTTTGCAGTCCTCCTCCAGTCAAAGTAATGAAGCGAGACGACTCCTAAAGTGGGATGAGATTCTCAAAAAAATTCTCATTCTGCGAATCAGTGTGCATAGATGGTCAAAAGAAGACAAAGTGATAGTATAAGTGTTCATTCTGCAAATCAGCGGTGAGGATTCAGACTTGTGACTCATTCGAGGAAAAACAACTTTTGCCTCAAATTTAGAGAAGTGCCCCATGTCAGTGAGTAATTTAACAGCAAGACTTAAGTCCACGTCCCAAGCCTGGAACTGATTTAGGTTTTGACAAGACTGACATTGTCAAAATAACATTGTGCCAATGTGCCTAAAAATGATCACTGACACTTCTGTTCCACCAACAACTCCATCATAACTACCACTGAAGAAAATACAAAGTAAAGCTGAGCAACACACTCATCGTGAGTCATGAAACCCTTGGCAAGTTGAGCAACCGCACTGTACCATTGAAAAAAGCAAGTAAATGTTGGTGAGACATCATTAACACCACCATGATCTACTTTACTTTAAGCGAGCAGTTAAAAGTTTGCCAGATGTTCAATATTCATCAATTCTTACATTCTCATACTCCGCATCATAGAGACATTAGTGATCATGTGTAGTATGTGTAGGAACATTATAGAGACTGTAAAAAGATTGTGGCTGCATTTTTTTACAACTTCAAATTTAGTACATGCAATAATGGTGCTAACAGCTGTATTTCTCTTACCGTCTGTTTTAAGGACTGTCCACACATTACATATTCCAGGGTGACATTGTGGCACAAATCCCGACATGTCAAAGTTTTTTTAATTCTCATTGCTGTCGTACTTGGCAACGGTAGACCAGTACAGTACTTACTGCAACTCAAAATTTATTATCTACAAAATGTGTCATTGTGTGTTAGTCCGTGTCATTTAAATGACATCAGTACCAAGTGATAATTATGGACATAATTCACTGATGGTGAATTATGTCCATAATGGCCCGTCATAAAAAAAGCGTCCTTGGGATAAAAGGCTTTTTATTTTCTGGTTAAAGAAACGTTTTAATTAAATGATTGAACTGTCAACGCGAGTAACGTATAGTGAACAGGAAAAACAACAAATGCTCTTCCACGAGTCAGATGGTATATGATAAAATTAACCTCTGTATTCATGCTTTTTTAAACACACGTTGCTTTTTGCTTAGTGGCGTGCTGTCAGACTTTCTTATGTATAATGTGCTTTGGCTCACTCTGGGTTGGAAAACTGCTGTAATCTGTATAGCAACAGCTACGGAATTGCTTAAAACACAACACACAGGCAGCACGGGACGCGCTAACTTGTCCAAGCAACGTTTGGAAACGAGCAATTACACAAAGTCGACTTTAAAATACAAAGCCACGTGATATCAATCCCCTTTGTGCTTTCCTAGTCTATCGTTAGCCAGTCTCCACGAAAGGCTGAGCAATAGCTTGATGTTCCTGACATACATTGCGACAATACGGCGAGTTACAATGTCGCTGATACGTTTTAAGCTTACCGTGAACCCAGTAATACTCCGCCGAGGCGAAACTTTGTTGTATTCAGCTGATTTGATGATAACGTCGACAAAATTGCGAAAATCGTGAGAATTAGCCGCTAGCCGAATGCTACAAAGCCAAGCAACAGCGACAATCATGCCCAACACAAGATATGGGCCAATGAGCGTGATGGAAAGGATAGTGCTAGCTTTCTGATTGGACATGAGCGCATATAACCACGCCTCTAATACGACCACCTTCCTTGAATCAGCAAAACATGGACTCCAAGAATTTATGACAAAGCTTTAAAGTGTTGACAGGATAGGAATGTTAACGATAGTTATTTGGCAGACACAGCTAAACACACAGATTTTCATTTAACATCATTTTCAGGGGGGAAAAACGTTTGGTGCAGCATAGTGACGTCTGGTGAGCACGTGTGATCTCGTTTCTCTTATCTTGTGTTTCAACTTTCTGCTTGGGTATGTTTTTATTGATTATATAATGTCCATTATATTCGAAAGAAATAAAGACTATAAATAACTGGAACATAGATTTGTGGAAAGTCTCCATCACTTCTACAAGATCAGGGATGGCAATTGGTAGGGATGAAAAAAGCGGAAAGGAGCGTGGCCTGGACGGGGCGACCAATCACAACAAGTAAGACTTCATACACGTCCAATCGCAGGGCTGTTTACAATCGGAAGATGGAAAGACTGATCGGGAGAGTTCGTGAAAACTCGACGATGAGGTACCTGACCCCCCACACCCCTAAAATTTTCTCAACGGATTTAGACGATTCACAAAAATGATCAATTTGAGAAATAAAACTGCGGATTTCCGCCTATCCGCGGAAAATTGCCATCCCTGCAAGATGCACCTGCTCATCTCAATAAAATAGAAGCAATAAACGCATGGCAGCACGGAGCACTAGTGGTCAGCATGTCTGTCTCACAGTTAAGAGGTTCCATGTTTGAATCTTGACTTTGGACTTCCTTTGTGTACTTTTATTCTCCACGTGCTTGCTTGGTTTTCACAGAATTTCAAAATCACAAAAAGAAATGGTCCAGCTCACCTGTAACCGCAATGAGGATAAGTGCCATAAAAAATGGCTGGATGGATAAATAAGTCATGCCAATTTTACTGTTAATACACAAAATTAACATCTGGTTATGAAGACAAAGGCATGCTCAGTTAAGCAGCATCAAATATGATTCATTTGGTTGTAACAATGAAAGGCGCACACCCTCTTGCATTTACAATTCCACATTCTTATCCTGAATAATTTATCAACATAGCATTCTTAATATGTAAGAGAGTACATCAAGATATTCAAGACTTGGCTGTAATGCGCTTATTTGACCTCAAAACTGACATGCCAAGAATATTAATGTTGTATTCTTAATCCTTGTTTTTGTGGGGTTTTTTGCAACAACAAAAAAAGACAATTCTATTTCCATAAAATGAAAGTGACTTTAACCTCAAAAGGGGATCATAAAGTGATCTACTAAATGGCCACGATATCAACACAAAGAAAGACAATCATCTGGCGTACAGGAGATTACATTTTTGTTGTTTTTCTCCATTTTGCTTAAAAGTATACGACTGTGCAAAGGAAACTGGATGTTTTTTTTGGCCATCTTTAGAAAAAAAACTATTTCTATTTTTGTGCGGGAAAATAATGCATAACAACTAAAGACGTTGTTAGGGTTAGCCGACAACATCTATTGTAGCCTATAATCCCTTCCAGTGCATCATTTGTTAGAAACGATTGTTGCTATTTATTTATTTATTTATTTGTTTGTTTGTTTATTTATTTAACAAAAGCTGCTTTGATTATGAGATATGAGAATCATTAGTAACAAAAAGATGGATCTGTTCGGAGATACTTTTTTTTTTATACACACCACCTGCTTTTGTGACAAATGCCGCACAAGTTGAAAAATGAAAAAAGAAACAAACCCAAATCATCCCTCATCGCAAATCTTAATTGTGTCCTTCCATCCATGACTTGAATCTATATTTTCCCCCCTTTATTCCTGGGAAACTCACAGGAAAAATAAAACGAAATGGGATGAAAATCAAACATGACAAGCACGATATGAACCTTCTGAAGAAAAATGATTCCTATTGTGCTGATGACCAGCATCTGCAAGAGTCCTTTCTATTTAAAGCTTGTTGTGAGCGTAATTGTGACTTCCAACCACACACTACATTTAAAGTTAATACAGGCTGATAAATATGTAATGTGTGTCGAGATTCAAGCCGCTCCAAGCAATGTGCTTGCTGTTATCTTCAGAATAAAACATCAATCAATGTCGTCATATCTGTAATGTCAACCCCCCACAACACTGCACCCTGAGTAGATAGCGGTGAAAACATGGTCCATTCAGCAATTATTCACAGAGTCTTGGACTAATGGTGCTGTGGATGCACACACACACAGCAAATGTAGGAAGTCGGTGGACCAGCAGTAATGGACCCCATACGAAGCATGTGTTCTTTCTTCTGTGTTTGTGTGTGTGTGTGTGTATTGGTGGGGGTTGGAAAGTGCATCTTCTACAACTGATTCACGATGAGCACAAACATGTCTAATTATGAATCCAGATCATATCCGCGCAGGCCTCTATCCCTCTCCACTCTCTTGCCTCAGCCCGGCTCCATATCAGGCGGATGAAAACATAACCTGTCACATTCCATCCCATTAAATCAACTATGAACCATGTGGTCAAACTGCACAGAGAAAGGCAGGAACAGTGCATCTGTGTTCACTCGGCACCCATGAATTATTCACCATCTTTGGGCTAATTTTATTTTAATGTTAAAACTCTGACAGATATACAAAAGGGAGATCAATTGTGGAGCGCAGGTGCCCGAGGACCGCGTCTGGCCTGTGAAAAGTAGTTGCTGCACCCACATCCCCCTTGGTCGTCTTGTACTGTCACATGTTGACAGCCATAGTTGCATATCCTCCATTTTGCTCAGGGTGACTATGCCTGCTGGGGAACATAGTGTGAATGTAGCCTTATCACTTTTAACAGAAAATTATGATGCGGGTAAAAAAAATAAAAATAAATATATATATATACCCGCACACAATTGCTTGATGGATTGGTATTAGCGTGTTTAACCCTTTCATGCACCCTGTAATCGGATAACATGGTAAACTGTCCACTGTAGTAACCGTTGTCCCTGAATGGGTTAAAAATGTGAGGTTGGCAATTGGCAAATAACCAAAGTAGTGAAGTATAAACACAACATCGAGCTTCAATTAAACAACCTATCCAGAGGCTCTTCAAGCCAAAGCATGAGCAAATGCCATGAAAAATGTTTTCATCACATTTGAACCGTGACTGTTGCACTGTTTGCGTCCTTCATTTCTTTAAAAACAAAAGTATGAACATTGCACTTTCATAAAAATGATTCTAGCTGTTGCTGTTTAATTTTACGTGTCATTAAATGTGTTCCTGTTTAAGCAAAAGATAAATATTTACAAACCGAGGTACACACTGAGCAACAAATGGCATTTATGTGGCTTCACCGTTAAAACCGCCTCCCGGAGGCCACACTGCACAAAACCACATTTAAACTTACACACATATCCATACTGCGCACGCGCTACACAAATATGACCTGTGTAATTATCCTTTGTAATACCTCATGCATTAGAGCGCCCGGGCTGAGCCCCCAAATCTGTGCCTATAAGTCCCATCAGCTGCCATTTTCACGTCAGGCGGGCAGAGCAAGGTAATGACATTTCACTCACTTGCAGTCATTAGCCGTGCTGAATGCCGGGAGTTAACGCAAATTAAGTGAAGTTAAGTACTGTACATGCATTAGAGGAGCTTGTTTCAGAGAGCTTTGCCCTTTTTGCCGCCTGCAACTGCAAGCTGCATGCTTGTCCCGCCTACACAGTCCATACTGTCCAACACAATCATTCTGTGATGCTGGTCAAAGTTGCTTTACTTAATTTTTTTTCGCAGAACTTAGAATGTATGCAAGTATTTGTTGGCGAACATGTCGTAACCTGCTCAATCGTGCAAGAGAAAACGGCTAGATAAATATATTGTCAAATGAATTAATTTCTTCAACTGTTCAATTTGACTTCATAAAAAGGAAAACTACTCCCGTTTTGAAGATGACTTATAGACATGTGGTGGACAGCGATACTGTCACCTTGCGGTAGTTATTGCTGGAATTAATAAGTGTTAACATATGGTAAAAATGTTGAATAAGGGTACCGGTATATGGTTGCTTCACGGGTATAGACTATTTCAGCAATTGTATAGCAGAGTGAATGTCTCCCAGTAAACTGTAGAATAGGTTTTAAGATTCTACTACTGGTCCAGTGAATGGTTTGGGTCCCGAATACAATCAGGAAATGTATTTTTGTAGTTTTAGTAAGCTACTTTTGTTCTCTTTGCTTGGCCTTTGAATGTCTTCATCTCTTCTGCTTGTCAATGTTCTTGGGTGCTTTTGGTTGTGTGAAGCACGTCGAGTTGGCTTGTGTATGAAACGTGCTATACAAAAATATTTTCCTTGCCTGAATTCAGATGGGCTAGGCTCCAGCAATGAGAAGCGGTACTGAAAATGGATGAATGGATGTGCATGTCTATTTCTGTTTTGCGTCCTTCATTACAGGACACAAATCAAAGGTAAGCGGGAAAATGTACAATCTTGTGTGCAAGAGAAGTAACATCCGAAAAGGGCAAGGTTCACTGCGGACATTGCGGATGGCTTTTTTCTTTTTTGGGGGTTGAAAAGAGGCTAACATGATGAAACTGACAATCTCTGAAATCCATTTGGATCTCGCTCAAGATTACATCTTTATCTGAGTGATTGCAGATTACTGTCCACAGAGAGGTGTGCTAAAGATGGATTATCCACTTGTTGGGAATGCATCTGACCCAACGGATGTGTGTGTGCCAACCTCATAGGCCCTTTACATCTGGGGCGGGGTCCCTGGCGGGGCGATGCCCTCCCCCTGCTTGTTTGGGATAACAGTAAAAGTGACACCAAAAAACGCTCATCCCCAGATTACCCTGGTAAGTGATTCAAATGTGTGGTCCGAAAATATCATTAGGAATACTTTTAAAATTGATGCACTACATGGCCATCTAAAGCCGGCTAATTGTCTACGTTGGTTGTTTGTGTTTTTGGATTTGCCAGTTCCGTAAAGCTGTTTGGACCGACGATGTGGTATGCTTTGGACTACCAACTATTTATTTTCTTCTCTTCTGTGCTTTGGCCACACGAAGGCCAAAGCTGTTGCTTTCTTAAAAAATTTAAAAAGCATTCATTTTTCAACTTGATGGAAGCCGTCTTCACTCGCACTGAGAGCTCCGTGGACTTCATATTTGTATCCCAAGTCAAACTGCAAAATGCTAAATTAATATCTGTTGTGTAGTACAGCCGTCATCTGTTTCATTGTTTTTTTTATATTATCCGATCTGTCTACTAACTGAAGGTGCACTTCTTAAATGTACATACATGATAATTGGCGTATTTTATTGGAACCTAAATGAATCTGAACCTTGACCCCTTGATCACATCATTGTTTATTTAGCTTTTTTTCATTGTGGTGGTGTATAAAGGCAAATTTATAAGAAATTGGCCTTAAATAACTGAGGATGAGACTACATATATTTAAAAGACTTCATCACAATGTGAAAAAAAAACACACTTGCAGAATTGAATCAACCTGGTACTCTGTTCCTGTGCTGCAGAATTGTTGTTCTCACTTCCCCTGGGGAAGAGGACATGTTGCTATCAAGTTGGTTCTTGCTTTTCGGGCCTGTCTGGAGCTCACGTCACCTTGAGAGCTTGAAGGATTTTTCTCTGTGGACTTCTTGTCTGGGATTGAAGAAAACACAGCCCTCACATTGAGTGAACCAAAACCTTACAAGCTCACATGAAGTGTAATGATAGCGGATACTGATGCTTACTTTTGGAGGTGTACTGAACTTGGGGTTCATCCTTGTTACTTGGGAGCATGTCGTGTCCGTGAATGAGGCTCTGTAGTCCTGTCATGGACATCCCTTTGACAGGCATGTAGGTCATCAGTCCAGGCTGGTTCGCTTCAAGGGCGGAAGCTGCACAACACTCCTCACATTGCTTGACAGAAATATCACATCAGTATCAGGCGAGCAGGCTAAAGGGAAATTCTCAGCGCATTCAAGCAGAGTCTGACATTAGGGGTCAGTCGAAGAATAAGGGCTTCTCTATGAAACCTAACTGCTTATCTTTCTCCACTACTGTCACCACGGTGTGTCCACTTCATCCACACTTTGGGCACGCGATTGGGGGTTAGATTGCTTGTTGTTCCGCATTTTAAGGGGACATTCATTACTTCTCATCAATGGCAATGTTTACAATTAAAATAAAAGCAAATGCAGGAGCCACTCAGAAGGCATTTATGGGGGTTTTGCTTTAATGAGAACTCAGGATCCCATCTCTGGCATTTCCATATGTCCGATTAGCGGGCAGAGGGGTCGCGTTGACCTGGCTAATAGGAAGTAAATCCGCTGCTGCATGATCGGACGGGCACATTTCATCTAATCAGCAGGATGATGCCAGCAGGCTTAGGCTGCTTTTAATTCAGAACTACTACGAGAGAATTACTGCACTGGGCATTCCACTCATTACATGGCCAGCCTTTTGCTCAGATGGAGAGAATTTGATCTGTGCTTTTCCCTTGTTTGTGTCGATGCTGTTCATGTGTGCGTCATGCTGGACTAAGTCGTGTATGAGAAGGCCCATTAGGATCGCAAAATTATGGACATTTACAGGAGTATATCAAATTTTGCTGCAATTACATGAAGTCAACTGAAAACAGGATGGAAGAGCGCATAAGAGCTGCACTGCATAATTATGGCTCAAACAACCACATTTAATGCACATCTAGATGCACGTCCAAGGACAGTGGTGAAATGATAGCAATCCTAAAATATGCTGTACTTTTAATGGTGTGCGTGGAAATTAAATTCTAACAGTTTGTAACAATTAATCAGTGGGACTATTTAAATGTTTCTGCGCTTCTCTTTTGGCTTATAGATATAGATATATAGATAGATATATAGATAGATAGATAGATAGATAGATAGATAGATAGATAGATAGATAGATAGATAGATAGATAGATAGATAGATAGATAGATAGATAGATAGATAGATAGATAGATAGATAGATAGATAGATAGATAGATAGATAGATAGATAGATAGATAGATAGATAGATAGATAGATAGATAGATAGATAGATAGATAGATAGATAGATAGATAGATAGATAGATAGATAGATAGATAGATAGATAGATAGATAGATAGATAGATAGATAGATAGAGATAGGTCAAAACTGCACAACCCAATTTTGGGGATCAAATTTAGCCAAGTGTGGGTTGGTCCTTCTTTAACATAGAAATTGGTTCAAATAATCAAAAATGTGTGTGTTTCTATGCACTTATTTGTGACGTGTGCAGTCCTCACTGTTGCATCTGTAATTTCGGCTCTGGTTCTCTCCTCCATGGTAACCGTCATGCCATCCAGGACCTGCAACTGAGACAGACTGCGCATGACCGCAGGCCTGTGGAGCGAGTTGCGAGCCACCTGAAAGGAAGAAGTCACAAAGCAAGTAATAAGACATCACTTTTTCCCGAATTTGCTCGCCTTGAGATATTTGTGATACCACGACGAGTCCCAAAAGGGTTAAATATCCCGCTTGTCCACTCATACAACTTTCTATTCCTACAGGCCACTGTATTTCAACTCTGAGTGAGTGCCAGTGAAAGTCCAAAAGCAAGGAGACAAGATTTTGGCACGGGAGTACGGGCAAAGCAGTGATCTCATGTGGTCAACAGCACGAGGTAGCGTCTCAAGAGTGGTTGTTGGCCTGAACCCCTTGGCAGGATTAAACCCGATGGGAAGAGAAAGAGGGGATGGGATCCAGAGGGAACAAGGCTGTCACAGCTGAGCGTGGCCCCGCGGCCTCCTCCATCGTCCTTGGGCTCCGGCGCATATATGCTCGGCTGACGCCGGATCCACGAGCTCCAGATGGGTGATGTAAGCGGGCCAAACAGCACTCGCCATTTGGTCAACGGATTTGTCTGTGATGCCGGCCAGTTTGAGGAACAGCAGACGGCCCATCATGTAATCGCTTAATTTGGGCGCGCAGATTGGGTCACTGTTGTGGATCGTTTCAGTGAGGAAGTGAGCCTGAAAACATGCTTTTGATCATGCTGCTTCACCAGAGTGGAAGTGTAACTTGAGACAGCTGAAAGAACAGGAATGTTAATTTGGGCTGAACGATTTTTGGAAAATAATCTGGTTGCAACTTTTTTCCCCCCGTCAATATTGCGATTGCCCTTACACATGCAATTTTTTAACAATTGTAGAAATACAGAGCAGTGTAGTGACAGGTGTCTTTAGTCTGTCATTGAACTCATGTCAAAACGCCTCGAAGAATGATGTGTCTTTGTAAATCGAATGTTTGAATTCACCAATGTCAAATCAAAGGCCCGGGGGCAAGATTTGACCCACTACCTCATTTTATATGGCCCACAAAGGCAAACCAAAATACGTTAAGTTTTCAAAAGCAATTTGTTGGGTATACAGTATATGATCCGATGAAGACGATATTTATATTTGTTTGCAGTCATCATGGCCCTCCGAGGAAAACCATAAATAAAAAGCGTTTGACATTCCTGTTTTCATTCATCTCTTGTGTGCCTAGTGACATGTCACTGTGAATGTAACAACACATGGACCAAATGGACAAACTCACCGGATTGCCAACAACAGAGAGTTCCGTCAGTGCGGGAAGAACGTCAAGTTTATCAAGCTCTGAGATGTCCTACAAACATGGGAGAAAAAAAAAAAAAGAAAAAAGAAAATACATTTTATTTAGTCCCCCTCCGATTGAAGCCGGATGTGTTTGGGATAATAGAGGCATATGTATCTGGGCTGAAACCTTTCATAATTTTTGGTGCAGGCAGGATAGAAGCAGCTGATTGTGAGAGATTACATGTTTAATCGCATGAGAGTTTGGGCACGCAATAGAGCAATGGGAGGGTAGGAGGAGATTTTCCATGATTTGCCAGGTTGATAGTTGGGCTTGGCTGGAATTCAGAGATGCCCTCACGACCGGGACTCATGTGCTGGAACAACTGCCATACTTTACATCTGAATTAAATACATGAAAGTAAAGAGGGATTGGCAGACTAAAGTGTGCAAATCACTCCCCCTCGGTGAGAAGGAGATCGAGACTGAGAAGCTGATTACATGTTTCACTGATTGTCCCCTCTGTCTTCTTACACACTGCCGTGACCTTCAATCACCTGGAGCCCCCTTGAATGCTCACCCACACATTGCGCAGTGGGGGGATAATGAGTCATGATGACTATGCTTCATACATAACTTTGCCGCACATGGGGGGAAAAATGCATTCTGTTTGCCATCTTGTACATATCGACCAATCATTAACCCTTTCGGGGACAGCGGTTACTACAGTGTGATCAGGTTACAGGGTGAATGAAAAGGTTAACAGCTCATCAGAGGTAGTGGAAATCACAATCAATCACCCGAGTTGTTTACGACCAAAAAACAGTTCATAATAAAAATGTGTTTCAGTGGTCCCATCTGTCTGTTTTGAAAATATTTAACCTGTTCTAGGCCAAAGGGAATTGGAGCCGATCCCAGCTGACTTCAGGCGAAAAATGAGGATGAGACCCTGTACTGGGTGTCAGTCAATCATAGGGCATAAATACAAAGACACACAAAGACGAATTCACATTGACATTGACTGTGAGTGTGAGGCTAAATCAGACCTGAAGCTTGTTCATGCCGAGGTATAGTTTGCGTAGCTCGATGAGTGGATAGAGATGATTGAGCTCCCGGATGCGATTCTCTGTAAGGTGCAGTTCTAGCAGGGCATTCTGGGAAACAAAAGAGTTCTCGTACAGAGCCCTGATCCGGTTCCTGTCTAACACCAGCTCCTTGAGCTGATGCAGACCCTCCAAACCTTCCACCTGGCTGATCTCATTCCCTGGAAAGAATGGGCAGAGCATGCGTCATACATTACACCATTTCCAAGAAAGAATATGAAAAACAACACAACCAGTTGAGTGACTGTTGATTCACAATAAACTAGTTTGCTATCGAGGAGGACATCATAACATCAGTTATGACCTACACCTCCGCAATGGCAACATTATTCTGCTGAATACAAAACTGCCACCAACCACATACTTGATGTCATCAAATGGCCACCCCCAACCCAAGTAAAAAATATATACATATATATACAGCTATATAAGATGATAAAACATTCACTGCAATTTTGGTGTTTAACAAGTGTAAAATAAGTGATAAGTGAGAGTTTGTCAAGAAAATCGAGTGTTTGGGGGACAGGCAAAGCGGCCTTTGTGGCACCAATCAGCATGCACCGGAGTGCTTCTCAATGAAAGCCTATCAAAAGCCGTTGTAAAGAAAGTCACAGGCTCTTTTGTTCGAGGCCCACCAAGCACCTGGCTTTGAGTTTAGCGTTTCAGTGTTTACCTTTTCACAGGTGGGAGCCAGTACACTTTTACCTACCTTGAAGGAAGAGCGTTTTAAGATTGGTGAGCCTGCTGAGTTCCAGATTGGCCATATTGGAGATGCCGTTGTGACTCAAATGCAGCACTTCCAGGCTGCTCATCAGAGGTTCCAGGATGATTGTCGGTGTAAGGTGCCTTCACAAAGGAAACATGTTTTTGTAACTACTCCACTTAAATACACACCTCTCCCTCCTGCTGCCTTATTTCACCAATAGGGAAGAATGGAATGCCTCCAGAAAAATCACAGCAGGTCGGATGTTATGACTTTTTACACAACACCCACTCACAATAGAACACAAAACGCTTTAATATAAAGGATTTTTGCTAAAGTACCCGTTTTTTTAGATTAAAAAAAACAAGAAAAAAACCGAAGTGTTGATCGGCCTGTAGCGTAGTAAAAATATTATTTGCTGGTACGTGCTGCCCCCTAACGGTTACAAAGGCCAACAAAATGTGAAACAAGTGAATGAGCAGCTTTATCAATTACAAAACAACGCAGGTGGAAGGCAGAAGACATCCTGGACTGAGTGCCACTCAATCACAATACCTTCAAACCCCGTGTGTGAGACAGTCTTGTCTGTCAATTCACTGTCCTGACTATATAACCTAATTGCCACATTACCTGCTCCCTTTGCATAAGCTCTGCTGCCCGTAGCCACTTGAGTGCACTTTGTTGTGTAACATCTGTCTGTTCGTTAGAAATGTCTTCTGCCTCGGGAGGATGGACTCAATACGGTTGTAGCTTAAACACAGGACCTGCAATAAAGGGGGGAAAAAAAACTTAATTGTTTTTCACCTTGCGCTCCACTCAAGACTATCATTCATGTCAATTGCTCTTGTTTGTACTTTGACATTGGGTAGGTGGATGAGGCCTGAGAAGCATGTGAGGTTGTTGTGATCTAAGTTGATAGTGTGTACGTTGAAGAACAGGTCTATTGGAGACAGGTCCACACTCCTGTTGGAAAAAAAACAACATTTTTTTTCCCAAATAAACCTTGTCTTTAAAAAAAAATCAATTAACTACAAATGCAGCTGAGTTGAAAAGACCACCTGATGGAGCAGGAGTTCACCGTGAGGTAGGTGATACTGGAATAGTGCGAATGGCCCAATTTCTCTGCAACCAGGTCTGGTGTGAGTCGTCCTCCGAACATAGCCTTTGCATTTTCACATTCAGCTGCATCCTGAGGGCATAAAACAATGCACTTTATGGCATTTATGCCAGCGACTCCACTATCCACCATTATTTTTGTTGCCACCTACTACTGCACATCCATCCAGGGCCTTCAGAGTTGGCAAATGGAACACCACATAAATACGATAGTTCTTGAGGTTCTCTGCCAATGGATTCCCGTACAGATCCAAGATGATGAGGTGTTCCAACACCTGGAAATATTTACAATATTTTTTATTTTTTCTTAGAAGATGCTCAATTTGAGAAAGTTGTTGAAAAAAAATATTCTGCATTCTATATTTCTCGCCTATATATTTGGGAGCGAGTGATGTAGGAAGCGAGTGGAACTAGACAATGTGTGTGTGGCGTGTTGGAAATAAACTATAAAAAGGATGGATTCACGGAGTAAAAACACAATAAGGGTCTCTACTCAGTCTTGGAGTAGAAATCGGTGAAGACCTGGATGAAAGGCCTCAAATTAACAAAAATTGATTTTTAAAAGTAGGATTAAAAAAATGTGTCGGGTCCATTCAAATCAGCATCAAATCACATTAAATCTATAAAATGCAATGGACCCTGTCACGGCCAGCGGTTACTGCAGTGGACAGCTTTTATCAGGTTACAGGGTGCATGAAAGGGTTGGCAGTAATCTGTATGGGTGCTAAGAAAAAAATAAAAAACAAAGACTTAGTTGTTTATGTTCACATGACTTATTTGATTCACTTTGGGTGTTGATGTTTACGCTCTCTGTCAAAAGAGTATCGGATTGATTTTAGACTGTATTGTAAAGGGTGTTTTTGCGATTTCTCATTTCTTTTAGCAAGACCACGATCATATTTTAACCCTTCCATGCACCCTCTAACCTGGTAACATGAGAAGCTGTCCACTGTAGTCACCGCTGTCCCTGCAAGGGTCAATTGTGATCATTTGGGTCAGGATAATGATATGAAATGTCACGACCTAGCTTTTGCATTGATTTGATGAGATACAGTGTGTACGGTTGTTTAAATGACAAGTTCACCTTGAGATAGTAGATATCCCTCGACACAGAAATATGATTATTGCCAACATACAGCTCCAGAAGCGCACTGCATCTGTGGATGCCATGCAGGGAAGTGATGCGATTGCTCTCCACAGACAGAAAGGTCAAACTGTGTAGCTGGTCGAGGACTACGGCGTCGAAATTGGACAGCTGATTTCCATCCATGCTGAGTTTGCTCAAATTCTGTAGGTGTGACAGACCTAGAGGATGAAAACAAACAAACAAACAAACGGAAAAGTCGTGCTGTAGTATTTTGAGAGAGGAAGTATTGTTTTATCATCAAATTCCTCTGTGTGACTGACCGCTGAATGTGCTGATGTTGTTGTCATTCAGGGAGAGTTCTTCCAGATTAGTGCAGAAATCAAGACCTTCCACTTCAGAGATGTAATTATTATTAAAAGAAGCCCAGCGCAGGTTGACGAGGGCATCCAGATGGCTCAGCTGACAAATCTTCTGGTTGTCAAGGTTCAGAGAGGTTATCTGTTGCAAATTCCGCCACCGTTAGCACTCGGAGAATGAATGCATGTAACGCGGAGGATTTCCTTGACTGATTGACTGACCTTTGAGGCCCAGTCTGGCTGCAGGTCTGGGCTTAGATCTCTGGGGGGTGGAATGAGCTCAGAGAGGAGCTGGGTTGTTGACACCAGGCTGAGACTACGGGGACGATCGTCGTTGGTATGTGAGCAAGCGATGAGAATTTCCTGCCAAGCGCAGAAATAACAAGCGTCGTCATTATTAAACGGAGCTGCTTCAAATGTGGATGTTGATCATTCAGTTCTACACGCTGGGATCACAATTGCATGTCACCTGTTACGAGAGCTTGATCCCAATGTCTGCACAGACAATGCTCAGCTTTGATTGCCACTGTCAGTATCATAGTACGTTTGTAAGCAAAACATTAAAAAAAAATCTCTTTACGGTGCTTGCAGTTGTCTATGTTTGCAAACTAGTAGAAAGAAATCTCATGTCTTGACAGTGTTAATAAATTAAAAAAATAAACTCTGCCTATTTTTTCCCCCCCGACATTCTGACTGGCAGGTTTTTGAATGAATCAATTAGCATTATTATTCATGTGTATTTTTAAAAAGTAATCACTGCTCAGTAGTTTTCCACGTTGCTCACAGCGAACTGATGACCCCACGTAAAAACAAACGTTTATCCATTTTAAAATGATGCTGCATTTGTTACATTGACATCTAAACAAGACTGCACCTTTGGCAACAATTATGAAAAGGATCATTTAAGTAGTGATTAGTGTGTATGATGTCATTATATTTTATTGAAGGTCTGGATGATAATGTACTTCCTTTTAGCTATTCCCTTAGCGCTCTTGTTATATGTTGAGAGGGAAGAAATTTCATCTGTGCTGTATGTTACATGTTATGTAACTGTATGTAATGTACATACAGTACATTTGACAATAGAGTTTTATCCAATCCAATCCAATTCACTCTTTGAATTACTATATGAAGTTGCTGTAAATTTCCAAGGGAATTAACACAAATAAACAGTAAATTTAGGTTAGATTTCAAGAGCAATGCTGAATGTTTGTGAAAAAATAAACAATTATAGCATAAACTTGGCTAAAATTTCACTTGAGATATTACCAGTATGCAGATTTAGACAATTTCTAACATGTTCCATGGTAATAACTGTACATTGAAGCAACTGTTGCAGAACTATTGACAAAAGAACCAACATTCAAACAACTCTCTCATGAGATCCCTGGGAAATATCAAATTTGGACTATTTCCCTACGTTGAAATGTGTCTCCCATATTACATGTTGGAAGTTGGGCACTGAAAAACATTTAGTCAAGTCGGAAATGTTGACCTGGGTGAGAACGGTTCTGGTAGTCTCGTGAACGGCATCAGCAACTTCTTCCTCTCCAACCAGTGTGTTGTCCAGTTTTCTGAGCTTCGTCACAGAGCTCAATATAGTCGTGCGGACATCCTCTGGCTGCCAGGAACAAAGCAATCTTCAGCATACACTCTTTATATATATACAAGTTCTAAAACTTGGGAAGTTTTTTTCCTATTATAATATTACTGGAAGCACCTTATTCCATGGGTTGTGCTGCGTTTCCAGTATCTTTAGTGCAGGTGTGTGTATTTTGAGAGCAGTGGAAACATCGCCAGCATTGGTTAACTGGTTCCAACTAAGATCAAGATGAGTCAGTTGTTTCAACTCCTGCAGACCCTCAAGGCTCAAAAGCTGGTTGAAGCTGACGTCTAAAAACTCCAGGTTAGGCTAGTAAGGGAGACATAATTAGAAAACAATTCAAACTGAACTACAGTTCACAAGACTCTCAAGATTTCAAACATCACTTGATTGATTCAAGACTACCATGTGAGCGAAGTGATTGAGGCTCGTGAGCTCGTTGAAACTGAGGGTGAGATGGCGAAGAGCCGGAAGGGGGGGAATCCCCTTGAGGCTGCTCAGACCATTGTTGTGAAGGTTCAGCACCTTAACAGTGGACATGAGAGTCAACAATAGCTCAGCGTGACTGTATTAAACCTTTCAGGGGCTACTACAGTGGACAGCTTATCATGTTATCGGGTTACAGGGTGCACGAAAGGGTTAACTTCACTTAAAAAGTCAATCTTACAGTGATGTCGCGGAGGAGACTAGCACCGGACACATTTAAGAGCACCGTCTCGTTCAAATTCGCCAACTTGGGCTGTGGCTCCAAGACGGGTTCCATGTTGACGGCTTGCTTGTCCAATGAGGTGTCATAGGTCGGGGGGTCGAGCACGTGCATGCAGTCATCTAGTGATGTAAGCCGTTCACTGCCCTTCGAAAGGTACACAATATTATCAACTACAGTATTTGCAAAGTGAAACCAAGCGATGTCCATCCAGAAAAATCCACAGTGAATGGGTTTTTAGTCCACTGTAATGTTGACATCATCTTTTACGTTTCATTGTTTTGTATTCATAGCCTAGTTTTTTTTCCTTCAAATCAATATTCACACTGATTTAAGGGATGCATGATAACTATCGGATGGATAACCATACAACCAACCAAAAAATGTCCCATTCATCAGTCAGTGCCGCATGAAATACGCCAGCACGGTTTGGTGACTGTCACCTAAAAGCCGCTTTTCCATTGCATCGGTTCCACCGCAAAATGGCCTGGCACTGCGCCATGCGGTCGCTTTTCCACTACACTTTTTTGGGGGGTACGTGCGGTTACAATGGAATCGTTTTTCAGAATCTCCTCCTAGGTGGCTCTAAAATGCAGGCCGAGCGGGGACGTGGCCTTCATTGTCCACGACTAACAATTTCTGTTGAAGTTCAGCCGAGAGGTGTTTGATGGGGTTGAAGTCCAGTTCTTCCACACAAAACTATTCCAAGCATTTTTTTAATGGAGGGCTACTGGAAAAGAAAAGGACCTTTCCCCACTATTGGAAGCATTCAATTGTACCAAATTGTATTGATTACTGGATCCGATAGAAACAAAGAAGCAATGCCGATACTGCCACTTACTCCAGTGAGGTATTCAAAACAAATCATGTACTCGGGCAAGACGAGTTCATTGTCAAAGACAAACCACTTTCTTCCTTTAGGAATGGTAGTGTGTAGTCCATCTAGATGAAAGGAGAGAAAAAAAAATGAGCATACTGAAATAAAAAAAATCTTGAGTATGTGATGTACCTCGATGCTTGGTGTGCACACTGCGATATACAGAAGCAGCGCGGGGATAGACCCTTCTGTTGACCAGTTCTCCCTCTTTGATTGGAACGCTGTGGCCCAGAAAAACTTTGGAAACGATAACTCGGCCTACAGTATGAACATGTAACATTTACCCATAGTTACTTATAGCTACGGTTTTATTTTTCCGCATTCTGAACCAAATTCACCCACCGGATCTGAACGGGATTTTATCCGTTCTGATATTGTAGCACCCTTGCTCAGCACGACGTAGTAAATACTCAATTCTTGGCTGTTCGCTCACAATCAGACTGTTGGATAAGGGCACCGCTGCTTCTTTTCCAAGGGCCTGTTTTGAGCAGAAAACACCAACAGAAATTTGGCATGCTGTATTTTTTTTTAATTAGGGATTAAAAAAGTGAAATGCAGGGCACCTTATATTCTTTTGCTGATTTGAAGCCTTCCTCCAGGATGCTTAACACGTCCTCACGGGTTTGGTCCGAGTCACTGACGTAGAACAAGTGCTCAAGCTGCTGCTTATAATTCCTGTGTGAAAGTGCTGCATTAATGTGTGTATTAAAAAACAAAACAAAAAAACAACAACACAGGTTTGCTTTTGATCCAAGTGCTGGTTGATTTACTGTGCCAAAGTGACCGAATCTTCCCTGGCCAGCAGGGATTGAAGTTTATCCTTAAAGCGAAGCCTCAGCCCGCTATTGTGGATACGGACAACTCTGTTGATCTTGATGCCAGTGATGCCGTGACTCATGAAATCCGAGAGAGAAAAACGAGAGAGCAGGAGGTCACAACAGGAAGTGAACCTGCTCGAGACAAAAAATAAAATAAAAATACCAGCCTGGTAAAACGGGGCACGTGTGAACAATAGTGCGACACAAAAGTACAGTACCACGGGTCCGTGGAGCTGCCCTCCTCCATTCGAATATTTCCGACACTCTGGAGTTCCGTCGACATAAAGTGCACAGAGTCCTCCATCGTTTCTGTCGCTTGGGACACATTGTGTTGATGCCAGCTTTCAATGCTGAAGAAAAAGCATGACAATTTTTCCACTTTAAAAACATGTCACACAGTAGGAAGAGAAAATGTACCAAAGGTTGACATCTTGTGAATTATATGACTACACAAACTAACTCATGCAGTCTCCTGGTCCAAATAGCCAGTCTCTGCTGTAGTACTTCAATCTTTCTCAGTATTTGCTCTGCGGAGGGGTCGCAGCTGTCACCTTTCGTGCTTACATCTTCCTTCGGGTGACCGTATGCATCGTCGAAAGACTTCTTACAAAGCCAACGTTCAAGCTGAGGAGAAACCACGGGGACCGCAAGTCAATAACCTAACTTATGACATCCGTGAAGCACTTTCTGGAGGCGTACCGACATTTTTTAAGGTGTAATTGAGTGACCGAATGCTTTCTTTCGGTGACTCCAACGAGGCGTTTTTCTTCTTGAGAAGGCGCAGCAACGTCTCTTTGAGATTCCTCCGAGGGATGCGTGCGCGCATGTTGTAAAACATCATCTTCTTCATTACAGCGGACTAAAAGAAAACACATGTTATGCTGGGGGCTTTGAAGTACAAGCATGAAAATATGAAGTACAGAACGCTTGATTTAAAACTCAGAAAACAAGTCATTGGAAATTGAACCCTCTCAGGGACAGCGATTACGACAGTGGACAGCAGGTTGCAGGGTGCATGAAATTAAAATAATCTCGGGTGCGCATCATTGGTCATTTATGTTGAGACAAAATTTGTTTCGGAGTGGTCTTCTCACTACCTCAGCTACTTCATTGATTTGCGTGCTGGAGACGTCGTAGGTGTCAAGAAACAAGAGAAAGGGCAAGTGGAACATCACGTGTGTAGCATAGTTACACAGCAGACACAGCGGGTTTGGGGTGGACGTGAAGTCACTCAGCGCTAGATCTCTCAGTTGGGACAGACAGGTTAGATGGGTGAGTTCCTAAGAGGAAAGTGTAACAATTTGGGTAAGACATAAACACGAGTGAACTGACAAAAGCAAAATTGACAAAAACGAAGAATGAGAATCGGGCTGTCAAAACAACACGCTCGTCTTAAACCAAACTCGCTTTAACTCCAAATTTGGCTTGTGGATGAATACTTATGGGCTAAACATAAAAACCTTAAGATTTCACAACATTTTTGATAGGTTTATACAAGTCTTACATCAAAAACACTTTTGTTTGTCTTCCTCTGATGAACCAAGTACCAGTGTAAGAATTAAAACTTGTGACGACTATGTAAGAGGATTAAGTCCTTGACATCAAACATAAGTAGAAAATCAAAGAAATAAAATGGATCCCTTTCAACGAAATGCACCCAAATCATGGCAGAAAAGACGTCAAACAAGCAAAGACCAAGCCCACGTGCGGACAACAACAATGTTTTTTAAAAGGAAGGATTTTAATAACTCTGTAGTTGTCTCACGTTGAAGGAGCTTATCTTGTTGCCGGACAGATTGAGTGTGTGAAGGTTGACATTGTCAACAAGGCTGTCCCCTGAAAAAAATGGCCCAAGAAAAAAAAGGTGATCTATTTCATTTCACGAATATTTCAACTTTGCAAAAGAAAGGAAGTAGCATACCAATTTTGTGAATGTTATTGTTAGCAAGATTTAGTTCTTGCAGGTTCTGAAGAGCGTTCAAGCCCTGTGAGGAGGATGGGAAAAGAAATGTGATTTTATCGAGAAAATTTGTGATCAAAAAGATGATTTACGTAAAAGTGAAAAGTTCTGCAAACCTGTATTTGAGATATGTAGTTGTTGTTGAGCCACAGGACTTCTATGTTGACAAGGAATTTTAAATTCTTTATTTCAGTTATTTTATTATCATACAAGTAGAGCTTCTTCAAATCGGGACAATGCTGCAGTCCAGATATTTTCTGTGCGAAACAATGAGAATTAGAGGGAATGTGCACCGGATGACAGCAGAGTAACATTTCTTTTTGCAGTCAAATATTCGTATGTCACGTGTTGGAAAGAGAAGAAACTCACAGTCAGCTTACACTCGACGACCCAAAGCTCTTGCAGTAAGGGGCAGCTTTCCAGTCCCTCGATGCGCTTTATGTCCTGGCCCAGTATTTGAAGCTGGCGGAGCATTGGGAAAAAGGAAAGGCCAACCATCCGA
Source organism: Hippocampus zosterae (assembly GCF_025434085.1). Classification (NCBI taxonomy): domain Eukaryota; kingdom Metazoa; phylum Chordata; class Actinopteri; order Syngnathiformes; family Syngnathidae; genus Hippocampus; species Hippocampus zosterae. The sequence goes on along the minus strand of NC_067464.1, from coordinate 8,524,236 downwards.
GGAAAACCACTCAAGATGATCTCCAGGTAGGTAACATTGGATACCTCTTCAGCTAGGTCATCACAGGAAAGTCCATTGGCCATGCACTGTTGGGGAATGGAGCTAATGTTTATGCCGTCACAAAATGAGGTACACACGCACAATCCAGTACAACAGCTGATGTACTTGCAGGAAGCCATGACACCAGGTGGAGAAATGTGTATTGTACCATTTCCCATCTAGTGGAAAAGCATTTAATTGTCCTGCCTCTCCCTGGTATACATAATTCATGTATCCATTTTTTGTACCCCTTTTTTAGTTAAGGGTTGCATAGAGTTGGAGCCTATGAGCAGGCAAATTGTGGACTAGACCTGAGACAGTCAGTCGCAGGGCCCATATAGAAAACGAACAACCCACATCCACACCGTCTTCTGAGTGGGAACATTAGATTGCTTCTGATACATTTATAATGGAACAAACAACATTTTGAAGTAGTGTATTGTTATACTGACCAGCTCTCTGACCACCTCCTCATCACAGTATGGTTTTTCATATTGTCGTACCGCACCCTTCTGCGTTGACTGCATCTGACAATAAAAAGTTGACAATGCGGTTTCATTTGAGAGTACAATGTCAAACAAACAAAAAAACAAAACAATTCCTATCTAAAAATAACCCGTTACAAGCGCTTTGGTACTTCACATTCCAAATATTTTAGTCCAATACACTTTTCCCGTCACACATCCCAACTAAATGAATGCATCTGATCATGTAATAATGCAAATACTCTTGATGCACGTCATACAGTTTATCATTTTACGATAGCTTTCTGGGGCCATCCAATTAAACCTAACAATAATTAATAGAAGTAAATTGAACTGACTTAAGCATGCTAACAGAAAGAATATAAAAAAAAAGACAGATTACTTAGCCGTTTGGCGTCAAACATCATAAGATGGTCGCTCCCGGCTTTCTCTATTTAACATCACGTCATCCCCAAATAATAAACAGGCCTAAGCGCTTATACTTATACTCAACGCGTCAGTGAAACGTGCACACGGTGCCCGTGGCAACGGAAAAGAAAGTGTCATGACGTCAGCGTTGTTAAAACTGTAGCGTGACGTTGCAGTGAATCCCACCGCGGGGAGAATAACGCGTGTGGGTAGGTTGACTCCATTTCATTTGCTCGTACCTGGGCCTTTCCGAACTTAATCCACTTCTAAATACAACCACTATCATGTCACATGTACAGAAACCATCAATACTATAACACCACGTAGATCTGGAGCAGTTCAGAATTAATATTGCTCTAATACCATGACAAACCATCCATCCATTCTCAAAACCGCCTATCCTGATCGGGATTTGATGGGGCCCCGTAACTAATAAGTCGAACTTGAAGTATTGCAGCCAAGAGAAACGCTCAAAAATGAAGAGGCTCCTGAGGGGAAATTAAAGCAACTTAAAAAACATATATTTAAATATAGGTTGCAAATGTACGGCAGAGCCTGCCTTGCTGCAATGGCGCAATGTCACTGTGAAAAGCACATTTGTTATCTTACCGAATATTTCTATTAAAACTATCAGGAACCCACTGCAACGTAATATTGTAGATATTAATTTAAGACGACACAGGGAAGTCGTACAGGAGGAAATCGTTTGGCAGTTGCGTACCTTCCCAACGAAACTTTGGTCGTCCTGCTCACTTGTATCATGTTTGGCCTCCTGTCTGGTTGCTAGGGAGCCATTTTGAAAGCTGTCATAGGCTTGTACGCCACGCGAGGGCGCCACGTGGCTACAATTTATCACTTGACTGACAATTATATATTGGATTTTTGTTTTGTTTTTGATGTTTGTAGTATTTTTATCAATACTGAAAACTTGCCATTTCCCGACACCATAATAAAGGCAGGTCCTATTTGAGCACGGCTACCTTGAGCCTCCTGGCTACCATGACGTCACCGCCAGAGCGAGCAGTGAACGAAAAGAATCCCGCCGGCTTCTCTGTTGCTCCTCGACCGCGCGCACCGCCTCATCCCAGGACGCGTCCACGAATACTCCGGTGGACATACGCCGCATTGCTGCGTGTTTGCCTCACACATACAAGCCAACTCAGCACACACGACACACACGCGCACTCGACACGAGCATGTCCGCGCAGTCCGGCGACGAGCTCGGCTCGGAGGCCAAGTGGTTCAGTGAAGACTACGGCCGCATGTTTGGCAACGCGGCGGCGCTAGGAGACGAAGTGAAGCCGAAAGGCGGCGAGACGTCCGACGACCTGGATCCACAATTTCACCCGTACCAGGACGATGGGAAAAGGCCCCCTGTTGCTATGGAAACTGCATCTACAGGTAAGGCCGGGAGTTGGTGCAGCCTCCATACCTACATAATCATCAAATGAATTCATAAACAATCTAACATAAGGTTCATTCAGTGCTAAGTAGCCGCCCTCCATAAGAACAATCCTTGTTCACAACGCTTTCTTCTGTTAAACCAAGAGGAGTTGGAACACTTGGCAGCATGCATTACCACTGACATCACTGCTGTAGGCCTGCACATACTATCACTGGACGTAACATTGCCCATGACTTACTGTGCGGAAATTAAAGACACTTTAATGGGTACACAATCACAACTTAATGACAGCAGACAAGCTGCAAAGTCTGCCTTAAAAAACAGTAGTGGGCCAAGCATTTGCCACCTAGGCCTCTAGTAAGGACTTAATCCATCTCAGAATTAATACCACCATCACCTCAATTATAGAAACCACCCACAGGATACAAATATGCCATATAACAGCAGGCACTACATGACAAAACAAAAAACATTCAATAAAATGCATTATACCCAGAAGAGGTGCTGGTTATTAACTGTACAATGAATATTTATAGTGTACATAGCCCCGTTAAAAAAAACATGAAACCAAGATAAATCATTTCAAAACTTTTTCTACCATTAATGTGAGGTATAACCTATACAACTCAACTGAAAAAAAGCTTTGAGAGGGGACATAAAAATGAATAGCTGAAATAATACGGTGGTGTGAATGCTGTAACTGGGGTGTGGCTGTCTTCAGAATTAACAATTCACACTCAAATTCATGTTAAATGAGAGTCACAATACCTAAGACACGATTTAAAATGCATCTGAGTAATGCTAAATAAAGTTCTGATGTTTTTGTAGGATTTTCTTGACATTTTGTTATAGTCATTTGAAAGCAGGATTGAACTTTTTGGCCGTAATTCCAAAAGGTACATTTGGTGCAAACATAAGCATGGGTAAAGGTGGTGATGGGTAACTTGAATATGTTTTTCATCAGCTGGAACCTTTATCAATGAGGAGGGATTATGGTCAGTTAAAAACAGCAATCGGTGCTAGCACAAGACATTCAAGCTTTTTGAGAAAGTAAACAACAACAACATCGCTGAGAAAATCATTACCTGACATTGTCAGTTAAAAAAAACCTAACTTTTTATCAAAGGCAAAGTAATAAAGAAATAAATGCCATATTATAGTTGCACATCAAGATGTTCCTTCTAAGTTTATCCTTCTCCTCAGCCCATTGCGTATTCTATTTTCAATCCGGGACTCATTGTCAGGGCTGGCAAGTGAAACTGGTGCCGGGCACTTTTCATTCACGAATTCACTGAAAAATTCATGAGAAGTTAAAAAAAAGACTGGCTTCTTGCCTCTGCTGCTCCTGTCACTTTCATTTCACTGGCTGTCGCAAAGACCAAACAGACATGTCGTGCTTCATATTCATCAAATACAAGGACGGGTTTTGTCAAATTTATATGATCATTTAAGGTGCATACATTGCCATTCAGTATTTGGAATAAAAGTAAAATACAGAGAAATGATGACCTGGATCATTGGTAAGTGATAAATAGAGCAAACAAATGGTCAGGAGTTCAAGTTTTTGTTACCTACGTGTCCAGAGAATTACTTTAGGTTCAAATAACATGTCAGGGTGAAGAAGGTTGGCCTAAATGGAACTTTATCCTTTCCAGATGTCTGGAATTGGCCATCTAAATAATTGATCCATGCCTGACCCAAATCTTCAGTCCACCCCAACAATCATGAAATCTATTTGCCAACATGATCTTAATGACGAGCTAAAAGCCATCTAAAACAAGTAGCATGTTGAATGCCTCTTCATGCCAAGAGCGAGTTGTGGTTGTTCTCTCCTTAACTTACATGAATGATAAAAAAAAAGAAAAATACATATGCAGTGGTCGAATGGTTAGCCCGTCGCCTTCACAGCGCAGAAGGTGCAGGGTTCGAATTCGGCTCCGGCCTCCCTGTGTGGAGTTTGCATGTTCCCCCTGTGCCTGTGTGGGTTTTCTCCAGGTACTCCGGTTCCTCCCACATTCCAAAAACATGCATGGCAGGCTGACTGAACACTCTAAATTGTCCCAAGGTGTGAGTGTGAGCGCGGATGGTTGTTTGTCTATGTGTGCCCTGCGATTGGCTGGCAACCAGTTCAGGGTGTACCCTGCCTACTGCCGGAAGACAGCTGGGATAGGCTACAGCAGGCCCCGCGACCCTTGTGAGGATAAGTGGATCAGAAAATGGATGTTCCGAGGCAGGGTTCATAGGGTTCACTCTACAATCCCTGGTCCCTTGAATATTTGCTAGTACTGACGGCTGACAGCGTCAGGCGTAAGTGACACAGGCCGAGGAAAACACAAACAGAAAATTACAGTCATGTTCAAACAGGACTGTGAGTACTATTTGTGAGACCGTGCATACATATTACACAATATAACTATTGCTCTGTATCAACTATAAAATATACAACACATCAGCCGACTCCATGAATCAGACATTGGTGTCAGCATGCCAACAGGGACAACAAAGGTGAGGCTGTTGCACGTCTCTCTGGCTCCTTTCTGTATGTCCCGGGTGCACAAAGCACTTAGTGGTCTCGCATGAGGCAACACTGTGCTTTTTAGCTGTACTTCAAGATCTTGGCTCATCCTCCCAAGGGGGACAGTGTGAGGTCTCCTCAATCTTTGTTTTGAAGATGAAACAAAGAACAGTGCAAGTCATCAGGTGGGGTGGGAATTTGGTGAGTGATGCAAGCATTTAGCAAGACAGTTCTAATCATCCATTTCGCACTGCTTAAAAAGAGACTTGAAGTTTGTTGAATATTTGGTGTTAGCATATGGCCATGTACAAGTGGCTTGGGGGAATCGGTGAAAAAAAATAACACTTTTTTGTGGCGCAAAATCAAAGACTACTTTTACAACTTGTAAGTCAATTTCCCGACTGAGAGTTATTGGTCTTCATTGTCTAAACGATTTTTTTTTACCTTGTCTTTAAAAGCCTGTGCAATATGTAAATAGGAAAAAAAGCATTATGCTGTGTGCTATTATGCCAGATGTGATGGACAGCACAACATCCATAAAGTTACTTTGGTCTCGTCAATCACCAGAATATTTCTACAATTCTGGCTGACCACTCCTAAGATGGTCCACCACCCAGTTGTTTCCATTTGTGAAAGTATTGTGACCATGCTTCACTGGAGTCCCTCAGCCTTGGAAATGGATTGGTAACCTTTTTAAGACTGACATAGATTTCAATCACTTTGTTTCTGTTTCAGTTTACTCTTGCGGCGGACAATCAGTGAGTGTTGCTGCTTTGTTTGTGTCAGTAAATCCTTGTCTGACTATTGGATGTGCTACTGTCCCTTGTGTTTACTCCAAGAATGGTTAAGAGCCAGGATGTGAAATACGACACTTCTGTCTGTGTCCATCATCTCTCATTCCGGTGGCCAATGTATGATCCCAGAGCAGCGTAGTGCAACACTTTTCATGGGATTAGATTGATTATTGCACACAAAACTACATCTGCATTGCTCGTCATGGTGGTTATTTCAGTGAATGCAGGAATCTGTCCACTTTTATCCATATTTTACTTTGTGATGCAAGCGAAATCATAAGCAACACTAAATTGACAGCTTGGAGCAGACAGTCTCCTACATCCCCGCCCCCCCCCCCCCCCCCCACCACCACCCATAAAAATCAATATAGCATCACAGCCACAGACTCCAAATAGCTTTTATTCAAACTGCCTCATCATTGATTTACCTTAAGCCAATGGAATAATAACACTTGCGCGGGATGCAATGTTGCTTCTTGCGATAATTGTATGCTTCTGTTGTTTTGAATCGATACAACTCAGAGCAGTCCATGATTTTCAGCATTGTACCCCCCAAGGCCCCTATTGACCTCTACAAGTCCTTTTTGTACCATGTACTTGCTCTCCCCCTTATACCACCTTTGTCATCGCCATTTTCTGTTCCTTCAATAGACATTTATTCGTGATAGTAAGTGGTCACATCATGCTAAACAAGAAATAATTACAAATAACACGATGACTGTATGGGAATCCTATACTCCATCACCTCCTGGCACAATCACATCATAGCTCATCTTGTCCTATTTTTACTGTATGATTTTCTTTGACTTTTAAGTGTTAAAACTTGTTTTAAGGAGAAGCCAAATTAGAAATGTAATTTACAATATGTCACATACAGGCCACAGTCTAAACACAGCGTTTTGATTCATATTGTGTTTGTAGTAGATGAGTTAAGCAGCAAAATTCACCCATTTTTATCCATCTCAAGGGTTGGCCATTTTGCCACTTGCCGTCGACAGAAAATGACATCACAGTTGCTCAGGGCTCGGGTAATGACCAATCGCAGCTCGGGTTCAGAAAACATGTGACCTGTGACTGAACTCTACACAGCACGGTTCAGTAACACGGTCAACTAAAGTCATCTCACTGACCATTAGGTGGTCTGCACTGTACTGTACTGTACTGTACTGTACTGGATTACATCTTTGCACTTGGCAGGGTAGTTGACTAGGTACTGGAAATAGTGCTTGCTTTTGTCAATAAAAGAGCATGGTGGTGGTGAATAGAACTTTGTTGAACGGGGGCTCGCGCAGTGGCATTTGAGGTTGAATTTCAAAGGTTTAAATGCCAAAATGACACATTTTCTACATTTTTCATTGAAAGCCATGTAAACAAGAGTCACAAATTCCTGGCATATTAGCTGACAGCCTCCATGAGATTGAACAGGGGCTGGATAGATTACTTTCCACAAGGTCGTTGAGTGAAATCAAACTGCTGAAAGCCAACACCATAGTTGAGAAGGAGTAATTGAATCGTCCCTGAGCAGCACACTTACTGCTCTTTGGAAAGTTAAAACCCTGTGGGGAAATTTGGGGTCGCGTTGAAAAGTTCCCCTGCATTAAATTTACAACAGGGGACTTTTGCTATGCTCTCTACTTTGCATATGAGATGCCCGAGTATGACCTAGCACAGATTGTCAGGCTGCATTCAATTCAGGATGACAAAAGCCCCTTCACCGAGCATCCGCCAGGACTTTGTTTTTTATTTTATCTCACCCTGTCGTCCTTTCAGTGACATAATTGTGTTGGCATCGGTTTGAGAATTCCTCTGTTGTCGCTTCTAATCCCATGTGAGTGTGGCAAAGCTTTTGTCAGAGCCTTGTGGGTCCCTACAGACCAAAAATGCTCCCAGACTCGACACTGCAAAGTTGTCAACTAAGCTGCTGTCCTCATGGCCGGTGAAGACCAACATTCTACCTCGTCACTGATGCAGATCACTTATGCAACACCCGCTGATCTGTTGTGCTAGGTGTTGCGAACAGCAGAGGGGGAGGAGGTGCGTGTCTTACCCCCAGTTATCCTGACTTAGATTTGTGGCCGTTCAGAGCATCACAGAATTACGTCTCTTCTCGCAGTGTAGCGGCCCCAAGTGCTTCCAACATCTGCCAACAAGGAGGAGGAGGAATTTGTCAGTGTTTTGAATCAGTGATTGCTGGATTATGAAGGCGTTGCCAGGGTGATGGCTGAGGGGATCTATACGCTAGTACTGGAATAAAGGGGATTATGTGTTGATTCACTTTAGCATCATATCAAGGATGTTCATGTCACTGGGCTCAATTTGAACAAACGGCATCGAGTTGACGATGACCAGACACAACATCATGTACATTAACACAGTTAATGAGAGTCAAGAGAGTGGTAACTATAATTGTGCAGGAAAAGATTACCATGGTCGACTTTTGATCGAAAGTTGTGTAATTGTCTCATATTTTGATGATACGGTCTATTCTCTACTGCCTCCTTTGCGTCTTAGCTTGGGCACCTATAGCGTGACTTATGACTGTGCTGCACGCGCCGTGGTGGATTGTTCATGACAAAGGAAGAAAGGAAGGGCGGAGAGGCATTTGGAGAGGAAGCAAAAGGAGGGACGTCTTGAATTGTTGTCTCCTATGTCATTTCAGTCTCCATCCTTCCTCCAGTGCGCACCCAAAGGCTACAGTTTTAAATCTTTTCCCCCCTCATCCAAGCCCAGCAGCTGGAGCCAGGCTATTTATAGTGCCACCCCTGCACGGGTAGAAACGGGGGCTAGAGGACAGAAGGAGGGGCCATTGAGAATTGTGCACAGGACAACACAAATATTATTATTATGTGTGGGTGCTGGGTTTGTATATGCTATGAGCATGGCTAGTGCCTGTTGTTCCTGTGCATAACCAGTCAAGTATTGGACATAATACAGGGTAATAGGGAAAGTCACTGTGCACCTACATAATAGAATACAGGAGGCATTGAATCTTATTAATCAAACATGTATGTTAATAAAACAAACTAAGTGCACCGTCACTTTCTGAACACCTGAAGCATTTCAATACATCAGGGAAAAAAAACTGTCAAAATGTCACATCATGACACCTTTACCAAGTATAAACAATGGTTTTCAATGGAACATTTTAACAATTCTAATTATTAAGCACATGTACAAAGAAGTCTCGGTGGCAGGATTGTGTGTGTCACCTGCCTTGATCCGAACACTAATCAACATCAATTTACAGTAGATGCAAAAAGAAACCCACTGACCATGAAGGGATACAGTGACTTGTCAGTGGTGTGGTACCCAGAGATGTATTGCTTTAGTACTGTTGATATATGACCTATACTGTTTATACACATTTATTTTTGTAAAAGATACAATCAGGTAACCAGTCTTCTTTTCCATTTCTAACTGTTGATTTGGAGAGATGCCAACACCTTATCATCACATCTCAGGAACATGATGAATATTTTCTAATTTGGAACACAATCTTAATGGGCCAAAGTAGTGAACTTGGCATGCAAATTTTCCTCTCCGGAAAACATCTTTTACTTGTTCTTAACTGTGGTACACATGGTAACTACTCATAACAAAATACAGGGACCTCGGAACACGTGGCATTTCCGGCATCGATTTTTAAGTCTTTCAAAGAGTTTTGTACATTCTTACCCTCACTTATCAGGTCCACAACTTTTGGGAGCCACGCACTTATTTTTGTGGCAGAGGAGATGCAGCATGATTTAGAACAGACCCTATTTGTGGCTCTGGTGGTTGAACAATCTGCCTTTGTCTATTGCATGGACACAAGTAGCCTCTGTTAGTGCCGCCTCGCTGGGCTGCAAAAGCGTGGCTCCATGCATCCAGCCTGACGAGAGCGCATTATGACATTAAGAACCATGTGACAAAGAGTGCTGTCAGATTTGTCTTTTTTTTTTGCCATCTTCATTTTAGTCGCTCTAACTCTAATTACAGTATATTCACTTCTTTTTCTCCCACATGTTCACGTTGGACACAAAGGTGACCCAATGACAGGCCTATTTAGGAAGCCTATGAATGATGATGGTGACGTGTACACCTCCTTGCTGTCCAATCAGAGCTTTACATCAGGTCAAGAATCTTCCTACCTGTCTGACAGCATGGAGGCTTCCTCTGCATCCTCCGGCTTGGACCACTTCTCCACTGACCCGTATGGCTTGAGCTCCAGCACCAAGACCCTGTCTGACCTGTCCAACGACATGCCCAAGTCCCTGATGGGCTTAGAAAAGACAGAATCCTACAACTACATGGACATAAGCCATGGGGATGATCACCATGATCAACAGCAGAGAGCGCTGAACAGCCTGGTGGACACAGGGTTGACCGGTCGTGACTCACTGGGTAGTTTTATTGATAAGAACCCTGGAATAGAAGACGAGGATGAAGATGAGAATCTAGGTCCAGCCCTGGGCTCCCACTCCTTCCCCTACGTGGAGGAGCCCTCTGATGAGGAGCTGCCAGACTACCGCTCCTACCGAAACCTCGGTGGCACTCCACAGTCAGCCAGCCCTGTGAAGATCACCCTGACCGAGTCGCAGGCTCCGGCAGCCAAGGCCGAACCTCAGCAGCGTCCCCTTCCAGCCACAGGGTGTGACCGTGAAAATGTGCTCAGTGTGGGCCTGCAGGGCGTCCCCACTGTCACCCTGTCAGAACCGGAGGATGAGAGCCCCACCTCCACTCCCAACGCTTCACCTACACGTAAGCACAGCGCACAAATGTTAAATTGATCGGTGGTCACAAAACGGACACGTCCAGGAATGCGTCCCGGTTTGTCTGTTCACCAATGCAGAAAGCAACATTCATCATGAAGTACTTGGATGACTTTGATGTGGAAGAAAACATAGTACCGGTAATACCTTTTGGTATAACAGATTGCGATAAAGACCTTCTCAGGACCTCTGACCACACAAATGTTCTATTACATGAACAAAACACACTCGGTAAATGTAGAAAGTCTTCCATCAAGATGGGAAGCTTTTATATCTGAAAAATTGTTTGTTCCGGTTGTTGACAATGACCAAGTGTTTCAATCCTTCTGTCCATAAACTGTAATGGTGGGCAAAAGGTGACAGGTTTCAGTCTAATCTGGCCTCCAAACTTCCACATTATGTTTTTTGTTCCACAAAAAATACTTTACTTCAAATGAAAAAATATTTGCAGTATTTTATGACTACATTTTACTAAATTGGTAAATTATGATTTATTTCCTTTTTCCCAGAGAGAGATTTCCCTTCCCGTGATGTGTTCAAGGCTGACGAAGTTAAGTCTGCAGCTCCCAAATATAGTCCAGGCCCACAATTTGGGAGCAGAGACCAAGATGGCAGCAGTGCAGAGTCTGGAGACTCCGAGATTGAGCTGGTGTCCGAGGAGCCCCCCAAGGCCAGTAGCAACCCATTTGCCGAGCCACCTAAAAGTAAGGGCCCCTTCAATCAGTCCAGCAGCCCCTTTGACAGTCCCCCAGTTGTTTCCAAGGTTGGTAGCGGGCTGGCTGGCAACCACGCCCCACCTGCAGCCTACAGCATTCTGCGTGAGGAGAGAGAGGCGGAGCTCGACAGTGACCTCTTCATTGAGTCCGCATCGGAAGAAAGTCCCAAAAGAGAGCAAGGCGTCGGAGGCCCTAATGTGGGACCTGGCCCTCGCTCTCCCTTGGTTTCCAGTGTCCCTATTGCCCGCAGCACGCCTCAAGCTTCATCAGCCGAGCCCTCGCCCATGGAGAAGGTCAACGCCGAAGAGGAGCGCCTGAGCAGGCCCAAGCCTCCAACTGCTACTGTGCCCCCAGAGGTGCGTCTGGACAAGTTCAGTCTGGAGGATAAGAAGCTCAACGAGGGCAAAGTGGATCTTGGGAAATCGACTGCTGCCTTCCTACTGGAAGGTTTGAACAAACAAAAAGGTGAGTATGATTATTGCGTATTTCTTCTTCATCATCTTCAACCTCAAACTTTACTTTCTCTTTGCTGAGTTGTGATTTACCAAAGCTAGTTTTTTCTCATAGTCACGGTGGCTTCAATTTTGCGAATATGCCACAAGATGGAGGATTAGCTACCCAGAATGAATGTTGTTAGAAATTTGTTTCAAACCACCTTTTTCATACCAATGATCTACACACTTTTCCTGAGAGCTTGCGAGTTTGGGAAAGTAAACCACAAAAGCCTGTTTGCATCTTCAACTAAGTCAGATGCCCATTAGTCGCTCTTGTACAGTGAAGGAGACAGCCACCATGCTCCATAGCGTTTCTGCATGGAGCATGGATGCTAACCAGACAGAAGAGACCATTTACAGAGTCATAAAAAAAATTTATGCTTGCTGTCATTGATGAAGTGATTGTTGACAATAAAACTAAGCAGCTTCTCACTTGAAGCTATTTAAAAAAACTGTGCCTCTCAGTAAAAAATTAATAATCCAAAAGAATTTGAAGCATGAAACTCCTTGCAAAGGTTGTTGCGGGAAAGCTTTTGAAAAATTTAGGAGAAGCAAAATTTGTCTCTTTCTTTGAACAAAACAACTGATTGTACAGACATGACTCAGCTTAAATGTAATGCCAAAATGCAGGGAATTTATTTTTATGGGTTGGACCTAAATAAAAACAGAACACAGCCAGTGTTTTTAGCGTGCATTCCTAATCAATCATATTTTCAAAAACCTCCACCTTGATACAAAGTTGATCAATTTTTCAGTCAAATAGACAGCCATTTAAACAGCCCTGTTAGTACGAGGAATATTTTCCCTGACTTGGTTTGTGTAGTGCAAGCTGCTGCATGTTGTGTTGTTTTGTTAAAAAAAGGCCACAAATTAAACAGGTTTGTTTACAGAGGTACAATTTTACCCAGATGCTCTCCTTGTCTGTGCCAAGTGTGTGAAGTCCTTGTTGTGAGTCTGCTTCCCTCTAGTGGTGAATTTAAAATAGAAAAAGCAGAGTGGCACTGCATCAATTCAAATCTTGACGATGCAAAAAAAAAAAAGAGAGAAGATATCAAACTGTACGTGTCAGACTACTCAACCGGTAATGTGGCTGTTAGACTGCATCAAGTGTAATTTAGACTTGCAGAGATGGTACATTGAGCAGCGTCTGGATCCTTGTTTGTGTGGCTATTTTAAATCCTGGGATTAAGTAAAACAGACATGGCAGCCAGAGTGAAGTGTACAATGTGTATTTTGCCTGCTTGTGGTCTTTCTCTCTCTCCCCGTTTACATAATCTGATGATCTGAAAAGAGGAGCAGATTTAAGGTGCCTTGAGGGATTGCATCTGCACGTCATATTGTTTGACGGTGAAGGAAATGTTTTATTTGGATGCATCATCATCTTCAAACAAATGGTGAATATGTGTCAGGAATGGGTGCTAACAATACATGAAGGGCCAATTCAAGGTTATTCCTTCTGATATAGCGCATTCTTTTTATTTACTGTGAGAAGGTTCTGGAAATACTGCACAAAACAAAACATACAAAAAAACAGGTCACATGTCTGTTTGTACACCACTTGGAGGCGCTATGAGTCCTTTTTCGGCTAGGGGAGGCTGGTGCTTCAACCCCAGTTTCCATGGAAACACTGATGGGCAGCACGTTTGTTCCGTCTGGCTCAGAGAATCTTTTTTTTTCTCCCCTACTTGATAGTGGGTGATGGCAGTGTGGAGGCTGCAGTGAACAGAATGTGTGAGGTGTGGTCGCCTGCAGGGGTGGGCTCTTTGAGAATTACTTAGTCTCCATCAAGGAGTGTTTTTCTCTCACTGCTGACATCATGGTGACTGTGCAGTTTCGCTTGTATTCGGGTACACTGGTCTTGTTCCGTTTGCATTTGCAGTTGCACTCATTCGGGGAGAGAAAGTCAGGAACACAGACACCTCCTCGAGGCAATAATCAAGGAATATTGTGCTTAAGCTCGCATGCACATTGCATGCGTCTCCATATGTATTATTAAAGTAGAAGCACTCAGTGAGTCATAGTGGAAACTGGCTATTATAATAATCTAGCGCAACCATAAATACTATCAGCAAAAGTGGTCTGTCAAGACAATAATAATCTCAAATATATTAACATTATACATTTACTATAATTATTTGAAAGTACAAGTACACCCTTGCCTTAGTGCCCCCAATCTACATGAGTTTTTTTTTTTTTATCAATTTATTTAAATGGAAAGAATTGGTATGACAACATAAACAGAACTACTGGACAAACTAAAACTTAAAAGTCGACGTTACTGTCTCATGATGGATCAGCCTGCTTTGCCTCCCACAGTCAGTTGGCGGCACTGGTTAGGCTTTTGTTATGAAAAGCTAAACTACCACTCCTTTCACGACAAAAGCCTCCCGACCCCATCTTCCCCGTTAGCTACTAATCATCGCATGGCTGGCTTGCTGCAAGAGCAACTGTGATGTTTACAAAATGCACCCCTCCCCCCTTTTCCAACCAACAAACACACACATTTGACGATCCACAGCATCAGTGTGAGCTCCGCCAGCCCGCAGCATCTAGGAAGCCTCTCCATCCATCCTCGCTCCCCTCTCCCCAATACTCCCTCCCTCCCTCACTGTTATCTGTGCCACGCGCCTACATCATTTTTTTTCAACCATTCATGCATTCTTGGCGATGAGCGCATGAGCACGAGCGGCAGAAGAGGTGCACAAAGAAGACAAGGATTTTTTTTTTAAGAGAGAGAGAGCAAGCGAAAGAAAAGGGATAAAACGATCAACAGCATGCAGACCACTGCGGCCGTGACGAAGAAGGAAAGCTCCTGGAGCGGCTGGAAGGGCCAGGGTACTTGCTTGGATTTGTGTTGTGTGTGTGCATGCGGAGATGTTATAGGTCTAACTTGAATGTACCTCAATATCTCAAATATATTTAAATGTGTATTCTTGAGCGTGACTTGTGTATGCGTCTTAGTCACTGTATCAGTGAAATGTTGGGGAACAGAACAACATCACCTCGCTTCCTTTTCCACAGACACACCCAGATGGCACAATCAATTGTGTTACATGTGCGGGGACAAAACAGGGAGGAGCATGGAGGAGTGATGAGAATAACTTGCATACATGGAGGAATGCCGCTCTTGTGGACATGCATGCAAAGACATCTAATATTTAGAAAGCGTGCAATGGTGCTGATTTTACATGGCGTATGATGGTTTTTATTGTATGCGACAAGCATCCTGCCAGCACTGACAGAGTGTCGCCATGGTGACCAGGGCACACCCATCTTGATTACGTCAGCCCTATCTGCTCTACCGCGATGGTACCTTGTAGAGAAAATGCTCGGAGGGGAGAGGGAGCATCCTCTGTCTGTCTGCATCCAGCCGGGGGAGCTTGTGGAAAGAAAATGGCGCCCTTTCCTCCTTCCTTTCATGTCACCTTCCGGCTGGCCTGAGATTTTTGGTGGTTCCAATGTCAGAATACAACTTTGTCATTTGCCCTCTGGCTGCGTGAGCTATTTGATTATGTAACCACATAGATGTCTATGTGCTGTTATCTGATAGGATGCAGTCACAACCGTAGAAAAGGTTGATTTCTGCATTTCAAATAGTCGCCTCTGCTCCAATAGAAACGGTGCCTCAGTTAATCACAGCAGTTGGGGAAATCAATCTCGATGATGACGTTACATCACTGACGTGCTGCAATGGACTCACTGATATCAAATCGAGCAAATGTTAAAAGTGAAAGAGCTACAGCCACTTTTACATAATGATGGGATTTAACATACTGTACATGCACTGTGGGTCACGTGTGTGTGCATATATACATATACATACATATATTATTGCCTTAAATATGGGAGTGAAATCTCGATTGTTTTTGCTGCCTCCGTGCAGGATGTATCCAAAGTATTCAGGGATTGTGTATTTATAATTAAGATGTTTAGATATAATGACATGACATGGTGCAGCCACTCCTGACAAGTCAGAAATGATGCCAAGATGGCAGGAGGGAATAACGATAGATGACACAAAAATGTGAAAACACAGATTACCTGCTGTTGTGCATCGCTGGCCTTTCTGTGCACACTGCTTGCCATCTGTTCCATCAGTGACGAAATTTTTTAGTTGTATTGTCAATGTTAAGAAAGCTAACCAAACACAGCAGCTAAAACACAATATTAAAAAATGAATTAACAGTGTTTTAGAACATCGTACGGCAAAGATTATTTTAAGACTTTATTTGCTCATAGACCTACTGTATGTCATTAAAAAAGTGGTTTTAAAATGGTAACATGCACTAGTGCTCAAGTCTTACATTTGAAACTTCTTTGAAGCAGAATTCCCATTGCATGTTTGCGCACACGGGCTGGTGACTGGTTTGAGGCCACAAGGATGTCTTCAGTGATTTAATGAGGTCATGCTAAACTAGTTTCACTGCAGAAAAAAAGAGGAGGGAGAGCGAGAACCATTTTCTTGTCACAGATGATAATCATTAGCACTGCTTTTTTTAATGTATATTGTGGATGGAAGGACCTCACAATAAACAGCCACCGACTCTGAAACACAACATTCTTGACGGAATGAAACTGATGTCTATGCAATTCGGTTGTTTGTACATAATAAATCAGACCGAATCCAAGGGTGACTACTTTTCATCCAACCTTCCATACATGCCTGATACGTCATGTTGAAACTGTGTGCACGTCTGCTTAGCCATTTGACGGCTTAGAGGCCGCTGTTGACACGCTTTTGTCTCTTTGTTTTCCACGGTAAAAAGGGAGTGGCAGTCTTGATCTTTACAGGGGTGCACACACTCCTTATGTTCCCGTGCGTCCCCAAATTGGACCAAATTAATCTCTCCCTGTTCCCAGAGGAACACTCTTTCCCCTCCCTTCCTCCAATCTCTCGGTGATAAAAGGGAGCATTCGCCGTAGCTATGGCAACTGCATCAGGCAGGTATTCAGCAGACTCTTGCGACCAGGCCATTGTGATAGAGCACCTGAAAATGGCCACCGTATATGCATCTGTGGAAGTGATACCATTTAAATGCAAACGCATCAAGCCACGAAACCGTGATGCTGCCCCTAGCTTTGAACATCATATAAGCTCTGAGTGTGTGCTGGATTGCACTGTGCTTCTTTGCCAACCGTACTAAATAGAGGCCCCCCTTAAAGTCCCGTCACTCATCAGACAGCTGCTGATTGGCTAGTGTGGCTGTAGTCACTCCTTTCCTGTGCAGTGTGTGTGTGTGGTGGTTGTGGTGGGGGAGGGAACACCCACCAACGCTCTCCTTTTGTTGTGAATAAAGCAGCTGCCTCTTTCTCTGTTCAGCCATGGGACCCGCAGGTCAGTATCCGCTTCTACTGCACTAAGTTAATGCTCTAACCCCTACAGTACGGCTGCGCGGCACTGACCCCATCTCTAAAGTCAAGCTGCTTTGGCTTCTGTGTGCGCGTGGGTGTGTGTGTGTGCATACAACTGAGCTACACACCAGTGCATGTGTGGGTTATTCTCACAGCATCTCCAACTGATCCAGCTGTCGTCACAGAGAGGGATGGCAAAGCATGTCGATCGGGTTTTAAACTCCCCCTGATGACATTCGCTTGATAGATGTGACGCATGGTTGCTTCCTGACAAGAGACCATGCATAAATTTACATTAGAAAATAAGGATGACAGTTACAGCACACGCTGACGTTATTAAAATGAGTTCAAAGAGGTCCGAGGGTTATCCAGGCCTCTTCTAAGGACTCCACAGATGCCGAGTCAGAGTCAAGCAAAGATGGCCGTAATCACTGTGCCATTCACAGCTCTATGGCTAAAATTAGAGCCGACAAAAAAGCAGTTGGACTATTCAGGGAAGAGAAAGGCACCAGAGGGATCCTTCTCAGGAGCGATTCTACTAGTCCCAGCAGACAAGCATGATAAGGTCTGGTTGGGCATCAATAGCAGCTCAGCAGGGATAGAAATGATGGTATTAAAGGGAAACTGTTACCATGGAAACGGGTTTGGGTTTCCAGGTGACCGGCAGAGAAGGGCAACTTGACCAAATCTGGAGCTTGCCCAGAAAAGCCACAGAAAGGCATGGTCAGTGTTGGAGTAAGTTTCTCCATGAATCATCGCCATCTTTCATCACTGCTTATCAGCATGACCATGTCACACAGAACCGTTATCTCTAAAAATGCTGATTGTGCTCCCATTTTTGTCAATCATTAATTCTCCTCAGGGAACTTCTACAGTATGGGACCTGCTGTTTGGTTATTTTGGACGGGATGTATGTGTGTACGTATGAGAGCGAACCAGGTGTTAGCGCTGATAAATGCCCTCAGCCCAGCAACGGGGTCTCTATGGATGTACAGCGACATATCCACCTGGCACTAGGATGCATAGCTGGATGAAGAAGCTAGGTTAGAATAAAAACCAAGGGGGTGCTGAAGCTAACTATTCCAGCTGTGCGATGAAGCTTCCACGACCAAAGCAGCATATTGGTTTACTCTTGTAAGGGGTTGCAAAAACGTCTTTCATGATTCCTTCGGGTACCTAAAGAAACTAACAAAAAGTGTAGCGGCTGAACGCTTTTTGTGGGTCGTAACCGTGTTCGTCTCTGTCCTCACTCGCCAGCTATTGACCTGCTCTACTGGAGGAATGTGAAGCAGTCGGGGGCCGTGTTCAGCAGTGTGCTTCTGCTCCTCTTCTCCCTGACCCAGTTCAGCGTGGTCAGCGTTGGAGCCTACTTAGCCCTGGCTGCTCTCTCTGCCACCATCAGCTACCGTATCTACAAATCTGTGCTCCAGGCTGTTCAGAAAACTGATGAGGGGCATCCTTTCAAGTGAGTTAACCATGACCTCACTAAATATTACAATCCACTGCATATTGATCAACTCCATTTCTGTACTTGCATTCATACAGAGGCTACCTGGAGATGGAAATTTCTCTATCCCAGGACCAAATTAGCAAATATGCTGACAAAATCCTCATCTACACCAACACCTGCATGAGGGAGCTGCGCAGGCTTTTCCTCGTTCAAGATCTAATCGACTCTTTGAAGGTTTGTATCTGATCCGTTTCCACCGAGCAAGACCGTTTGCTAACCATATACAATTGTTTAGGATTTCCAATGGAAAAGTGGCTTTGTGTGCTAAAATTACAAATGTGAACTGCCATACATTTTGGCATCTTCCCATTTAAATATCAACAGCTTTGGTACCATGTGCAAAAAAAAAAAAAAAAAAAAAGCTGGTGCTAGACATATTGTAGTTTGCTAACTAAATTACCGGTGCAACAAAGAAATTGAAAGCTATAAGACAACAAAAGAACAATGTACAGTATGTGCTCCAATGATTTTTTTGTGTAGGCCTACCTGTGGTGGAAAGGTGCTTGAAAACCATCCAGACTAAACTCCTCAGTTCAACGGTTTTAGTTTGGTTCGTCTGCGTTCCATTCGAGCAACTTTGCCCCAACCCCCTCGTGAGCACTAAACCAAGACGCATCAAGAGATTATTTTAAACTAACTAAACAATATACACATCGAGACAGTGATAGTGAAGTGGTGCACATGCCGGACTTGTGTGCGGGCAGCGTGGGATCAATTCCCACATAGAAACTGTGTGAATGTGGGTGTGAAAGTTACTTCCGTCTCTATGTGCCCGGTGACTGACTGGCAACCAGTTCAGGGTGTAGTCTGCCTTCCGCTGGAAGTCAGCTGGGATAGTTGTTGAAAATGGATGGATGTGTACATGCATATAAAAAAAATGCTTATAACAGTAGTCTACATCTTCAACAAATTGACATAACATGCCAGTGAAGTTATAAAGGATATAAAAGCCAAATAAAATCAATAAAAAAAGAAGATGGGCAGCACATCTGGTTCACAATTGACTGCTTGGCAGGACACTACAAGCGTGTCTTCTCCAAACAGTTATGCGGTCAAAAATATTCCAGGGCAGTACATCGCTAGCCTCACCATCTTAAGTCCGGCGACCAGGGCTGCATCTTCCAAAGGCCTAATGTGAAGGCCACATGATGTAACTTCTGGCACGCCTTCACTACATGCTGGTGTCCAAATGCATGCAACATTTGAATCCAGCCCTCAAATCTGTCCAAAGGAAAGGTTGTCTGCGAAATCCTTCAGAGGACATAGCCTGAACTTGGACACTGTTCAAGTCTTTACATCTCCTATGCAAGGCAATTGATGTATATACCGGTATATCTTTTTGAGTTAATGAATATCAAAGCAAAAAAAAAAAAAAAAAAAAAAAGGGATGCATTTTGTGAGCTGTTCCACCCCCAAGGTCTGCATTTAATGTTCCACACCGGTTAGCGAGATTGTACCATTCCTCACTGTACCGTGACGAGCAGACCATGTTTGGTGGAAACATCTCATCCATGATCAACTTTGAAAGGACAACTGTTAAAACTGGATTTTCTGTTCAGTTTGCTGTGCTGATGTGGCTTCTGACCTATGTGGGCGCTCTCTTCAACGGCTTGACACTGCTCATCCTAGGTGAGGTCACCCGAACTTACCCAACTCCACTCGATGTTGACTTTAGAGACCTTTCTTTAACATTACACATTGAGAGCAATACATGTTGGTGTGTACTGGATATACTCAGGTTATTCTTAGCTTTTATGTAATCGCAAGTGGGGCAGCATGTCTGTGTCAGCGTGTTAGGAGCTATAATTGTGTTGTCTAGGTATTTACACAGTTTGCCCAAGACAAGTGGTTTTGTTCCTGCATTGAGTGAGAATATTTTGACTCCTCTTTATTCTCTGTTCCTGCAGCTGTGGTTTCCATGTTCACTATGCCTGTGGTCTATGAGAAACACCAGGTAAAGATTTTCCAACTTAAACCATCAAAAAGTTAATTAAACAAAAATAAGTTTTTACATCATTTGTTGTTGTCCCCACCCCCCTGCTTGTAGGCACAGATAGATCAATATGTGGGACTAATACGGACCCATGTCAACTCTGTGGTGGGAAAGTGAGTGCTCATTCAGACATTTCTTACAGTACATTATCTTTGCATTAAAGAACAGTCTCTTTTGTATTAAAACATAATTTTAAATAACTGTGATCCATTGGACAATGTGCAGGTGTCCCAAAAAAAAAAAAAAAAAAAAAAAAAGACAATAGTTACAAGAGCTCTTTTGTGACTGACCGACAGCAGTCTCCTTATTTGGTAAAAGCTAAGATATCTCAATTGAGCACCATAAAAAGAGAGAAAGGAGCAGCAGGTGCTTTGCTGTCCAACAGCGACTTAATCCTATTGGAAACATGCAACTCCTACTTGTTCTCTGTATCCAGGATCCAAGCAAAGATCCCCGGGGCGAAGAGAAAGGAGGAGTAGATCTGCACATCTCACACAGGAGGCTCACTCACCCTTAAAAGAGCCCGGTCATCATCAGAGGGGCGTCACGCTTTGTCATCTTGGCATTCTCAAAAAGCATCCACTAGAGAAGCCTTCACCCTGTCTAGAGCAGTGTAAACACGAACAACACACAACCACACATTCATAATGCCTCTAGATAGACAAGTTCACAACTCAAAAAGCTAAAGAGACAGGACTTTTTTGTGTCTATTATTCTAAAGTAAAAAGCATGAAGTGGAGCCATGAGTAAATATTTGATATCTTTGGTGCCGTTTTGAATACCACGCTACATTTTTGCTTTTGCAGTGCTTACCACATTACCACAAACTGTATGATGTGGCACCAAAAAAAAAAACAAAACACAAAAAACATACAGCTCAGTGGCCAGTCTTGCTCTGCTGCCAATGTTCGCTACTTCATGTTCAAGTAAGCAGATGGGGCTTCTCTCACACAATTTCCTTTTGGTGTTTCCAAGCGCAAAGTAATTTAAAAATATGCGTCTTAGATGTGGTATTTGTAGGTTTTTGCTTTTGTATCCCAATAAG
This sequence comes from Hippocampus zosterae, assembly GCF_025434085.1. Lineage (NCBI taxonomy): Eukaryota > Metazoa > Chordata > Actinopteri > Syngnathiformes > Syngnathidae > Hippocampus > Hippocampus zosterae. The sequence goes on along the minus strand of NC_067464.1, from coordinate 8,502,729 downwards.
GAACAATACACACGGTAATGTTGTGGGTACTGTTGTACAACTACTATGAAGACAAGGAGTATCTGGTGATATCGAGCTTGTTTGAATAACTGTCCAACTTTGTACTATGTTCTACTATACTGTGTAGTTCTCTAGACCCTGGACTCTTAACTCTTTGCACTTACACTATGTATTTAATTACAAGAACATGACAAAATAAATGTACTGTGATGTATAACATTTCCTTAGTTGACTGAGTGATTAGGTCGCATTTTCTCATCGGTGAAGACAATATCTTAACAGTGTACAGGGAACCTATATGTTTAGTTATTGACAGCAGAGGGCTCTGAATACAAACAAATCATCCAAGATAATACTGTGTGTGTGCGTGAGTCTGTGCATGGTGACAAGTGGGTGACAGGGCTGAGAATGACTGTCAAGTGTCATCTGTTGCAACGGATTATTTTTATTGTCCCACTGCCGAGGAACTCTTTCAACAAGATAACATATTTTCACAACATATTTCTAAAATAAACCCAAACAGAGATGAACCCACATACTTTTACAGGACAAAATGTAGGTTACAACAAACATGTACCACCCAAGAAATTCGAGTGAATTTTTTTAAGGCAACGTGAAAGCCACAGTCCCACTGGAGGATAAAATAAATCAAACGCTGAATTAAGTTGAATTAAAACATAAAACAAAAAATGTGTTCAATTGCGGAACGTATCTTAGTTGTTGAGGAGGATGAGCGGATGCAGCTCAAAGAGATGTCCTCTTGGTTTTCCAGTTCCAGCCTCGGTGACGTCCATCTTGAGTGAAGGCTCAACCTGTCGAAACAGAGCACGCAAAGCACGAATAGAGCAAGACAACAGGCTAAACAATCCATCTCAAAAGTTAAATGAATACGTCATGGCCACAATACCTGGTTCCATTTCCCTGCTTTATCAAAGTACACTGAAGCGACATTTTCCCTTGGAGGAGACTTTGTGAACAATCTGTAGAAAACATAATCAATCTCTATTTTCATTCAAATAAGCTTCTAACAAGTCTGCAGGAATGTGGGTGTAACCTAATGAGACGTTCACGACAGTCCTCCTGGAACTTCGCGATCTTGTCAGACGGCAAGTGCACGGTGCCCCTCGGCCCTTCACACACCAGGTGGTTGATTGCCACTCGCAAAGCATTTATCTGAAGACAAAGCAGTCAGAGAGCTGACAAGGGGACACCACTGTAGAAGGTTTCTATAGTACGAACATAATCACTACCTCTTGCAAGTAAGATTCAAGTCCGTAAATTTTTTTTAATTTCATCTATCACGGCTGTCAGGGTTACACTGAGGGATGTGTACCAAGCATACAACAAGCATTTTATACCTTTCTCTCTATATATAGTAGCCTTACATGACTCCATCCATCCCCAGTGCTATCTGCACAACTGTAATAATAATGATGATAATAATAATTACTATTATTAGACTACACCGGAGGAGCAAAACTTTTTCTGTGTGCCAACAAAAACTGAGCATTGTTGCCTTTGCAAAGGCAGATTTTTTGATACAGATTTTGAATTGGATTTCATTACATAGGCCTCATAAATCTTTGCCATTACCTCAGTGATGTCTTCAAAATCAAACTTGACATCAAAGACCAGTTCAATGTCATGGTCCGGAAGGACGCCTTTTTGTGTTTCGCTGTTCCAGCCCAAACCACAGAGTGCACCGATGTAGCGAGTTTTCTCTTCGTTGGTGCTGAAACAAAGAGAGGAAGAAAAAAAACAGGTACAGTAAACCCCCCTCCACGCGGGTTTCAGGGTTTGTGACCCAGCTATTTTGTGGAAATCTTTTTGTCAGTTAATAGCGCTTACGTCATTCCGAATCTACTATATCCTGGGTGTAATTCTTTTCTAACCCACTAGATGGTGGCACATAACTCATATATACAAAAGAGAAAAATTTACAGCAGTGTTTTTCACTAGATACTGACGATAAGCTTGCGTTACTACAACCAGTGTAACCAAAGACACATTTGGATGCAGTTTTTATGGATAACATTTTGCTTCTGACCACCACAGGTACATAAATGGTATGAAAACATGCAGAGGGAGTATTTCACTATGATTTTTCTGGGTTGTGGCTTTCACCCATTGCAGGGGTGGTGTGGAACGTAACCGCCGCAATGGAGGGCGATCACAGATATATTGCTGTCTGTGTCATGGTTATGTCCATGTGACACTAACCGTAATTCCATAATGGGGGTGAAGAGCATGGTAACAATGGCAGGGAGTCCAGGTATGTCTGGCATTAGTGAGGTGTCCTTTGGAAGAATGTTGCCTGCAACACAACACTGCAATTACTTTCTTAAACAAAAGGCAGTTTTAAAGCCATGACGTACACATTTGCATCCCGTACATTATTTAGGTGGCATGATGTACATTTCTTGCCAAAGGAGGTATGAAAGTTTAAAAAAAAAAATTTGGGGGCGATAATTTTAGTTCATCTATAGTCATGAAGCGCCTTACTCAAGGATGAAACTTCACATTCAATCTGCCATATGATCTGGTGGTCGAACAGTGTTTCCCAAACATTAGTCGGCTGAGGCACGTATTTTACATGAGAAAAAAAAAATTGTACCGTGCGTCTTCAAGTGGATAAGGATTTAATTCCTCTGTCTGTCGCTACAAGTCACTCGCATTAACATCCATCCATTCATTGATTTTCTAATCCGCTTATCCTCACAAGGGTCGGGGGTTTGCTGGAGCCTATCCCAGCTGTCTTCGGGCAGTAGGCGGGGGACACCCTGAACTGGTTGCCAGCCAATGGCAGGGCACACATAGACGAACAATGCGCTCACACTCACACTTAGGGACAAGTTAGAGTGTTCCATTCACCTGCCATGCATGTTTTTGGAATGAGGGAGGAAACGGGAGTACCCGGAGAAATTCCACACAGGTATGGGAAGAACATGCACCCAGAAAGGCCGGAGTCAAAATCCAACCCTGCATCTCTGCACAGTGAGGTCGACGTGCTAACCAGTCACCCACCATGCCGCCACTCGCATAAAGAAAGATAATTTTCAATTTGTTGTAACCAAATGATTTTCAGTCAAATTAATTGAAACTAGATAATTTCACGCATCACACATGCTAATCTCTAATAGCATGCAAAAGTTCATGGCAAACTGTTTGGGAATAACTGATCACCGTCACTGTATTTTTGAGGCATGCTTGCAGTTCCCTGGCACCTGAAGAATTGATGAACACACTCCCCGCCACCAGCATTCTCTGGTGCTTGTAGTGAGGATTTTCATTCACAGCCATGGTATTGATGCTGTATTGATCTATGTACACGTGCCTGGGGAAAAGACACAATGCATTGATGAGCAAAGGCAAAGACCTCTTGACTATCAGTAGTATTGTGCCCAGCGATATGAGCGACTTACTTGATGTACGCATCATGGAACAAGCAGTGGAATTGGATTTTATAAGGACTGCTTGGTCCATGCAAACGAACCTGTGTACATCATCATCCAATCGGAGAACAGTATTACAGCATTATAAACAATAAATAACTTGGAAAACTGACCCAACTTGCAAACCCAAAACCCTAATCCTACTTGCAAACCCTCACCCAAATTGCACGACACCAAATCAGTGGCAACTGCTCTCTCTAACATTCCAAATAAACTCATGGTTCTACATGTTTTCCTTTCTTTTTTTCAGCACATTCCGTGATACATATACAAGACAACTCAAAATGTGTACTGGTCCATCTCAAACTCGTTTTTTTCATGTACCGGTAATTATTTTTTAACTGAAACTCTGGGGGGGGGGGTTGCATTAAAATGATCAAATACATGAACTATAGCCATGGAACTGACTTAATAAAATAAATGTTATGACATTTTAGTTTTAGTTGCCCTTTAATCATACTGTATCTTGCCTTTGTCCTGGAATAAGGCGGGCAGCTCTTGGAAAACTGGGAGAGGAGGCAGTCGATGAGCTGCTTCTCCTCTTTCTTGCGATCCGTCCAGGAGTTGCTGGCAGCATTGGGGACATACATGCCTGTTTCGATGTCTTTGTACAGAGAAACCAGCACCTCATGGTTTTGCTGCAGGGCAAAGATGACCCATGAAGAATAAAATGTATATAAAAATCCATTTAGCCTCTAAAACATACCGAGAAGACATCCTTCAAACTGGAGAAGTTTGCTCGTAAGGACTGAGTCAAAATACCGGTACTGTTGATACTGTTGTAGAGGTCCCACTGGCCGTTACAGGAATAATTTGAATGTAGTGATATCACACTGAGCCGCAGAAAGCAGAGAAAGTTGTGCAACAAAAATATTAAGTTAAGAGTACCATCATTTTGTTGATGCAAAAGTAATGTCGGATTTAAATTTGTTTGTGTTTTTTAGTATTTATTACTTTTTTACCTTGTTCAACTTATTTTTGTCAACATTGTGGGTTTTTAACAGGAGTACCAATCATTTTGTCCATGTGTGAATATATTTCAGTGAACAAGCACCACATTATTTTATTAATCATGTTGTTTGAATGAATAGAAAGCAATATGTGCTTTCTAGTTGACTTCTAATTGACGGGTTACCTTGGAGTCAAAGCTTTCTTCAGCATGGATGGCGTGGCCCTCTTCCACAAAGATGTCGACTATGCTTCTGTTTGTGGTATCACTGCTGATGAGCAGCTGCACACGCATCACATTGTGGAGAACAGAGTACAGCGACACAATGACAGAGTGGCCTTTCACCAGTGCCATGAATCGATGACGGGCACGGCTGCTCCAGCGGTTGCCAAATATGATGGACTCTGCTGACGGACGCATTTCAATCACTTTAAACTCCCGAGCCTTGGAAAAGGAGAAGTGCATTTGTCTGTTAATTGACACAATAGAAAGTGAGAAGGAGTTGAGTGGAAAATCAAACTGTTGGTACCTGGAAGGGGTGAGACTGGAGGTCAGATGGGAGCTCCCTCAGGCTGTTGCACTGGACAGACACTGTGTTACCAAAGTCCAAGAAGAACACCTGCAGAATAAAAACATCCTTTGCTTGGGTATAATTTCATGTGGAGCGTGTAAAAGATTGATTTGACTACTTCACGGATTAGCATGATAAACTGTATATTACATGACCACAATCTAAAATAAGTCAACTTAAAACGATATAAGTGTGATATGATGAGGCGAGCCATAAATCCATTTTCTATGCCACTTATACTCATTAAGGTCACTGGTGAGCGGTCACCAACCAACCGCATGGCACACATAGACAGACAAGCATTCTTTCGTAGCCACATTCACGCCTGTAGACAATTTGTACAATTCAATGAACCTAAGATGCATGCTTTTGAAATGGGAGCGGAAGCCTGTGTGGGCACGGAGGGTGCAATGCCACTCGGCCACTGCCTGAGGAGAAAATATCACCCGCAGCCACCTCCACTGTGTCTCCACAGATGTGCAGGATCTTGGCCCGGTAGTAGAGGCCCTGTCCATCTCCATCGGAGTAAGGTGCCAGGCAAAGAAAATTGGGATAGAGCGACACAGTCACAGGCTCAAGGGTGCGCATGTTGATCTCTCCTGTCAATTGCCGCTGCTTCTCCAAACTGGCTTCATCTGCCTGGAATCCCCAGAAATGACCCACGTCCACCACCTGCAGCAAACGCATCAATGTATTGAGACAACGCAGCGTGGTTGAAATATCAGGATTAGGTAGAATGCAGACCGTTGTGATGTTCACCACAAAAAAGAGGTTGGGAGGCAGTTTGTCTGGGTCAAGGGTACTGCTCACCACTCCCACTGGAAGGACTGACTGGCTTTGTAAGTCAACATTCACCCTACACAGCAGCATCACACAAACTGTGTCAATATGCTGTTACTTGCACAAAATGTCTGTTGTAAAACTGCCAAACATGCATTGCTTTTGTTATAATCACAATTTCATCAATACAAAGAGGTTATTTCCTCAAAGGTGCAGTATGGTACATTTGAGGAGAGGTTATTTCCTCAAACACATGAACAGAACTATACCGTGCATATTTCAAATGAGCTATTTGTCGGCCCCCGGCACAGGCTTCTATTTGTTCTGTTGAGTAGATGGAAAGCTCCAGGGCAGGTTTCTGCTGGTTCAGGAGGAGGGCGAGTGAGACCTCAGGCAGGGTTTCAGAGTCCTGTGATGTCTTGTAGAATTCCACATATGCTCTGCGCACACGAAAAATACACAATATCTGTCGTGATAGTTTTGGCTCGTCTGCATGAGGAAGAAATGTTATAGTTCACTACCTGGAGCTCTCAAAGGCAATGGCTTTGACCTGTCCACATTGGCGGAAGAGAGACAGCAGCTGCTTGTAATAAAGAAAACTGTAGGCGGGGAGGTTTCTCATCTGGGAAGGACATGTCTTGGTATTAACCTTATGTAACATACAGCACATTCAGCTAAACTTTGCTGTATCAGAGACTGTAATTGCTGGGGAAAAAACAACTAACTCACATTTAAAAAATATCACAACAGTAAAACACCCGTCTCTATGATAGACCATGCTTTCATAATAACCTGAGTACCGAGGTGATTTCCCCGAACTTGAGAACTGTGATCGATGTAATCCAGAACAATTGTCAATTATATGCAGATTTTGACAATTTACAGGTCCGCCCATTTCCTTTATTACAAATTGATTATCTGAGAATGAACGGCAATCATCTGTGTTGAAGTCATCTGTTTTATATGAAAACTGGAACAGATCCAGTTTGTCATTCACAAATGTTTGTAAATGGTATATCAGGGGTTTCATCTCGAGCCTTTGTGATAACTGAGGTTCATGCTATAAGTATGAAACCTTTTTTTTTCTTCTATATTTCTGCTGTGTTTGCCTTGGGCCGCAAATTACCAGCAATGACCCTCGCCTGAGCCAGCGACGTCACCAGTCAACTCGCATACCCAAGTGTGATTTGTGGCTTGTGCATCGGTAAATAAAGCAACAAATATCCATGAGAATGTGTGAATAGCACGACACATTGACCACTGACACTTCATACATTAATAGCTGGAATATTGGTCTGCTCAAGAAGTAAATAATAGTTGATTACCTACCATGACTGTTGTGTTCGGGTTGAAGCCACTCAACTCTCTGGAAGCCAGATCATCATCAATCTCTCCCTGTACAAAGTAGTTAGGGTAGTAGGCACCAGCAATGACTACCTGTGGAAGAGAGGTCCGTGAATAAGTGAAAGCTTTTACACCAGACAGTAAGGGTCATACTCTATCATTTGTGTGCAGGTCTGGACCCCCGCAGACCTTCGATGTACGCGCATTCCCTCGTAATGACTTCTGGCCTACCTTGTGTACATTAGCGGCTCATGTGAGCGCAATCACCAAGAAGGCCTGACTCACTGAAGTTTGAGGTCGATTTTAAATCATGGAGCTTTCGTGTGACTTAAGTGTGCCATGGAAATGTATTTGGAAAATGTAACACACTATAAATCTGGAATGAACTTCCATAACGGATATTTCTTCACCATCGTCATCCAACATACTCCTTTTAAGGAGCATGTCTGTTTTGCCTTTGGTTTTTTCCAATTCTGGATGGAATAAATACCATAAAAGAAATTTAATCAGAATACTGTGCTTATGACTGAATGTATGTTTGGAGGTTTATCAATAGAAAAAAGGTGAGTCTGCCATGTATCTAAATATTTGTTTATTTATATTTAAAATCAGCAGTGCCACAGACCGCAGCGCGTCACGTAAAACGTATAACCAACAAATGATTCAGAATCTAACTCACCATTGAGCCGTTAATTACTTGTAACACTAAGCAGCTCCTCGCAGGTAGAAAGAAAGTTGGCACTGGTATTTTTTTAGCATATGATACTTTGACGTTCAAAGAATGTGTTGAAAGGGCCAACCAGGCAAAAAGGTGTATAAATGACGGGAGAATGAATTGACGGGAGAATGCATGTAACCACTTCCGTACAGGGGAGAATACAGGCCCAAGCGATCAAATTCATCACAAACCTGAAGAATGAACTTCTGTGTGTGGATGCTTTTGTAGTCTGAGGGTTGGGTATTTTCTGGCACACACATGTTGAACTGTTTCACACGTTCTTTCAGATCTAAATACAATTCTGCAACCTGGATAGAGAGAGAATGGCCAATTTGTTGAGACTTACAGCTTATCCCATCAAAGGTTGCAACAGGGAAACTCTCACGTGATTTACCACAGTTTTTATGCATGCCAGCAAACAAAACGTATTAGAATTCATTTTAGGTATTAAAAAGGGTCTTTAAATGATTAATCGATTATCAAAATATGTGATTAATTTGATAATCGATTAGTTGTCACTTGATCAATTAATTCTGAAATGCCTGTCTCTGTTACGGCCAGTTGCTGGCAACTGTGATGTCGCAGCACTCTGCCTTGTACGTCGGGATAAGATTACACTCCGAAGAAGTGAATCCTTTCAAAAAGGTACCTCTCGGATCCTCTTGACCTGAATGAAGTTCTCTTTGCCCCAAACCAGTTCATCCTAAGATCGAGAAAAACAGACAGTTTTCTTAATGTTTTTACAAGTCTGCATAGTCAAGGACACCTTGTCATCACAGTATGTGAACAAAGGATAACTTCTGACAACTGTTCCATAGTTATACAATGGAGAAAACAGGTGACCTCAGTTAAAATAAAAAAATCGACAATGATAGATGTTGGTTCATGTTCAGTTGTTTCGGGCACCTTCATGCTTCTCAGCTGTCCTTGCTTTTTGAAGGAGAGCCATGCCTAACAACAGGGAAGGAAAGTGAAAAGAGTTGCACTGAGCAAATCCCTTAAAATATGTTTTTTTTGCAGGTGGGGGGTTGGGGGGGCTTAGCATTACCTTAAAGGTGTTGACAGATGCAATGGAATCACTTTGGCTGCCTTGGGCAAATGCCATCTTGCTCCTAGAAAGCAAATATTCAGAAGACAAAATATTAAATTCAGGCTCAATCTGTGGCGGAAGGAATGTTTTTCAGATTTAAAAGAAAAAATAAAGTGAAGTGACACTAAGATTTCTATCTGATTTCTTATTATGTGGTCATTTGTTTGGGGCTATTTGGCTGCCTGAACATTTCAAACCTTTTGGTGGAAATGGAAACGTGGTTTCGCCTTATGTGGACAAAAGTGTGATCAGAAAGGGTTAACCTGCATGTATGAATTAGACCGGGGGTCGACAACCCTTTCTACACAAAAAAATATTTCGACCCGTTTTCCACAGAAAAGACAACACCGGGAGCTGCAAATACTTTATCACATCTAAAAAGACAATGTTAGCTTGTAAAACAGTGCGTTTCTTATGAAATCTTTCATATGTTCTCCTTCTGTGAACGGATTCTCATAAGATAAGATATCCTTTATTCGTCCCACAATGGGGAAATTTACAGCCTCCAGCAGCAAGAATGTATGTAGAAAGAAGAAAGGAGAAAGTGAAAAGAAAAACAACAAACATCTTTCAATTAAATACAATAAATCTGGCTATTTCCAGATCGACCACAAAACTTGCATAGGTAGAAGAAGGCGAACGCTGATCACCGAAATTGCACACGGTCTGAAGAAATAAGTTGTGGTGTTGGGAGACAAAATAACAAGGCCAGAGTGTAGCCAAACACTATTTTCTTAACAAGCTATTAACAGCACAACACGAGTTCGTACAACTCACGATAGTCGCCATTACAGAATTCCTCTCCTTCCTTTTTCATCCCGACAGTATTTTTATAGCAACACTGTCACCTAGCGTACAGTCAGAGAACATAACAGAAGTGATACATGTTTTGGTTTTTGAGACAAATAACATACAATTGGGCACTCATAATTTATTATCTTGAGGCACGCAGAGCCGCAACATTAGGATAAAAGAGCCGTGGGTCGGCGACACCCTGAATTAGACCATCTTCACGAACTTTATTCATTTAGCTGTTTGTTTTGTTTTTGTTTTTTTAAACATACAGGGCAACATAGGGGCACCAAAGACGACGAAAACAGCCTTCGGATGTGACTCACCTGTGACCGGCAAGCTGTTGCATTGAAGGTATGGCAAAGAAACTCTTCATCGAGTTGCAGGCAGCTGAAGATTGAAGTGGTTGTTAATTAATGTAGCTTGTGTAAAAAGTAAGTCAAAAAGCAGACTTACTACTGATAATTGATATCGCTAATACTGTAATGTAGAAAGCCGACCTATGATGAGACACTCATCGAGACAACCGAAGATGTGGCCCAGGACAATCATCTTGCCACGGTAAAGGTCCACAGGTAAGTGGGCCAGCACTCGACCCAGGAATGTCAGCTCACCATCAATTTCATATTCATCATTCTGTTTAGCAGACAGGGCCCCCATCTACAGAACAAAAGAGAATATTATCCCAAGTGGTCAGGACGAATGAAAACCCAAACCTTGACTTGACTTCAATCTTATATGCGTAATACTTTGGATCACAGTGTGCTCACCGTAGTTATTCACCAGCACCCACCTCTTTCAGTTGGAGCACGGTTCTCATAATATCCTTGAGGTTGGGAGGTGAGGGAGCTGTCGAAAGGAGGGATCGAGGGTCTCCCATGCCCAGCAGCTTCACCTTCAACACTATGTTGGACAGTGGGGAAAGCTGAGAGGACACACAGGGGGAATTAAAATGAATACCATGAAGGCGTCATGACTGATTCAATGTAGGCACATACCAACATTTCAGGGATCATGTAGTCTGGGATTTCATTCCGCCAGAAGGCTTTGGTGACTAGGCGGTAGCAGTAGCCCTTGGAAACTCGACCTGCCCTTCCTGGCAGAGTAGAAGGTGAGTGTCAGCGGAAGTGATGACATACTTTGCTGTACAGTATTTGAAATATTTGTGCGGTACCTCTACGTTGGTTGCAGTTGTTCTTTGACGCCCATGTGAGATGCAGAGATTGATAATTGGTTTCTTTGTCACAAATCAGCTGACGGGCCAAGCAGAAATCAATAACTGCACAAAAAGGGAAAAGAGGTATGGAAATTAATTTTATAAAGGAATCCTTGTGGTTGTATCAAAGATAAAGGGAGATTAGATACACATTTTGAGGGTGAGACCAAAGTGGGGAAGAGAAATAAGATAACCTGCCATATTTGACATCGGGTACAGTCACTGAACTTTCTGCAATGTTCGTTGAAAGAATGACCTGAAATGGTTAGAACAACATTAGAATAATTAACTGTCAAGAAATAAGAAGCATGAAACTTTTACCTTCCTGTATCCGGGCACAGGAGACAAGAAAACACCATATTGTTCCTCCATTGTTACAGTGGAGTGGAGGGCAAAAACCTGCAACCTAAAAGGAAAAGGGCATCAAAGCTTCTTAAATTGGGTTAAAGTAAGGTGAACAAACATTCTCTTTTGGACATGTCCAAATTTTTTTTTACACCCTATCGGCCTATCCGGGAGGGTTTATATAAATTGATTAACATTTCTGGCTTTATTTGGTTTTCACGGGACCAATTAGCACATGTTTAATTGGACTGATGTTTTGCACGACAAACTAAGTTTTTTTTTTTTCCCCTTTCCAAATGAGACGGGCAGTGCCCAGTTATTGGTGTGTGGGATAAGAACACTGGCTGGGCAGGTAGAATTCCGAAGAGAAGGCAATTAGCGCCAGTTAGAATAAGTGTATGGAGCAGGTGCGCTCAGGTACAAGCGTGAGTGCCAACTGTTTGCTGCTGAAAAGGGATGGAATAAAGCCCCGGGTGAATGAGCAAGCAATCCGACATTCTGTTCTTTCCTCTCTATTTCACCATTGTGGTTGAAGTCAGTGGACTGAGAATATGTTTTAATCTAACTTTGACCAATCAGATGCAACCTTAAAAAGCGCATCACTATCACATTTGGAGAACGGTATCTAGAGGCATCACTAAAACTAAACTTAATTAGATAAGAATGCATTTATATTTTCCAGTATGAAACAAATTATTTCTTTCATTAGATAAGAAATTTGTCGTGGTCACGGAGACGGCCGGTCAGAGTTTGTGGGCGGACCTGATGTGGCCCATGGGTCGTACTTAGCCATGGTCTGGGTTGACAAGACAAAAAGGTCTTGAAAGACCATTAATTTGGTGCACGTGATCATCTCAAAAAGTGATTAACTTGTAGAACATAAAATGAAATTAGAACATAATACTTCATTTGACCATGTAAAAAAAAAAAGACCTCTTGTGGACCAGCGTGGACAGGGCTTGTTGCATATATCTTATCTCATATAGTCCAGGGAGGAAAACAAGGACGCTGCCCCTCTCCGAGAGGTTCCCACAGCCTTCTGTTACTGCATCACTGTTAACACACAAACAGACTCCACCACTTAATTTGTTATATAATGCTACCAAAATGCAGTTTGTAATGCTTGCACAAAGAGTCTTCACCTGCTCCTATCACCCTCCATTTTGTCAAAGCTCTCAATGAGGCAGATAGCAAGTTTGTACATCGCAGTTGAGATGTAAGCATCATCTAAATGTACTGAATCCAGCTGGGAAGGACAAACATGAAAACATGATAGGAAACAATATCCACTAAAAGCAGCAGCAAATAACTCATTATGTACTGTACATTATATTGACAGATGTCCTGAAGGTCATCCAGGTAAAAGTCCTCAATGGTATAAGGTGCACCCTCCACCTCAAACACATAGGCTGGACTTATCTTTCCACGAACAAGGGTGCTGAAATACTCTGCAAATTGTCTGCAGTTAATGGTGGCTGACATGAGAATTACCTAGGACAACATGGCTACTGTTAAGGAACACTCAATCAGGACAGAATACCACAGACGTCTTTTTTTTTACCTTCACATAACGAGAGTTGCTGTTAAGAAGTCTCTTCACAATCAGCAAGACAAAGTCCATCTCCACAGTACGTTCATGAACCTTGAGCAAGTGTTATTTGTCCAAATTAAATGTAGTCAACCGATATTTTCAAAGATTCTACTCATTTCAATTTTGAAACGCTACGTTTATGCACCTCATCAATAAAAATATGTGAGTACTCTGTGAGGGTCTTGGCAACAACCAGTTTTTCCAGCAGCACTCCTGTTGTCATGTAGATTAGCCGGGTGTGCTCAGTAGCCATCTTCTCCAGTCCAACCTAAAATGAAAATATGAAATCACAGACATTGCTTATCAATAAGGTTTCATTCAACTTCCTCAACAGCAGCTATAGACACAATGGCTGTGCCCAAGTGTGCAATTTATTCCATATATTCCTGTACTGCACTATTAAAGGGGTACGCCATTTTGTGGGGGTGTCCGAATGTTGAAAAGAAAAAAAAAAGAATGCACGGCACTCAAAATTGCCCACAATGCACATGGAAAAATAGTGACCAACGATGGTCACTCAACAAGTTTATATTGATCACAATGCAGGTAAAAATGGTCATGATCCAAGCGCAAATAGCAAAGCAATACAGTAAAACACTGCACAGAAATATGGAATCAACAAACAGAATGAAGGGACTATTATATAATACGGCACTATGGGATATCTATAATAAATAATTCCTATATCATAGATTGTGGCGTTAATTTAACCAGGCGTACAGTACATACGCCAGCCCAAAGTGACGCACAGAGGAAACTTTTGTGCTCGGCACACAAACTGGGATGAAATAAATGTCAGAGTGACTTGAGAACAAATCCACCGCTGCAGGGAAAGAGTGCTTTCCATTCAAGAAAAAGCATGACTTGAACCAAACAAAAAAAGGAAGGAATGGAGGGAAAACTCCTTCAAGCCAAATTATTTTGTTGGAGGAGTGCACAAATTGAACATTCGTGTCTTGAGATCACGATGCCTAGTGGCAGCACTGTAGAATTTGGGCACCCAGGCAGCCTAATTTCTCAAAGGTACATCTACAAAAATAAAATAAAATGGATGCACCGGTACAATCAACCTTTTGAGGGAAGGGGCGAGGAAGTCTGTGTGTGTGCATTTGGAGAAGCGTGTGCTTCAGTCAGATAAGGCTAAGACCAAAACTTCAAGTCAAACATGTGGGTTGCGCCTATGTTTTGTGTTGGTGCACTGGAGAAAAAAAAATAAAAACTAAAAAAATCAGGTGCACTAGTAAAAAACGTAGTTCTCCAGCCCTGAGTGGAATCATTCCCCCTTGTAGATCAGATTATAGCAGAAAAAAGTCTCTATAAAAGCTGAACCAACCTGATATCCAACTATACTCCCGCAGGTACAGTTTCTCTGACTGGCAACCCAGCGAGCAATACTGGTAGCACCAATTTTGCGTGGTTGCGTGACTGCAATGTTGCAAGGGGCATTTTTGTCATTGTAGTGGTCCAGAATGTATTGTGGCAGCTGGGTGGTCTTGCCACTGCCTGTGGCTCCTCGAATAATCACGACAGAGTTGTTTTCTATCAGAGAAATCAGCTGGAGGGGCACACAAGCATGCACACACAAGGCTTCAGTAGACTCAATTGAAAAAGTCATATTGCAAAGCAAATTGGTGCGCTTATTCTGGAAATGCCAGGCCACTAAAGAAATTGCAGTATTAAACCAAGGAATTTGAATTGCTGTCGCAAACAACATCTTTTATTCTTTAGCGACGCTTAAATCCAGAGGATAAAAACTGCAAACATGAATGAGGTCACGCATACGCATTCACGCACGCACGAGCAGCAGCTCTGTGCTATCAGAAAATGGACTTTTACCTCCTGTCTGCTTTTGGTAATGGGGAAGGTGGGATACTTGGAGCTTGCAAGTGGAGCACGGCTGCTTCCTAAGGATTCAGAAACTAGAGCAGGGCACTTGTTATTACTTATGCTGAAGTGAAAAAAATGGCGCATTGAATAATGTGAATTGACAACTGCATTGAAATTTTCATACTCACTTGACCGGTCATCTTTTGTCTTGTTCACACTTTCCAAGTCGTCTTCATCAGGAACTTTTACTGGGCTGCTACAAAACATTTAAGACAATGTCATCTTTACAGACTTTCACTTTAGTTTCTTAGGGTACACTCACATACTGGAAATCTGCCATGTTCAGAAGCACTTGGCAGTTACCTGTAATTGTGATTATAATTGCACAAGTCAAATGATGGATGCTTGAGCATTATTGTCGACAGCCGAGGGAGTGAATATACTAGATATATTATTTTCTGTATTTATTTTCTGTCATACTTTACTTCTGTCATAGCTCATGGATTCTTCGATCACGTTACCATAACTTGAATAAATGTAGAAATTACATTATCAGACAGCAAATAAGCTTTGATAAGTTTTATGCTGTCATCGTTGCCGAGTTTAGATGCCACATTACCCTAAAGTTAAAAGTCTTGAGTATGAAGAGGCCAATGTTGCATAACCTTGATGTTGGTCCTGAGCAAAATATCGGAAACATTGTGTCGCGAGTGAATCCATGATTAGCATGCCCAGAAAACATGCTTTAGCGTGGCACAGGAATTTAAACGCCATTTAATGCTCCAGCGCACACTTGTGGTCATGACATTTGGGAAGTGACGGAACAAAGCAAAATCACATTGGCATTTAGCACCCCCCCCCCCCCCAGAAAAAAAGAATTGCGCTGTGGGGCAGTTGGACGTGCACCAGTCTACTGTCCACTCCATTGCTGTGTGAAGCAATCCAATAGTAAAAGCCAGCCAACAATCAAAATGCGAAAGATATTCGAAAGATCAGCTGAATCTCTTTGCTTTAGCCAGAGCTGTGGCCTTTGCCCTCACTTGCCCCAAGCAAGGGGAGGTACAAATCCTGATGGTACCACAACATGCACACGCCACACATTCGCCCTCTTTCTTTCCTCGCCGGTGCGAGCACAAAGCAGCTGACCGAGCAGAGAAGAAGAAGAAGAGAGGTGACAGCTCTCACAAGCTGCAGTGTGAGTAATTCTCCTGGAAGACTACAAGACAACATTGATGATGGCAAGAACACAACTACAACACAAAGACCAGATACCACCACATAAAAGCTCGGACCGTACTCGACCACCAAAATATGTAATGGACTGATCGAGGAGCTTTTATTCTGCGAGAACTGGTTTGCATCAAGCGTGGTTTGTAAGTGTTGATCTTCCCTTCTTTTTATTGTATGTTGTAAGAAAGCAGTTGTTTTATACATTAAGCCCAACTTTCTAAGTTCTATGTCAATGTTTGAAGCATTCTTTGACTCTGTTGAAGTTCGGTTTAAAAGTATGGCTGTCATTAAAGCATATTTTTAGATTTGACTATTCGATTAATTATTCCATCAATTAATCTGATACAATTTGATTTTGCATTGAAGTCTATTACAGAACCATTTTCAATTATTTATTTGGCATTGTTTAGTGATAACAATCAAATCAAGAACAATATTATCCGAGAGAGACCGACGTTGTACTTAGCAAACATTTCGAAAATGATTCGGTTACTACTCTGTTTTCCAACGTAAAGGCATATGTTTGCTTATGTCTGATTTTTATTAAACAAAATAATAATCAGTCTGCCTTCATAAAAGACTACAGAAATCAGATAATACGTACTGCTGAGAGCCTGAGATTGGGTGGATTTGGACAATTTTAGGTTGGTTAAGTCAAGTGTAAAAAACATTGGCTCTTATATAATCACTGGATTATTAATATAGTTGTTGATTAATTTGATCATTGACGTGTTGCTGATGAATTTTCACACCTCTATTTTGAAAGGATTGACATTCAAGGATGTCTAAACGGTAGAATACTGCGTTTTTTACAAATGACATGACAGGCTAATCCTCTCATATTCTTCAGTGCCTGTGGGCTATCCTTGCCATGCCACTCTTCAGCTGGCCGAAATGGATCCATGACACATCCGCGCAGGCTAAAAACTCATCTCTGAGATGCCCTAGGGACCGACCACAGCACGAGTTGATCCGAGAGCTTCTATGGCATGTGCAGGAGCGCGAGTGCACAGCCAGGGTCCTGGACCTGGAGCACAGGCTTGTCCACAGCACCGTGGATCACCCATGTTTTCAGAGCTACCCAAGATGGAGGACCCTCATCCCCACAACAGAGCTAGACCAACTGGAACTACTGTGCGCTGGCATCCCGCCTGTCCACTCTGCAGCAGTGCTCTCCAGGTGTTTTGTAGACACCATACCATCTTCTCAGATCCTCACATTAGCATGCAGTCAGCAGCACATAGCTTCGCCATCAAAATGAAACCTGACAGCAGGAAAGCGCACACAGGCCAAAGAGCAAGAAGGAAGGCAGAGCTCGCTGCCAACAAAGCCACTGCGTGTTAATATCACACTGTCAGGTCACGTGAATATGAGGTGAAGGTGAAAAATTGCCTTAATGACATGAGAACAGATTCAATAGCATTTCTCTGAGCAATTATCTATGGCAATGTTTGACCCCTAAATTAAAGCCAACATCCAATTGACTTTTTACATTTACATTCAGAAAGCCCGCCGTGTAACAAGCGAGGCAACTGAAATCAACTGAACTGTAACGCGTTGGGCCGAGTTCAGTAAATACTTTTCATGAGTGGCCAACAGTCGGCCACTAGTTTTGCTGCGATTCAAAATCGGAGTCATCGGTCAACAATGTTACAGCAAATTTATCATTTTAAAAAAAGTTTCCACCCAAATTTTGATCCAGTACTCATTGAGCCAATATTTTTGTACAGTTGAAAATTGTCCATTAAAAAATCATTTGCACGGCTGCGTGACTTCGGAGCAGTTCAAATGTCATTCACATGGTACTGTACATCTCATTCGTGCGTTTACACTTCACTCGCATTAGCATTTTTTCCAATACAAATCAAACTTCAATGCGGAAAAGATATAATGACATATTTAGCAGGATATTAACAAACCTACTCTTCAAACCTGTCAACTTAAAGTACGACTTAATGATAAAGTTGAAAGAACTTGAAATTTCAGTAACGACTTGTTGGTTGTGCGATTCCACAGGTTTCGTGAGGTGCTTGCAGCCAGCAAAGTGATGCCATGGGAGCTAGTCTCTGTCTTCAAGTTGGTCCTGAGAGACGTCGACCAAAGGTGTGGTGAAGAGCACAGCCCCTCAGGGAAGGTGAAGGAGTTCCCAAAAATGGGGTTTTGGACAAGCCGCAATAAATTGGAGCATAACATTGTCAAAGCAAGCAGTAGTGATGAAAGGCTCAGGGAGGAGATCCCAACTGTTTCTGGATATGTGGACAGAGTCGTGCGGTACACCAACTGCCTCACGGCAAAAAGGGAGTGGGAACTTCCATATTACTGTCCAGTTCCCATGAGGTCAACGGAGGCATGTAACACACCGAGAGGACGCTGTTGTCAATGAATCCACCATTAATTTGTAATTTATATCTTCAAAGTACAAAATACAAACTGCACTTCATTTCAAATATATGCACGTTGATTCAAGTTGGTTGTATATATTTATACTAAATAAACAGAAAAATAATCATGGCAAAAAAAAAATGACCACCATGTACAGGTACATCAGTGGCAAAAGCTCTATATATGTGCCACTCCAAAGATTCAGTAAATTTGATTTGAAAATCATTTATAAAACTTCCTTTACATCCATTTCAAATATATGCACGTTGATTCAAGTTGGTTGTATATATTTATACTAAATAAACAGAAAAATAATCATGGCAAAAAAAAAAAGCCACCACCATGTACAGGTACATCAGTGGCAAAAGCTCTATATATGTGCCACTCCAAAGATTCAGTAAATTTGATTTGAAAATCATTTATAAAACTTCCTTTACATCCATTTCAAATATATGCACGTTGATTCAAGTTGGTTGTATATATTTATACTAAATAAACAGAAAAATAATCATGGCAAAAAAAAAAAGCCACCACCATGTACAGGTACATCAGTGGCAAAAGCTCTATATATGTGCCACTCCAAAGATTCAGTAAATTTGATTTGAAAATCATTTATAAAACTTCCTTTACATCATAAATTGTACTCTAAAACTTGCACATATTCGTGGCTTGTCGTGTATTTTTGTGTCGCGACTTTCTTTTACTTTTAAGTTGGCGCCCAAACGTGCTGCTCCGTGTACGGCCCCATGTTCGGAGGGGCTACTAGTTTGCCACCAGCTCATAGCTCGACAACGTGACGGCAAAAAGCAGTGTCTGCGATTCATATTTCGTTTTTATTTTTCATGCGTTTGTTACAAAAAACGTGTCACACAATACTGATAAACCAAAACGAGCACACGTGCGGGTGTAAAGGCTAACCGAGCTTGCTATGCTCAAGTTCACCTTTTCGATTCTGAAAAATGATCCTACCTCGTCTCTTTCGACGGCCCAGACAATTTATTTTCGACAGCTTCTTCTGTGAGCTTAATGTTGGCAAACGCGGACCCAGAGATGAACCAATTAGAAATTTGCTCGGCCGTGAATCCCTCCGCCATGGTGCGGCCTGTTGTCTGTCCTAAGTTGTCAGGTGCAATTGGTTACTGTGGCTTTGACTCCAAGTAGCCGCGAGGTGTCGAGGGGCGAACTGGGTGGATGCAAATTAAAAATGGCAGCTACTGTTAGCAATTTCTCCGTGGAAAAGCACGTCGCAAATATTTAGCTGTTTGTTTGGAAACTTTATTTTAGAAGTTACTCGAAGGTTGAAGTGCACGCGTTTCTCTTTTTTTCTGTTGCAGTTAGAAAAAACACACGGCCCATTTGCTAGCTGCAAAGTCATGTTATTTTTCCACATTTCTGAAGTCAAACCACACACCTTTCACTAGTCTGTACTGTATATTAGCATAGATTATAATAATTTTAGGACTTGTGAAAAAGAAAGGCCAGTAACTCCTTCATTTGCTCTAAAATAGTTTTGTTTTATTCTATTTTTCACATGTAAACAAACATACAAAAATGATTTAAAAAAAGGTAATTGAAAAAAAAATCACTTCAAATGACTGTAAAGACACTTGACCACTGAAATTTTTTACAGGGGCAAGTATAAAAAGCATCACAGCAAAGGTTCACTGTTGTCTTGCATAATGCTCATCTCTGATCGAAGCTTTTCATTTTCCTGAAAAATATACCCAAAATAAAACACATTAATGTTAACATTAGTGTTTAACATTCCGGACACAAATGATACTCACCGCCTGCAGTCTGGTGTTGTCCTTCTTTAACTTGACCAAATATTCAATCCTCTGTTTGTGGTTCTTGTGCCCCACCAGTTTTCCATTCTCCTCAGACAGCTGAACATTCTGTTTACGGAGAAGCTCATTCTCCTGGAAGAGGAGTCACTTTCAATTATGAGAGCAATGTGCTAAATAATATTCACATCATTTTGAGCTAAATAAATACATAAATCACTGAGGGGCTCTGACCTTGACGAGTCTGTCCTCATCCTGAACCCTGTGACTCAACTCTCTCAGTTCGAGACAGCGATTTCTCAGTTCTGTGGTCAGCTCCTGGACACAAGTCTGAGACCGTGCCAACATGGACTCCTGGGTCTGCATTCTAAGCAACAGATGGAATAAACTTGTTCAATCTTGAGCACATATCGCGAAGTCAATGAGTCATGTACATGTACACCGTTGAGGGCTTACTTTTTTTGAGTGTCAGAGAGCCTTTGTATCACTTTTTCCTGTACAAGACAAACAAAGCAACAGTGAAGACATTTAAAAACTTTCACATCAAGAAGAACAAAAAATGCAAACCTTCTCTTCTCGTTCCTCTTGCAGCTCCTTCAGAAGAGACTGTTTGATGCTTTCAATGAGCTCCTCACTGAAAGTTGGAAAATAAAACATCATTAGGGCTGTTCACATGGCAAGATTTGGTCCGGTGCTGCACCGGGGCTGCCCCAGTAGAGCGTTCACACGTGCAAATTAGCTCAGCGTAGCCCCGGAAAAGAGCTTATACCGGACCAAATTTGACCGGTGGGTCAAATATTTGCTCCGCAGCAAATGCTCGTTTGCGAAGCAGCACCGGTGTAAATTTGCACGTGTGAACGCAACTGGGTTAAATTAGCTCCAGAGCAAATGCTTGTGAAGAGTACGTATGGCGAGAATGCGTTGCTTTCGTGCTCTGTCGGACTTCCGTAATGTGTTGATTCATAACGACACAAGACTTGGCTAGTAACATCTTTCCTTTTGTAGGAGACTGGACTGTCTCGGAGTTGTTTGTTCCTTTGTTGTTTGTTCACAACCCCCCGCCCCCATAGAATTTATTTTGTGATTTCCTCTCTTGATTTTCTGTTTGGCGCATTAGTGTTTGCTTTTCTGAGTGTCATTGAAGTCATCGTTCATTTACGTTTTCTTGGGCGGTCACTCGAGCAGAAGGCACGGAAACCGAGAAGGAGAAGGACGTGCCGGTACAGTAGTCGCTTGAGTTGTGTATATACAGTACGTTTTAAAAAGAACCAACACGACAGCTCGTTTGTTTTCTGTCGTTTTGCCCCGCTGCAGAAACTGCCGTGTGAACAAAAGTGGGGCAGCCCCGACACTGTACCGGGGCTGCCCCGCTCAGCGGCTTTGTACGTGTGAACGCTCCACACAATTTGCTGCGGTGCAAAATATCCCGCAACAAAATATCTCGGTGCAGCACCGGAGCAAATGTGTGCCGTGTGAACGGCCCTATTCATGTCGCTCTGCCACTGTGTGCTGTATGGCTGATTCAACTCAACCTGTTTGTAGTTCCACCCTGGGGCTTTTTATTATAAAACTGGTCAAGCAAGCCCTGAATCTCCATGCGGACTACCTCTTTCTCAGTCAGCTGGGTCTGAGGGCAAAGAAAACACATTAGAATTCTTGCAGGCAAAAAAAAAAAAAAAAAAAACTACAGTAGTGCCTTGAGATACGAGTCTAATTTCTGAAGTGACCACTTTCATGCCGTTTCAAAAACTTGCACTCAAATCATCCTTCCCCACTGAAATAAATGAAAGTGCCATAATCCGTTCCACCCTCCTAGGAAAACCCTCCAAAAGTCTTTGTACGGTGTTTCATAATTAGGAAAATAACACTATTATGGCACTTATAAAACTCCTCATGGGCTTTGGTAATGGTCACTTTACCACAGATGAAGATAAAATAATATGAAAATATATGCCTGTGAGTATTGTTGTAGTCTGTCTACATGAGTTACTCCACAGTGCGTGTTAAAATGTCGTTGCCTAAATTGGAATCAGAATCGGAATTAGTACACATCAACAGAGTGCAGCATTAAACAGCTTAAAACCTATTTGTGAAGAATCTTTCACTCCAGCGTTTATCGCAGGGTTTACATTCCAAAAATAACCCGAAGTAGGTGAAATCCACGAAGTAGGAAACTTTTTTTTAAAATTTAGGATACATGATACTATATGTGTTGAGGCTATAAACTTCACCATTAACATTTTTACACATTTCTCTCTTGTTTAAACACATTCAAAGTTCAAACGTTTGCAAGAAGAATAAGTTTAAAGTACTGTATTATCAATGTGATAATGATTTGGTTGTTGATTAATCGTTACATCTCTACTGTACATACTTTGAGCCGTTGAATCTCCTCATTCTTGGCAGCTCTCTCAGCATTGAGCTCTGCCAAGAGAATCTCCATGGTCATCATTGAGGACCGGCGATTCTCCAATTCCTTCTCCTGACTCTCGAGGACCTGGGTTAAGTCCCGGCTGAAGCTTCCTGGTGTGCAGGGGCTCTTGAACGGGCAGAAAATAGTCACAACAAATTATGAAGCCATGTCCATGTAGAGAGCATTAAAGAAAGTACTGTTACCTTCGGTATTGCTTTAGGAGTGCAAGTTGACTCGATGTTTTTGAGAGCTCCGTTTCTTATTGTTTTTTCCACAGCTTCATGCTGCTGTTGGACCTGGGCCACACACAGTTTTGTTTTCAATGTGTATCTGAATTATGAAGTGAAATTTGAATGTTAGGGTCAATGCCACCATGGGGATCTATTACCTTCTGCTGAAGATTCTGGATCACAATGTCCTTCTGAGCAGCTTGCTCTTGAGCAGCTTCGAGGAGGTTGTTGTGCTCATCTAAAACCTTTGTTAGTCTTTCAACCTCCTCGTTTGCGTAAATGAGCTCGTCCTGCAGTATTTCAATCTGACACACACACACACACACACATGTTTTTTTGTTGTTTTTTTAAATTATCTCTTACACATGATGGCAGTGGTGTGAAATACAGTCACACTAACCTCCATTTTGTTAGATGCACTACTCCTTTCCAGGGCTTCTTTTAGGTCTGTGATTTCAGCTTGCATCTTGGTGTTTTGCTGTCCGACGCCTTTTAGTTCCAAGCTGGCAGCATTGTACTTGGCCTGGAGGAGCAATATCAAGACGCGGTATATTAAATTTTGAGCATTGTGAGTTACGGAAGGGAAATCAAGGTTGTGTCAATACTTGTGTTAATTTCTTCACCTCATAATTTAAAAATTCCACTAGCATGGGATCAAACCAGAAATCTGTCTGCAAGCAAGGAATGCAGTGGCGTAATAATATAATGGTCAGGCTCGATTACCGTCATACTAATTTTTATGGGGGTGGGGGGGCATTAAGGGGATTGTTTTATAACAACTGTATGAGCTAAAAGTGTTTGTCAAATAAATGTCTCCAGTATTAGGACTTAAAAGCTGCGTAAGCCTAGGTTAGTGATGGACTACATAAAAATCAGGTATACGTCACCACCTTGGAAACAAAACGTGGGGAAATTTTGGTTGCAGTGCTCCAAAAAATGTTTTCAATAACTGGAAATTGAATGCAAACCACTTCTTGATTCATATATGACAAACGCAATGGTACAGTAAGGTATCAAACCCACCACTTTTTAGCACAACCCATTAACTAGTTGTGATCAAAGCAATACTCTGACATAGTTGTAGACATAAAAGGTGAAATAGAGTAAGGTTTCAAGTACAGTGATATCGCTGATGTCTCCTGATAGATGTGCAATGGTCTGTTCCTTGTGATTGAGCTCACTGCGGAGGTCTCGGGTTTGGTTGATCAGATCTAGGACGACACCCTGACAAAAAAAGAAAAGAGATTTTATTTAGACAGATGAGCTGGAAGCATGTAGAAAAGGACTATAATTCACTGGGTCCTACTTTGTCCTGTTCAACCTTCTGCTCCAGGCCTTTTATGGTTTCATTGGCAGTACAGAGATTTTGCTCTTGGTGATCAAGTTTGGAGACCTTTGAAATGAAAATGACACGGTGAAAGGCAATACAGTATACAAAGACAACTCAGAATCTAAATATCTTCAGCTAATTGCGCATCAAAATGGATGTTGCGTTTTGCCTTGTCTTTGGCTTTTTTGTGAACGCTTTTGTGGAACTAACGACATATGAAAGGTTGACAATACAGTATAATGAGCAGTCGGAGTGGTCAATTAAAACAAAATATCAATCATATTAAAAAAATAAGTAAGTAAATGCAATACCAATTCCAGCAATAACCCTAAGTGCCACTAGTTGGCAGTGTTGTCTTACAAACTCCCCGTTCACTCAAGCAGCTTTGAGTCGTTCTACTTCGAGTTTTATTTAAAATTTTAATTACTCTTGTACTATTATAAAAGTTAATGACGGTAAAATATAACTTTGTTTGCTGAATATATGATGCATTCAGTTGTGCCGGTAAAAAAAAAAAACTAATTTATATTATTTTCTGTTTTGGAAAAAACTGTTTTGAAATTAGAACAACTTGGAAGAATTGGGGGTGGTGGGTGTTCTCGAGACATCACAATACAGTCATGGGCTGACCTGCTGTTGGATTTGCACGGTCATGTCCAAGACTTGCTTGCTCAGCCGTGCGTTCTCCTCAGCCGTTTCACTAAGTTCTCTGAAAGTATACCAGAAAATATTTGAAGGGTTTTTCCAAATAATGTTCGAATCAAGACAACAGCTAGAACTCACTTCGATGTATTTTCTCTGCTCTCGCTTAACTGGTAGGTCAGGGTGCGAGTGTGCTCTTGCTCTGTTTCCAGAGAGTTGTTTAACTCCTATCGCAAACAAACAAACAAACATCTGCATGATGTAACTTATATGACAGCTTCAGTCGGGAAGACATGGTTGCAGTTTACAAGTTCACTGACGGCAATCTGAGCTCTCAGTTGGCTGATCTCCTGCTGTCTGTCCTGCATCTGCTGTCTCGCATGATCCGCATCAAACTTTGCCTCGGCTTGCAGCTGGTCGAAAGAATCCTGCAAAGTGTGGTGCTGCTCCAGAAGCTGCTCCCAATCCAGCCTGACATGACAACATTGCTCAACCGGAGATTGTTGGGCAACAGTATTGGACAACACATCAACACCGATGGCTCCTTACTGGACTTTGTCAAGCTGGAGCTGCGTGGTGATCAGACTGCTGGAGAGCTGGCTCGCCTGTCTCTGCTGCTCACTTTGCTTGTCTCTGAGCTCCTCCTTCACGATGGCCAGTTCTTTGTCGGATGACTGCAGCACCAGACGTAGATCTCGGATCTCACTTTTTAATACTGAAAGTCGGAAAGCACACTTTCAATCACCATTTCGAAAATGTTTTGAAAACACTTGGCCGAAACGGCACCTTCTGCAGTCTCCTGTTCGCAATGATGTTTCTGTTGCAGGCTGTTGATCATCTCCTGTAGTTTGAGATGATCTCTGTTCTTGTTAGTGCGCTCAGTTGAAAGTTGCTGCATCAGGACAAAAGTAAGCCAATATTAAAACTCGTTGAAGTGACACAATTATGAATATTTATTCTCAAGTCGCACAATTGGGATGTGTTTTTGAAGCAGAAATGGATAAAAACGAATGGAAACAGAAATGAGGAAGATTAGACTGAGGCTTCTTCCAAATGTAGATCCAATATTTATTATTATTGTACTACTTTTTGATTTCATTCAAAAACATTCAATTGCCTATTTTGTTTTCATGCTTACTAATCTACCAATTATTCCATATGTTGTTTCAAAATACAATTGGTTACATTCCATTGAAAAAAAAGTCATTTTCCAAAACATTTCAAAATAATATATTTTAGAGTTGTAATTGCAACACTGTCCTGTGAAACCCCAACATTTTTGCTCGAGGTGATCATAACGTCCAAATCTGAGACAGGTCCATGCTGTTCTGTATTGCTTATAGGTCAGTGCTTCTTTGTTATTTTTTGTTACGCCCTCCAGAAAGAACAAAATATTTTGCCACCGCCCCAACTTTCCGGCACAACTATAAATCCTTTTCGTTTATAAAATTACTGTAAGTACACCTCAGCAGAGGAACTAACACTCACTGTAAATGTGTGGCGCTTAATTCTAGTACGAAAAAAATAAAACATTTCCTGAGATCACACGGGCCCAAATGGCATCACGCCGCGCCCCCCTATTTGAGAAGGATTGTTATAAGTACCGGTACATGAAGTTTGAGTGTCTGCACATGTGTTTTATCAATGCAAAACAGCCATACTGGATATATGTCTCTGCAGTATACAGGGAAATAGGACCAATAAAAATTGGAATCCAGCCAAATTGGATAAAAATCACGTCGTACCCAAAACTGAGGAAATGCCTCACCTCTTCCTTTTGCCCAGACTCCAGTGACATGACGTGGATCTGCTCCTCTAGTTTTGCAATTTTCTGCATCAGCTTGCTGTTCTTCAGTTCCTCCTCCCCCAGCTGGGCCCGAACCCGACTCGCTTGCTCCTGAGGAAACACAAAACAACGTGGTGAATTTCAAAATAAGCATACTAGTCCACGCATCAATTTTGATTACCTGCACTTGACGCAGTTCTTCAGTCAGAGCCATCTCGGTTGTGTGTGAAGGGGATGGGTCGGCCAAAATGTCATTTGGATCGTTGATGCTGCTGTTCAAATGTTCTGGGCTGGACATTGGTATGAGACGGGAGCGCAGGTTGTATGCTTTGGTGGGTGTAGTGAGAATCTGGTGTTTGAAGAAGGCGATATATAAGAAAAATTATTGTGGCAGCAGAAAATACTACTGATGACTTAAAGGATCCACACCTCACCTTGAGAGTTTCAACATGAATTCTGTTCAATTCAGAGACTTCTTGCTTTTTGTAGGCATTTGTGGCTTCCAAAATGTTCTCCAAATGCCTGTTGGACTTATCAAGGTATCGTTTGTCTGACTCTAACTGAGACATCTGCTTCCTGAGAAAAAAAAAACACGAATAAAAAAAGTCTACATTCACGTTTTTGTACAGGATTGTCAAAATTATTAAGTAAATTAAATTAATTAGTTAAATTAATAAACAATAATTATTAAGGGCAATGTAATGAGTTTAAGATTATGCTAAATTGTTAGCCATCATATTTTGAGGAATATTTAGGGTTTAAACTGAATATAAGCCATTGCAAAACAATTGGGGGGATAGGGTCGAGGAGTACGGTGAGGAGCGGTGGCATTAATTACTTGCACGTTTTTATTATTTGCTGCACGCCTCAGTCCCGACATCCACTAAATAACGATTAATGTTGATGAACTGCTGTTCACTACGGTTTCTGTCCTATGTGAAGGCATTATTCACAAAACGCTTAGCTTTTATCATCATAGACACAGGGAGTGCTTTAGTTTGTATAATAAAATTGACATCTTACGTAGTGATTTCCTTGTACTCCTCAAAGGCCTGTAGAACTGCTGTAAGGTCTGACTGTTTTTGAAGCAGCCGAGCTTTCAGCTTCTCCACTGCAGGTGTACCAAGAGGATCCGTCGCCGAGGAGGCTGAAGCACCGGCTGGAGCTGTGACACGGCGAGAGATTTGTCACCAACACTGAAAATAGGCTCTGATCTATATTTTATATACTTACAAAAATATAAAATATTTTATATTTTACAACTTACTTTCCATGTTCCTCTCCACCTCCATGGCCCTCTGGAAATCTTCTTCGAGCTCTTGTGCAACTTGTGCTTCATCCTCTTCGGCTTTCTTCACTGACTCAAGAGAACGGAGCTGACGATTCTCCTCTCTGAGGCCGTAGTTCTCTGCTGCATAGCGGGTCATCTTGGGGTGATGTTCAATCTTGAGGGCAAACGTACAGAAAGATGTAGTGTGGGTAGATGTGACTATGGAGTGGAATGTACTCGTTACGTTCGAGATAAAGTTCTACCTGGTATCGTAAAATACTAATCTCTTCTTTTAGCTGGTCAATGAGAGCCTGCGACTCCACGTCTGCAACTGTGCCACATTCTGCCTTGATTTTTTTCTCCAGGCGACTAATATGATCCTCTCGGAATTTGATGATCAGGCGACTGGAGTGGATGAACTTGTCCTTCTGAGTCCAGGCCTCCTCCAGCTGAGATGCCTTCTTAAGCAGAACCTGCATGCACAGTCACACAAACACAGTAAACTTCCCCCTCCATCGCAGGTTTCAGGTTTGCGGTTCTGATATTGCACGTTTTTGATGGAGGTTTTTTTTTTTTTTTTTTTTACAAAAAGTATAGACCGATGTAATTTTTCATTGCGGACACTGTGGGCAGTTTTGTTGACTCTTTGGTGGCTTAATTTTTTTTTCAAGGACAAAATTCCCAAACTCTCTCAACACAATAAACAGCACCAACATTTCATACATCCCCACCTTTATCCAAAACTTCACCCATATGTGCAACCCCTTCACAAAGCTTGATGAAAATTGGTTATGTTGATTGTATAAAGCTACCCCAGTCATAACAGTATCCCTGAAACAACATGAAGCTTTAAAAAAAAAAAATAAGAGAAAATGTGCAATACCTTCTTCTCTTCCTCTCGTTTCTTCCACAAACGAACAGCAGCCATAAACTTGGTTTTGTACAAGGAGCCATGTTTAGCATCCACGAAGACCTCTGGTGAGACAAGAACATTTAATATTTTGACACAAACACCACAAAATTATGAATTGCATTGTGCACAAGTGTGCCGTGAGTATTACTTGAGTTGAGTTGTCCTCCAGGTGCAACATCTTTCCCATAATCCACTTGCTGAGATGAGAGAACCTGCATAAGCTGCTCCTTCAGCTTCTTCACCTCAGCCTGCAGCTGTCTTACATTTCCTTGGGTGTCCTCGTTGACAATGGCCTGTAAAAATCATAACAATATGCTACAAAGTACTATAAAGTAATTGCAAAATAACCCGACAAGATGGTCTTTTTTTTTTTTAAATAACAGCCATACCTTGTTCTTGATCAGCTTTGCTCTCTGGGCAAATTGTAACGTTGATAATGTTTCTCCAAAACATTTCGATCCAGGGTGAACATTGGCTATGATGTAAGTCTTTGCATTTCCTCCAAGAGAATCCTGAAATGTCAGAAAGTCTTGAACGCTATGTCATGTCATGATGATGAGAGCTCAGATACAGGATAGAACATTTTACATGTTAGAGATGGCATGTAACGTCTGTGCAAGTAGAACTAAACATGGCACAAGAAGGTTGGTTGGTTTGCTTTGTTTTTAGGGCCTAAAAATGTATTTTATACAAACATTTGCCGTAATTATGACTTTACCACGATGTGAGTGTAGCTTAGTGACAGTCTGCAGCCCATTTTAATTTATGTACAAATTTGGATGATGTCACCGCTGAAAGAAATGAATTCTGTCATAAACCAAAGACCCATTGTACATATTTCAATACATCTTCCCAATGTTTGAAAACACACAGCTACAATAATTGTTCCTAAACTGTGTTTTGCTTCTTAAGCGACTCACTCGCAACAGGAAAGTTAATTTGGAATCTCGATAGCAAATGTGGCGGTTCTTCCCATTGGAGACATCGACCAAAGCCATGATCACCTGACCAAGGCACATGAGGGAGCGATTGATGCTGCTGGCCTCCTGTAATCGAAGCGGACCACAAAAAAGCATTCGGTTACGATAGCGGCCCCCTTTCACAGAGATGTGGACCGCTATCGGCCCGTAGGCCATTTGATACAGCAATGTACATCAGTGTCTGAAAATGTTTTTCATTTGAAACTATCAGTTGAACCAGTATTATGTTGGTAAAATGTTGTCTTTAATCATTAACCAGGATAATAATTTAATAAATCATAAAGGGTAAAAAATATTTTTCTGTGAACTTCAATGACATTGTTCTTATCCAATTATTAAATTAATCGAGGGGATAATTGTTCAACTAATCAATTGTAGAAACAAACAAGAATTGTCACCTTGAGCCTGGAGCCTTCAGTGTGTGTGTCTTTCTGCCTCTCTGAGCCAGCCAGGTCAACAAGGTTCAGCTGAGACGTTCGAATGTTCACCACCTCATTGATGGATTCCTTGGACTCCAGAGTCATGGTGAACACAGCATGGGACCTGGAAGACTCGCGGTTCATGGAAGTGGAGGCCACTCTTCGATTACGCCAGCCATGAGACAACACCTACAAGTCACAGACCATAATAACCTAACACACAAAACAGGCAATTATGAGGTTCATTTTCCTCTGATTACAAATTCCTACCTGGTACGCTTCAGCAGCAGAGCTGACAAACCTCTCCAGCGCCCCCTCCACAAACACACCCTTCTTGATGTTCTCTCTGACAAAGAGGCTGGCGGAGGCCGTGTCCAGGAGGTCAAAGATTTGTTCATTGTAAATCTCGATGAATGAACATTTACAGAGAAAACTTTTGGACTGAGACTGAAAGGGAAAATGATTGAAGAAACATGTAACAAGCCAAGGTCTGGACTTTCTGTTTATGGTGATGAAATGGCGCCGCTCAACTTTACCATTTCATTGTTGATGAGAAAGAAAAGGTACTCAAAACTGCGAGGAATAACACCCCGCAATTCATCTGTAAAGTTGTCCAACTCCGAGGGCCCTAGTAGTGGAATATATTGGCTTTATTACCATGTGTACAACACCAACAGTACACTGAATTGAACCTGAATTCTCACCGAGCATTGTGAACGTTTTTCCTGATCCTGTTTGCCCGCTGCAGAAGAAATAGAATAGGTAATGAGCAAACTAGGCCAAACAATTGGGACTCTCTGGAGTGTCAGCCATAATGTACTTCATGCTTAGTTATCTGCCCATTTCTGAAAATGTGCCAGTGAGCGAACCCTTTGCTCTATTCACATAATTGCCCGTGACCTGATCATCGAAGTTGTGCAAAGACCTAGAACCACTTTCCGTTGGCAGTCGGACTACATTGTCTGAAATACGATCATGCAGCGCCACTAACATACAGATACATCACATCCCCCAAGGATCTAACACCAGTGCTATCATGGGAGGTACAGATTGGCATTAGCTAACAGTGTTAGATATGTCATACTGTAAGTGGCACATCTCCCTCCTTTTTTCCCTCCAGGATGGTCCCCAATCAAGCAGTCGTCAGCAAGTGCTCTTCAAGAGCCTTGCTTTTGTTGTTGTTCTTTTCTGTTGTACCGATGATGAGAAGAAAGGAGCATCAGCGCAGAGCGCAGATGCGTATGTGGAACTGGGATTTGCAGTGTATGCAGAAAAAGTGGGTAGGATTGAATGACTGTCTGTGTTTTATGTGTTATGTGTTATGTGTTATTATTTTGGCAACTGTTCTGTTGATGGCGGCGTGGGTACCCGCAGCAGAACATCTCTCCTGTGATTGAGGAAAGAAATTTCATCTGTGCTGTATGTTGCACATAGAGCACATTTGACGATAAAGTTGACTTGACTTGAACAGTGAAGTTGTTGAGTTAGTGGGTTGCTTGAGTTTAATAATTATGTGTCCATGCGCTCAATATGGGAAGGAAATCCACTTTAATGGAGCTAATATCAACGGTACAATATATGCAGTTTGAAGCGTGCAGGATTTTTTTTTCTGAATCCCTCTGGTATTTTTGACAAAAGAATGTGACAGACATCTTTCTAAGACACCTGTCCACTGTTTTAAAAAGAAAAAAAGTGTCCTTTAAACACATCAGCGATGAACCACAGTGTAATCTATCCATTTGACAATTTCATCAACTTACTAGGCAAAAATGGTTCCATTGTATCCATTCATACATGACTCCACAATATTCTTGGCCACGCTGGAGAAAACAGAGTCCTGTTGAAGAATATCGTACAAGGTTCACTACACAAAGACAGTCCAGTATGGGAACAGTAACATCACAAAAATTCCCCCAAACCTGTGACGTGTCCATGTCAGCAACATGGTCATAGGTGAAGGTTCGCGGTTCCGGTTTGGCAAGCAGACGTATGGTGTTTGGTGAGGTGACTTTGAGACACAAGCGCTGATCTCCATCTGTGGTTAGTCCGCTGCCCTTGGTCAGAGGTCGTACTCGGACGAAAACTTTGATTGAATCGCTGTCACCACTAGAAGACCACAATGTAATATTTGTTGTAGTTGCCTTTTGTGTGTGTGTGTGTTTTTTTTGGGGGGGGGGGGGGGGCGGGGTAAATATGTGTTTTTCTTGTGCTTATATTGGTGTAACTGTACTGTATATTTACATCCTGACGTTTGCTTTAAACTGTAACCTCGTTGTCGATGCGTGGACGTGAAATTTGTAAATAATAATGACCATTATATGTTTTTATGGCTATCGATGTGGTTGACAATATGTTTGATTTGACTGTGACAAGGAATAAGGCTATGGTTTAGTGCCGCGTCTCGTGCCATTCGTTACCTGCCAGCGAACTGGTTGGAATCTCCACCTCCTGGAAATGAAGCACATGAATTTATTGTGTATAACGTTCACGATCAAACTTAACGAGTTAAATGCATTTGAGATAATTATTAATCTTTACGACGACACACAGAAGTTGACAATTCACGTGCCAGAAAAACTCTATTCCAAAAATCGTAGTGGCATTTAAGTAACGTCAGTCGCTTAACTGGCAGAGTCCATTCAGTCCATCCTAACTTTAAGGAGTTAATATGTATTACCTTTTCCGACTAAATTCATTGTTGACCGGCTAAAATAATTCGATGTTATGTGGAAAAGTCCAAATTCGTCATAGTTTGTTGGACTGAAACGGGTCCGACTTTGTTTACAAGCAAATTTGGCGGGTAGCTCGCCTGTTCGTCCTGCTGTTTTTCTTCGTTGATAATTTAGCGAGCTGGTCTCGGTATCGTTGCGTACTGCCACCCTCTGGAGGGGCTTCGCAGGATTGTACTCAGTGGCCAAATTAGATTTTTTTTTTAATTATAACTGGTATATTCGAAATTGGTGAGGTTTAATAATAAAATAATAATTAAGAAAAAAGTTCGAATGTCAATTTAAAAATATGTGAAATAGCTTATTTTAATGATAGCATAATAAAGTCCTCGTGTTATATTGTTTGGTATTCTTATCATATAAATCTATAATCCAAGTCATAACAATTAACCACTTCTTTAATTAAATACAGAGAAAACAAAACAATGACCATGTAAATGAATTAATCTTAAAGAGAACGCTGTATAAGAATCAGCATTTTAAAAATGTCATTCTGTAATAAACTACAATTGTTGATTGTACAAAGTATACAAAGAATCAATTAACCAATTTTCAATACATATTTTTTTTAATTATATACCCTGGTCTGAACTATGAATAATTTGGACATTGTTACACAGTATTTCATGGGGGACAGTCGTAGATGTGTCATTTCCGGGTTTCACGTGATTGGCTCCTTCGAATGTTCCAAAGGGCCGTACTGGTCCATTCCAATGCGTTTAAAATCCAAACCGTCTTCTCTCACCGGGAAGGCGAACGGTTTACGAAAGCACGCCATTCTTGTCTTTTTACATTCTGGATTTTCCTTTTGGGAGTTTGATCTGAGGTACCTACCAGAACAGGTTTGTGAGTTATTGTTTTTATTAACTAATTACTGTTTGGTATCATTGTTTGGCTATTTTATCGGGACAGTTTAACGAAAGTTGTCTACCATTGACCGTTGCCGTTCCGTTATTCTAAAATGTGTGCACAAACGAACGTGAGCGTTAAAAAGGTTCCAGGATCACATAAATTAGCTTTTTGACGTTTGAATCTCTTTTCATGTACAATCGAGCACTTAGCTTTTCCTTGCGTTTCATCGTGCGTCGACTGCAATAAATTGAAACGACATGGGTGTCCAAATTTCGTAATGTGACAAAGACGTATATTTCGGTCTCAAATGATGACCAAATGACGTTGTTTTGTTTTGTCGGTGACAATGCTGTGTGAAAATTTGACAGGGTTCAACTCGCGAGAATGTCACGTGATGTACAATTTCTTAAGGGCGTCTTTTTCTAGTGTATGTAATAATATTGGCCACATAGGGGCGGGCTGCTCAAAACATTTTTTAAGTACTGTATAAAATTTTAAACGCAATGATAATGTGCACACGAAAGCGTGTTATTTTGGGCCCCCATTCTTGTGCCAATAGTCAAAATTTTAGCCCTTTCTTTGTGCCATTTTATTCAGAAAAGTGGAGTTCAGACAACAAAATCTCAACTTCTGAAGCAGAAGCTTTGGCTTTCACTCATCCTCATTTTGGTACCACGTTTGACATTTTTCTTATCAACTGGATGCAGCCTTACCAAAGCCCCCCTCCCCTCGGTTTGTTTTTGAGGGCTGCCAGTGAGTTGTGGATAACCGTGTTCCTCTGTGTACACAGGATGAGCTCTGTTGAGGTGAATGATGAGAACCGTGGCATCTGCCCCAGAGGAAAGCACAGCAGCACAAGTGGGGACATTTTTGAGCTAGACCAGCCGACCGGGAGGCCGTCCATCCTGCGGCAGATGGAGAACCTCCCCAACAAGACAATGCCGAAGGACGTGAAGGTACCCAATCACCCCATCACAATCTCTTCTCTTTAGGTTTTTTTTTCTACTTTCTACTTATCACCAAACCTTTTTTTGCTGTTTAGGTTTGTTTCCAGACGCCGCGAAGGGATCCAGTTACTAAAAGGATTCTATCTCCTCCAAATTTGCTTAAAATGACAAGTGTGGATAAGTGCATAAAAGCTATGGAGTCCCTGAATTTGAACATGACAAAGTATGTGCAGTCACTTGGTTACAATGCGTCTATGGTGTAATGAACCATTTAAAAGAAAAAAATGTGCTCTTCCTTACAGCACTATGCCACAAGAGACGTCAAAGCAACAAGATGGTCCCGCACAAGGTAGTTTTTCTCAACTCAACTGTATTTATAGAGCACTTTCAAACAGCCATCGCTGCATGCAAAGTGCTGTACATGGAGCAATTCAACATATACAATAAACAGTAAAACAGAGCACTTTTCGAATACTATCCTGTGTTATTTGGTTAAGAAGTCAACTATTTGCAGTTTTGTTGTATTCAAGTACAACTTTATTGTCAAATGTG
Organism: Hippocampus zosterae; assembly: GCF_025434085.1. Classification (NCBI taxonomy): domain Eukaryota; kingdom Metazoa; phylum Chordata; class Actinopteri; order Syngnathiformes; family Syngnathidae; genus Hippocampus; species Hippocampus zosterae. The sequence goes on along the minus strand of NC_067464.1, from coordinate 8,467,595 downwards.
CTGTGCAACACAGATGAAATTTCTTCCCTCTCACAACATACAACAAGAGGAGCCGCTGTGGATGCCCATGGCGCCATCAAAAATAAAGTTAACATAAAATGACAAAATAATAAAAGAAAACAGATTAGACACAGACAATCGTGCAATCTTAACCACTTGCCTGCATACACTTGGTTGTCTGAAGCAGTTATAGATGAAAGATGAGCGAATGAAAGTATCCTTTTCACTCTTCTCCTGTCCCATGTAAATCCGCTACAATTCCAAGCCGCGACTCCCAGTTCCACATCCGCATTGGCGCTCCGCGCTGACGTTCCTTTCTTCTCGTCGTCGGCTCCTCAAGCCATGCATCCATCCAGCCGTAGTCTGTCCATCAGCACCAACCTTTCCGCTAAACAAAGCCTGGCTGTGAAAAATGCTGCCTACTTCAGGCGCAAGAGACAAGCGCCCCAGAACTGTCCGGCAGCGACAGTCAAATGGCGCCGACATTCCTCACGATCAAAATCAGTGCCGGTTCACGCGTGTCGCCAATAAGGCGCAACCACCAAGCACAGATTCTTCTTTGACGAATGTTGTGGCCAAAAATGCTGAAAACAATCCACATCAGGTCCACACGACGTAACAACATACCATGTGACAAAAACAATGTATGCATTTAACCACTCTCAGATGCCCCCGAAGCCCTGTCTAGTGGAAAAGTGGTCTTGTTATTCTTTAAAAATTATCATTTTTAGCCTTTTTTGGGGGTCATCTTCTCAAGCGAACTATCTGGCTCTCACTTGTTCTCATTTTGGACAAACTTACAAATGTTTCTTATCAAATGGGTGCAGCTTTACTGATAGCACCGTGCCTAAATTGAGTACTAGGCCTACTTTTCTAGCCGATAAGGCTTCGGAGCTCTATTGTGGCGTCTTAATGCAGAAGCTTGTGTTAAAGTTTCACATCTTGAGTAATGCCCTGTGGCGGTCACATTTGTTGATTTAATTTGGGTGCTCACTGAGCTGAAGTTTTTTGGGGTTTTTTTCCTTTTTTTTCAAAATGGTTTGGTTGATTTCCAAATACAAAAGCAGATCATAAAGAGGATAATTTTCTTTATTTTGCCACAGAACTGTCTTCCTATCCTGATGATGATATGCCGATCCAAAGCAAAGGAGGTTATCAGTTGGACTTTGACAATCTGGACAACATGAACCCTTTCGAGGGGTCTAATAAGATGGTTCTCTCTCCCCCGAGGACTGTGGTTGAGAACCCTTCTCCCAAACAACCAGACAGTCGGTGTGAGGAGCCCACCAACAAGTCGGATTTGGCATTGGATGAGACTCTTCCGTTCACCCGCTCTGTGGAGAACTCCCTCGTCAACGTCTCCGCCGAGGTCAGCTCTGCAGACAGCAGCGTGGTCACAGTGCTGAAGGTTGCAACCGTGGAGCAAGAGTCGTGCAGCGCAACGCCTGACCATGTCCCCGCGAAGACGCCCACCAGAGGCGACGAAAACAAACCCTCACCGGATTTTGGTGAAGAGGCGCCCCTTTTGGCAAAAGGAACTTACAACTTTGATTTTGACAGTTGTGACATGGTGGATCCATTTATAACCAGGGGCTCCAAAATCCAGAATTCCCCTGTCCTGTCGAGGAAGGCACCAGATAGTAACACCCCCACAGAGGAAGCCCCGATTAAGCCTGCAGATGAAGAGGTGCTCCAGGGGGTCCCCGTACAAGTTGACGTCGACCTCATCGCCACCGTGACCCCTACTCCATCGTGTGCTCAAGGGGTTGATTCGGGGACCCTGTTGGCGGCCCCGCCCACCGCGGCAGGTCCGATCAAGCTGGAGTTCAACTTGGATGGTGGCGAGGTCAAACAGAAACCCCCGCCCAAGAGGTTTGGCAGAAAACCACCTGCCCACAAGCCCAAAGAGGGAAAGTCTTTGCCCGACACCAAGGCGCCAGCAAGCGACGCGGACAAGTCATCGGCCAGTGACGATGCAGATGCGAGTGCCCCCAAAGCCTTGTACTCTTTTGACTTTGAAAAGTTGGATGACCCCAACTTTAACCCCTTTGGCACAAAATCCGACATCAGCAACTCTCCCAAGAGCAGTCTGCACACCAGCCCCGAGCACAACTCTACACACGAGACACCTGCTCAGTATGCCAACACCGAAAGGAATCTCCCTTGGTGTTTTGTCATGCGGTTGACCTTGAAATATGCGTCTTTGTCGTTTGTAGGGCCAATGAGAGCGCATCCACAGTGGAAGCCACCACTGAAGTGCTACAAGAGCAGGTACCATGAACCATTGCCTAGTTGTGGTTTGCTTTTACAAATGAATATTTGATTAGCTACTATCGTGTAGTGACGAGATCTCTCCTGACGCAAGAAGTCACATTGTGTCTTGGTTCCTATCGCCTGTGAATAGCAAGGATTTATTGTAATCGCAACAATCATCTTTTTTTTTATGGTGAAGAATCTTTAAAAAAAACACACACACACAAAGGATTTTTGTCTGTGCTAGTTTGAGGTATAAAAAAAACCCAACTGAATTTGAATTGTTTGGGAAATGGTTCTCTTCCATAGTTTAGTGGGAGCTACAGTACACAAGCCAGTCATATGAAGGACGATACTGTGTTATTTCTTCTTTAATTACATTTTCTTTCTTTGACTCACAGAAAGTTGAGGAGTCGGCTTGTGTCGATGAGCAGGGTTCTCCCCCTAAAGCTGACAAGGCTGCAGACAATTTAGCCGAACAACCACAGACTAGCCTGTCAAACTTTACTGAAGTGTTTGTGCCTGGCACTGAGTGTAAGTAGATTTTTCTATAATGGTCAGATTGTTTTATCATCTTTTATTTCAACTTGGTACCATATGTAGCTACTTTCCATTGAGCTTTTTTTTTTCAATTGGTATTTTTACCATGATTTGAAATTCATTGGGATGATTGAGTAAGGAGGGCCTCACTTAAGATATATCCCGTATGTATAATATTCTGAGAAAATAATTGAAATTCAAGAACAAAAATGCTAAAAGTAATGAAATTATATGGAAGGAGTTCTTTGGTGTCTCATTGTGTATGTGTATGCAGGAATTTTGTTACTTTGATTCTTTTTTTCTTCTTTTTTTTTGGGGGGGGGGGATCACAACCACCTCCTGTAAAGTTTACTTTCATTCTATTTTCACATTGGTCTTATAAAGACCTTTTTCTAGTTCAAGCTAGCTCATTTATGTGTTTTAATTTTCCTTAGTCATGTCCAACAACTTTGAGGGGCAAATCGACTACCTTGAACAGTTTGGCTCAAGCAGTGTGAGTGGTTTAGTATTTCTGTGAGCAATAATACACAATCTCAAACGTTTTATTTGTTTAAATATTGGACTTTTTTGTTTTTTTTTTATGCAAAAAGTTCAAGGAGTCTGCATTGCGCAAACAGTCCTTGTACCTCAAGTTCGACCCCCTGCTGAGGGAGAGCCCGAAAAATTGTGGAGGAGGTCCTGGGTTTCCACCACAGGGTCCTTGCACGACTTCTCTCGTTTCACGGTATGAATATTGGCGTGCACCTCCCGGACGGCAAATAATAATGTCACGTTTTAAAATCTCAACGATGGCATTTTGTTCTGTCCGATTTAGGTTTGAAACTCTACCGATGGCTGAAGACTCTACCGCAGCTCCCGTGAGTCACCGTTTGTTTGTTGTTTAGTCCATCCACTGACTGTTACCAATTGTTGGTTGTACTGGAATAAGGGTTGGCTCAAACATCTGATAATGAAACATAAAGATAGTTGCCACCACCTTCGAGTGTGGCGGCTTGGGGGCAGCCACTGGAGGGCTTCTGATAGCAAGCCAATGGTGGCAGCAACTCGAAGAAGCGCGGGAAAATGTTTTTGTAATGCTAACGAACAGGGGTTGAGAACATTTAAAAAAGATGGATTCTTTCCTTTTCCATTGGGAAGTGGTGATCAAATGCTTACTGTGTTTTGGTGACTTGTCTTGCAGACTCCCCAAATACTCGAGAGCCTCACCCCAGCTTTCTCGCAGCCTGCAAACACAGAAGACATCATTGACGTGCTCAAGTACAGTCAGAAAGACATGGATGAAGCCATTGCCAAAATCCAGGCTGAGGTATGACCTGCACCTTTTTAAAAATTTTTTTGAACCAAACTAAAACCAATAACCAAAAGGAGCATCACCGTCTTTTACCAATCATAATCGAGGTTTTCTTATCTTTTTCCTGGCTCGAATTGAGGCAGAGGTAGTACCATCCTGATCGTGCGTCATGGCACACGTGTTCTATAAATTCAACAGACTCGCTTTCTTTTATAAGAAACATACTGTAAGAGTTCCAATAAGAACATGACTATTCTCATGTTAAAGCATTCATTTATTAAAACTTGCATAGAAGAATGATGGGATCATCGCATGTGTGGTGGGGCCACTTTTGTTTGAGACAACCAGAGATTATTTGAAGCAGCCTTCAAGTCTACTGTGGTCCATGTCCACCTGTGAAAAGGCATGCTGCAGTGTCTTCCCGAAAGAAACAAAGAAAAAAAATTATCCCTGGAGAACCCAATAACCCTTTTCTTCTTTGGAAAACGATGACTTGTACATTAAATGACTCCTATATGTTCAGTGAACACCAAATTAAATATTTTTTTCAAAAATTTAACACTTTAATCCTAATTTACCATTATGGCCAAATTGTGTTGTGCTGCTCCTAATTGGAAACAGATTTATGTCGTCTGTACGACGACGCCAGCAATAAAATGTGTATATTTTAGTACCTAGCAAGAGTGCTGTTGTCAGTGTAGTAAATATGTCTTTTTCTACAGGCCAAGACAAAAGAGGACCAAATGTGCGCAAAGTACAACCAGTTACAAGGCGATGGTCAAGAAATGAGGTAGGAGGTCGGGGGCGGGGTGGGGGGGGCATCTTTTTCAAGACATAGCGCTGTTTATAAATATAAGCTGACATTTCCCCTTTTCCAACAGGAAAATAATTGCAGAATTTGAGCTCATCATTGCAAAAATGATGGGTGAGTTTTAAAATAAATTGCCATGTTATCAAGCATTGTCGCTAATATGTAAGACTCTACGGCTGTTGTTTAGCGGACCAAGAGAAGGAGCGCGAGGCTTCGCTGGCCAAGCTGAACGAGGTCCTGCTGGAGAAGGAGCAGGTCTCCAGTGACCTCAACGCCATGGAGAGATCACTCTCTGACCTTTTTAGACGACTGGAGAAGTACAAGGAAATCGTCGAGGGTTACAAAAAGGTCCAAACCGCTTTCTCAGGTGAATAACATTCACAGCGTTGGTGCAATTTGACAGTGGACCGATTGCATTACCCCTTGCAGAATGAGGAAACCCTGAAGGCTTGTGCTCAGGACTACCTGGAGAGGATCAAGAAGGACGAGAAGCGCTACCAGACCCTTAAAGCCCACGCCGAGGAAAAAATTAGCCAGTAAAAAATATTTTAAAAAACACGCTTGTGTAGTTAGAGTAAATCTACATGAAGCTTTCCTCGCTCACCTCAACACTTGTCCTGTCCAATAGGGCCAATGAGGAAATCGCTGAGGTGCGCTCCAAGAACAAGGCAGAGATGTCGGCGCTGCAAGTCCAGCTACGGCGCGAGCAGATGAAGGTGCACTCACTGGAGAAGAACCTGGAGCAGAAGGTGAATGCACTCGAACACATTTGAATAAAATATACAGCCTGGGCCAAATGCGTTGATTACTTTTTTACCCTATTTACATTTCCAAATATTCAATTCAATGTCCTCCAACATTGAAGCATCCTTCCACCTTTATGTTAATAATTAATATTCCTCAATATGAAGACAATGATCGTGTTGTTGATTTCTCATAGATTGAACATGGTAGGAAATGCAATATCAATATGCACCTTTTATCTCTAAACATCTCTGCAAGTGTTGATTTTCAAATGATCATTTCGACAACATTCCAAGGAAATCACAATGTCCAATCACTGATGAGCTATTTTTATTATTTTTCATGGCAAGTGACTCAAAAATGCTTCTATTTATTGTCGTAGGTGAAGGAGGCTGAAGAGCTGACCAAACTCTGTGATGAGCTCATCAGCAACGTCCAGAAGGGTTGATTGACTTGCACTTGTACATATTTCGTTGTCTGTCCCCTTTTGGTCTCATCACTTTCATTCTCTTGTTTGGGTACAATTTGTTCTTTTGTCAATGTTTTTACAATACTTTAAAATAGTAATAAAGACGATTAACTTGTACAAAGTGTGCTAATTTTTGTCAACCCAGAAGAAATTATAGTACAAGACAGAAAATCTGTGTTCTTCATGCATGAGGCTTAATTTAACGACAGCACAACATTATTGAAATGTAATAATAGAAAAAGATACTCCTCACCTGCTGCACTTTTGACCTTTTTTTTTTTTGTTTGTTTGTATTGCTGACCAGTGGGCTGCAAATGGCCGCCACAGTGTAAAATGTTTTTGCCGTATACTGCATTAGAGATGCACTGGCACTTTGTCTCAGGCAAAATCAGGTGTCCCAATGGGAATTATGTAATTCCTCAAACTGTATTTTTGTTCATCAAACTGCCTTCAACTTGTGGCAGAAAGTACAAGACACATGTACATTCCACTTTTTTTCTGACATTTTGCTCGGTGGTGTGCTGTGATAGTTTTCTCAAAAGCAAAATGGGCCTTCGCTTTGATTGGGGGAAACACTGAGGAGTGTGAGAGAAATGTGTCGTTGTGTTTGTATTTTTGTTAAAACTTTTTGAAAAACATCTCGATTTGAAAAACTTGTATTTTCTCTAGATTACGAATGAGTGGGAAAAAATGCTGTAATGTTAATAAAATAATCCAATTCAACAGTAAGGGATGTGCCTCTCTCCATTAAAAGATGATTCGATGTGTTCTGTATATCCGATGGAGTATGAACCGACTCAAAAAGGATCATTTTTAAGTGGCAAGATTTGGTTTGAGTCAGCGGGATTACGAGTGAATTTGATTTGGTACGGCGGTAGCTGTGGTCAAGAGAATTAAAAAGTAACGTAAAATCTCGCCAAAGCGCAAAATCTTCCAGTTGCTTAAATTTAAAGGCCAAATTAGCAACATCAAACTAATAAAAGGCAATTTGGTGTGTATCAACTAGATCAGGTAGGATATGACCCCTTGTTTTACGCAACATAGTTTATTGCTTTATTTATCGATCACAAAGATGACTTACATTAAATTCAGTTACATAGTTTATTGCTTTATTTATCGATCACAAAGAAGACTTGCATTAAATTCAAACTGCATTTATTTCAGTTAATGTAATTCAAGTTAAACAAATACACTATATTGTCTTGCATTTATGGACATAAATTAAAAGTTAATTTAATATAATTCCGTATTTTGTATCGTCATTCGTAATTCCGTAATTCCAACAGAAAAATACGTGGCTCGTCTAATATTTTCAGACATGATGAACACGTTAAAAACAAACAAATCCGAACAATCATATTTGTGTTGGATTCAATAAACGTATGGATAAAATATATTGAATCAACTTTAGATCAACCTACATTTTTTAATGAATGAACGCGTTTTCGTCTGCTTGTAATTTACAGAACAACGCACTAGAAGGCAGTATGTGCTAACATTCGTTTCCAATTTAAGGTTTTTCCAATGCCTTCGTGTAAAATACTTTATGTTCTACTTAACAGAGACGTCATCGTTTTCAAACTGAATCTGAGTGTCTTAATATATATTCTGGATTCTTTTGTAAAACAATAATAAATATCCCAAGGGTCAGGAATGAGACGTTTTTCCAGCCTACTTCTTGTCATCTGGTGCAATTTTGCCAGCACTCATCATGCCGCAAAAACTGCTGGGACAAGGGCACATGCACATTTCTAAAGCGAGCGCTTTACATCTCTTTTCATTATTATTTATTTTTATGTTATTTATTTCTTTGGGACAGTGCACATTAATCAACACAAGAATGAAATGTAAATGTTCCGGATTTAGCATAAATGCTAGTTTTCAGAACGTAGTCCCAAGGGATGGTTCTAAAATAGCGCAATGAGACAAACACTTTAAGACCTCAATGACAGAATTAAATACCAAATAGTTCATGAAAGAAACAATACAGTTTGATGAGGTCGGCTGTCAATTAAGGTCGCACTGTATCGGAGACCCAACTATTTACCTCCATACATGTATTCAAAAGTAAATTACAAAACAACCTTTGAATGCACCTGTGGCCGAGGGAGACAACCCTCCTCATCGCCGTCCTCGTAGTCATCGTGCAAACACTCAGGACAAAAGCAGGTCTACAATGCGGCCCTTCTTCTTGGAGTCACCGCAAATTCTGCTCACTTCACTCCCACAGCGGGACAATGCGCTTCCAAAATACTGAAAGGAAATCTTAGCTCCAAAGGGAACATTAGACTCGCTCAAATGGTCGTCTCGCGCTCTCTAAGCTGAGCCCATCACTCGACTAGAAAAAAAAGCAAAGGAGGAAAAAGAAAAGTGTGTGTTATTGGCTGCCCTCCTCGTCACCCATCAAAAGATACACACACGCACATGCTAACAGATAACAGACATTCGGAGTGGTTTCTAACGATAAAAAAACAATATATTTGATTATTGTTATTATTATTTACATTGTAGCTGTTAAATATTTTCTCTGTATATTTGTAAGTGGTATTGCCAATGTTTTGGAAGTGTGTGGGTGTTTGCGCGCATGTGTGTAAATTAGGGATGACGTCAATCTGGTTTTATCATGTCAGGGGACAGCCATTTTGTTTTGCACACCCACTTGTTGTTCTCTGAAAATGACATCAGAGTTGGCCAAAAGTATTGAGACTTTGATGTAACATCACAGTAAGGACTCAGGTGACGGACCATCAGGGCTCACCTGTTTTCTGGTTTTGGCCATACAACGTTCGTAAGTTTGACTTTAAAGTAGAGTAACTACCTGAGCCTACTATGTTTCTCTAGTTTGCTCAACACTGTGCTGAACACACATGAACATGCGAACACAAACATACTCTATCACACATGAAACACACACGATAACACGTTTCGTTCATTTATTCAAACCACCAAATGAGATGATTTCATAAGAGAACATCTGGGATTGTCAAAAATAGAACCATTTGCATACACTATTAACTAAATCAACTACATGTGAATAAACTGCATTTCAAATATACTAAACACAACAACACAAAGAATACTTATAATTACACGACAGAAATGCAAAATGCCTTATCCAGAAAAATAAACTTCTTTTGATACATTAAAAAAAATCAAAATAAATTAAGTATTCATGACTCAGTTTGATTCAAAATGAACGGAGCTTCACAAACTGTTATTGGTTGAGAACTCAAACTCAAACTAACGGTAGCAATTTGGCTAGAACACCCCCTACCACCACCATCATGTAACACTGAAACATACTCCGCTTATCCCTTGCAGTCTTGGACAGCGATGGTACACTTGTCAGACACTTCACTAGGTACACATTATGGCACAATAAATGTATTATTTTTCAATGTTTATTGATTTATTTATTTATTGCCTTGGCAGTATTGATTGACACCACTCAGCTATCGGACTTGACCTGTAGGGTCAGCACCACGTGCCAAAGTTGACCAGGTCACACATTAGCCTGCCAAGTCACACTTGAAACAAAACGTTTTCATGTGGGCTAGATTTGGAATTATTCATGGCATTATGGCCTTACATGAGAACCAAAAGACATTTTGTTTTTTTTTAATCCACAAATTATTTTTGTGATTTCTAATCTTCATCTCGACATGACATACCAAGTGACATTTGTTACTTGTCCTCTACATTGAATTAGACCGGGAAGTGTTCAACTGTGAATTGAATATTTCTCTGACAGTGTCAATTAACTGAGCATTATTGCCCTCACAGACAGAAATGTTTATTTGGAATTTCTTAGATTGTGCTGGTGTACCTAATATTTTGGCTACTTCATGTGATTAAAAATAAGATAGTGGTCAGCTTTCTAAAACACAAAGCGTCAACCTGAGTAGGACGTGTCAAGCCCTTTTGTACACCTCCAGTACCATTTTGAACAGCTGAGGAACCAGAAGGCGAAACGGGAGCTCCGACCGTTTCGTTGCAAAGACCTTTTTCATGAGGCTGCAACAGCTGCATTCACACTCCCACCAACCACAACTCCTCGTCCTTTTTTAAATTAAGTGCACAGGCAAGGACTGGCGGCTCTTTAGTGGCGTGAGAGTCTGACAACTTGGACACACGCAAAAAAATTCAAAATAAAAGTGACAGCACCAAATGTTGTGATGTCATCATGGTGTCTTATGACTGGCCAATTTGGGGTTGTCCTCCCACCGCCCCCTGACAACGTCCCACCATGAAGCGTTGTTTTTAAATTCCTTTTCTGCTCCGCTAACACTGGAAATGAATGTGTTGATGTTGATGAACTTTCCCGTCCACGTGGGAGTGTGTGTGCGTGTGAATGTCAGTGTAGATTTTGGGATAGATCTTGGCCGACATGGCAGCGCCTCCGTGGTTGAGAAGTAGCTGCTGCTGCTGTGCCAGATACTCCTCGTAGTTCAGTGCACTCACGCAGTCTTTGTCCGGGCTGGACGAGCCAGACGACGGCGCGGCGCAGCTTCGCTCCCGCTCGCGACACGGCGGGACCCGGTGGGGGATGGCGGCGGCGGGGCTGCCGGGAGGGGGGCATTGCTTTCTACTCTGGCAGAACCAGAGCAGCACGGTGCCAAAGATGAAGACGATTCCGGCGGGGATGCCGATGATGACGGGCCAGGGCAGGGAGCTGGAGGCCGCCGGAAAGACAGGCATGATGGGGGGCTTGGTGTCTACAAAAGAGGCCATCACACAGAAAACGCTGATTGATCAATAAAGACCTACCGTAAGCTATTTTAAGTAACGTTTTGGATAAATCGTACCTGTATGAGTTGTTTTAAGACAACATACAAATTAGGTTTCATTGGGTATATGTCGTCTTGTAGCAAAGTAACCCCAGACCATCACACTACCACCATGTTGATTGATGATGATGTTAATTTTCTGTTACACTTACGCCAACACACACATTCCAAAAAGTTCCACTTGCAACCCAAGAGCCCATAGAATATTCTCCCAAAACCCTCAGGAATCACTTAGATGTGTTTTGCAAAAGTAAGACGAGCCTTAATGTTCTTTTTGGTCAGCAGTGTATTTTGCATTTGGCTTGGATGTCTTTTTTGCCGAGTCTCTTGGTCTTTCAAGAACACTGACCTTGATTGGGGCAAGGGAGCCTGTTTCGTGCTTTCTCAATTTGTGGATAATGGATCTCACTGTGATTCGCTGAAGTTGTCTTTAGGAATACTTTCGTAAGCCTTTTCAGACTGACACATATCAATTACTTTATTTGTCATTTGTTCTTGAATTTCTGTGGATCATGGCTTTTTGTTACAGCTTTTTGAGCTCTTTCGGACGACCTCGTTTTGTCAGACAGGTTCTATTTAGGCCATTTCCTGAGTCAACCTATCTGGATGTAATATGGCTTGGATGTGGTCAATTTGGGAAAATGTGATTTGACACAGTAAATTAATTTCAAGTACCGGTACATTTTCACAAAAGGCCAGGTAGCTTTGATTTTTTTTTTTCCCTCATGAATCAGATCAATTTTTAAAAACTACATTTTGTTTACTTGGGTTATCTTAACCTTATATTTATATTTGTTTGATCATATTAAACCTTAAAATGGGCATTGTAGGCAAATAAATGAGTACAGTATTTCAAAAGGGGGCAACGCTTTCTCATGGCGCCGTATGTGGCACCTCAAAATGTGTTTCCCCGATAAGAACACATTTTTCCTTTGCAGCAAGTTGGTTTGTGTGCGAGGGTCAATCACCAGGTGTGCGAGTGTGAGTCACCGACAGTAATTTATTTGCGATGGTCCAGTTTAGTCGCATTGGGTCTCATGGTTCACTGTGTGGGCGGGGGGCCTAAGTGCAAAGTACAGTAACCTAGAAATACCTCTCTGACGAAGCCGTTTTTGTACATGTAGATACTTCCTTTGTATTGATATAAGTGTACTTCATTGAGTGAAGAAGAATGAAGCTGCTCGAAAGAGGCATTTCCGCTCCCTCACCTGGCAGCACCGTGAGGAAGGCGCTGCGGAAGCTGTATCCCATGGTGTTGGCACCTAAGCAGATGTACATGCCGGCGTCTTCCTCCTTAGCCCGGGTAATGAGCAGCTTGTTGAGGTAGGAGCCGTCGGGTCGCGACCACACGTCCCCTGTGGGCAGCACCACGAAGCGGTGGTCTCCCACTTCAATGGTGGAGTTGTAGCGGCTCTCCTCATTCGTCTCCACGCGCTTCAGCCACTGGATAACCGGCTTGACGTCGCTCCTCACTTTGCACTGGAAGGACGTGGTGCCTCCGTAGTCCACCGTCGTGTTGAGAGGGTGAGTGCCGGTCAGAACGGGCTTGGAGTTGGTCCTCTCTGCAGACACCAGAAATAGAGACATGCTTTTATTGCGACAGCGCTTCTGTGGATGGGAGAGGCTGTCCACACGGCGCTTGGCCTCGGGCTCACAACTCTAACAGACAGGGAGGATGGAGAAGCACGTGTAACACCATAAGGATGATTAGTTTCCTCTCTTTCTCTGCTCCCGGTTGTACAGTGCAAGCAGCTGGCCTTTAATCAGATCCAGATTGGGTGGAGGGCCTTTGAGTTAAAGTGGCTCTTGTACCCCCCCCCCCCCCCAAGTCCTCTGAGCGAGCGCCGTGGGACAAGGCCTCGCTCTCCCTGCCTGCTTCCTCAATGTGCTTCTCATAGATGTGATTACGCACATTCATCCAGCATGGGGCAAAGATGTGATCACAAGTCAGGAGTGGGTACGGTAGATCAGAGAATGTTTGAAATGTTATAGTACTTCCGCCGTTTAAAAAAAAAAAAAAAAATCAGACCTGCCATTAGAGCAATTATGAGCATGAAGTGCTCGTGTATACGATTTACGTTCATCTTTGCACACACACACACAAAAAATCCACAACGCGCTCGTGACATTTTTCGGGTGGGCTTGGCACATCTTGAAAAAAAAACTGTGGATAAAGGGATTGGTTTTCTATTTTTGAGTGGAGCCGCCCCCTTCTCTCATCATACTGAAAATGGTAGCTTCCAACTGAGCAACATTGACTTCCTTGTCATATTGAAGTGCTTAATGGGCGCTTGGCACATCTGTAATTATTCTGTCAACATGCCCTCATATAAGGATGTTTATTTTGCATGACAAGATCAAAGCACAAATCAGAACAACGTTCTCTAATAAATATAACGCGTTACTTCACTTTTTTTTTTTTTTTATAAACTGGTGTGAACCGTTAAACCTTGGCGGGGATCTGCGCTCTAAGGAGATGAGATATTGTCACAAATTTGTCGGATTGCAACTAAATAAGTTTGATATGAATGCACTGTTTAAAACAGCCCTTTGAGAAACTCTGTAAAGTTCCCAAAAAGAAATTAAAACATTGAGAAGTTCATGCCGTTTCAACTTTGCTGCAGTACTCACGTATGACCTCCACTTTATACGTGGCGTTGATTTCCCCCGCCTGATTGGACACCCTGCAGGTGTATCTGCCGCTGTGCGCAGGCGTCAGGTTCTTCAGGGTCAGGGTCCACCTGTTCTGCCGGCCCTCGCCGACCTCCCGCTCGGTCAGAGGCTGGTCGTCCTTCAGCCATACGATGTCCGGCCGCGGCGTCCCGCTGGCCGTGCATTTGAGTCGCACCGAGCTGCCCACCGGTCGGGCGATCACCCTCTTCCTCATTTTAGCGGGCTGGGTAAAGCGGGGGCGCACTAGTGACCACAAAATAAAAGGAATTTCTCATTTGTCCAATTAATCACAACTTATCCTGTCATTGCAGCCAGTGCCGCTGCCATTGAGTTGGCATGGCGCAAGACTTACCGAGCTTTTCCGTCAAGCCATCAGAACCCTGCTCTGAATGTGCGCCATCAAAAACGGCGAGTCTAGTCCTGTCAGAACCCGAGTCATCTGGTGAAACGACAAGAAAGCATGAAGTGAAGGCGCAGATTATGGGCGAGTTTGATTTGATGACAGTAGACAGTCAATTTGCAGTAAACCTTTTTGTGTTTTATACAATAGATGGACAACCTAAATGATGGAGGGGGATCCAATTTTTCATCCCACAGGGGCCCCATAGGGCTAACTAGATTCAGGAACGTGGACACCATCAGGAAATTTGGGAGATTTCCGAAAAACGGAAATTGCCGCGTATCAATATTGGCCAATGGAGACTTTGGTCTTGCTCCTCGCTCTCATCGACAAACCATTTCACACAAAATGTGCAACAAGAGGGACTCAAACCATTTATGAATTCAACTATTTATGATTGCTCTTATATGATTTTAATTCTTTCATGTTGGATGTTTCAGAACTTTGTTACAGCTGCAGTTGTGGTGAGTGTACTGAAGAAATACTTGAGTGCGGTTGAAAAAATCGAAATGAAATGAATTAGGAAAGTTCATGCGACTATCCTGACACTGGAAAAAAAAATTCCCCAATTAAAATCATGTAGAATTTTTATTTTTATTTTTTAATGTGGTAATGTTTTAAGATGACTGAAACCCTTTCAGGCACAGCGGTCACTACAGTGGACAGTTTATCATGTTATCAAGTTACTGGGTACATGAAAGGGTTAAAAAAGTGCTCGGGGATTCTGGTTTGGCGGCATATTAAGGGTTTAAACGATTTATGCAGGTCATTCGAAACATTTGCAAATGTCAATTTCCATCGGCGCTTGGACCCACCACAAATAGCGAAGCTGTATGTGCATTTACAAACATCCAAGACACACAAAATCTGAGTCCGCTTTGCATGAGATGGAAAAAGAGGCCCTGCGTGACCTTGAGCAAGACCTCGAAGTTTTCCCCCCCAAGGAGCCTGTTGGCACCTCACATGGCAACCTCCCCCCCTGCCCCGCCATCGGCCCGTTAATGAGGCAACTCCGGAAAGCGGAGTACCGTGAAAGTCAAGAAGGCGCCACATTTGCCATAAAAATGACGCTCCAGCAATATCACTCAAAAGCATGTTCTCGGCGCCATCTCTGTAAATTCAGCATTTAATCAGATAGCGAGGAGCACGCTCGGGTCAGACTGTGAAGCATTTGGAAGCAATATGATGCCTTTTTTCATGAGCACAATTCCAGGAGAGACAGCTGTGGAGTTTATGTCACCGAGTGACATCATGCGGCGCAGTTAAGACGCAGCTTACGCAAAGTATAATGACTGAAACCCAATCGAGCGTTTGTGATGCGTATCGACCTTTTAAATTAGGCGGTGATGAATTAAAAGGAGAGGGCCGTCGACAATCTCCATCTGAAATGGATGCTAAGTAGATGATTGTTCAAGGAAAGGAGAGGATTGAGATACGCGCAATGCTTACAGAAACCTTTTGCACAATTTTACGCTTCCAACTTGTTGGATTTGATTTGCCCTCTCTCGGAGAAACTTGTGCGCCAGTTCAGTATTTTGCTTGGAGAAAACTACTTTAGCTGTCTCAGGTTTAAAACTGCCAGTTCCAGTTCATTCCACAGACTAAGATTTCAATCTTGGCTCATTCAAATGCCACTTTGGAAATGTCCGATGTTTTGTTCTTAACTTTTCTCGGGTGTTTTTTGAGGCCGGTTCAAGGTCTTCTTTATCCTGCGACCAAGATTTCTGACAAGGCACTACAGGCATACGTTGCTCAAGAATGCCTTAAAGGTTTTGAGATTTTTCACAGATTGACGACACGCTATGCCGGACGTAGCAAAGCAGCCCCAGAACATAACAGAGACTCTTTCATTGTTCCACAGTAGATGACGCTTTTCTTTCGTATGCTTTATTTTTGCATCTGAAAACAGACCGCCTCTGTGACTTGCCAAAAAGCTCCAGTTTTCTATCATCTTTCCGAAGGACATTTTTTTTCTTTAACAACCATCAACCATTTTCAACCATTTTATCAACCATTTTGTGCAACCCTGAGGCGATAGCATTTGGAGCTCAGGTTTTTGCACCACACATGAACTGCCTGTCAAGGCAAAACGATCGGCACAGTCCGTGCTTTACAAACATTTCCGACGTCGTTTCGCCACATGCTGAAATTGTTTAGATACAGTTTGGCAGGCTGCAGTACCTTGCAAGGTTCCACCGGGTCAGGTAAAGAGAGCAGATGTGACTTCTAACCCCCCTCGTCCCTCCACCCCCTAAAACCCTGAAAGCTCCGGAGGGTTCTAGGTACAAACCCTCCTTTGTTTGTCCCCGGCAGCACCAGGCCTAGCCATGATGTCACGGCTATTTGAAGGGCCCTCAACTGGCCAACTATAATAACCCATTCCTTTAAAAAACATTCTGCACTGGAAGAAATCTCCCTCTGTCGCTCACTTAGGCACTCGACATTCCTCACGGTTCTTGAACCTCCCAATCCAAACAGACCGTGCACCCTCATTGCCGGGGTTTCTTTTGACCGTCCCCCGCAATACGATTCCATTTCCTTTCAACGTTTTGGCGGATTTTCGGACACAACGGTGCCCTTCATGCACGGTTTGTCGCTAACCATGCCATTATTGTTTTGATACAATGCAGGCTGTAGACAGGGGTGAGGTTGGACATGACACGGCTCCCCATTCATTGTTATTTTAGCAAAGATGCATCTAATTTAATAGCAATAGCTTGTATACGGCAAATCGAAAACAAACGGCAAAGTGAAGACAAGCCGTAACTTGAATTTAAGGAGCCGACAAATAGGTTTACACTATAAGCGCTAGATAATATGTGAAAGTCCAGGAGTCATGAATCAAGAACATGAGTACGCGTAGGGAAAAAAAAAAGCTTAAAATGCAATCCGCCCCAAATCCTTGCATGCTCTTGTTACAGTGTTTGGGGGGGCTGACGCCATCCGCTCCCACTTCATTCACAAATCCAGCTACAGGAAACAGGTCCCTGGCCTCCTGTGCCAGCTGAATCACAGGAAAAAGCCCGAATGATTTGGGGCCACAATGAGCTCCAGATGTTGACGGCGACAATATAATGTAAGGGGAAAGTTCATCACTCTCCGCTTCCTCAGGTGATCGGAGACACGCGGGACACGCCGTTTAGCCTGAAATCATCACCCCGGCCGGAGCAGACAATAGGAACACTATCAGTTCGCAATTATTCCCAAGTTTATTGCTAATAAAATCCACACATAAACACGACGGTCCAATGTTTATGTGTCTTCCTGGAGGTTGCCGCAGGCATGGCTTGAGCCTGGAGGGGGAGCCTGGAAGCGATGGGGCCAGTTGTCAGGAGACCACCCTAAACAGGCCTAAACAGCCAGCTGGAAGGATTGAGGAGGCGCCATGTTGCACCGACTGACCAGATTCTTCAGATAGCTTTAGGGAGGACAGGCTGTCCGCGGCAGATGGGGAACGGACCCACCTCACCACCCCCCACCATCCACCGCTCACATCTCCCCTCAAACATCCATAACGATGAGCCAATGTACAGCATCTTCATTTACCCTTGCATGGTTTTGACGCAGGATCGCTTGAATGTATTTTTTAGGTCATCGAGCAGCTGCTAGGATTTCATTCACTCTTAGTTGTTTTATCCTGTGATGATAACAAACTGATACATCGGCTACTGACTGGGCAACCTGAAACGGCAAATCGTACAATTTGGAATTCAATCAATATTTTCAGGGACGTCCTAAAAAGTCAAACACGTTTCTGTTTCATTTAAGTATTTAGTGTTATTGTAAAGTAGTTATTCTTCCTTTTATACATTTTACAAAAAATGTTATGAAAGCTACTATGAAAAAAATCAGTTTTGGGGGGGTTCAGTGGGGGGGAAGAAAGTAATTGATTGTAAATGGACTTGGTTCAACCATAGATGGTCAACTATATTCTACAACTGTTGCTAAATGCATGCTGATGAATTAAAAGGGTTCACAATGATCTGATTCAAAGCCCGTATTTTTTTCCTCGACATGAATGAAACCTGCTGTGTGTAATGGCGTGCAACCCATAAGAAACAATTCAATTTCAAAGAATGCGAATGGAGCAGAGACAGCGGGCACTGAATGGTGGGTGGGAGAAATCGTAGGACTCAGCTCAACGTGAAAAATATCCAGGTCATGATATATTGCCATACTATCCATATATATGACTATAGGAGTAATACCAAGCGATCCATTTATTCCAAAAACATCAAACAAATGACTAATAGACGCTACATCTTGATCTATGACTACTCTCTTTTTTTTCTTTTTTTTTTTAAGGTACCATATGGTGCAGATAAAGCCCTATAAAAGTGCATCGACTCCACTGGGGTTTCTCCTGAAGATTAGCGCACCATTAGAAAGCATCTATATTAACCCTGGAAAGGTTGCCCTCACATTTAAAAAAAAGATAAACAACAAAAAAAAAAAAGCCAAAAATTGTCGCGGGCCAACCAGAGGCAACTTCAAGTAGGCTTAAAATGCCACCCCGCCGGTGTCGTGTGAGCGATTCTAGAATGAGCTCCACTTAAAAGTGTTTGCAAAAAAACTGAATGGCCTTGATGTGATGACGGAAACACGGGCAACTTTGATGATATGCGGCGTAGCGCAAGTGCGCATCGAACCTTGGCATTAAAGCTGGCTGCATGCCTCCACCGCAACCTTTCATTTTAGCACAATCAGCAGACACCCCTTTGAACTCCTGAGGGAGACTGGAAATAAAATGCGTCCCCACTATTCCCAACACACAAGCCTCTTTATTACAGTAAAAGCACCTTTTTTTTCTGACACGCTTCCACGTCTGCCTGATTATGGTTCTTCTTCGGAGGCGAGCGACAGTGCACATTCTCTGGCCCTAATTAGGCATCTTAGAGTAATTAGACTAAACATAGCCTTCACGCTCAGCTTCGCTCATTCATCAAGCTCCCTCTCCAGCCCAAGAGGAAATACGCACACACACACATGCACACACACACACACACACACACACACACACACACACACAAAAAAGGCAGTTACCGGCCACATTTCACCCATTCTGCCTCATTGATGAGCTGTGTGACAGTCTCAAAAGCAAGACACCCATTTAAAGGGATTGCGTTTCTTTCGGTGGCCCTCCTGTTGCCAAAGAGAGTAGCCTACGGAGGAGGAAACGCTCCAGATCCATTTGATTCATCAAGGATGAAGTAGTATGAAACAATATCCCGGGCTGCTGTTGACTTTGGGCAATGAGAGGTCGCGGCTGTAACACACTCAACTGGGAATGGATTCACCACTAAACCTCTGTAACTCCCCTTGCTTTCGACCATCACCTCAGGGGGGGGGGGATTGTTGTCTTTCAACATGTGATCCAACAATCGAAATGTACAATCAGCATTTTTAAAAACATGATCTGGACCAGTGCAGGTTTCGCTTCATGTGCCGTACTTACCGATGACGATGAGGGTGTAGTTGACGTTAACGCTGCCAAAACCGTTGGTGGCTTTACAGATGTACGTGCCCGTGTCGTCTGCCTCCACCTCCTTGATCTTCAGGCCTATGCGGAGGATACGAAAACGGATCCAGCCGCTGTGGATGTTGCGTCCATCTTTGGTCCACATAATGAGTGGCGGAGGGTCTCCTTCCACCGGGCAAGGCAGCTTGATGGCACTCCCAAGGCGGACCGTCTGACGGTGAGCAACTTTTTCAGACACCCGCGGAGGTCCTGAGGATGGACACAAACACACACACGCACACATTAACCAAAAGTAATGCTTGAAGGCTTGCTCTGCAAAATAAACATAGCTTCAAATAAGCACAACAACTTACATGCTTAGATATGCAGCATAAAACTTTGCACGTCATATGAGCTGAAATTAAAAGCATCGCAGATGGATCTTTTTTTTTTCACCTATGCCCCCTTCAAACAAAGCAGTGACTTTTAATTACAAGTTTACATAACTTCAGATCTGACCAAGTTCCACAAGCTGCACCGAGGCATCAAAATGACAAGCTGAGATGCCATAGGACACACAACACAAGGCTCGCACCCGCATTTCAAAGACAACCCTGTTAGGATAATTAAAAACTCTATATTGTCCATTGATATAAATCTGAGGGTGACTGTTTGTTTCTCAATATCCACATCAGGGCAAGATCTGGCCCGCCAAAGCATTTGTGGCCCACTACCGCAAATCAAAAATTAGTTTAAGACAGGGATTTGCCCTTTTCATTTTGGCAGAAAATATGACCAAAGTTGCATTTATCTTCACTTTTGAAAGACAAGGTTTCTGTAGGATGTGTACCATTCTTGAAAGGCGTGACAAACACTAGGCATATGGCAAAAACTGCTTATTTTTCTAAAACGTGATTAAACTAAGCGGCAAGGTGGGCGACCGGTTAGCACGCCGAGCGACCGGTTAGCACGCCGGGCGACCAGTTAGCACGCCGGCCTCGCAGTGCAGAAGTGCAAGGTTCGATTGCCACATTCCAAAAACATGCATGGCAGGTTAACGGAACACTCTAAATTGTCCCTGGGTCTGACTGTGAGCGCAAATGATTGTTTGTCTGAGATTATGTGCCCCGCCTACTGCCTGAAGATGGCTGGGATAGGCTTCAGCACCCCCCAGCACCACCCTTGTGAGGATAAGCAGATCAGAAAATGGATGGTCATGACTCAGTCTTTTGTCATAGCCCCCCAAAAAGTCAACATTTCACAAATTCTGCCGCGGCTGTAAAACTTTTATGACCACAACTTTAGTGAAATGGAAAATGCGACTTGCAAATTCAACATGACATAGCACCTTTTATTGCATCTGTCGTATTTTTTTAAGACAGTTGACAGATTTAATAAGGACACATTTATGGATAATTAAGGCTTTCGTTTCGGAAAATCATTCAATTTATGAAATTTATTTTCTTAACCGAAAACCCCCCTCAGCTTTACAGATTTGCTTGAGTACAAAAGTTCACTGTTGAAACACAAGTTGAGCAAATGAAAAAAAATAACACGTTGGGCAGGGGCAGATGGAAAGAGAACGAGGTAATTTGTCATTTTCTTGTCTGATTACCCAGAAATGCTGAAACCAGATTGTAATAATTGGACAGGGCCTGTCGTCCGCAGCCAGCACAGAGAGGGCAAAGTGTTCTGGCTCAACTTTTTGTGTAGCGTGCAAGAGATCAAAGCTGTTGGGGGGGCGGTTGGGTGGGTGCAACGGCGGGGCGCGCGGGGCGGGTCGCACTTCTGCGGACAGCAGCGGCTCTTAATTGGCTAGGGTCTGCTCCCTCAGATCTGGTGTAGTGAAGCGGTCTGAAACACCCTGTGATAGTGTTAGGAGGCTCGCACCACTGCTCGCACAACACCGGGCACTCAGCGAGCCCCGATCCCCAACCCCGCCTCCTGAAAGCTAAACAAAGCCCTGAAACACTGAGCGGACCAGACAGCCAATCAAATGCAACCAAACCCTATCGCAAGTCTGGGCCTCTGAACAAATGGCCCGCTCTAGTTGCAGTAAAAACAATGGCGAGGGTATGTACACATGGCTTCTCCCAATGCATACACACACACACACACACACACACGCTCAAACAAACACACAGTCACATTCCTCTGGTGCATTTCACACATAATGGTAAACAAGAACTTTATTGATGGGGCTACAAAAAAGGGGGGAGGCGAGCCAGGTAACTCCATCTGGTTGTTTCATCCGTCACATTGCCGACAGATGGATAGGAGCTTCGCGTACATCTGGGTGAGCTGGGTTGTGGATTTTTTTTTTTCCGCCCCAGCGGTGAGTCACATACTGTACCGTATAGACACTAAACTGAAAAGCATGTTCATTTGCAGCCACGCACTCTATCGCGCCGGTATACAGGAAATTGGAAATGTCATTTGTTTACGTCTGTGGAGAGAATGCAACCACAGTTTTTTTGGGCTGTCGTCAGTTGGCCCATATCTCACCCTTTTTTTACCACAACAGAACAGATGCGCTGCTGTCTTCTTTAAAACCACAATTGGGTCACAGTGTCGGTGAACTGAACTTAGGCAGTTCATGATTTGATCCTAAATGAATGAGTTAGAAGTCCATTAAAAAAAAAAACTAAATATACAATTCTTTCCAAATCTCAGCAAATGGGACTCACGTTTTCTCAAACCAGGAGGCCACTAGAGTCGGTGTTCGGTGCCGATTAATGACAGGGCGTGAAAGAGCAAAAAAAAAAAACCTCTGATTAATGCACCAATGCACAGTGACTGATCATTGCGCCAAGTCTAATCAAAGCACATTTGTTTCTAAAAGTTGGAAAACAACTTGTGTGACGTTCGCTAGCAAAGCCGTGATGGATGTTTACATGACCCCTGAGTACATTTGATGTCATTTTCAGTTGACAGCAAGTGGCAAAATTAGTTTTTAAAGCGCTGTTAACTATACACACAAAATAATGAAGTGATCAAATTCAATCTGAACTTTTGCTGAAAATTGTCAAATTAGTCAAGCGTCCCTTGAACAGTTCCACAAATCATCTCATGTGACATCACGCGAGACTTCATCAAATCTCTGGGGGTCAACATGAAACTTTTTTTTTCTTGGACTTTTTGTGGGGGGGTTTTTTGCGACAAATATACCCAGAAATGAGTAAAGCGAAGGTAAGAAAAAAAAAGTGATTGTTGAGCATCTGAATTCCGCCTGCTAAGCTAACCACAAGCAAGATCTTTTTATCCCACCACTAATCAAAGGTTGAATATTTATTTGGATTAATGTTTTACACTTGTTCATTTGTCCATAAAATGAGATGCCACAACTGCGACACAAAACCATTAAAACACCGTGCTATAATAAAATGTTATCATAGCTTCAGCATTTTTACACTGGTATAAGTACAGAAGTTAGTATAGTCTAAGATTGTTATTTACAGTATGTTAAGTGTGCTCTAAATAAAAACTATTATTATTAATTATAGATATATATTCATTCATTCATCTTCCGAACCGCTTGATCCTCACTAGGGTCGCGGGGGGTGCTGGAGCCTATCCCAATTATTTTATTATATTTATTATTAAATGTGGCCTGCACGGTTGATCAGACTCACAATTCTGAGAATTGTGATTTGAACGTCAGCTCCGGCCTTCCTGTGTGGAGTTTTCATGTTTGCCCGTGCGTGCTTGCCAGGGTTTTCTCCACGTACTCCAGCTTCTTCCCACACTCCAGAAACATACATGTTAGGTTCATTGGGTGCCAAATTGTCTATAGGTGTCAATATGAGTGTGAAAGGCTGCCTGTCTACACGTGGCTCCAGCTCACCCGCGACCCCAATGAGGATAAGTGGCATAGAATAGTGATGGAAGGATAAATTCTTTGAGGAAATACAGTACTGCTTTGAAACCGCCCCCTATTTTAATATTTTTAAATTTATATTTATTGATATACTTTTTTTCTTCTACTTTCTCCCTTTCATAATTTTGCTGCTGTAAATTGGGAATTTCTCCATTGTGAGGCAAATAAAGGTTTACTTATCTTATCTATCAAAATCTGTGAGTTTAACCAATGCTAAAGCAATGCTACACTGCAATCATCCAACACAAATCTGGCATCTAATCCTCACTGATACATTGTGACTACTGTAGCACACTGTAATATTTCTTAAACATGTGTTTCCACTTTCATTTACTGTATTTCATCACTGTCATCCTTACTGTGGCGAAGATATGGTAAATGATATGGAATGTTATTTGGGACCCCTCTGGCTCCAGACGTTTATAAATGAGCCTAATGCACGAGAAGCTTTTTGGCTGCTGCTCCAAGTGTTTGGAATGTGCAACAAATTATTTCCTCCCTCAATCTGTGCTCTAAAAAAAAAAAAATCTTTTGAACTCTCTTCTGAAAAGAGAGGTGCCGAAATCAAGGACGTGGTCTGCATCATGTAATAAGAATTTGCGCTTGTCTGCATGACCGCTATCCTTTCTTCAGCAGGGTCTCTCCTCCGCCTCCTCCCTCTCAAGGACAGGTTCTCTTAACCCTGAAGTTGAAAGCGCCGAGACCACAGAGGCTCTCTGTGCAGAATGGAATAACTTCTTTATCTGCATGATTGAAAGATGCAACATTTAATCGTACCATTTTGCTGAAAAATGAACCGGAGCCGCACTCTCCTTCCTGTGTCACCAGGCTGCCTCCTGAGCATACGGCAAACCACGCACTGAAGTTGTAATGATTGACAACGTGCCAGCTTCATGTCAAAAGTGGCTGCTCGCTCAAATTGTTAGAATTACTCGCCACTCTCTGTATCGAAAACGATACACGCGAACATATGGGCTTCCCCGTCTGGCGGCGCTGGTATGGAGCGCCTTATTATAGCCGGGCTCCATGTCTGAATGGAATCTTTCATAGTGCAGGAAGAGGAGAAGGAGGAGGAGGAGGAAGAGGCCTCACGATTCACAGAATTAGCTGTTTGTCTTTGCTCAGTTTGCTGATAGATTATTTTAAGAGAAAGGTCCACATTCAATAAGTTGCATTTTTGTGACAGACTAAAAATAGAGTCACGAAGGGCTCATGACATGCAGAGATTGGAAGTCCGGGAACATGTCATAGGAAGCGTGTTCGGAAATGCAAATAAAAGAGGGAGGGGGGGGGGGGAAGTCAACATTATAGAGGATTCTTATTTATGAACACGTGTGGATCTGTAATGACGGGCAGATGCCACCTCCCAAATCGTTCTTCTAATCACTGCAAACATGTCAATAAAGGGTAGGCTTGGCCGATGACAACCACTTTAATAACTAACACCTGGAGCGTCAACAACTGATATAAGACTTGCAAAACTGCTTGCACCATCCAGGACGTGGTTACTCAAACAACATCTGTAAACATTGTCTCGTAAAAAAACAAAAAACAATTTGCTCCTTAATCTGCAGCCAAGCGCAAGAATTTGTTGTGCATCCAAGCGCTTTGTATCCACACACAAGCCGCGGTGATTCATTACGATGATGAATACTGCTACGGTATGCGTGAGCGATTTCGCTAAGACAAAGTGCGGTGGAACCTCCAATGTCGAATGTTTCCGAAGTTGTGCAATATGAAATTCAAACAAAAAAGATACGACTCTCAAAGTCTCACAAAACATTGGCAAACCAACATGGGTGAGTTCTCTGCCTCACTGATTATTTCTGTTTAACACCGCAAAATGGTAACAGCGTTGGCAAACAGGAAAAACACGATAGAACTGAAAAGAAAATGAAAGTTAGGAAAATGGTACACAAATTGCTGTCAGTAAACATTGGCCAAAAAAAAGAAAAAAAAGAAGAGAAGAATGTAGACCAAAAACTAGGCAACTTATTTTTACAGTGACAGTTAAAGTTAAAATGCGACATCAAAGGTAGCCCGGACAGTTAATCAACATTTCACGATGGTCACAGTTAGAGCCTGGAATCAATTAAATCACTGAAACATTAGATATGTATGAAAAGGCTAACACATTTTAAAGAAGATGAAGGAGAAGCACTTCCCCCTGAAGTACAGAACTGGTCATGGCAAGTCCTTGACCACTTCAGCCAACCAAGTGACATCAGCAACGTGGGCGGTGAGACCCCTTGTGAGGATCTGGACTTGAGTTTTTGGTTTAACTGTAGTTCCCAGCAAGCGTTTTAATTTTACATCTGTGTTTTGGACTGCTTATCGCTTCAATAAACACCTCAAGTGCATTGGCGACTGGCTCTTTTTTATTCTTTTCCACCTCACTTGACCAGTGGCATATCTGAAGGTTACTTGTAGGACAAAAAAAAAATGGAACCACGAATATCTTTTAACCTTAAAAGCTCAAGTCAAGGTACCACCGTAGGTAGTTTAAGGCGAAGAAGCAGAGACAGTTAACTAGAGAGTGCTTCCTCCTCTTCGTCCTCCTTCTCAGTCGCACTGTGTTAGGCCAACGGACCGTACAAATGCAGACAGACAGCACAGAGGAGCACGGGCTAATGGAGCCTAGTCTGTCAGGGCCCTATTCCATTTTGCTTCTCTTCCAACCTCGGGCTCAATTGTATAATGCACATCAACAAAATGAAACGGAGAGCAGGAAGTTCAGGGCGAGCAATGCGAGCTAGAAACCAAATCCACGGTCTGAGACTGGAAAGTGAAAAGGTGAGGAGAAGGTTGCAGCTTGGGGAGTGTGTGAAAGGCCACAAGTTTTTTTGTGAGGAGCTGGCTATACATTTCACAAGTGCAGATACGAATCAGCATTAAAAAAAAAAAGCGAGTGGGAGAAAGATAGGAGGTGATGGCGGTGTGGGGATTGGAAGCTCTTCTGACAGCAGCGAGGCGGCCCGGGAGGCTGAAAGAATGCCGCTTTTTCTTCACCAACCCAAAGACCGAGAGAAAATCAAAACCCGTTTATTCTCCCTCACTTTGCTTTCCAATCAATAGGTAAGAGCTTGAGTAAGACCAGCCGAGACAATGGTTCTTTCTGCAGCACCATCTTGATGCGGGCTCAATAGCAACAGCATCCGCGTTGGGAATACTCGCCACCGAGCGATTAGGTGACTTGAGCAGCAGCAGCAGCAGGAGGAGAGGGCCAAACGCCGAGAAAGAGGTAGGCAGATGCTCCCTGGAAGAACATCGCCTTCTTGTTCTCAGTCAAACCTTTCTCCAAAACAACGGGGCAGCCTCCATCAAAAGAAAAAGAAAAAGAAAAAGAAGAAATGACGATGGCGTCATAAAGCTTCTAGAAACATCTCCATCACGCGGCCTGCCCATAACGGGGCCTACTGTGGCGCCTTTGAACTCTAAGCTGCTATATTTCATTAAACTTGACGGCCCTCTGCCGGCCCGGGCTGCCGTCGTCGGTGGACCCCAGCATGTGTGTGTGAGTAGGTATGTGTTTTTTTTTTGTTTTTTTGGCAAAAGGCAGCGAGCACGACTGTCGTCTGAAGTTACGACAAGGCCCAAATCCACCCTCCACAATAAATCAACGAGACATAAACGGCTTTATCGGGTTGGGGTCCCCGCAGTGTTTCAACAAAGACCACCTCTGTTTACATCATAATGACACTTTTAAACCGTTTTGGCCGTGGAAACAAGCAGAGGTGCAACTCCACACACCATTGAGAGCATTCTTGGGGAAAAGGAGCCTCTTGAAAGTATCGTCCACCATTCAAAATGATCACAAGTCGAGGCCGGCTGCTACCTCAGAGCAGCACTTCTGATGATATGAAAGGCTTCTTTTAATGCAGGGTAGAAGTTGTTTTGCTGCCTTGGAAGTATACTGCAGAGTCCTTTTTGGAAATTCCTAGACCGTAATTAAAGGAGGTCTTTCCTCTATGTTAGAAGTTTATGTTGAGATGCATTAGTTCAGATTCAACTTTTTCTAATCTGTTATGACATACGACAACATTAAAGCACATCTTTAGGAAAGTGCCCGTTTTATTTTCAAACTTAAATGAACTAAAGAACTCAATATAGATTAAACTATTTTTTTAACTCTCGTATTATGTTATCCCGTTCGCTCATTTCCTCACGTCCCCAAAAATGAACGTGTCACAATTGCTAATGAACTGCAACAGATCCAAATGGGAGGAGCGTGACAATGACAGTATGATATACTTTTTGTATTTCATGCCAATCAAAAGCTGTCTTAGCTAAGAAAAAAAAATAAAATAAAAATATGCACTTGAAAATATGACAGTGACCAGGAGCAGAGCATGTGGATTTAAAACTGATCTCATATGATCTGATCACACGCTAAAAGGGCCTCTCCTGTATTGTATCATCATTGACAAACAAATGCAAATAGCAGCTCACAGACAAATCGTTCATAGGACACAATTTGCTGTCAAGATTCCTATCGTCAGCATTAAAAGAAAAAAAATATTGTTGATCTTAAATGTTAAGTCTTAAATTTGAAACAGGAGCCCATGAATGTACATAGGGCATACCTTTGAAATGTAGGCCTGCCTTTGGCCAGACATGCTCTGTCACAAAGGGGCCACAGTGAGTAGCACTCTGCAGGCTTTATCTCACTCCATTAGGCTGAGGACTGTTGTGCACACCAGGACTGAGTGTGTGCTTTGGGCTACTTATCTGGGAAGAGGCACAGGGAGGGCGAGGGTGCGGGGCGTCTGGGAATGGAGAGAAAGGCCAGATAGAGTGACAAACAGACTGAAGGACAGGGCGAGGGGTCCCGGCAGTGAGGTTGGGGCCGGGGGGGTCAGGGTGGATAAATGAACTTGAAGCCAAAGAGGGGTGGTTCCAGGGAGGCACAGGAGCTAAGATGGCAAAGTGGTCTCCTTTAACACCGCTCATAGGGAGACGCGGGCCGCATGGGCCGGTGAAAGAGGATTAGGCTGGCTGAGGCGGCGGTAACCAGGAATCTCAACAATCTCACACCCAGATCCTGGGCCTGGGCGCAGCCACATGACCCTCTCTAACAGACGGCTTTCTTTCTGTAGCCCAGTGGAGGCTACAGACCAGCACCTGTTTATGAGTGTCCATCTCTCAATTTGATGATGGATGGACAACTCGGAGTGGGACATCGTGTGGGAGCTCATCAGTTTGGAGCATCGTCCCGCTCAAATCAGATTTATTAACATACAAGGTGGAGAGACTTTAAGACTACGTATGCCGATGCAGCTGTTCGGACCTCGGGTTATAACAGAGAAAAATAAGGTACAGTTTTAATCGTCGGCCTTTAAACACGCCACAATGGTTTTGAAATAAAAGTCTGTGATGAGTGTGTCCTTTCAGCTTGAATTCAAAAGCTTTCACTTAAAACTCATTCAGTACTAGCCAATTCTGGACCAAGTCTGAAAAGACGTTCAGAAACGTCTTTGGGAGTGAATGAGTTCAAGGGTCCCGTTTAACCAATGACTCGCAAGACGTTAACTATAAAGGTGCAGACCACCCTACTGTTCTTTCAAGACAAAATGCAAAGATACAGGAAAAAAAAATAAGAAGTGGATATCGGATATTACGTGGTCATTTTTCAGCATGTTTGACCGCAGTAATCGACAGTATATGAACTTTAAGCAGCTCGGAATGCAAATGAAAGAGGACCCTAAAAACAACACCGTTCAACTCTGGAGTGATTATTATTCGTACATTCATCTGAAGACAGAAAGGAACACCAGCAAAAGGCCCAAAAGCGCGCAGAGCAAGTCAAGTATCCGCTCCTTGAGGAAGAAAAAGCTCATGACCGCATCAAGTGAAATCAAGAATACCAGATAAGACTTCGCCAGAAAATGCTGATAAAAAGCATGCCATATTATGTCATGTCGTGGGAATCATATTCTTTGAACAGATGAAACATGTTTTCCAAATCTGTTGTTGTTTCAGACTCCGAAAGAGCTTAGGAACTAAATCAAAGAATAAGACAAACTCTGGTGGAACTTCCGGCTTTCTTTTGAAAATGGGGTTGCGTAAATTCTGTACATTTCTGCCCACCTCTTCCTTCCAAGCCACATCATGTAAAAACATGCGCCCCATTTTAAGAGGGCCATCAACAGCGAGGTGCATCCTGCCGCTCCCTTCTCCCATCTTTTTGCTGCATTCCACAAGGCGAAGCAGACTTTTCATCAGCACTCCGGTCACAGTCGGGGGTACAGTACGGAGACGCAATGAGCTGCAGATGGTCCGCATAGTTTGGTCGCTGTCACGCCGCTTTGATGTGATGCCGGAGAGTGGCCAGACACGGTTTGTGTTGAGATGGCCACGTTCGTGTGATCACAGGATGGCAGCGCAACGCTTTTGAGATTTCCATCAGCGTTGTCTCCAAGTTTAGAAATTGAAGGGCAGCCATACTCCAGGATACTGGGGAGCACTAGAACTTTCCAGGAGAACGCGCCAGTAGTATTGTGAGATTCAGACGAGAGGCAAGTTGCTGGCGCACCGGCAAAGCTCCCACTGACAGCAATGGGGCCTCCCCACAATCCAGGAATATCGCGTCGAATTAATCCGTCATCGTGGCGCTGCTGAGCCTGTCGTGAGCATGTGCCGCTCACCCTGTCACTGTGACAATTTGTTACCCGGTTTCACTTGCCACTCCAAGAAATCCAAGTTCACTACCCACTTTTTAATCTTTTGATGTCTCCCTCTTTATTCGTCAACCGTCCGCAATACAGATACCCATGAAGATGTTTGCGAGTTGCTTCTTAATCAGCCGGGAAAGGCCCCGACTCACTCACGACCCTGCACAGGATAAGCGGTAAGGACAATCTTTTTTTGGTTGGTCGGCCAGAGAGACAAACCGAACAAGAAACTACAGTCAAACCTTGGTTTTCGAACGTCTCTGTTCTCCACCAAATCGGTTTTCGACCAAAAATTTCGATTGTTTTATGCCTCGGATTACGACCGAAAATCGGTTCTCGACCAAACTGAGCGCTCTTGAATGCGCCACTTGACTCCTCTCGCCTTCCTTACACGAGGAAGTGACGCTTCCTCGTGTAGCGTTCCATTGTGAGCAGACGCGTTCAATAAAGTTTTGTATTTTTTTAAGGGTGGTTTTGGTTTTTGAACAAATCGGTTTTCAAACAGCCTTCTGGAACGGATTATGGTCGAAAACCGAGTTATGGCTGTATTATTTTGTTGTAGAGTGGACCCTCAACGTTTGACCATAGTTCCACTTACAACACTTATTTTGTAGGTGACCCCGTTTGGTTTATCATTATTGATATCTTAGTGAAAGGATGTACAAAACAAGAAAGGATGGTAACGGAGCAACTGCAATTAGCTTAGGACAAATACTTTTTGTCTCATCTTTTCAATTTGTTGGTTCAATTCGATATCATGGCAATATTTTCATTGACATTTTAAGGTTCATTCGAGAGTTGGGTTAACAAAGAGTTCAAATTGAAGAGGGTCCACTGTATATCAGTTCCGGTGTGATATTCACAATATGGACAAGAGTATCGGCCGAACTGAGAATAAAAGGAACAGAGTTGAACCTTAGAAGTCACATCTGCTCACTTGAACTGACCCAGTGGAACGTTGCGAGGTACCGGAGATCACTAAACTGTATCGAAACGACGTCAGCAAGGCACCGTCTAAGATGACTGTTTTGCCTTTGCACACAGAAGCTCTGTTCATTATTGAAAAAACATGTGCTCGGTGTTTTTACCACATTTATCAACTTAATGTTAGACTCGATGGATATGGAAAACATCCTCACCTCTTTTTTGCAACTAACAGAGCTTCTACTCTTAAGTGTCGATTCAAGACCCTGGCGCATATGCGTTTTAGTTTATCCTAAAGGTGTTTGATGCATTTGAGACTTGGGTTCTTTTTGCTTACACGCCAAATTCTTCTAAGCACGTCCTCCTGAACCTTACTTGGTCAAGATGGAAACGAATAGGCCCCTCTTCAAACTGTTCCCGGAAAGTTGTCCAAATTGTCTTGGTCAGATAAAGAGCTAAGCTGTAACGGTCTTGTATGTGTTGAAAAAGAGAAGGACAAAACAAAGAAAAATACTTTTCTTCATATTATAGCGGTCTTTTGGCCTGCCGAAAAACAGGCAGCTAAAGATCATAACAGATGCGCCACTGTAAACATCGTGACATGCTCATCTCTTCTATTCATCATCCATGCTTAAATGCCTTTAAACAGACACATGAATCATGTACATATGTTGATCGAGTATGAATGGAGGCCACATGCGCCAAATACATCGAAACCGGGGCCGCTCCAAAAAGTCATATCCTTGTACATGAGGAAATGCAATCTATATCACCGCATGGTGCAGTCTGGGATTGTGCCGCTGCCTCACTGTGAAGGATAAAAGATTATGCTCTTTGCTCCTGAAATGATTATTCCTTGTCATCCTATTCCGCGCCGTTCCAAGTGAGAGCAAGGACACATTTTCCATTCATCGCAGATGAATCGGTCCCGTCCTCGCCGGAGTGTTTTAGGGGGGAAATGGGAGTCAGCGTGACAGCTTGCGCTTCAGCGGTGAAAAACTCCTGTTTTGATGAAGTGTGACAAGCATTGGCCCGAACCGCATAGAAACTCAATCAAAGGGGAACAATGCAGTCAAGACTTTCTGAGGTCACTCAAAAGAATCGCTAATGAAGAAGAAAATGGGATTGGAAAAGAAAAAGCCCCAAAAAGCTATGTGGGGTTTCATTGAAGCCCATCAGAGGTGAACCGAAAGGAGTTTGCAGAGGAGGAAGCAAACTGGGAGGAGGCTGTGTGGAAGTCTGTCGAGGCCTCATTCAAACCTTCTTATCCCGAACGTTAGCTCGCCGCGGCTTTCTTCAGGCCAAGCCATCGCTGATTCCACGGCCATAACTTTCAATCAACCATTAACTGCACAACAGGGGTTTGTGTGTGTGCGAGTGTGTGTTCAAGACACAGAGGACAAATGTGTGAAATAGTTGCTCGGGCAACAAGTGATGAAAGCGTCAAAGCGAAGAGGCAAACTGCACCCGGCAAGAAACACTTTTAGGATATTTTCTAAGCCTGATGTAGATCAAGATTGATCATGAGACGATAAAGTGGCACAGCTGGCAATGCCAAGTCCAGCAAACAAACAACCACAGGAGTTGGCAACCGATGATTCTGCACTTCAAATCAACCGCGCTGAATAGCAGCACAATGACTGCAGGACAGAACCTGCGGAGCAGAGGCGACGTCCTGAAGGCTGCCATCATTCAACATGGGCATCTTTTCTCAAGAAAACAAAAGGTTGTCATGGTTTGTTTTTTCTTTTTTTTGGGGGGGGGGGGGGGGTTGTATGCTGGCAAAACATTGTGAGAAAAAGCCAAGTCAAAGACACAGTTGAATCTGTAAAACAAATTTTGAAATAGCAGATCCTCTTCTTGATGGGTGAAACAGATCACTTTGGGGGACATGCGCCTTTTGCGGCATGGCAAAAACCCCTTTACAAGTGTCTGAAGGCTACTGTGGTAAAGAAACCCCCAAACCAAACATATTGTGCATCTGAAGTCATTAAATAAACCATGCATGAAAAAGCAACCTTGAGAGAAATCTGTTGAATGTATTTCTCCGCCCCCCCAAAAAAGTTTTGATGTCTTGCACATTCCTTAAATGTGTTCACTCAGAGCTAACCGTATATTATGGCGGACTATACGTTTTTCTACTCAATATAGTTATTGTGGTACCTTGACTTACAAGTTGAATTTGTTCTGCAACCAAGCTCGGAACTCCATTTATTCACATATCAAATCAATTCTCCCAACCTGAAAAGAAGTGAAATTTAATTCATCCATTAATCCAGTTTGGCCCTACCCGTGTGTTCATGTGCTCCTATTTTTGTTTGTGTACCTTAAAAAGACATGGCCTAGTAAGTGACATCCAGACCCGTAGTCAGGTTGGCCGGTTAGTCTGCGCGTGAGCATGTTTGTCCCATTCAATAAACGGCTGAAAGCCCAGACGACTGCGGCTTTCCTTGCCACATGCAAGGGCATCACAGTGCAGTACTTTAATTCATTCACTCCCAAAGACGTTTTTAAACGTCTTTTCAGACTTGGTCCAGAATTGGCTGGCACTGAATGAGTTAATTGCCCCATATTTTTCAATTAACTCAGGTGACGACGTATCTGAAGCTTGGTTATGGGTCCGATTTGGGCTTGCAACACAAAGCAAAACCCCCCCCCCCCCAAAAAAAAAAAAAGAAAGAAAGAAAGAAAACCTCAAAATACCAGTGCATATTAAAGAAGGAAAATTATGAAATACATTTGACTTATTATCAAAATAACTTTTTTTCTTTGCGGAACAGTTTTGCTAATCAATGACTTCATCTGTGGAGCAACTTTCTAATTTTCAGGGCAATTTTTTTTTTTTTGGCAGTTTAGTCCCAGGGACTTGATGCAAAAGTTTTATTGAAAAATACAAATAACAAATGATATTACTGGCATAATACAAATTCAATATATTGTATTAATTAATAAACCTGATAGGCCGCACCTCCCAGCTGACATACGTTATAACGTACACCAAGTCATTTCTGGTTCCAGTCCTGTTACAGTGTGAGAGAAAAACAGATTTTTCTGTTTGTTTAAATGAGGCATAAAATCCAAATTTGGACTTGCGAGCTGCAAAGCATATCCACTTATTTTGAGCCTTGAGATGAGATAATGACTAATTCTTTCTTTGTTGATTTAATAATTTACACATTTGACCGATTTCTTAAATGCTCCAACAAAACTAAACCAGAGTAAATTGAAACTGTGAAATGAATCAACACAACGACTGCTTTTGTCGTTCAATGGGTTTCCAATCCAACAATGTCGGGAACCCTCAAAACTTGGAGAAGGAGAAGTGGTGGGCAAGAGAAGGCCCTGCCACAGCAAGAGAAAGAAGAAAAAAAAACAAATGGGGTTTTGGGCCAGTGGAGGAGGCACAGCAAGAGGGGTTGAGCAAGACAAACATTTCCCGCTGTGGAGCTGCAGAGTTATTGTCAAGTCCCATGTACGGGTCGACCCCTGCTCCCACATCCAGGTTCGCCTCCAGCCACTCGGACCGCTCTCCCGTTGGCCTGACGCACGGTCAAGTCCGCTGTCATCTGACGCCAAACCAAGCGGCTGCCAAAGAACACACTTCGTGCGTACACTACATCTGGTAGCTCATGGAAGTTGAAGCGGGGAAGCGCGTAAACACGGTTAGCATCTGAATTGTGATCGTCTGACATGTGATTGTGTGGGGTTAACTGGAGGTTTTCAGATTCACAACGGGAGGAGCGTGTGTGGTCCGAAAGCATCCCAAAACCCAAACAAACTAATGAGCTGTGGATGCAGCCTCTGGACTCCCCAAAATACACATTTGGAAGCATTAGCATACAGCTGACAGAGATAAACATGAAGAGTGGACAATGCCTTGTTGAAACTCCACATGAATGCTAATTGGAGTGGTCATTTAAATCAGTCAATGAGGGACTGTTGCTAACGGGGATTATATGACCCCTCTTAAGTAAACACCAAGTGACCTCCATTACGACTACTTATCACAGCTACAGCCCTTTCCTTTCTTCCCCCCCCCCGAGGGGTGAAGTCTGACACATTCCTCCCCCTGCCAACTGCCGGGGTCGGTAGGGTGCGCGGATTGTTTTCGTGGTGAAGCGGAGGGAAAACACGTGCATTATTCCCACCTCCGGGTGATGTCGGGTGGGCTTGAAAAATCGCCCCGGTCGTCTCTTTTTCAATGGGTAATTTGCTTAATAAGACCAAAAACTAAAACAAAACAGCAGACGTCCAATGCTGAGTTCTCACGCACACCTCAACCGCGGCGCCTCAGGAGCTTGGAGCAATCGGCGCGGTCTACTACGAGTGTTTAAAATTAATCTGCCCCGTTCCAACCTGGGAGGGGGACGGCCACATCATAATCCACCTATTGTTTGTCGCAAATGGGCCTCGGCTCAGTAAATAGGAGCTAAGATGATCCGAGAAAGACTGAAGGCGATGGGGTGAGTAAAGGTCAGTCCATGCCTTGTTTGAACAACAGCACATTAAGTTAACTTACTTCCTCCAGCTTTACGGCGGTAATAAAGGGGAGGAAATGCAGTGACTCGCAGGCAGGACTGACTGTCTGCTTAGTGCGATGATCTCTCAGTCCTACAGATGGAGCTCAACCAGAAAATTAACGATGTTGACCTTCCCGAATCCTCAAATGGAATATTTAAAAATAATACACAAGGCAAGGTATTCTTTCTGTCCAACCAACCCCTCCGGAGAGTCTCTACCTTGGCCCTTGCTGGTCAGGAGATATTCCGAAACGACAAAGACTTTGGGGCATTGAGTTACTTTTGAATCTCACTTCATTATGCGCAAAAGGAAATGGAAAACTCTGCGGATGCTGCCAAATGGCCTCGTGATTTTAACAGCCACTGGCGCACCGTGCATCACAATACCTCCTTGTTATGAGAGCGTGATGTAACGGTGCTGTAAAATGTATATTTTTCCATCAGGGTTGCAGAGTGTGCGCTAAGTTTGTCCAGATGGCTAAAAAGGTAGAACAAATGTGAGCGGGCGTGCGTGCGTGCGTGTGGGTGTGTGTGTGTGTGCGTGTGCGCACATGGTTGTGATGCAGCAAATTGTCTGTTGATTGCTGAAATGCAAGGAAACGATGCGTTGTGTTGTTTGCCAGAGGAGACACCTGGTTTTCCTTTTATTCTAATTTGTACAGAACACCGCGGCTACTTTTTCCAGCTCGCTTGGCTTCAGAGAGGCCCGTCGTCCCAATTCAAAATAGCATCGTGGGCAATGAGAGATAAACATTTTTGGGAGAGGAGATTGAGGGACAAAAGAAAATGGACTGCTGGAGCAAAGTGGAGACGCAATACTTCAACTGTTATTTTCAACGGTTTAGAAAAAGATCGCTCAGAATGTTCTGGACTCCTGTTTCTATGACGATACTAAGAACTAAATCATGCTAACAACATTGCTGATGAGCACAGTGGCATTCGCTCGACCAGCGATTCCCCACCCACGTGCAGCGGCACATGAATTTATACTGAGAGATCGTCATGATCCAATTGAACACGATTGGTTGAAAAATTATTCTTTGTTCAGCGATTAAATACGCTTCTAGAAGACAGCAGAAGGAACATTTAAGGTGCAATGTATCCCCAGTCTACCAATCATTTGTAAAATATTCTGTATGCACTACTTCCAGAAAAATTAGGGGTATTGGGCTTTCAGATGAAATGACAGGATGAATCTAAAATTCACTCTAAGCTTAACAGTTAATATTTACTTGACCTTTTGTCAACTTTTCAATGGTCGTGTGTCCAACTGTTCATGGTTTTAGCACTTTTTGTAAAACAGGTGTCGCCAAAACAATGGTTTTCCAGATTCAAATGGAGTTGGAATTGAAACAGCCTTCGTCATCATCATCATCATCATCACCATTTTCGGTGAATATTGTGAATATTGCGTATATACAGGCCAACTATAACTTTTGTGACATGTGATGGGTTTGGTGGTGCGTCGGGAGATTTTTCGAATGTAAAACGTGCCGACTAAGAAAGACCACTCTCAGTGGTAAACTCGTTGAGACGGAATTAGCGGCGCCTCTTTCTGCTTGTGGCCGAGCAACAGACTCCAGTTTGCCTCAACGGCTTCAAGACGCCATTCGTCAATCAATTTCACACCATCAACAAAGTCAATAAAATGCCTATCCATAATTTACATCATCCTTGTACAACATCGTTTGTGCATGCCTGGAATTCCGGCGGACCAGCTTTTGTTGATGCAAAAAAACGGGGCCCAAAAAGTTCCAGTGGTCTCTGATCCTGTCACCACATTAGAGACTGCGCTGGGACACATCACTGGGCACCTCCTCTGACTGCTGGGGGTGGTTGGGGCACCAGAGAGGAGGAAGTGCGAGGGGGGCCAATTCTCGCTTGGCCAGGCGCAAAGTCTTTCCGATGTAGAGGGAGGGGGTTGGGGAGAGGGAGCGGGGTGGGTTCCATATGTTTGTGTGCCACAAGGACAGGGGGTGTGCGGGGATCAGATGTCACCTGATGACTGACAGCAACAGGCTTAAAATGTTTTCGCTCAAACTTACTGCCTCCTCCTTGGCTGCATTGTTGGGCTAACAGCGGGAAAGCGACACGTCCGACGCGGTTTGGCTGTTTCCGTGCAAAAGTCAAAAGAGGTGGAGGGTGAAAGGGCGGGGGGGGGGTTGAGACGGAGCCCCGGCCTTCATGATTTAATTTACATTTGTCACAAATGTCATCATGCATTGTTAAATTTTACAGGGGCCGTTTTACAGTCTCTGTGAGCTTCGCCTCGCTGCAAAAGCGGGTTTGAGTCGGAGCCGCAGCCAGTATTTCACATGCTGTCAGAGCGGTGCTGTTGTAGTTGGACTGTAACACGCAGCTCAGTGTGTCAGAACCGCAGGAACTTGTATTTACTTTGCTTCCACATGATCATTCAGGATCATCGAGGAGTGTCTGCCAACTCCCTATCAGTCGGCACATCTGCACGAGGAGCTTTGACAGAAAAATGATGAGGACCGGGATTTATTGTACGTCTCCCATCTGTTCATCTGTAAACACACAAAATGGCCTCTAATCGTATTTAGCCTTCACGACTTGTTTACTTTTGGTTTAGTCGTGCCGTGAAGGCACGGCTGCCTCGCTGTGAATGAGGCATTGTCAGATCTAGTCCGCCCACCTCTAACCTTCTAAACCAAAGCGACTCCCTTTCCTGCATATCTGCCACATGCAGGTATTGTACCTATCAGACGTCCCTCTGGAGTTTGTTTTGCTAGCGTCTGGATGTCCTCAAATGGAGTTGATATGTCTGGATCTCAAATCTCACTCATCCCTACATCTTTTTTTTTTTTTTGCATCGGCCTTTTCTGGTGGCCCTCGGGTTGCATCAGACATGCTTGAGCGGGCCAGTGATGCTGGGTGAAATCACAGAAATGGCATCCGCGTGTTATTGGGGGATCCGTTGACAAGCGCCCAGCGTGTTCTCTTAAAAGCAATGTACTGACCCTGGCACTGGAAACTGTGAATTGTGGTCAATTCCTCGGCCAGCCAGCCGCAGGAGAGCTGCCTTCTCTACACAGACTTGTGTTCTTTCACTCTGGGAAGCTGATGGATGATGTTTGTTTGGTTTAGCTCTGGAGAATGTGCGCACACACACGCACACATTTGAGTAGAAGCAAGTTTGCCCTTCTCTCATTCCCCAGCCCATGTTGATTTTGGGCTCCTTTTAGTTTTTTTTTACTTACTTTTCCGTCTCTTACTACTCTGTGTGAAAACATTAACCGAGACTTTTTCACCCCCCCCCCTCCCGCGCTTGAGTTATAATGAGCC
Organism: Hippocampus zosterae; assembly: GCF_025434085.1. NCBI lineage: Eukaryota > Metazoa > Chordata > Actinopteri > Syngnathiformes > Syngnathidae > Hippocampus > Hippocampus zosterae. The sequence continues at coordinate 8,428,871 of NC_067464.1, read as the reverse complement.
ATGAACACAAAAGTTCCAGTCCCACAATAAACAAAAGACAGTTCACGTTCATCTCACCTCGCGCACAGTGGACCAGTAAGACAGCCTCCAAGAAGAACAGCACAATCTTCAGTGCCGCCATAGCATCCAAATACAACTTCATGCGCTCTCAAACTGAAACACACATGGACACAATGTGACATTGTAAATGGAAAATATTACTACGAGTGCAAAAAGATGCTCGACTCATGATTCCCAACTGCTGTGTCACGGCACATTAGAGTGTTATGAGAGATCACCGACTGTGCCGCGGGAAGTTCTCCAGTACAATTTAATGGCTCGAAAATTATTGTTTATTGACTACAAATCATGTAGTGGTGATAATATATCCATGCCAGTAATGTATCATGATGTATACTTTTCCATTAGATGACAAAAGTGATATGCCCTTTTGTGACTTTTATGGGGAGGCCATAAAATACATAACGTACTTTTCAGCTCGGTAAAGACAGGGAAACACTGATTTACTGTGATGTATGTTTTGGGGGAAATTAGTCCCATTTTTCCTGTAGACAATGGTCATAAAAGACTGTATTCATCAAATGAATCATCATCTTCAATCTTAGAGCAACTTTTCAGACTTTTTACCTCCTGAATTTAAGTGCAGGAATCTATCAGTGTTAGTCTTCTCGTATATAAACGTGGTTAAATACTTTCCACAATGAATTTCCAGTGATAATACAGTTACATCTTCGCAGTGAGGTTTTCACTCATGCAGTCCCGACTACAGTTAAACTGCCACCATTACCCCAGAGTTAACCTGATAGAAAGATATAAGTAATTATTTTTTTAAAAATGTCGATGACAAACCTGACTGAATCACGTCAAGCTCCAACCAGCCTCCTGACAGTTTCAGCGAAAGTCCGCGCCGAGTCCATGAATCAAAAATGCCACTTCTCGTACTTTTTTAACACTCACGTAACACACTCAGCCTTGTCGTTGACATTCAAAAAACATCGCAGAAGAACTCAGAAGGAAACACAAGTCTCGCCAACCCCTCGCCCCCACCCCCAAAAGGGCACCGTGCGCCAATATGTAGAGCGAACCCAGCGTGCCTCTTTCGTGCCTCTCTGCCCCTGACCAACAAGTGACGAGTGACTCGTGCCGTGCGCGAGCTCGGCCAACGTGTGCGCGCGCAGAGGCTTCTGACCAATCAGTGGCCACGTATGCGTTAACCCGTTAATTCCCACCACCCTCGCGCACAATTGCAGTCAAGTAAGCCCCCGTTTCTCGCGGGGTATCCTGTTGTAAAGCGCTTTTAATATTTATTTACTTGCTTTTACTTATATTGAGCAGTTTCAATCGTTGATTAGTGTTTATTTTATGGAGTTTATATTTAAATTGTATGTATTTGTTTGTTTGTTTTTTTCTTTTTTTTAAGGCTTGGTGGGTCCAGTGGTTAGTGCTTCAACTTCACAGTGCAGAGGTCCATGGTTCGATTCCGTCTCCGGCCTCCCTGTGTGGAGTTTGCATGTTCGCCCCGTGCCTGCGTAGGTTTTCTCCGGGTAAACTGTTTTCCTTCCACATTCCAAAAACATGGATGGCATGTTAATGGAATACTCACAATTGTCCCGAGGTGTGAGTGTGGATCGTTGTTCATCTATGTGCGAGCCCTGCGATTGGCTGGCAACTGGTTGAGGGTGTCCTCGTCTACTGCCTGAAGACAGCTGGGATGAACTCCAGCACGCCCGCGACCCTTGTGAGGATAAACGGATTAGAAAATGGATGGATAGATTGAGTAATAGGTCTTTTGTGTTCATAATGTTTCATACTTTTTTAATTGTTTATCATATTTTAGCAAGTCATTGAGCCTTCTCCTCTGGGTGTTTAACAATGTGAAGCACATTTGAGTTACATGATCATGTGTCACGTCGCGTGTCCGCCAGCAGGTGGCGGGTTTTCTCCCCCGCCATCTGCACACCTGTCCGTAATTTCGGGCTGATTACCCTCTTTTATTAAGAGACTCCGACAGTCATCTCGCTGCCGGAGAATTCCACGCCGTGCCATATTGCTCTCGCGCTCGATTTCGCTATTTGTCATTTGACCCATTGCCTTTTTGCCTTACGGCCGATTACTCTTGTTATTCGCGTTTAGCTTCTAAGATTTTGTATTAATCGTATTTCCGCCATTTCAGGCCCTCCTCGCGTCGTCTTGTTTTCCGCGAGCGTTTTCAGTTGTAGTCTCCTTCTTTGTCATTCCTGGTCCTTATTTGACCAGCGTTTCGTGTTACCGTTTTTTCCCTGTCGGGCTCTTTCTGTTTTTGTCATTAAAGACACTCTTTGCTTTGACAAGATTCTTTCGTTGTCTGTTTTCCGGGGATCCAACTCTTTATTTTCTTGTTCTGCACGGAGCGATCGTTATCGCTTCGGGCAGAACGTGACATCATGTATGAAAAGTGCTCTAGAAGTTTAAAGTTTGATTTGATGTATTAAAATTCGACACACATTGACTTCTATTTACAAGTGTTCATAGTTCGCTTCTCTCATGAAAAGACCTCACAAGTGTTCATAGTTCGCTTCTCTCATGAAAAGACCTCTTTTTTTTATTCAACTGTGTTGTACAGGTCATTGGTCACAATAATGGTGGCTTTAAAATCTAAGGCTCGGGGTTCGAAGCAGGGTTTTAAACATGGGTTAAGATTTCCAAGTTTGGGTTTTAAATCTAGGGTTAATGTTTAAAAGTATGATTTTAAACTAGGGTTCGGGTTTCCAAGTAGGATTTCAAACCTGGGTTAGGATTACAAAGTAGGGTTTTTAAAACTCGGGGTGGGTCTCCAAAGTATGGTATAAAACTAGGGTTAAGGTCGTAAAGTTTGCCATAGTAGAGTTTCAAACTTGGGTTAGGTTTTCAAATTAAGATGTTTCCAAAAAAAAAAGTTCCAAATCAGGGACGTGCAGAGGGTGCGGGCAAGAGCGTGCGTATCCACCCGAGAGGGGCAACTAGTCTTTACACGCGTAGCACAATATTTATATTAAAGTTGAAGCACTTACTGTCCATATACAATTCGCGAAGGATTGACCAGCTGGCTAAACGTACGATGCTGTTGGGAAATGCTTTCGATCAATCAACGAAATGCTGCCACCTCTTGTCCATATATGAACACTCCATTCATAGCTTGTTATCGCATTTACAATACAATATAATACATGCTGATTTATATAGCGTTTGATGAAAATTCCATCCCAACATAACATAGCTGTTTATTATTCTGCAGGCATATGCAGAAAGTTAGTGATTATACTAGTGACATCTGATATCCCCAATGTTATTGGGAGCCGGGTCATGCGTTAAGTTTATTTGCTGAGCTAGTGTTCTCAGCAATTGTTCAGAAGGCAGGGTTATGTATTCCTGCTTCCTCTTGCAATTAAGGAACTTAATGTGGTTCGTTCAAAGCAGCAGTGGCGATGAAAATGTTTCAAATTCAAATGTGGTTGAAAGTATAAACTACTTCCTTAGAAGGGGATTGTGTCAACCAACATGTGGAATTGAAACGTTTGTGTTGACATCCAACTTTTTTGTATTAGGTAATGATAAGTGTCAGCATCTCCACTTACCCGCTGACGCTGCGTGTGTTTGAAAAGTTCGCCCTGCACAAAAACAGGCGACATTATCCACTTTGAATGAAACCTGTTACTGCTCTCCACACGTGCATGTTTGAAGTTTCACGCAAATTAGTACCAATATGGTCCGTTTTATAAAGATATGGGAGCAACAGAGATCACTAAAATAAAAGATATAGCAAGAGCTATATCTATTATTGTAGTAATCTATCTTCAAACTGTTATCCGAGAAAAACAAACAAGCACAAAGGATCAACAGATTTAAACCGAAAAAATCATTTATTTCAATTGACATTGCATTTAAAACTATACATAAAAAAATCACACCACTCCTATCAAGGAAATGTAGTGTCATTTTACAAAATAAGACAAAGGTTTGAAATCATAGATTATTCCTCCTTTAAATTACTGCATGATTCCCTGTTGTATACATAAAATTGATATACTGTAGTTCTATATGCCATTTTTATTCTTTATAAAAGAAAAAGCAACTCTTCCAAAGTGAGGTTGAATATTAGGGACCATAAGCCCGATCCAACAGTAGAGTGTGTTCCTGATTATGAAATGCCTGAGAAGCTGCTTTGAGTTACAGCGGAATGACACAATGCCCACTCTCATGTCCTCAATGTTCTAGAACGACATGACGATGATGTTCAGAGTGGAAGATTGTTTGTCACTGCAAAAGGAAGCAAGGATATTTAGTACAGAGCACTTCATATGCAAATGAGACCAGTGGGTGTCCAGTGTGACGTACCTTAAGCTAAAGTCGTAATGTAAATCACTTAGCTAATCAACAGCAACGTACTTACATAAAATGGCTTGTTTGATCAGAGTAGTCAGAATATTGCACCACAATGAGAGGAAAAGCAATGAATGACCCTGCAGTCTGCAAGTCAGCACCTGTGAAGAAGGCTTCCGCGTCACTTTGTAGAGAGGTCAACTCTCCACTAGAGGGCCTTCAAGACCAGACGGTGATAACTAAGGTTGTGTCCAAATTCACAGGCTGTGTCAGAAGGCCGCATTTTCAGCCGCTTGGCAGTCACTTCCGTCTCGACTCGACCGCACGTGGTTCCCAAATTTGATAAAAGACAGTTCACAGGCTGGGGTCCTGCACCTCATGTTGCCTCAGAGGACCGCATAAACTGTGGTGAATTTGGACAGGGTGAATCAGAATTCGGATGCCGCTTGGGTCGAGTTGCGCCAGAAGTGACGTCATGCGGCTGAAAATGCAGCCTTCGGAGGAACCCAGCCTGTGAATTTGTACACAGCCTATGAGCTCCCTTTTATCCATAGAATAAGCAAAGAAGCACCCGCAGTGCACAATGAGCACAGCCCATAAAGTTTTTCCCCCTTAACATTCACGACCATCGAAAGTGTGACAAAATCCCAATACAAAAACTCTCTCTTACCACTTTCGTGTAAATGCGAGTGGAAGCATGGAGAGGATTTCTGACCAGTTCCCGAGTGAATAGCAACAGCCGACATTGTGGATGATTATGACCAGAATGATCCTTATTTACATACTAATCGTGACTTACATTCTTTGACTAATCCGAGTCCCGTGGGAGCTCTGGCACAAAGGTTGGAAGCTCGCTGTAGAATAGGAAATCCATTCTTTTGTACATGAGAAGCAATAAAACTCCTACAGTGGCCTGTTTTCATGTTGTGCGGTTCAAAGTCTGCCATTGCCTCATCATCCTCCCTCTTTTACACCTTCACAGTCATGTGTTAGAATACAGTGCGCATTTGCCTCCTGTTCCTGCAAACTACAGCAGAAACAGGTCAGACCTTCCCTTGGATTCTGCCCCATCCTGTCACTCTCCAAGCAGGTACGTGTGAACTGCGAAGGCATTTTCGCATGGTCTTTGCTCTCGCAATGGCGACCTGTGCTTCAAATGTTGGCCTTGTCGCTGTAGAAAGGCGTGACGTGAAACATGTAGCAGTGCGTGCACACTCGTACGGGTTTCATCTGCCCGTATCGAGGTAATGGGGCTGAGTGGGAGGAGCAGCGGGAGCAGAAGATCTGAGAGGAGGAAGCGTGACATACGTTAGGGGTTTGTGGGATCAACACATTGAAGAGAGGAATTGTACCTTTCCACAGCTCCTGCAGTGATGCTTCCTGCGGATGACGGTGAAAGGAGCCTTGCAGGCGATGCAGGAGCTGCACACTTCATCTGGAACCCAGTCAGGAGGATCTGGAAAAAACAGGAATGGGTTAAAGTTTTCATTTTCATTAAAAAATGGCATAAAAGTGCTGGGTTTCACAGTTTTCGAAAGTGATCCTATACAGATGGCAAAAATAACTTTTCTAAAAAAGGAACTGAAACAGACAAAATCACTACAGGTGTTTGAGCCATGAATTGACCAATACATTTCCAAAGCAGTCAGTCCATTTCCTTGGCTTTTTATGACTCAGTTACTCTTGTATCGCTGTTGCAACCTGCTGATGACAACGTGCTGATGACATCATGAGTTCAAAATGTTAACATCATGATGGTTACATGAGCACCAAATTTTGCTGGATGGTGCAGGGTACCAGGAAATTTTGGTGTGAAAGATCATGCGATATAACTTGGCTGAAAAAGTCGGTGCTATTGCAATGCCATTCCTTTGTGAATCAACATTTGGAATCATAGGCAAAAGTTGCAACTCATCCAAACTAGCGGCAGAATCACATACGCTGGGTGATGTGACTAAACTCTTCAATGGCATTCGGTCACATCGCTGGGTGTGTGGTTAGCTTTCCACAAAGAGGGTCTCCCGTACAGACGCATCCAAGGAGGAAGGGCTGACATTTAAAATACATTCAGTGTGTTAGTGCTGACCTTCAAACTGGCCCTCGCGGGCCTTGGCTGCCAATTCTGATGAGGAAATGGTCTCCTGACAGAGAGCGCAGTCCTCTAGTACTGCACTTCGCAGAACAGGGCCTGCTGGGCACCACAGAGAAACAAACTAAAACCAAGCTCTGTATAATTAATTGATTCCCTACCCCGTTACAGTTGAATGCTGTCTGTCCAGCACGCCTGATCCTTACCTTTCTTTTGCTTATCGTTTTCTCCCTGCTCTAACTTTGTTGCCATAACCTCAAACAACGTCTTGAGAATGCTGCGAAGGTCACTGGCGTAGTTGGTCTGCAGCTGATCAGCAACACCTGAATCCCATGGCAGGCGAAATTGAAATAATGAGATGACGGGGCAGGTAAAGTAGGGTACATGCATCTCGAGAATCGGGCAACATTTCCGTTTTCCTGCAATCCAATTCTCAGATGTGACTGAAAATGTATCCGGAGCAATTACCCTGATGTGTAGGTTTTGTTGAGAAGGTTTTTTTTTCTTTTGCGTGTGCTCAGAAAATAGTCGGGATGGTAATCGTAAATGTTCAAATTGTTCAATATTTGATGGCTGCTAATATGTGAGGTCAACACGAGTTGGGCCGAGCGACAGACTCCATTGACAGTGAAGCAAATGGGACGATAGCCAATTCGAAAGCTCACACTGCAGTCAGACACAAATGTTTGTTGAGCGTTTGAATAATGAAGGGTCAAAGTATGGCCTGCTTCATTCTTTAAGACGGCTGTAAAACTTGATTTTTATTTTCATTCTTAAAAGAGGTTGATTAAATTGTATTCATTTTGTATTTATTTAGATCATTAATTAATTGGGCAAATGATATGGTGTAAATAATAAAATAAAACCGAATAGTAATGCATTTTAAAAAATTATTTTATTCAATAGTGAGTGGCGGCCCGGTAGTCAAGGGGTTAGCACGTCGACTTCACAGTGCAGAGGTACCGGGTTCAATTCCAGCTCCGGCCTCACTGTGTGGAGTTTGCATGTTCTCCCCGGGCCTACGTGGGTTTTCTCCGGGTACTCCGGTTTCCTCCCACACTCCAAAAAACATGCGTGGTAGGCGGATTGAACACTCTGAATTGTCCCTAGGTGTGATTGTGAGCGTGGATGGTTGTTTGTCTCTGTGTGCCCTGCGATTGGCTGGCAACCGATTCAGGGTGTCCCTCACCTACTGTCCAAAGACAGCTGGGATAGGCTCCAGCACCCCCCGCGACCCTTGTGAGGATCAAGCGGTTCGGAAAATGGATGGATTCAATAATGAATTAACTATCATTAATTATAATTAATTATTGCAAATAGAATTACAAATAACAGTGAAGTGTTCATCATGAAAAGAAACTATCACTAGGAGAAACAGGCACAGTGTGCAAGGCCTTACCTGATATACAAACAAAGAGTCGGTGAATGAGGTCGCTGCTGCTGTGGAAACGTGAGCGAATCTTTTTTCGGGCAGCCATCTTGACATCTTGAAGAGCAAGCCGGATGTCCTCATGGTCCAGGTCCTCTGACGTGCCTGAGCTGGGAGTGAGGCTGCTGACGGGACTGAAGGAAGTAATGGAAGACAGAATGGGAGACGCCGTTTATACCCCTCAAGTGTCCCTACATTATTCACACCTTCCATCCATATTTCATTGAGTGAAGATGTTGAGATTTAAGACAGCAACTGTATACCAAAATTGAAGACTGAAAGAAAACATCATCTTCTTCTGCTTTGGCTTTGGCCCAGATAGTATTATGCTACCATATGATGCTACTTATAGTTACCTGGGAGTGTAAACACTGCTGGATAGACTACATGTGGTGACCGACACACTCTCACAGTCACTACCTGACACAGAGCTGAGGGGGGAGTTGTGAAGACTAAAAACAACAGTACAGAAAGAAGAGGAAATATTGAAAACATTAGGAAGGAGGAAACAAAAGCACAAACTGTGAAATTGAAAAATAAAAATACAAGGTCAATGGAATACCAAATTGATAGTGTCAAGTTTTTTTCCCCCTCAAAAGTGCAGTCAAGGAACAAGAAGTAAAAAACAAATACTGCAAGTCCAATTTACAAATGATGGGAGTACTGCATATAATGAAATAAGTCAAACCCAAATGCTCGGCAACGTTACATTTGCTGAATGACATCAAAAGGACAACTTACCTGGAGCCCTTCCTGCTCTCCTCTTTGGTGCCCCTCTTGGATTCCTTAATTCCTTGCTTGTCCTTGTCCCTCAGCGGGCTTCCAGTTGTGTGTTGCGTTGTTTCAGTCCTCTGCTGGAAGTTACATATCGAAGGTTCCTGCCCGATGTTGCTGCCACAGTTCTGAGTGTGATGCCCCGGTTGTGGATCGCCCGCCAGGCACTTCCCGCCAAGTTCAGCTCTCCCTTCCTCTTCCAGGGGCTGGTTCACGCAGCGGGAAGAAGCGTGAGACAGCTGGCAAAGTTCCGTTCGGCTGAAGCACTCACGGCCTCGTGGGGCCAGCCGGCAAGCGGAGGACTGGATGACAGCACCGGGGGCTACGCTTTTACACTGCTTATCCGTCCTTAGAGTAAGGCCTAACCCGAGCCCTGCGGTCTCTGAGGTGATTGCATCCTCGTGGGCGTCTTCACAGCTGGCGCAGCACACACAAGAGTTGAGCAAGCAGTGAGTGGCCACCAGCGGGCCACAGGCTTCAATTTCAGAGGGAGAGGGCCGAGGCAGCAGCATCTTGTCCACCGCCAGCTCCGTCAAGCTGGGGGAGCGAGGGTTGAATATGACCGTGGCCGAGAGTTTCATGCCGCCCATGCGATGGGCAATGACCTCTGCGGTTTCATTCACCATGCCCTCTAAGCCCATCTCCCAGCCGTTGGTGTAGGGCAGCGGTTCAGAGCGGGGAGCAGATGTGCGCGATGGACGTCGCATTGCATTGAGACACTGTGCGTTCTTACTGCGTAGTTGTGGACGAGGCTGCTCCGAAGGTCCCTCGGAGAGCCAACTGTTGCGAACCGCGTCTGACTGCACACCTGGACTACGTTGCAATGGATGAGCAGACTTTGGAGTTTTAGAAGGCGAGGCAACGCAACTTTGTACCTCTCTTGAAATACTGGTAATGCCGTCTCCTGCTGGGTCTAGATCTTCCAAGAAGAAGACCCTGTCTTCCTCCTCTAAATAGATACCTGTCCTCCCTTGGGCCCTCAATACCCTGAGAGGGGAGGCCTCAGTGCTGGAAGCGCCACTGGCGCCCTGTACCTCACCTCTGTTGGGGCGGTGTGCCGGGGACTGACCCTGGCTAGGTGGCGACAGCAGAGTTGACATTTCATCTCCTACGCGGTACACCATCATGTTGAGCTGTTCCAGTTCTTCCTCATCGTATTGCATGGAACAAGCAAGTTCAGCCTCTTCTGCCTCCTCACACTGCATGTCTTCTGCCTGTTCCCCTTTCTCGGATTCCAGCTCTTCCCAGCCTTTTTCCACTTCTGCCAACTCCTCCTCGTGGCTGGGTGAGACAAACAGAGACAGATGCTTTTCCTCCTCATCACCACCCGCCTTGGAGGTGACATCCGTGGGGCTGCGGGAGGAGCGATTATCTTGGATAGGCGCTGGTGTCTTGCTGGTGGCCTCCTCCTGACCTGTGGGGAAATCTCCATCCTGAGAAATACAGAGGTTCTTCTCCAGCATTAGTAACTCTTCCTCAGTCAGAGTCTGCAACAGGTCTCTGAAAAGGTGACAAAAGGTCGGTGTAACATCACAACATATTTGGTGGGAAAGAACCTAAATTCATGATGACACTCGTTAACTGTACCTGATTTTCTTCAGTAAAGTACGAAAAGGTCGGAAGAGCTCAGACATGTCCTCTGCTTTTCGGTCAAGGTCGAGCGGTCCTTCTGAGTACACGACCAACCCACTAAAAATAGATTCAGAATCCTTTATGAGGACCGGGAGGAGAAGGAGGGCCGGAAGTGTGGTGAAGACTTACCATACAATGGCTAGTCTGGGAATTGTAAACATCAGCGCAGGCTCGTAGTCATCAATCATGTCTTGTGTGAGGTAGCCCAGTCTGAGCGCCCTGGTACAGAAGGCACAAACAAGATCAGTATTTAGTCTATTGCCATTCTTTTAAAAGTTTATGAACCACTGCCCGAGTACTGCTCATTTGCATTAAATTTTTTAGAGCAAATCACTTGCATTGTTGTATGCAATATAATTTAATTGAATCATTATGAGGACAGTTTTTCCTTTTATATGCAAGCACAGTGTTAATGTTCAAACTGCATATTGTTCCAGTGGCTAAGGAATACAATCATTCCTTATGAACACTTAGCCCTACTATGCTACTGTATTTTAATGTTGTCATGATGATGGTACTTGAAGAGCTAAGAATTATTTAGGTAGTATTTGGAAAAAAAAGTGGTCAACACGATACATTCATGTGGCATATTTCATATGAAGTTGAACAACTTAAGTTTTTTTGTTTTTGGGGTGGGGGTGGGGGGGAGTCACCTTTCCACCGTCTCACAGAAGAGAATGATCACCTCCTGCTGCACATAGTATTCTTTGGGAGACTTGACAGGCACCATGGCTGACACGTAGCTGCAATGCAAAGAGATGGAAGCGATGACATTTGCGGTTGAGTCAAAGGTTTGCTGTTGGCAAATGTGATTTTCTATTTGCGCTATGACTGCCAAGAAGGTCTGCTCCTAATTTACCTGAGTTCAAACTCAGCAAAAAGGCCGTCGAAATGTCGCAGTGCGTCCTTCATGCGGTCTGTGTAGAAATTGAGGTCTCGCAGGGCCTGATCTCGTGTTATGTTGCGCACCTCCTCAAGGCTGCGAGTCAGGTCTTTTGCCAAGGGTCTCATCGCTATGCTCTCAATCTCCCTGTTCATGATGATGGAGCCTGCAGCTAAACACTACGCAAGAGTGGGAGCATCTTTTAACAATCCCACGTGGGAAGCTTGCCCTTGTTGAACTAAACAGTATTTTACAGTCTTCACGGAGGCCTGTTTTCCTCCAGACTGATGCTGAGGGAATACTGTACCTCCGCTCCGAACCAGAGCTGCCCCGCCAGGTTGTCATGACGAATCTCCTCTGGGAACTTGACAGAGAAGTCTCTGTTGGCTCGGTCACAGGGAATACATTCATCCATAATCTGATTGATGATGTTCAGCACATTGTCCTGCGGAATGAAGCGTTCACAAAAGCATAATGAACAAAAACATGAGTGCAAATGACACCTTTTTCGAGACAGCCGCTGTAGCTTTTGGAGATTATTGATTGGGAAGTGAATGAAGGCACTTCAACCAGAAAGTATTACACCATTAAGGTTGCCGGCATTCAATTAAAAACACTAAAATGAGTCCCATAATTCAAGCTGTGAAAATACTGTGTCACACACCGCGAGAGCTAATCAAGAGCTTATGTGCCGCTGGCATGAACAAGAGCCATAACAATGACTTACAATAAGCTTTTCACTCAACTGTGGCGGCACTGTTAACTGTAATCTTGTCAGGCGCAGCACTGCGTCTTTCTCAGCACACCCAGAGGAAGATTAAAAAGCTTTGCGATGGAAAGCTGGGCCACTAATTCTTTTACCGTTATGAGACGTTCGTGTATCCAGAAGCTGCTAATAAGAGGGGACACCGGTGATAACCGTTTCTTATGACAGGCTGCAAATCCAGATTTTATTTATTTTATTTTATTGCCATTCTTCATTCAAGTGCTATTTCTGTCCCTATTGATCTTTCAACTTTCTACCTCACCTGTCTCTCACGTATGCAAATTCAACCTGACCAAAATATGAAACCACAACCATGATAGAACGCTCAGGGCGACATGACATAAGCAGCGAGCCAGAAGGCCCCCCCAGAGAGGCCCATGAACGGTAGCTGAAGGCTGGGGTAGTCGGTTCAAGTGTAAATTGTTGGCCCGAGTGGGCTCATCTGCTATTATTGGTGCCCCAGACTGTTGGGTATCACTGCCTAATTTATACTTCAAAATCTTTCAGGAGGACTGTTTGAAAAACATCTATCGTAACATAAGGCCATGCAAAATAAAATAAAGTGCGCTGCGGCACAACAAAAACAAGCACACTGCCTAAAGGAAGAAGGGAAAATAACAGTTGGTGGTCAAGTGGTGACCTTATTAACCATTGCCCGGTGTGCGGTGGTGCTCAGGGGGGGCTGCTGGAGCGCAACAGCCCACAGGACGACCTCCCAATACCACCGGCAGCTTTCTCAGTATGATGCAGCTTCGTATCCATCACTCATGAACAGCTTTGCCCTCCAAGCGCCTCTCAGACTACTCGAACCATTACCACAATCATGTACATTTGACAACACAATGAAATACTTTTTATACACATACAATTCTGAGGTTTAGGGTTTAGACTTTGGCTCTGGCCTTTCTGCATGGAGTTTGCATGTTCGTCCCGTGGTGGGTTTTCGCGGGTGCTCTGGCTTCTTCCCACGTTCCAAAAGCAAGCATCTTGTTTTAAGTCGTGTTCTTTGACTCAGTGGAACCAGTCCAGTGTATACCTTCAGGTGGGAAAAGTTCCAGACCCTTATGAGAACAAGCACTATAGAAAATGGGTAGGTGATTTTTTTTTTCTTCAATCAAGTACCGGTAACTGCGTCCAGTTAGAAAGAAATGCGTGTAGAACAGTTGTGTTCCACACTTGTAAGGTATTTCTCCACAAATAAGCCACTGTTGGACGTTCATTAACTAAACACATGACCCAAAGCCCTTTGGTAACTACTAAAAATGAGTGTCTTCCCTTGTTTTCAAAGATCCTTAAACACTTACAAAACTCTGTACTTATCGCATGTTATCAGCTCAATGTGCTTGATGTGGAAATTCGACCTAGATAAGGTAACAATGAGACCGCCTCGCCAATTTTTAGACCGAGGCTGATAAGCGCCGCGTCTATTTTCAGCTTGTCATCTAAAAAAATCAATGTCCTGGTTTGTGTCATACAAATACAAGATAAGAAAACATTTATTTGTCTCACGATGGAGAAATAATAAAGATACAAAATGTTAGTTTTTTTAAACTGTCAATGTGCTCTGAATAGAAAAGAAAATCTCACAAAAAGGACCAGATATCCAACATATTCCCGTTGGATGTTGCGATTTCAAATTAAATGCAGCGTGATCCTGCTGCTACGCGCTTCACCCAGCTCACCTGGCAGGAGCGGAACTGGTTGACCAGCAGCGTACATCTTTGAGGGTCCTTCCTTCCGTCGAGGCTGTCGAGCTCAGCGGCCACCTGGTTCAGCTCATCGTCTGCATAGTAGAACTGGGCCAGAAGTTGTGGGTCCGTCCTCTGAAAAGAAGCACAACAACAAACTGACAAAAACATTTTGGGGCATTCTTTCTTTCCACCCAATTAAAACCATGATTTTCCATCCGGTGCATATCAATATCAACATTTTTCTTATACAACACAGGGATTGCGGCGGCGTTCATACACCACAACTACACTATTGAGTCCGCATGGAAGAGCTCATGGCTGCTGTCTTCCTCCACCACCATTAAGAGGTTTGCCACAAAAATAATGACACTGTCAGTCAGATAGAGCCACACTCATCCCCATTCTTCAGCAGAACTGGGCAATATGCTAATTTACAAATGACGCATTGGCTATTATGGGCTAATTCTATGCTTTGATTCCACACATCGGCTGAATAAAACTGATGTCTGGGAGTTAAATTAAAACCGGTTATATAGGACACATTGATCACCAGTCATTTTGTCGCTGATGTGCAAATTCTAGACAACACAAGTGAATGTATTTTGAGGTTTTCTAGGGTGACGGAAATGACATATTTAGTATTCATTGTCACTAGGAGAGTTAACAAAGGCTTTAATACAGTGAAAGCTCCCAGAAGAGTAGGCGTAATTAGTGAGCCTAACCCTGGAAGAGCATTTGTCTCATTATCTCCCTGGAAGAGCATTTGTGTCATTATCTCCAACCATGCACTGGAGGTGTTGGGACCAACAGCACAGTGGAAGCAAAGCACGTATCGGTTGAGTGAAAACACAATGCACAAGGTATGGCTCAAGAAAAGAAAAAAACGAAATAATATAATCACTTAACTGTGCTTGTACTTTAAAAGAAAATATACATAGATATGCTCAAATTCTGAATACAAAATAAACTAAGCGCACACAGGCTCAGAGTCAAGGAAGGGGCTCAGATAGATCGAAAGGTTAATGGATTTGAAAATTTCGACCACATGCCGACACGCATCATCTCACACTCACCGCGAGAAACCAAATGAGCGTGCAGCGGCGCAGGCGCTAATAGGGCGGCGGGACTGGGCGGACTGGGAGAGCCACTTGTCTTTTTGCCTGCGGTGTAAGTCAAAGTGTTTTTTATGATATCAAATGGAACATTAGTGTTCCTGTAATGGAGGTTTTCTCTAATGGAGAAATCTCTCACAGGTGCTTTCCCCCTCAAGTTTGCAGTGCTCTTCCTGGTGCGTGATCCGCTCCCTTGTGGACCTTTCTCGCTGAATATGATACACAACGCTGTTCCCTCACTCACGCTCATTAATAATGAAACAAACAGCAAGTGTACAGAGATATAAGCTGCAGTGGGGATGCTTGTCGCATCCGTACTGTGAGAAGAAATATATATACAGTATTTTTTTTTTAATGAAAAGCTGTTCAAAAGTCTTGCATTTGGTAAAATATATGTGCTTAAAGGGCAGATTGGGGTTCATTATGCCAATCTAATATTTGCCAGTTATGACGCCAGCTACCACTAGACAGGCTTTAGTTGACGACACTTGAGAATAACGTGGTGGTCTGTGACACAAATGTCAACATGACCACAAAGGAACGAACAGGAGAAACTGAAAGATTTTTTTTCTGAAGCATGTGAGCCTGTGTGCAGCCAGAAAGAAAAGAGGTGTCTAAAATGGATGTCATTCTGAAGCCTCCTCCTTCTACATTCCTCATACAAGAGGGAAGATTCCTGCAGCACACCACCATGGCAGAAACGAAGTAAGAGGCAGGCACTGTTACTTAAAAACAGTTAAGCTGTTGCATCAATAAAATAGCATAAAATAATAAGGAATGTGAGAGGGCAACCATGTCTTTGACTTCTGCCATGGATTGGCAATAAACGCGTGTCAATCACGCAGCAGAACATTTGGACAATACGAAGATATGAATTACGTTGATCCATATTTTTAATCTCCACAAAGAAAGTCAATTCTTGGAGGAAACAGCCACATGCCAGGAAAACTAGACAAAGACTAAATAAAATGAGGCTGGCTCATTGTTACATTCTTCTGTGTGGGAATCTTTGTGGGTTGCATTAGATTGGCGTCACTATATTCAAGTAGCTGACAGAGCTATTGCCCTCTAGCCGACGCATTTCTGCTGTTGCCAAAATACAAAGTCATTTGGACAGCCAAGATATCGGCTTCATTTAGGCTGGATTCACACTTCACGATTCGAGTGACACTATTCCGTGATGACAATGTAAAGAAAAAATGCAGGGAATTAGATATCCACATATCTGAAGCCGTACTTGATCATTTCAGAGGAAACACATCGCAAACGTCACACATTAGATATTCCCTGTCATTACGAGCCAGACAATCTTTGGACCACATACAGTGAGGCTGTGTTCATGTATATGACGTCAAAATTACGTTATCACCACCAATGACAGCTCTACCTTGCGTCAAGTACGGACATGATTCAGCAGACTCTCATCCCATGTGGTGTGACATACGCAAGTGATACTCCCACTATCAGCCTCTCTCAACTGCTCTGATGTTGATGCGGTCCACAGTGGCGCAACAATTATTTCAGACCAATACAAGGATTGTGTACTTTGTGAAACATAAATTAGTCAACGTTAGGTTCTGTTCCAATTGAGTGGCTGCCACTGCACAGCATCAGCATTTTTGTCATTTCTGCACTCTCCAAGGTCTTCAAACTCGACACTTCATTTCCATTCAAAGCATGCAGCTGATGAAGAGCTACCCAGACACTCGAATGTGATCAATGCCACCGGCGTGTGCACACGGAACCCACTTAAGGACTTGAAAAGAGACCTTACTTTTACCCTCCGTATTCTATTTAAAGCCCCATTTGCTGGCTTCTGAGGCCATCCAAAGATCCCATGCAAATGTTTTAGGGGGACATTGGTTCATCAACTCATTTATTATTTACGACTCGAAAGCAAGAGTGAGCCTATGGTTCTAGACACAAACTAAAAAAAATACTTTAGTGGAATGTCGTGGTGGGCTAACTGGATTCAGTCGTGTTGGTTGATTGCCTCTGAGCTGCTGCATGATTCACATTGGCGTTGTCCAACTATAGAACGCTGAGGAATATCACCACCGTTCAAATCTATTCTTATCGGGAGGATGAAGATTTGGATCCACATCAGACGACTAGACTTATCTCAGTCCACTGACTCATTTGGAATGATGGCTTCATGTGTGCTACTTCAACGCAGATCGCCCTGATGTGACATTTGGACTAGGCCGTGACCTCTGAATGTGTTTGGCACTAACCTCTATCGGGACAGCAGACATAGGGGAGAGGATTTGGTTCATGTCCCGGGCCCCCTGTCAGTTCACTCGTGTCACGTGGAGACATCCTGTTTGCCAGCATCCGACTGGAACCTCTTATACAACAAATAATCTGGTTATACAATCCAGAACTGACTGCTTTGTCTGATTTGCAGCGACAATGGAGAAGCTACATTTTAGACATACTGTATGTAGTCACAAGTCCTGTGAATATGAATCGTCGCGATTGCAGGTTCCCTCCAAAAGTAGGAAAAGTGCCAACCTAAAATAAGTGACAACTTGTGTGGAATTAGATATCAAATTCGTATTTACAGATCTTAAAATTTTTCTAAGCCTTTCTGTTGCTTCGGCGAGTGGTAAGAAATCTGATAAACTGCCTCTCGTGTTGCCACTTATCAGTTGGAGCAGATGACGACACACTGAATTGATATATCTATGGGCCTGTTCTGGAGTTATAAACAACGCACCAAACTCCCCATTTCTGCTGGAGGCTAGGAGCTCGGCCCTGCAAAGTAAATTTCCAAAATCACCACTATCCAGGCTGACAATGAAAAGACATTAATTACCTTCGTAGCATTCTGCGTATAATAATAACTCCGCCAAATGCACTTTTATGCTGCAATGATTACTATGGGTGTGAATGACCAACAGCCACTCTGCCATCTTAGAGGATGTGCATAGCTCACATTGAGGCCAAATCTATTCAAATTCCTCTCACCCTTATAAACCGTGACAGAGTGAAGACACTAAAACAAGCTGCTGCAAATGACACATGACAACAGCCGTGACCCAAGAGCTTGCAGCGGCATAAGATCTATTTGATTCAAACTGGCCAGGAGAAGCCCAGCTCAGGTTTCTTTAAAGACGACAGTAGACAACAACTTTCTGACTAACTGGCTTGCTACAGTACTTGTTTTTTTCGTGTGTTTGTTCGTGTCTGTTTGGGGGCACAGCGTCATTAACTCAAAGTTTGTTTTTGAAAATCTGCTGCATGAGCAGGACATGCAGGGTTCGAGACTGTGACCAAAATGGTCGCATATGCAACATTCTTTTCCTGTGTGCAAGTAAGAATGTTATCTGGTCTTGTTTGTGCGCGTGTATATGCTTTAATGCTCCTCTAACACAAGCACCGTATTGGAAATTGTGGTTATAAATAAATAAATTTCCCTCTCTTTCAGTCTCAGAAAGTTTTCGCACAGTGCGTAGGCCGACCCCTGTGGACTTGCTCATAGACCGCAGATGTGCAGTTCCATTCATATTCATACAAGATGTCAAGATTTACATCAGTATTGGTTCCATGCATGCGCATTGGTTTACACATCCCTGACCATAAACACGCTCCGTGAATTGCATTGAGTCCACGCAGAATGAACAGGAGTGTTTAAAAATCACTTCCTCCACCTACATATTTTTTATGATCGATGGAGACACCCACGTCTCTGCAAAAGAGTGTGAAATTGTCTATGGCCCAACTATTGTGGGTGAAAGATGTTCTAATATTCTCACAAGCTACATTGAGGTTAAACATCAATTCAGAAGAAAAAAACAAACAAATAAAACAGTGTCATGTGCCTGTTCGACCAAATGAGAAAGTTGGTATCACCAGTGCTATCAGTGGAAAAGTTAGTGTTAAGCCTTCACATGGCATTTAAAAATGTTCTCTGTGGCCTAGAGTGCAGTATTGATGAAACTCTGCCTGGCAACAAATCAGTTGATTCTGATGTAACTAATAAGAGAATTTCAGTTGTGGATTTCTGGTTATTCACAGGTTATCTGTCTCGTCTTTGTATTAAGTGCATCATGAATACTTGGTTAATTCAGTCACATCTAATTCGCAGTCTGAAGAAGAGCATGACCTCGGCGATGTCAACTCCCCACCGCTAAAATTGCTATTAGAAAGAAACTAGAATTAGAAAAGGGAACACGTCTTGTTGCTCATGACATTGAATAGTATAATTTTTAAAAATCTTTTGATTAGGGGTTCTACCTAATTACTGCTAATGAGAGCGGCCTCCCTGGTGGAAAGCAGCATCTGTGTTCTACCTTTAAATGTCACATCTGTCATGGCCACTTCCCTTATTTTTTTCTATCCACACCTAGTTCAGAACCTGGGATGATTTTTTTTAAGTCTCATCGCCTCTGACCAAAGGTGAGCACCCTAAATCCAGGAAAGTGACACCAAATCAATTAGTGACTAAGCAGAATGAGACATCCACAGAAAGAGGCCTAAATATGAAGCCAAGCTAGCCACTGCTCAGCAGTTTGCGATTGCCTCCTCCAGCGATTGTGTGCCAACAGAAGCTGCTCTGCAGAGCAGAGAGCGGCTGCTAATTGCTTCGTCTGCCCTCACTCCTTCGACTTGCAGGCTACAGTAGCAGTCACAAATGATAGTGTTGACTGAATATTACACACACACAGCTAGATAGCTAAACATAACCAATTAATTAGTTTGATTTAATCGTTTCATACAAATGTTCATCGGTGGTTCAAAAGAAGACACATTACAATATTGTACAATACAAGTGTTGCACAACACTTTCAATAGAACAGTTACTCACAATGGTCACTATAAATAGAACAAGTACAGAATTACTGCCAAGCAGTAGAACACATGCATCATTCTACGACTTCTGGCGAAGAAACACGCTGCTTTCACTCTGGGAAAAACAATATATTGTATTATTGATACAACTACTACATGCCTATAGAGTCAAAAAGTTGCATTAAGTATTTCGCATTCCCTACACCTAAAGGGTTTAAATACAAAAACAGTTGAAATGTTCCTTCACTTACCAAAAAGGAATATTTAACAGGTTACCCGTGACCTGATCCGCTTGCTTGATCTGAAGAATTGCAGCAAATCCAATAAACCCCCCCCCCCCCAACTCCAAAAGAAATGACTGGTCCTGAGAACGGCAAAATTATCTCAGCACTCGCTTCTCACAAAGAGAGATGTCACGAGAGTTCAGCCACCAACACAGGATTTAAATCTACCAAAGCTTAAACATTACTCATTGTACCATAGAGGAAGAAGTTATCAACTTGATGTTTAAGTGGTACAATGCACCATTTTCCCAGCCCTGTGCTAAAGGTTTTCAAAGCATGGATGTTATTTATCACAGTGCAGTAATGCGTGTGACAATAAAACGTGTGGGTGCGCGCGCGCGCACGTATAGGTGGGGATTGGGCATTCAAGCAAACATGTTTTTCCCAGTGTGGCTCTTGAACAAAAGGGGTCAACAAAAACAAAGGGGAGGGGGAGGGGGGGCTCAGCTTGGGATACATATGACAACGTGAAGACCCAAAAGCCGGCCGGCCGGCTAACATTAGCAGCTGTGTGACGTTGGTTGCGGGCTAGCCGAGCCGAACCGAACCGAAGCAGCCCCACTGACGCCGCTCACCCCCGCCCGGGAAATACAAAACAAAATGACTCAACGATAGGCTGACATTATGTGTGGATTCCAGGTAACTTACCTTGGGCTTGTAGAGCCACTTCCGAAAGCGGTTCATCGTTACCTCGCCACCTTCTTTTTGTCACCAAGCTCTAGTCCGTTCTCCGGCGGTACCTGTGTGCCTGACAGCCTCGTTCGGCTGCTAAGCTAGCTCGCGGTGGTGGCTTAAAATACGCTAAAAGAAATCAAATAAGACAACATAAGGTAAGTTGTCCTAAATGCTACAAAATGAGACAACGACTTATTTCCGCATGTTGTTGTCCTGCGGGGTTTGCCGCCTGTCTCGTCCCGTCCTGCCACTTCCAAAGTCTCGAATGCACAGTCCGACGTCTGCGCCGCTCGCTGCACGTCCGACGTTATTTGACGACAGTCACGTTGACAACATTCACCTCCCACTTTCTCAGCAAGTGATGCGTTCATGTACTTCTGTCCAAATATCGGAACTCACAAACGTCCCTGTTCTAATCTATTTTATATGCTTTTAATTTCGACAGGGGAAATCATTCTTGATTTGAAAAACAATTCAAATGCATGTTTGTGCGAACAATAGCCCATGGAAGGAGGTTAAAATTTGGTGAAGTGTGGTGAAATCCATACCTTTTTAAAATAAGTGAATTAAATATATATTTTATACGATATAACAACACTACAACGCCACAGTGTTTTGTTTACAGGATAGTCTTAAAGCAAATCTGATTAGTTTAATCAGATTTAGTTCGACAGACGACACATTGTGAGACTTTGTGGTCAAAACCCGGTTGCATGTGTTATAAGTAATCAGATTTTCTCTCATAAAGACCCAGTAAACCTTAGTAATTTGGCGTTTTTAAAAATCAAATTGGAATAATATTGTATCCACTTGCTCATTAATTCCTTTGTTTAAATGGGGCTATGTGGCGTGTTTGAGGTTAATTCGGGCGTCGTAAATTCCATGGAAAGTGAAGGCAACACATGACTTACGACATACGTCACAACAATTGACGTCATTTTTATTATGCAGCTAACAAAGGATCAGAATATTCACATCTTGCAAATTCAAAAACTGAAACATTAAACTTGTGAAATGACCATCATATATTATAACCACTTCAACCGGTCTTTTTTTGTATAATAAAATAAAATGTCTTTCACGTGTTTTCTGAGGTTCATCTGTTTACATGTTTGTCGCTATGCAACCCGTCACCATGTCAACGAGAGGAAAACAAGCATAATGAACTGCTTTCAAACCCAGTGCTAGTTTTTAAGGCGCGGTTGTATTTAATGGAAATATTCGGACAATGAATGAATGCATTGACATCTCGTGATTTAGTGAACCTCCCAATCGTTACGTTCTTTCCAGTTCTTTGGGGTGGAGTAAAATGGCAAAACGCTATGGACCACTTGTCAAGAAGGCTGTTGTGCTGATTGATCAGTTCCCTGCGAGCAAAAATACTCTGGACAACTTTATTGAAGATGCTTTCAAAAGTCTAAAGGTCAGCCAACATGATCATAATGAATTATCGGCAATTTTGTTCACAAATCTATAATATTGGCCCGGCCACACGTGTGTGCGCGCTATTTTTACAAATCGATCTAATTGATGATGCATTATTAATGGTTATAGAAGATGGATAAAAATGCAAATCAAGACGCCAATGTTTTTTTTTTACAAAGGATTGACAGTACAATGTCACAGAATTGACTTTAAAATGATCATTTCACTGATCATGTTTTCCAGGATATGGCACCTCAGCATCAGGAGTTTGTGATTGTTGTTTTTTCGGGTTGTATTGAGCAAAAGAAGATACTGGATATAATCGTCAATACCTTCTATGGCCATGATGGGAAACACCTACCAAAATATTTTCGCACCCAGTTTGTTGGTAAGTTCATTCAAGTAGTGATTTGTTTGTGTTTGAAATTACAAAAAAATATATATAAATAAAATGTGTGTGTGTGTGTGTGTGTGTGTTTTGTCTTCAGTGATCTGTTATCTCACTGTATTCCACTTTGATGACCTTGGACTTCAGGCTTTCAACAACATTGTCAGATCTCTGAACAATGATGAGAACATGCACAATGTAAGAATATGATACCAGAGCTACATCCAATCACCAATGTGTATTTCGTAACATGTACTGTGTTTGTAGTTCCTGAATTTCTTCTTTAGAAACCTCACCACTTGGATAGAAGATGAGTTGAATAGCATCTATGATGCTCCATATGTGAAGGATCACTGGATTGACCCACTGCTGAGGTGCTAAAAGCAGTCGATTAAAACTTAATTAAAAAAAATACAGTATTTAGGCAGTTTTTGAAAGTATTTTGTCGTTTAGGAGGCGCTCCGAGATTGAGATGTTCATAAAGAAGCTTGGAGCTGGGGATATGCCGAAGACTCCATCCAGAACCACTGAGCCTGTAGAGTTCTCTTTTTATAATCGCAAACCACCACCTCGACCTCACTCTGAGCCCAGCTCTGTGCCAGAAAAATATATACCAGTAAGAAGTGTATGACTGAATTCACTGTATTCACTTGTAGGTTTTTATAATAACAATTAACAAATAAAAACAATTAAAACAGCTTTTTGAATTTCACAGGGATGACTTTGTGATGTATTAACCAGTCCTGTGACTTTTGTAGGTACCAAACAGCACATACACAATTCCAAAAGAAGTTCAGATATTAGATGAACTCAAGCAAAGGAACCATCAAATGACAGAGGTAATACACATTTTGATAATATCATAAGAATGCATTCAGTCATTGACACATATTGTCTTCAAATCTGTTTTGTTCGTCACTAAAGGAGCAGCTGCACGAGGCTAATTTGACAGCATTCAAATGTGCAAAACCACAAAAGTCGGAACAGACAAAGGTATGGACTAGCTTCTGATTTCAGAAGTTTGTGTGTGTGTGGAACTACCGAGTATAACTTACATTAAAATATTTAATGCAGAGGATGATGGCCAAGATAAAAGAAGAGCTAGACTCGAAACTCAAGTTCAATTCAGTTTTTAAAGGTCAGCCTTCTCCAAATAATAAGGTGAGAACTGGGAACGGCTGCATTAGTGGTTAAAAATCGAATCTAAATAATGAATATTTTCTCTACTTTGTACACTTGTTAGAAAACGTGGCCTGTGAAACTCAACAGTGCCACAATCCTACGACAGAGGGCGCTCTATGACCGCAAAGTGGAGGAAGAGTTTCAACGGTAGGCATTCCCCCCCGCCCCCCTCCAACTTCCCAAGGTTATGATTTGATTTGTTTGGATCAAGCAGAGTTACCAATGTGGTTGCAAACGAAGTAAACATCACAATACAAAACAAAGCTTTGCCTTTACTGATATCTGGTACCAAATTAACCTATTAAAAACACTGCGCTTCTAATCGAGACCTCAACTCAAAAACATGCCATGGCTCAAGAACTGCAGGACGTGTGGTCAACTTGAACAAAAACTCCGCAACCCACCACTCTTTTTTTTTTTTTTTTTAATTACACGTCGTCATCAGAGTTACAGTCGAGCTTTTGCCTATACCAGCTGACTCTGAGCAAGAGGCTGGGCACATGCCGTAATATCAATCACAGGGCCCTAATAGAGAAACAGATATTTACATTCATTTTCATACAATGGACTCCACAAAAGCTGGAAAAAAAAGTTGGAAAAAGAGTTGGAAAAAAGGCTTTTAAACTGGATTTACGTCGCACATTCCAAGGCAACAGTACAATGATAAATCATTTTATTCATTATATTAATTACAAAAAAACTACATACTTCTCTCTTTGTTGGCAGAGTCGAGAATCTGGTGGAAGGGGGTTATGAGTCCCTTTATTTTCTTCAGTGGCAAAAAGAAATGCGTGACAAAGACCATCAAGAGAAGATCGCAATGAGTGATCAGAGGCATGCGGACACACTAATCAATCGTCTTGAGATTGCAATGAACCGCACAAAAGGAACAGAGAGTAAAAAGAAGGCTGCTCGACTCAAAAAAGATGAGGTGGATGTACATCACAAAAGATTCAAGATTACACGATGCTTTTATATTGTCAATGTTTCCATCTCTATTCTCATGGCTTTCTTGCAGGCGTCTCAAATGAAACTGAAAACTGCACAGAAAAGAATGCAAGAGATAAATGAAAAGAAAGACTTGGTTCAGCAAGTGTCAGAGAACTGTAAGAAGAACCCCCAAAAAGCAAAAGAGAAGGTGAAGAAATTCAAGCAAACTGTTGGTAAGCACCTTCACATAAAGTGCAAAGCACATTGATCAATTGAATAGTATTTCCGATTCAAGACAACCTATTTTATTCCCTCACAACAGTGAAGCAAGTCTCAGAACATTGTCAAGAGCTCCTTCGTCAAGCCCAAGAGGAGGCACAAGCCGAGCTTGACAGGAAGTCTAAAGCCATCAGTGAACTCCACACGATTGAATACTGTCCTCTCGTTCGGCTCAAATATTTTGATGACACAGAGGTGAGTGTGAGCAGTGGCGGACCTAGACTTTTACACCCTTGGGATGGGCTATGGGGTGGCCAACGCTATCGCAGGACCTTTGAGTAATCTCCCACCCACCAAAAATTATTTAACAAACATTAAAATTCTACGGAAAATGCAGATAAACATCAATTATACGTTCCCTATGGAAAATAGGGTAATTCTGAAAAGATTCCTGAAAAAAAATTGAAAATAAACAAAAGTCACTTATCTGGCCTGGCACCTGGCAACCATATTTTGGGGGCAGGAGGGGTTGTAAACATAGAGCCGAGTAGAGTAAATGCCCGATGAATCATTACAACTGCAATGTGGTGATTTTGTAGGAATTCTGTGTGAAACAGGCTAAAAAAGTCAATCAAAGTCAATCATGTGTCACAGGTCACCTCTTGTATCAGACTGCAGGTCATAAGCTACTTGATGAGATGTCCCACGCCGAGCTGAAGGAGCGTCTGTTCTTCATGAGGGAAGCACACATGATTGAGCAGCAGAAGAAGCGAGACTGCATCCTCGAGGGGAAACAGAAAAAGCACCAGCTGCTTTTGGAGGAAATGGACAACATCAACCTCCACAGTCAAGTCATGGAAATGGCCTCAACCCTCAGGTCAGCCAACTGGGACGCTTTGACTGAGCCACCCCACTTAAAAAGACAGATTTTGAGGAAAAGTGGGCACACTCGGACATGGACATACAGAATGGTCACTACTAGAGATGTATGCTTAAAGTGTAGATTTGTTATGTTCCAGAAAAGAAGAAGAAAGAGAAGCCAAGCTCAGACTGCAGCAGACTCGAGAGGAGACAGTCGTAGCACTACAAAAGAAGTTGGAAGAAAAAAAGCAAGAATATCAAAAACTGAAGAAAAAGCTAGGCCACGAGGCCACACCATCAAAGCAGGCAGCAGAAAACACTCTTAAAAACTTCAAAATCCACAGGAAAGTGAGTATAAAACATCCCCATCAGCAAATGGCTAGTTCTCGTTGTTTCCTACGATCTTCTGATTGTTTTTGTGTATCTTGTTTTGCTAGGCTAGATTGAAGGAGGTACACTGGGAGGATATGGAGCAGAGTTTAGAAGAATACATCGAGAGGAAAGGGTCTTAAGATGTATCTCAGAGAAAAATAATCAAAAAGTAAATGTGTGCAAAATGCAAATTCAATATTTGGGTCTTCAGCTCCAACCTAGACTAATTCATTCTCAAAGCCATTAGGTTGGACAGATTTTTTTTTTCTACTTTGAAAACTATCGGCCTCCAACTGACATCTCAGTCTTCTTTATTCCCTCTGGACTGTTCAATGAACATACACGACGAACAGTATAAGCTCTGTGGTCATCATTCACAACTGGGAAAAGAGATGGAAATGTAACGACTGGATGTTTTATGTTCCAATGGATTTGATGTGAGCAAAATTCTATTGTCATTAAAATAATTCACTGCTATTGATGCATATAGCGGGTTGAGTGAACGCTGGCACGTTTTGGTTGCCGCTGCTCAACCCGTATTGTTTTGTGTTTTTTGTTATTGTAAAGTGTCCTTGGGTGTCTTGAAAGGCGCTTATAAATAAAATGTATTATTATTATTATTATTATTATAGGTGTCAATAATACATTGTAACTGGGAGCGCTGGCCGTGAAAGGATTACACTGTTATTGTGCCTTGTGTCATTTTATGAATACAAACATACAACAGTACTGGACAGTAATTGAACCACAGTCACCTGAAAATAAAAATAATTTAACTACATCAGTGGCTCCATGCGACCAGCGATTTCAGTTTGTACTTTGTCAGTGCGCTTATATTTTTGTTATGGCTCTCTGTTTGACCTTGTTTTTCTGGAATCCAAACCATTAGGTTCGTTTCAGAACCTGACAAGGAGGCGGGATACACGCTCAACTGGTTGCTGGCTAATTGGAACACATAGACCAGGGTCTCAAACTCATTTTTGTCGTGGGCCACATTGTAGGTACGGTTTACCTGAGCAGGCCATTTTGATTTATGACTTGTGAAATTTGTGAAACTATCAATGTTTGATCACCTCCATAGATTACATATACATTCATTCATTCATTCATCTTCCGTACCGCTTGATCCTCACTAGGGTCGCGGGGGGTGCCGGAGCCCATCCCAGCCGTCTCCGGGCAGTAGGCGGGGGACACCCTGAATCGGTTGCCAGCCAATCGCAGGGCACACAGAAACAAACAACCATTCGCACTCACACTCACACCTAGGGACAATTTAGAGTGTTCAATCAGCCTGCCACGCATGTTTTTGGAATGTGGGAGGAAACCCGACATATACATATACAGTGCACAACAATTTGGTGGATAACTACTTTTGAAATCAGAAGTCAAGAATAATTGTTAGTTAAGATAAGATATCCTTTATTCGTCCCATAATGGGGAAATTTACAGCCTCCAGCAGCAAGAATGTATGTAGAAAGAAGAAAGGAGAAAGAGAAAAAAGTTCAGCCATTGTTTACATTAATGTAATAAGTACGTAATTACGTAATGCTTGCAATATCTAATATTACATATGACAATTAAAATGTTTGGTTCAGACTTTAGTAAGCATCATGGAAAAGTTGACATGCTTGGTTTGCTATGATGGGCCACAAAAATGATATGACGGGCCAGATCTGGCCCCCACACCTTGAGTTTGACATCCTGACATAGACGAACAACCATTCAACCACAATCACACTTAGGGCCCATTTAAAGTGTTCCGTTCACCCACCATGCTTTTTTGGGGAGGGGGGTGGGGATGAAACGCAGGCACGGAGAGAACATGCAAACTCCACACAGGAAAGTCGCAGCCAGAATCGAAACCTGCACCTCTGCACTGTGAGGCCGACGTGCTAAACAGTCGATCGCCGTGCCAAAAATATGACCAAGAAAATCTGCTTTGGATGCATTTACCTTCAGACGGAACTGTCTGCTAACTCGTAGATTGGATGCGCACGATGAACAGTTGTCCTAAAACGTCTCTCAATATAGCTGTTAGATTTTACTGTTCATAGTGACGCATTCATATCTTTACTGCTTCTACCTGTCTAAAACGACCACCGACCGGGCACTTGTATAGTTGACGACATGCACGTCCAACTTTCTAATGTCTTGATGATGACGCATTCGCGTGGTGCTGTTACGATGGCGTCCGGCCCCTGCACTCCGGATTATTTAACAAAAATAAAACAAAACCCCAAGTTTTGACAATGGCAAACACATATACTCCGTTTGAAATTTTTATGTTGCCCCGACTGTAACAAATGTTCAAACATTAGCGATGGCGAGTAGACGAATTTCGAATTGAACACGAAACCAGCGCAAAGTTTTACGAATACGTCACAATTAATACGTAATATGACCCGCATTTTTTTTCTCGTTTCGTCGTTACGTGTTTCATGTCAAATATATACTGTATGTTTCGACATTGTGTGCCGTTCTAACTGTTGGGGAATTCATCACAAGTTTGTGTTGATGCTGTGCTGATTATGTGAAATGGCGAAAAGCTATGGAGAACTTGTCAAGGAGGCAATTTTTCTCCTTGACAAGTTCACTGCAGGGAGAATGAGTTTGGATGACTTTATGGAAGAGGCAGCTAAGGATCTCCAGGTAAAGAAATATGATACTGCAATCAAGTAACAACAACACATCGTCATTAATCGTGGCTGCCATAAACATACTCATAAACATGAAGTACAAAAAGGCTGTAACACTATTGAGCTATTGATATCATTTTTGCTGGATACATTTTATAGGACATGGAACCCGATTCTATGAAATACATTCTTGATCTCGTCTCCGGATGCATCGAGTACAAGAAGTTACTGGACATAGTCATCAATCCTTTCTTTGGCCAGGGTGGCAAACTTATATCCAAACGTTATCACAACCACTTTGTTGGTAAGTTTTCTAAACAACTATGCATTTACTTATTTTTACAGTTTAATTTTTTTTTAACCTCATTGTTGGTATATTTATGTTGTTTGTAGTCATCTGTTATCTCACCATATTCCACTTTGATGACCTTGGACTTAAGGCTTTCAGCAACATTGTCAGATCTCTGGATATTAAAAGCATGCACAACGTAAGAAAAATTGCATTGAAATGATAATCTGGTGTATCCCAATATGTACAGTGGGTTATTTTGTAATGTCCTTGATGATAGTTCCTGAGTTTCTTCTTTATGAACCTCACCACTTGGATTCAAGATGAGTGGAATCGTGTCTATGATGTTGCTTATGTGAAAGACCACTGGATTGACCCTCTGCTCAGGTGATAAAAAGAATCAGTGAAAACATTTTGGGAATGTTTCGAGGCATTACAGGCAAAACTGTTTAGAACTTCTTTTTTTTTCTGTAGGAAGCGCTCTGAGATTGAGTCCCTCATGGGGAAGCTTGCTGCCAAAGTGTCTGAAGGGATGCGGTTACGGAAAGCTCCACCCAAAACTACCGACCTTATGGAGTTCTCCTTTGTCAAACAAAAACCATCATCTTCACGTCAGCCTCAACTCAGCCCTCTGCCGGACAAACACAAACAAGTCAACACCATTTGCAGTTATTAATACAATTTAATTTGTGTAAACTTCCATGGCTGTATAGTACATGTACATTGTCTATAAACCAACTAGGACATGTTACTGAGTTTCATAGTGATATTTTGTGATCTGTGTTCCATGCAGATACCCAGCAGCACTTACAGGACTCCCAAATTGATCCAGATCTTAGAAGAAATAAAGCAAAGGAACCATCAAATGGCTGAGGTACAACCACTAAAAATGTATAAAATATAGAAACATTTAAGGCATTCATTCATTCATTGTACTGACCCTGTCTGTGGTTGGCTGAAGGAGCTGCTGCATGAGGTTAATACAAAACAGTTTGGATTTGCAAGGCCGAGAAAAACTGAATGCACACAGGTATGGGCCCATTTCCATGTTGGGAATATTATAAAATACATGTCCATTTAATGACAGTAAAAGTATTCCTGAACAAGTCTCAATGCTTTTTTTTTTTTTGCATTATTCATCATTCTCAATATGTACATGTGGAATGCAGCGACTGATGTACCAGTTAACAGAAGGTTTGGACTCAACACTGCGATTCGACTCTTTTCATACAAAGCCACCTCCCCCTCCCATTCCTCAGGTTAGAAGTTGGTTGTCATTTTTATAGTTTTTCAGCATTTTGAAGTATTTGTGGAAGGATTCAGTGCAATATTAATTTGCTTCACACATTTCCCACCTTCTCAGGACGCCCACCCTGTCAAACTCAATACGGCAGCGATGCTGAGGCGGCGAGTGCTACACGACCGTCACGTGGAGGATAAGCTGCAGAGGTGAGTTGGGAACACGGGTTATCGCTAGATGAATTAAGCGCAACATCATATCATACCAGTTGTCTCACGTATTATTTCATCCGACGTTCAATTTTTGTCAGGAATAACTTGTTATTTATATTGGTTTATATAGAATAGAGAATCTGGTGGAAGGGGCAAATGAGCCTTCAGTTTTTCTACAGAAGGAGAGGGAAATGCGAGAGAAAGACCATCAGGAGACATTGGCAAAGATCGAGCAGAAGCACGCCAGTGTCATTCTTAGCCATTGGGAGGCCGTTTTGGCCCGCGCTCAAACATTAGAACGTAACAAGAAGGCTGCTCGAGTCAAAAGAGATGAGGTGGGTAAACAAGCAGTCGAAGAACAGCAATACACACTGTCAAAGGGGAATAAAAACGTACTACTTTTTATTCGCCGTGGGATTGGGTCTTTATGCTGTTGGAGGAACCATGACATGCAACTGCAACCAAGCCTTCTGACACTGTGCAGCATCATTTCAATCCACATTACCTTGCCCGTCTTGAAATTTTATTGGAGCCTCCACGGTTTTCAAACATTGTGCCAGATTGATCCAAGGTGTCCTGGAACATAACTGAGCCCACTATGTTTTTCATAGCATAGGTACAGTGTTCTTTTCATTGTACACTCGGTAGAAGCAAAACCATTGAGCCTTTTTTTTTAAAGAATGGGGAAAAATAATGTATGTACTGTATGTAATGTATGTACTAGCGATGTATCATGATATGTAGAGCTATTGAACTCTCTTTAACAAGATGGAAGAAGGTACATATCTGTGTATCAACGTGTTGCCATTCAGATAACAGCATTATTGCGTTGTATATAAACAGGCCCAGATTTCACACTGGCATAAATCCATATTTGATTGAAATGAGATTTAAATTAGATACAACTGATGATATTTTTGTTTGTACATGCAGTGTGATTGTTCTTAAATGCTTGGTCAGTAAAGGTATAAAAAAAAATCGTAGATTCCAATTTTGCAGTGAACATTTTTCGCTTCTTGTAGACAGTTAAGCGGACTCAGCAAAATGCCCAGAAAAGGCTGGAAGAAGAAAAAGAAAAGAAAGACTTAGTGCAACAAGTGGCAGAGAGTCACAGCAACTCACAAAGAGCTACAGAGAGGGTGAAGAAATCCAAGCAGAGTTCTGGTACGCACCTTCACATCACACCATTTATTCCTGATTTCCGCTGATAACGGATCCTTCTTATTGTGACACCATAGTCAAAGATTTTGTAGCGCACAATCAAGAGATTGTTCGCCAAGCACAAGAGGAAGCAAAGGTAGCGCTTACCAAGAAGTTGGAAATCATCAGTGAAATCCACGCCATGGAATGCTTCCCTCACGTTCGTTGCAACATGTTTGATAACACAGAGGTAAGTCAGAGCGAAGATTGATTCTAAACGTGTCACAGTTGACCTCTCGTGTCAGATTGCAGGTCATGAGCTGCTGGCTGAGATGTCTCACGCCGAGCTGAAGGAGCGTCTCTTCCTCATGAAAGAAGCAGCGGTGATTGAGCAGCAGAAGAAACGAGACTACATCCAGAGGGAGAAGCAGAAGAAGAAGAAAGTACTGTTGGAGGACATGGAGAATATCAACCTCCACAGCAGAGCCATGGCAATGGCCACTTTGCTCAGGTCAGCTAAATGTGACGCCTTCTCCCATCCTTCTTAATTCAAGGGAAAGTCAGGTCAAAAATGTTCTTGTCAAAAATATGTTCTGCGCGGCTCCACTCGTTTAAACACGGCGTTCTGATTAATATTGCATTTGTGAATTGTTGGCAAACCAAAAAGAGTTGGGTTTTTTCTAAGGTGGATTTTCCGCCATAGTTTCAGCCAAGCTCTTGAAGACCAAGGTAACTAGTTAGTGCTGTCTCTGATTTGTTGTTTTTCTTCAGGTGCGATAATCAAAATCAAATTAGAGGTGCCAGAGAGGGCTGATATTTTTTTCCGACAGCTCATTACACTCTTGTACTATGCTTTCAGGTTCTACTGACAGTTTTATTTTTATGATTGCTTCTTGATGATTGGAATAGATGTAATATCAGTTAAACAAATAATAAACACAAAATAAAATATATAAACGCTTCATGCTCTCTGCGGTTGAGTAAATAAATGGCTTGTTGATGGAAAACAAGGCACATTTGGTGTGCTGCAGGAAAGAAGAAGAAAAGAAAGCCGAGCTGGAATTGCAGAAGACGGTAGTACAGAACAAAAAGGTTTTGGCTTTGCAAAAGAAGATTGAAGAGGTGAAGAAGGACTATCAAAAACTGAAGAGAAATGACAGCAACAAGGCCAAACCATCCAAGCAGGCAGCTACACACCCCGATGGAATAATACAGACTCACAGCAAAGTGAGTGTGAAATCCACAACAATAAATGAGGTCTTGTCATTGCTTGGTGTTGGTGTTAAGATTGTCATGGTCACTGCAAATAATGCCTTTTTTTCTTTGTTATGTTTTGAAAGGATGGATTGAAGAAAATCAATTGGGAGGACATGGAGCAGTGCTTAGAGCAGCACATCCAGAGGAAAGAAGCTCATATTAATTGTCAGAGAGGAGGTTCCTCAAGAAATGTATTCAACTGAATTTTATATGTATAGAACACAGGTGTCAAACTCAAGGGCCATTGGCCAGATGTGGCCCACCACATCATTTTGAGTGGCCCGCGAAAGCAAATCAAAAATGACAACTTCCATGATGCTTGCTATGATCTGTACCAAAAGTTCACATTTTCATATGCAAATTTTCATGCAATAAATCAGTGACATATTGTTCGCATTTTTTTTTGTTACCAAATCTCTCATAATGGTTACTTAAACAATCGTTGAATCAAACATTATTCTTGACTTCTTTACATAGTTTCAGTATTCACGGCCCTCCAAGAGAATTAGTAATTATAATGTGGCCCACGACAAAAATGAGTTTGACGCCCCAGGTATAGAGCCTTATCACACTAGTTACTGCATAAGAAGCCACTTAAAAAAGAAAATAAAATGTTTCTGACTGTTTCTACTGTTCAAGTTATCAATTTTCAAGTGTTTATTACTGTGCTAATGTGTGACACATTAAACGCATAGTAAAATACTTTACGTAAGGTAAATTCCTACCAAATTTCTATCTTAAAGGTTTTCTCTAGCTGTAAAATTCATTCAGCAAAATTATACAAAGTCATCTCATATTGTCTTCTGCGTTGACTCTATAGATGAGCTATACTTTTCTAAATTGAACTATTGAAATATACTAAGGGGCGGCCCGGTAGTCCAGTGGTTAGCACATCGGCTTCACGGTGCAGAGGTACTGGGTTTGATTCCAGCTCCGCGATCCCTGTGTGGAGTTTGCATGTTCTCCCCGGGCCTGCATGGGTTTTCTCCGGGTGCACCGGTTTCCTCCCACATTCCAAAAACATGCGTGGCAGGCTGATTGAACTCTCTAAATTGTCCCTAGGTGTGGGCGTGAGTGTGAATGGTTGTTCGTTTCTGTGTGTCCTGCGATTGGCTGGCAACTGATTCAGGGTGTCCCCCGCCTTCTGCCCGGAGACAGCTGGGATAGGCTACAGCACCCCCCGCGACCCTAATGAGGATCAAGCGGTTCGGAAAATGGATGGATGGATGGATGAAATTATAATATTCTGATTTGATTGAGAAGCACCTGTACGTTCAACCCCCAATGTAAATCGGATTCATTTGCAACCTTGACAAACTTCCAAGTGGTTTGCAATGAACCAAGAAAACAAGAACTTTTTTTCAATATCTCAGCAAACACGGCCGTCTACATTTTGCACGTCATTTACAATGGAAGATGAAGCATTCTGAGTGCTCTGAAAAAAAAAACAGTCGGGCTATTTAATGGGTTTGTATCAGGATTGCTTAACCATAAACAGAAAGTTTGTCACCACTTGTTTCACCATCATCCATGCGTCATGTTTTCCACACAAAATAAATCACGCCTGTATGTGTTGTTTGGATCGAATGAGATCTTGAATATTCTTAGATGATCGTTCAACTGCTAAGAAAGAATGAGGTGTTGTGAAGGCGCCTCAAATGGATTTATCTTGCACATTAGCGCTCCTTCTGGAAGCCTCGTGGAAAAAACATTCAACCGGGTCTCCTCCCCCCTTTTTCCCTTCTAAAGCAAAATCACATGATGTGTATTTCGTCATATGACGCCAATGAGACTACTCCCACCTCAATTGAG
The DNA here is from genome assembly GCF_025434085.1 of Hippocampus zosterae. Taxonomy (NCBI): domain Eukaryota; kingdom Metazoa; phylum Chordata; class Actinopteri; order Syngnathiformes; family Syngnathidae; genus Hippocampus; species Hippocampus zosterae. The sequence goes on along the minus strand of NC_067464.1, from coordinate 8,394,441 downwards.
CTTCACTAGGGGGAAAAACAGTTGTCAGTGATTTGTTAGGGGGCAGATGATGCTTTAGATGAACTTTGAAGAGGAGAAGAGTTGTGGACCATCAAGAGGGGGAGGATGGACCGTTGGGCACCTCTGCCCCTGATCTCCACCTTTTGCTTCATTGGTGAGTTGTATATGCAAGAATTGTAAACATGTGCAATGCAAAACTGCATACTTGTTTTTGTTTCTATTTCCAGGGCATGATCGTTCCATACTGCTTTGTTGATTTAGTTAAAGTTCTTGCTATGGAAATCAGTAAACGTTTAAGGCTTTACAATTTCTTACATCCTTATGATATACCGTACTTAGGAACAGTCAAACAATGAAAAGTGAAATACTTTGATGTTCTTTTAAATTGGCTAATTTCTTTCTGTTTATAATGAATATATATTCATATTTTGGGAATTGTTGCCAATCCTGTTCTGGCTGCTCAAAATCACATGATCCCCCGCCCCCTCTCCTCTGAATAACTGCTCTGCTTTTCTTGAGGAAGATGGCTCCCACTCAAGCACATGGCTAATGTGATTACTCACACAATGTGCCTTCTTGTCTCGCTGATGCGCTTCGATTGAGCTATTGAAATATACTAAGTTTTCCACAATATTCTGATTTGATTGAGAAGCACCTGTACATTCAACCCCCAATTTAAACCGGATTCATTTGATTCATTTTGAAATTATCCTCAGAAGAGGATAGTTCGAGCGTGGTTTTTTTCCCCCTCTCCCTAACCAGCGTATTCCTTTTGGAATTCTGATCGTAATTTCCCCATTGCGGGACAAATAAAGGATATCTTAATCTTAATCTTATACCTGCTGGCCCCACTTCTCGCACAGATAAAGCTATAAACAGAAAACGACACGTTTCGGACAAGAATGTGACGAAACTGCGTTTTAAGCATACCTGTTCATTGGGTCCTCTTTTTGTAGACAGGTGCACATGTGCTCATGGTAACACCTGGCACATCTTCATTTACCTGCCGGTTGAGTAGAAGCACCTGTAGCTAAAGACAAACTGGCAGCGTTTACATTCTGGACCTAGATTTCACACCTCTGTCAGATAGGGGGATTTGCATTTTGACCATTGATGTACCCCAATCCTAGCGATACCTTTTTTATTTCAGCAAGACAATGCCAAGTCATTCTGAACGTGTAACAACTGTGTTTTTGTTTTAGTTTTTTGGGGGGAAATGAACAAGATCAACTTGGGTGCTACACAGACAACTTGCAGTAGAATTTAAATAGCCTCTCCGGGAAATCAATATTTATGCTCATTCTTAAAAATAAAAGATTTGAGATGCTGATGTTTCATTTTAAAGAAAGGCTCGCGTGTGTTTGTTTGCACAAAAAAAGTTCCAGTTGCGTGTTGCTTGTGTATTGTAACCAGTGTGGACCTAAATAGGCAGAATACCAAATTATTATTTTGGCTTATCATTACTCCCCTAGCAAATACAATTTTTTGTAATATATTTTTCTAAATATTTGACCGGCCCTAAGGGCTAGCATGACAACAAACTGGCTGGCGATGAAAACAAGTGACATCCCCAATTTAGTACTTTGGCTTGTTATGGCACTGAGTCAAGCTCTTACACACACAAAATCACATTCCCAGCATATTTGTGTTGCAGGCATGGTGATGAGTCAGACCACACCCGCGCCTGCTGTCCTCACCGCCATTCCCGTTGAGAACGCAACTCTTTTGACGCCAACTTCTGCTCCTGTCAGCAGCACCACTCCCAGCTGCTCTGCGTTCAACATTTCCAACTGTGAGCCTTGTGCACCCGGATCGCAGTACGACAATGGTGAGTCTAACAGTTGAACTCTTTTTTTGGGGGGATTGGGTTTTGAAGAGCTGATTAATGCTATTTGACTTTCTTTGCCTAGGCACCCTGCTTTGCGCGTGCTGCTCGGAGCTTGGGTCGTGTCTATTTCCTGGAGCTTGTCTGCCCTGCACCGTTGGCTTTTACCAGCCACTGGCTGGACAACAGCAGTGCCTGCCCTGTGGACGAGGCTTCTACGCAAAGTAAGATCATCGGCGACGAGCATGATGGTGTGGTTTTGCTTTCTTTTCAATTCACTATTTGTTTTCAATCCAGAGTAATGATACAAAACAAGCAGAGCAGGACATCTGTTATTCAAAGCACAATCAAATAAATGACTTGAATCTCTCTGACAACATCATCTAAATAAAATGATTATTGTTGACATTTTTCATTGTCACATTAACCCACAGTTTCCCTATTGCACTGATAAAAAGGACAAATACAAAAAAAAATACATGTATTGTCTTTTTTTTTTTTTACGAGCTGATCACGATTTACCCAAAACGGGTCAGTGACCCAATTTTTGGGCCCAGGCTTACAGTAGCACAAGTGAGTGTTCCGTGTGGATGTCGTAAAGCTTAGTTTGCGAACCCAATTAGTATATGTTGGGGGGGGGGGGGCATGTAAAGGGATTTTATTTTTTAGAGAAGCAAACTTGCCCCTTGATTGTGCCATTTTTCTTCACTTTGCCGGAATTGTTGAGGGTGTCTGTAATCTACCTTTTTTCATATAAAAACACTGTTGAATAGGATGAATTTTTACCTAAGTAAGGAAAACAAAATAAATACAAGTGACCTGATTCATTTTATGTCAGTTTTACTGGGAGCCCATTGTGTCAGCCGTGCCCATCTGGTTCCTTCAACAACAACACTGGTGAAGACAGCTGTGCAAGTTGCTCTCCAGGTGGGTTTTTGGAACGAAAGCCACATAGTTAAAATCACTACAGAACTATTAATTAGCTATTTTTTGTGCACACACATTAGGACCTCGAGCATTATATTGAAATCACAGTCAATATCTAGATTTGCACTCATAAAGTTCCAAATTATATCAGATCTGATGTGAATCGTTTATTAACAAGAATGAGACTCAGTACTCGCTCAAGTTAAAATCTTTTCATTTGGATCACCACCAAATTGTTTAGACAGACAGCCGCCTACTTCAAATGAAGGATTTTGAAAAGATTTCTTCCTTGGCCCATGCATTAGAGGAACTGTAATGTGAAGAAATTTGCGTGATTGTGCTGCTTGCAGGTTTCTTCTCCTCTCTGCACAGTTCCACGTCGTGTGCGCCGTGTTCACGAGGGAGTTTTTGCAAGTAAGTCTCTTGCATGAAACACCTGCCTTATAAATGCAAGACATTTACGGTTTCAACGATGTGAAGATTTGCTCCCATTGTTAGTCTTTGACAAATTATTTGGAGCATCACATGTCACGTCCCGGGGTTGCCAGCAGGGGCGGGCTTTCTGCCCGCCGTTTACACACCTGTCACCCATTGCGGAGTAATTGCTCAGCCTTTATTTGAACGCTCTGGCAGTCTACTCACTGCCGGAGAATTCCACGCCGTGCCAAAATTTCTCTCGCCCTATTTCTACTTGCATTTGATTCGTTGCCTCTTAGCCTTGTGGCTGTTATTACGCGTTGTTGTTCCTCTTGCGAATGAAATTTATATTCATTGTCTAATCTGACCCTCCTTGCTATCTTTTTCCGCAAGCGTTTTCTGTTGTCCTTTTATTTGATCCCTGGTCCCTATTTTGACCAGCGTTTTTTGTTATTCTCCCTGTTGGGTTATTTTGTGTTCATATTAAAGACTCCTTTTGTTCTTTGACAAACATATTTCTGTGTCTGCTATTTCGGGATCCTCTTCCTTATTTTGTTGTGCACGGAGCGATCATTCTATCGCTTCGGGCACAACGTGACATCACATGCTTCTAATGTGCAGTAGCTTCTCTGGGAATCATGCAAAGGTGGCTTGAGTTCTGCTCACAGCTCAGTCAACTGTAGAATTCAGTCAAACTTCAGTCAAAACATATTTTTCTCTGAAAGCTCCTCTGGTTGCTCCCAATGCCAGACGTGTCCCGGGGGGTCAGAGGCACTGCAGTCTGCGGCAAAAGATTGCACTCCGTGTCGACCAGGTTTGGTTGTGTCTATGAGAATTGCAATACATTTCAATACATTGAAAAAAAGTTTTGTTGAATTTACTCAATTTTATTTAGTCAAATGTAATTATCTGCATACAGAAACATATTTTAATCCAAGTATACATCGACTTAAAAATGTATCTGGATCCAGATGATTATTTTGTGCAACCACTGGACAAAATAAAATTGTGTAAAGTCTAAACCCCACAGATTTTTTTTCCAGTATAGACAATAGGTAGCTTTAATAGTTGACATGATTTTCTGATTTTGGACAGGCATGTATAAGGCTCCTCATCACACAATGTGTCAGATCTGCAGTAGTGGCTCCTTCCAGATCAACTGGGGCCAAGAGAGCTGCGATATCTGCCCAGAAAACCACTACTGTCCAGTCAGTACTTCTCATTCTCCCTTTGGAATTACCACAAAATCATTGACTACGCACAGACACACCAAAATATGATGACCACTTGCACACTTTAACGAGAACCAATACGACAGCTGTCCCAGAAATTCGGTCTCAGAAACTGAACTAGTGGTCCTAAGGATGTGTACGAATGAAGGTTTACTGAAAGGCTTTGTCCTGTGTCCAGAGTCCAGACGTGAACCCCATTCATTGTCCCAGCGATGCCTTCTGTCCAGAGGGCAGCTCAGCTCCAGGCTACTGCATGGAGACTTTCTTTCGCAAAGCGGGAGACACCTGTGAACTGGCCCCAGTCACCATTGCTTTATTAGTAATTGTGGGAGGGGGTAAGGAATCACCCTGAAAGTAACAAGGCAGATGCCTTATAAGGCATCCAGTCATCTGATATTCCTAAATCACTTTCATGTGTACTGTACAGTATGTGCATCAAGCCCTCATTAGCCTTTAATGGATTTTCATTGCATCTTTTTTTTTTCTTTTTCGCTTCTAGTGGCTCTACTCTTCATTATTGTAATGGCCATACGCAAAATGAGAGACACCGATGGGGAGCTGAGTGTGTCCCGTGCGCCGCTGTTACGCAAAGAGAGGCCTCAAGGTCGCTATTATGGAATTCCCTGTGATGCAGAGCCTGTGTATGCTGGCTGGTGAACCAAAAGGAGAAAACAAAAGTGGACATACTGAAGTTCCTGAAACACGTGTTGGCACTCGTGTGAGGCATTCTTGTTGGATACATTCACAGTTGTCGAACACTGTCCTTTTGTGAGTGAGATTATTGGATTAGGAGCGTCATGCTGCAAAAGCAGATGCATGACTTGTTGGGAACATTTCTTAGTTAAAAAAAAAACAAAAAACTTTTTAATGAAATAATTGCCTTCTTTTGCAGTCATGTGTTTGTAGACTTGTAGGTGCAATCACCAGCTAGATGCCGAAAGACAGCACATGAAACATGATGGCTCATTTTTAATACATGTCAATTTATGTTTGTATGTTTTAAAGAAAAATAAATAACTTACAACCGAACATTTAAGTCTGTTTATCTAGTCGGGAGGGTTACCAATGGTAAAGGTCCTCATGAATGTAAGGCATTATCTTTAGCCTAATCAAAATATATATTTTCATGATCTTTCATGTTGCTTAAAAAGATTGCAGCAATATGGTGGACAAGTGAATACATCTACCTAACTGCTCAGACTTTGGGAGCATGAACTCGGGTCCTGGCTTTCCTGTGGAATTTGCATGTGCTCCTTGTGCTTGTGTGGGTTTTCACCGCCTTCTTCCCCACATTCCAAAAGCATGCATCAAAGATCAATTCTTCTCACCTTGTACATGCCCCTTGCCCAGTCAGCTGGGATCTGCTCCAACTCACCTGCAAGGTTCAACCCTAAAGATGATAAGCAGTATACAGAATTGATGGATGGCTCATGGCCAGAACAACTGCATCTAAATTTTTTGCAAAATGTCGAGAAGTGATAATGTGATGCTTGAAACACATACATTTGATCCAGATTAACTAAGGATTTTGTAATTGCAACCATTTCAGTGGCAGCACACAGTTTTACTGCAATGTTGTTTTTTTTCATGGCAGATTTTTTTAATCCCATGTGACTGCTGATAAAATTGATTCCGACATGATCGTGTTAAAGCCTCAACAGCGTGATATTTATTACTCCCATTAGTTACAAGAACACATTGTATTTGCACCACGAGAATTTAGTGGCGAGGTCATTACTGTATTTCCCCGACAATAATGAGTCAAAGCACACCGTTTTGCATTAAAATAAAATCTCATGGCACACCACCAGACAATATGTTGGAATAATGGTCAAACTCTCAATTTACTAACCCAGTTTGAAACCTGTGTCTGTTTAATTGAGCGCAAAGAAGATACATATGCAGGAAGCCACTTTGTTGTACCAAGTATGAAGGGCAACAGGTGCATACACAAGTCTTTTGCACCTTCTGCCATCTAGTGGAAAAGCATTTAATTGTTCAGCCTGGCTGTGACAGTACTGTATGTTGCCGGCATATCTACAAGCACGCCTTCAGGATTTTTTTTCTCCCGTTTCTAAAAGGCGGGCTTGACCAATACATGTGAGGAGTTGACATAATAATTTAAAATACATTTCAGAATATCAAATGACATGCTTGAAAGGTTTAACTGAGGCTAGTTCACCAATTTCTGACAGGGCTATCGCACCCCTTAGTGCCAGTGTAGCACCGTCACACTGGCACACAGTCACTTTCATAGAGTACTAGAGTAGTATTTTACTGTACTCCAGGCAAATTAAAAAGACTACATTTGTCTAGCATCTACCGCTTAATACAGGGGTGTCCAAACTTTTTGCCAAGGGGGCCAGATTTTATGTGGTAAAATGTCGGGGGGCCGGCCTTGGCTGACATTCTTTACATTGAACAACAATATTGTTCAACAAATTTTAGTAAGCCAGTCTGTTTCACATTTCCATTTTTATTTTAATTTCAACAATCTTAAGAATTTCTTTTGGTTCATTTGAAACAGGTATATCACATGCAACTGCTTATTCACTTGACTTTTTCTTAAACAGAAGTCTCCTGAGTGCAAATTGATTGATTTGAAACATAAAATGTATCACCATGACTTTTCAATAGTCACAAAACCTTTGACTCGAACAACAGGGAAATAAACAAGCAATACACATATCCACAACTGCAAGGATCATTTGAAATATGACATATCAGTCAATATAAACACGGAGTGATGTCTTGTTAACTCGTGAGTGATGCCCTCTAGTGTCTAAATGCTATTACTCATTTAGTGAATGCTATTACTCATTTGGCCACTAGAGGGAAGCAGTACTCTATGAAACATCACTCACCAGTCTACGAGACCTCAGTCAATGCAACACGTGTTCCATTGCGCCCAACCTGCGGGCCAGACGGCACTGATTTTATGACAGGGGCCGAGGGCCGGATGAAATTCGACCGCGGGCCGGATTTGGCCCGCGGGCCGGACTTTGGACATGCCTGGCTTAATATTTTTAGTTTCCCACAGATCAGCAGCATATATCAGAATTGCTTCAACCTGACACAAGCATTGTAAAAAGCTTAAATATTAATAAAATAATATAAACCCAATACAGGTACACCAAAATTAATTATTGACTGCAAGATTCTTTCTTGATATTTTAGCGGGTGTAATAAAGTGGAAACCTTGCATCCTTTCTTTTTTGTATCGATGGCCCGATATCGAAACGTTTTGATAACCAAGAAGCACGACACTAGATCGAGCAAAACATCTACCGCTAGATGGTAGCATTGTAGCTTCAGATTGACTTTTGTCCATAGAGAACCCAGTAGTGACGTATTTCATCAGAGGAAAACATGGCGGCTTTCCTGACGAGGACCCTGTCGGGTATGCGTTTTTTCTTCTTAAATCTTATAAATTTCACGAGATATATTACTTAATCATGCTGTCTCGAAATGTGAGTGAGGCAATACCTGTCTTTGAAAGGAAATTGAATTTGCGCTATATTGCCGGAGCGAGTTGTCTTTCCCTTATGCACACTACACTGTCCTTGTGCTCGAACAGGGTTGCTGAGGTCGCCGCTATCCGTGTCTCTGTGCACCCGGACCACGAACGTGGCTCGGCTGTCCGGCGTCATCCAAGCTGGTCACTCCTTTTATGTCGGTTCGGCCCCGGCCAAACTTGCTCCGGCGCCTGCTGCATTCTGTCAATTATCCCGGTGCGGCCTCCTCCAAAGGTAAAAATTATCGAACCACTGTTGCTTGCAGACAAGTCACTCGGGGAACGGTTATCATGATCACAATTTCCTGGCAGAATTTAAATACAATTATGAAAATAATATACAGGTTGCCAGCTCTGCCCTCGCCTTCTTTTGTATGCAGAGTTGTCATTAGCCTGATGTACCTCAAGGTACATATAACCCTAACGGTCCCTGTTCCTTAGCAGGCAAACATCCACAAGATGGACTCTAGGTAATTGTAAACATCTTTTGGGTCAGTGTATAATTACTCAAGGATTTTTGTCATTTGTGGCACCTGTCTCTCCAAAACAACAGCGGAGCACTACATTTAATGCATTTTTGGCAGCACAGTGGTAATTAAAAAAGTACTGGCCCTTATTGAAAACGATACCGAACAAAATTCTTCAGGTGGTGGAGGCAGAATTGTGAATGGTGGCTTATATACAGTCCCGCTTTTCTCACCCCTTCAGCTGGGATAGGATCCAACTTGGTGCTACAGAAAAAGGATGTCTGAATCCAGTAGTAGTCTTGGGCAAATATTGCTAATATGACTTGGTGTAGCATTTACCGGGATGAGGCTTGATTTTCGATACAAGACCAATGCATGTGTTGTGGCGCGAAAATATCTTTAATACAGTATAAATACAACACCAGAGGCCAACAAAGTGCTTTGTTTGAAATAATTTGCACTCAGCAATGTCATTTTGTTTGTTAACTTTTTATTACGGAAGCAGCAATGACATTAACTTTTTGCCTGAAAAGAATTTTAGATTTGTCTGATGTGAACTATATAGTCCACCATATAAAGATCTTTATACAGGGAGTATAAAATGGTTTCCAAATCCCCTTTTGCAGGGTATCGGCTCTTATCCCCCCTGGGAGTCAGCAGCCCAGCAGAACTCTGACATACTGCAGTTTAAGGAAGGGAAAGAAAAAGTCTGTAAAGTCTGTGACACAGCGGTTCATGAGGCTGCATTGCGGTCTTTGGATTCGACGCAAGGTATGATTCTATTTTTTGTTTTAATTCAATAAAAGGTGTTAATCTTGTTTCCCCCACTCTCCTGTACACAGGCTGGATACAAGAAGAAACTGTGGAAGAAGAAACCTGCCAGACGAAAGCGACTGAGGGAGCACGTCTTTTGTAATAAAACACAGTGTAAACTGTTAGATAAAATGACATCATCGTTTTGGAAAAGGAGGAACTGGTTTGTGGACGATCCATACCTGAAGTATCACGACAGAGTTAACCTCAAGTTGTAATTGATGTATTGACGTCTTGTGATAATATAAGCCTGCAAACAAGATCGGCATTGCATCCATCCATCCATCCATTATCGCAGCCGCTTAGCCTCACACGGGTCATGAATGTTTGGGAGACGATCCCAGCAATCTTCAGGATGTAGGCAGGGTAGTCAGTCAATCGCGGGGCATACAAAGCAACAACCATTCGCGCTCTCAATCACACCTAAGGACCATTTGGAGTGTTCCATTTTAAATACGCAAGCAGAAACAGTAGTCAGTCACAGAAAATGTTTGCTTGATGTTTAATGACTGTAAAGTGATTTTTAAACAACAATAAACCATGGGATCATGTCATCGCTGCTACTTTTACATGTAGCGCACATCAATTTGAAATCATTCTGGCCTGCCAGAACAAAGTCTTATGGTAGCCCTACATAGTGGAAGCATTTAAAAATCATTGACAGATTCACATTAATTCACTTCAGAATTCCATCTAAAGCAGGGCTGGGGAACCTTCCAATCGGTGGCCATTTCCGGTCTTATTAGGTTTTCCCAGGGATGTCTGACTTACAAGTATAATCTAAGGATGAAAGACATTTATTGTATAATTTCAGCATTTGTGGGTTAAATGTTTTGGCCTTTTTTTTTAAAGAGTTCCTCTGAGGTTTTATTTGTTTTTGATCTAAGTGGTCGGACAGATGAAAAGCTTGAGTGGGCGGCGTATGTTACATTTCCTAAACCTGACCTAGAATAATAATTATGCAATGGTGACTTTTGTGATCAAGGCATGTGATAAATCCCCACTTCCTATAGGAGGAAATAAATTATCTCTAATGCTGAAACACGATTCTTTTTTTTAAAATCGCGTCCATTAAAAGGATACTCAATGTGTACAGCGAGTGTATCTACAACCTCCTTGTGAACGGTGTGTAAACAAGACAATTGTACCTGAGAAGCTAATTGTTTCAGCATAAATGATGCTGTGATGACACTACAGTGCACACCCATCAAAAACCGAGTGATACTCAAATGCTGCTCAAGGCTCAGTAACGTGAAGAAAATGAAGACAAAACACTTGTAAGGGCCCAACGGGGTCATAATTCAACATTACCTCCGGCATACGGGAAATGCTCTCTCACTCTTGAAATGCTTATTTCAGTAGAATTTCTTAGAGCACGCTAATATAATGAATAAGTGGTTTAAGAATTTCACTTGTGTGAGCTTTTAATAATGTGATCAGTAATACAGGACTCTGTCCCGGGCAGCCCCTCATGAAACGCACAGGATACATGACGACTTTGGGAATCTGCAAAATCTCCCTCAAGAATTCCACAGTCGAGAAGCTCAGGAATTAAAAATACAACCTTTACGCTATAACATACGTGATATTTTGGTTTGCATCAAATGGGCTAATAAAGGACCAAATAATCGGTTGCGGTGAGTAGATTGTCAAAATCAGGAACCGTTCTGTGAAAGTGACTATTACAACCATGACGCTCACTATGGAAGACGCTGGGCTGCTCAGAAGATATTGTACAGGTGCATCTCAATGAATCACCATGTCATAGGAAAGTAGTCATAGGTTCATTGAAAACACTTCAGATGGCCACTTGATATTAAGTAATACCTATTTAGTTTCAGGAATCGGATAGATGCAAGGCCATCGGCGTTTAACATCTTGGGCATTGCAGCTTTTGTCGGCAACGATTCCCCCTTCATTTGAGATTATGATCCTCAACAGCCTGAAGTTGGTACAGGTGAAGCTTTTTCGATCCTGTAACATCCACTGAATTGAGGTTTTGTTACTGCAGGGTTCCGGTGCAGCCCTCTAGATAAATTTGCAAACCCTATCAAATTCGAATGGTCTGATATCTACCTATTGATACTTGAAACGAAAAGGCAAAAAGTGTATGTGGCTTTGACTGTAACCAGAGATTATTTTTTGAAACAATATTCTAAGTTATTAAGATGCATCTTTGCATGATACTTTTGTGGGGTCAATATCTACAATTGGAGGCAGTGATTGATATTCACTACATGGTGCAAGATAAATTAATATGAACACAATATTTAGAAATAGTTAGGTCCAGAAATATTAGGACAATCACTTTTGTTTTCCCTGCATAGAAGGGCGAATTCCTTAATGGTAAAATACCATATTTTCCTGAAACCTGTCAAAGCTAAAAATCTGACTCGACAAAGCCTTCAGACACTTCAATCACGCTGAAAATTGTCCTAATACTTGTGGTCTAACTGTACTTAGTGCCGTGTGAGATGTGTCCCTCATTAAGGCTTTACTAGAGGTAAATAATTCAGCCACAGCTGCTTGACTTTTCAAGACCTGCTGTTTTAGGATTCACATCAGACCCCCCCCCCCCTTTTTTTTTTAAAACGTTCACTCCAGCAGCCATGCATTTGAACCATGGCGACTTACACATACTATTGACAAGCGAGCAGCAGTACATTCTGTAGCACAAACAACTAAAAATGCATGGCCAGACACACATGCAAGTGTCCCACCAAACCTGACAGAGGAAAAAACAAAAACCAAAACACTGTACATATAATTACGTCTAACACATCTGATCAGCACAGGGCTCTCACTTGTCCTTGCTGTATCATAAGATATCATCTAGACAGGTTGTCACAGGTCACTTTGGTAATACAGAATTCCAAAGCAGTGCCGCTTCAGACACGTAAGGTTCCTTTCAAAAAAAAAAAAAGAAAAATTACGTGTTGCAGCAAGCTGGAGGCAGCTGGAGGCGTCGATGTGCACGGCCCACGCGCTTCACATGGCTTCGCTGTTGGAACACACAGCGCTCCTGGATCTCGTGAGAGGCCTTAAGACTCTAAGAGGAGGCTACGGGGGAGAAAGTTCGAACATCATCCACATGATCACTTTATGATTCTTTTTCATTTTTTATCCACAGTATTGTTTTCACTTCAGCTCACAAAGCTTATTCTTACCATGTAGTGATGTACATTTCCAAAAAGAGCATTAAATAAACTTAAGGCCCCACATTTCCTTCAATGGCACATCTTCATCAATAGTTCTGATGGGTAAAATTGCTTTTTAGAAAATCCTATATACACGCACACAAGTAGTATCCATCAATGTGTTTTCTCCCAAAATTAAGAACACGCAAATTCCCTCTTCAACCTTCAACCAATCAAGTTGTATTTGATTTGACCAATTTTATTGTATTTGCATTTTCAGACACTCCCTTCTCGAGTGGCTGATGATCTACCTAACGGGCACCCCTGTTCTAAATTATAGGGTTAACATTTTTATTTATAAATTGCCAGATGACTCTTGAATCTTTTACAAGCGAAGATACTTACAAGTGGTTTGCTTTACAGGTAATTCATTCTGTAGAATTGTTTAAAAAAAACACAATGCTTGAAGCAATGAAGTGGTGATATGCGCTTAGTCGATCCACATCAATGCATTCTTTCTTTTTTTGGCCTTGACATGCCACATTTCCAAAGGCAGACACACAACAAGGCCAATTTGACCTCATTCACGACAAGCGATAAAAGTGTCAACAGCTGCGGGTTCACTCAAGCATGAAGATCATTTAGTGACGGCCTTTTAAAACAATTAAAAAAAGAGCCACTGGTTGAGTGAATGAGCACTCTTGGGGGGGGGACAGAGGAGCAAGTTAGAGGCAGGCAGCAGCTGAGCACTCATCGCAACCAGGCAGAGTTGGGTACCTCGGGAGGTTTTCTTTTCACGAACCCGAGCTGAGCCCCCCGTACAACCTTCGTTCCCTCCTCTGGCTCCCCCAGAGCTGGAGGAGTGGGAGAAGGCGTGGAGGGTGGCGAGGAATCAGGTGTCAGCGACTCCTCTGGTACCCTTTGGTCTAGTGCCAACACCTCATAGTCAGTCATGTCAAAATCTATAAAAGGGGCGGAAGTGAATCATCAACTCTGCCATCGACTTTCCCGTGACTGGCTGACTAAGGATACTGATGTGTGTAATTGCTTGATCTAATTTTAGCCATTAGGGACAAAAATGGATATTATATTCCGTTGAAACAACAAAGCACAGGCCAGATAGAAAGTTATGACAAGTGAATATCAAAAAGCGGCAGTGTAAATGATTTTCAATATGCATGACATTGAGCTCAAGCAGTGAACCCACTGCTGACATTTATGGCAAACTAAGAATAGCCTTTGAGGACGTGTGGAAGTAACTTTCTGATGGACAGCTAATCCCATAAAAATATCCTGTCAGCATGGACACTGAAATGCTTCCTGAAAAAAAAAAAACAATTTTCCAAAATGTCTCCAATTTGTACGCTTGCTTCATCTCATGTAAATAAGCACAAGAGCAATACAAAGTCAACTAGAGAGGCCAGAAGACAACCACAAAGTACATTTAACAGCTGGTCGGCCCGGTTGGCGCAGAAAACTAGCAGCGCTGCGTCAAACGTTAAAAAATATTTGACTCAAAATGAGAGCAATAGTACAGTCACTCGCAAAATACGCTATCCCCAACGACACGAAAAGCAAAAGTGCTCGCTCGTCCATTTGAAAGGGCATTGGGAACGCTAGCTTACAAACAGCCTAAACGACAAAACAAAGACAAGCCAGATGTTATAAAACTCTTCCAGCAATCCGTGTAACACAACCGCAGGTTTGCTCCAATAACAACAATACAGCTAAAGCTCTGAATGTAGTAATGGGTGTCAAGTATAAACAGTATGTTGAATTGATACATCTCAGATGAGAGAGAAAACTATGTATGCCAAGAAGGAGCTAATTTTAGCCCGCAGGGGGAAAAAAAGCAAAACATACAAGCCCAGGGAGAAGCGAACATACAAAGTCTACACAGGTAGGTGAGAGTGAAGGACCTTTATGATGAGGTAGCTAATGTTTTGCCAAGGTGTAAAAAGTAGCTATGTCCATTCCAAACAGGAAGACAGGACGGGGGTGTCAGGGAAATCGCAAAGGGGGAATTCAGGAAAGAAGAGTGAACTGAACAATATCTACGGCCTTCAGCCTCTTTGAGCAAGAAATTGACATGATAATTAGCCACATTGTTTTGGGACCGCTATCATAGAGCAGGCACACAACACAGTACAGCCCTGCTACTTTGCGGTTCACGTTTCGTGCCTCTGCTGTATCACCAATTTGTAGGTGACTGTGTGGATGGCTTTCACAGTATACAGGCAAGTCCAAAGAGTTGTTCGGCAACATACCGGGCAGCACTGAGGTCTACTGGAAGACATTGAGCATAGCCAAATAGTAGAAGGAAAACACGAAGAAGAGGCAGACCTATCCCGCTCATCACTGACATCGGCCGAAGCACCTCCAATGTGAATTTCTGCTAAATGTAATATTTTTGCACAAATCTTGACTATTGGTCAGGACACACACACACACACACACACACACACATATAGACGCGTGTTACTTTTACGATTTATTGACCAAGCTAAAGTGTTTGAATAGGCTTGCTCTTTTGATGATGCAAAGTCAGTGGTTGGAAAAATGCTTTCTTGAATGAGGATTTTGAAGGTATGAGGATTCCACCTGATAAAATAAAATAATAATAAACCTTTAAAATCGATGCTAATTTACACTAGCCCGCACAGGATGCTAATTTTAGTTATATTAGTCTTTTTTCTAAGGTGTTTTAATAGGTTTGTGTGCTTGAATAAATAAATAAACTACAAAAATAAAAAGTTTGCTTTTGATATTGCAGATTTTCACCTATTGTGGATAGGGCCCTGTGATAAATGGAGATTCTCTATATTACATTTTGTACTATTTTAATGTTTCTTTAGGCGTGGGGAATCTTATTCCTATCGGGGGCCATTTAAGCTTAAATGCATTGAAGTCCTCCAATGACCATATAAAACTTATGAAAAAGAATATGACGTAACAATGTAACGTAGGCTTAATATTATGTGCATCAATGGGTTGCATATTTTCTGAGATTTGAATAACAGTTCCTCTGAACGTTTATTAGTTTACAGAATTAGTTGAAATGCTCTTTCGGGTCATGAAAGTCCCACAGGCCACAGGTTACCTACCCTTGCATTTAGTGACATTTAGTGATCCAAGTGTCAGCGCTCACCTTTGTTGTAGCTTTCAGACTTGCTCCGCATCATGGTGCGAGCCCGGTGCTGAGCTGCTGCTTCCGTTCTCGTTGGCTGGGTAGAGCTGGCCGTGTCCGAGTCGTATCCCGACAGATCTTGCATGCTGAAGCTCCTCAATCTGTCCGTCAGAACTCCTTGGCCCTGAGACACGACAGAGCAGCTATTCAATAGGAAGTAGTTGGAGACACATACATCATGTGTACTTCAGGACACCGGAACGTCTATCCAAAATGTGTGTGCAATTTGTTTCATTTGAGTTGCCAGGAAAATCCAATGGAACCTTGAAAGTTGAGCTGAAACAGCCATAAAATTTAAAGGAAAATCAATCCAAATTATTTAAAGTATTTACTCCCCCTTACTGATTTCTGTGTCCTTTGCATATTCCTCACATACTAAGGTTTCAGTTCATCAAACCAATTTGAACCCTTTCAGGGACAGCGGTCACACCAGTGGACAGCTTATCGTGTTATCAGGTTACAGGCTGCATGAAAGGATTACTATCACAGAGACTACCCACGGAAATGCAAAATGCAGTTTCAAATTTAATTTATAAAGGCGCACAAATAAATAAATAAATAAATAAATAAAATCCCAAACTGCCTGTCCCTATGTGAAAAAGTAATTGCCCCCTGACCCTAGTAATGGGTTGTACAATCCTTGGCATACCTAGTAGAAACAAACTGAAAAAAAGTCTTTAAAAAAAGATCTATAAAATCTATAAAAGTACCAATAATTACAGCGAAAACATCATTAGTTCTTATTCATATTGCTATACGTCTGTTCAGAGGAAGGAAGGTCAAACAGTTGTTTGAAAATTGTGTTTACTTTATTGCACAATACTTAGTGGGCTTTTCTTTTACCTTGCACTCAACAAATACACCACATATTTAAAAAAAAAAACTAATACTAAAACTAAAATGACTAAAAACGAAACTAAAACAGAGCATGACAGAAAAAAACAATTAATAAAAAAAACTGCTCTCAAAACGAATTAAAACCTGCTGAATTTAAAAATCAAAGGTCAAAACAAATTAAAAACTAACTTTAAAGAAAATCCATAACGATTACAACCCTGGTTCTAAGTTCAAAACCAAATCTTGACACTGTCCCTCCTGTGGTGTTAATATGGTGTTCCATGTGCTTGCGTGGTTAATCTTCATATATTCTGGGCTCCTTTAACATTCCAAAAACATGCATGTTAGGTTTATTGAAGACTCAAACATTCGTCTCCAGGCTCCATCACACTCACGACCCAAAGGAGGAAAGTGCTCTAAACAGATTTTTTAATAATAATAATAAGCAATATTTATGAATTAGGGGTTAGATTCAGCAACAAGTAGAATTTTTAAAATATTGTCGCTATAAATTACAACGCATGGTAAAATCCACATTGCGAAAGCTTTTAATTGGTTAAACTAAAAAAATCCTTTATATTCCCCTTGAATTCAACTAAATGCTCAAAATTTCAGCTTCTCAACACTACATATTCTCCGATTTCTGTAGTCCTACATTAATGCAGACTGATTATCTCTGAGTTGAAAAAAAAACTAAACAACAACAACATTTGCCTTTACTTTGGGGAGCAACAATCAATATTTTCTGACATGATACGGACCAAATCAGGGACTGAATATGTTTGTGCATTTTCTGCAATGACAGTAAAAGAAAAGAATGTTGTTGTTTTTTTATCCGATTCATCAACAAAAGAATCAACAAATTGATTACTCGTGACTGTTTTTCCCTACAAATAACCTGGCCCAAATGTTTGTCCACCCCTGACATAAAGTGTGCGACACACTGCAATACAGACAACAGTATTAATACTGGATTCAAGTGTATAAGTGTTGTAAGCGATATCAGCGATATCAATATTTTCTCCCACCGCAAATGGGTGATACCCTGACTTAACTTCTTGGGTCAGAACAAAACAGAAAAAAAATGTTCAGCGTCGGCAATACCTTTGTTGCAGCCATGACAGCAGCGGTGGCGGCCACATTTAGCCCCTTTCTCCCATAATGCACCAGCGTGTCATAGCTTTTGTCCTTGGCTTGGCAGATATAGTCATCAATATCCTGGGACAAGCCACAAAACAAAAACATGTTGTGGCTCTTTTGAGAGACGACTGTAGCTTCGTGACTGAGTCAACTCTGATCACACCCAATTCATTCCATCACAGATGCAGGGAAAAGGACACATAGCAACACAGCGAACGCGAAATGCCACAAAACCAATCTTGTTCCCTGCACAGCCGAGAAGCTCAAATGTTATTGATTAAAGGAATCAACAGCACATATTAAATCCAAGGATGGTGTTTTCCCCTTTTGCGTTTGCTTGGACTGCACAAGAGGAAGTGGAAAAATAAGTGGGGAATGTTCACCTTTTCTTTAGAGGAAAGAGTGGGGTGGACAAACTTCCTGTAGAGCACACTGGAGCCTTTAGTGTAAGGCGACAATAACCACACCACAAAGGCTATCTTCAGTTCATAGTAGAAAGGAAGCCTGGAGTGAAGGTGATGACAAACAAACACAGTCGAGGGGCTTACTGGTCACAATCGCTTTCAATTGTATTGATTTAACAACACGTTTATAAATGTGGTTGGGTGGGCATCAAGCCACACTATTAACATTAGTCTGTAGGTGTAACCAATGAACATGCTTTGATTTAAATTCCAGCATAAAACTACTTACCAGCAAAGAAACATATCGGTGAATACTTCCACTGATGTAAATAGGGCAAATATTATCCAGTACATCATCCATTTCACCTACAACACAGGGAAAACGATAGATAGATAGATAGATAGATAGATAGATAGATAGATAGATAGATAGATAGATAGATAGATAGATAGATAGATAGATAGATAGATAGATAGATAGATAGATAGATAGATAGATAGATAGATAGATAGATAGATAGATAGATAGATAGATAGATAGATAGATAGATAGATAGATAGATAGATAGATAGATAGATAGATAGATAGATAGATAGATAGATAGATAAAATTTGGAGCTCACGTGGATATTAATACTCATGCTCACATTTACAGTCACTAGGGGCGATTTGGAAAAAACAATGGCGTATATCAGGTGTCACCAACATTTTTGAGGGTGAGAGCAACTTCATGTGTACCGATTGTGTGAAGGGCTACCAAATTGATACACGTCTGAAATAACATATTTGTCCAAAATACCTTCAATAATATGAGGATGTGTTATTTTTAATACTTGATGATTTAAATTGTCAGACTTTGATCGTGTTTCGAAATGTCTCACAGTACTGCCAATGTTTGCATTTTTAAATCATAATTTCTACTAGCAAATCACAATGTCCAGGCACTGGCGGGCTACTCAAGTGGTCTTCACGGGCTACCTGGTGCCCGCGGGCACCATGTTGGTGACCACTGGCGTATATCATCATATTGATACTTTGTCCTATAGATCCAGCATACGAAGCTGGTCTCAATCAAGAGCCAGGATTTAAACATACGTTTTTTGACACCAATGTACTACTTTGAATAATACGACTAATACGTATAACTACTTACAATTAATAAATGCATTATTATCGTTATTCTTACTTTCCTATGAGACCGGTCTTTGGCGCCATCTTGTTTCATTTAAGAGAGAGCACAAAAACATCGGTGAATCTGTGTATACTGAACTCTCAATAAGCAAGGGATTGCCAAGTAAAACCATAATGCACTTACATATTCCTTTACGTCTTTGGACTTGACGGCTTTATAAGATGAGTAGGCAGGATACAGCGTACCAAACACAAGTCTGAAAGAACATGTTATCAATGTTAATGTGGGAAATTTTCATTAGGACAATATTGATAAGATATGAAACCACATACGTGAACGAAACATGTATTAACTGTGCAAAGGTGAACATTGTAGTTAGCGTTTATCCCACCGGAGTAAAACCTAAAGAGGAACTATTTACATTGACATCTCAATATTTTGACTTTATGAGGCATTATTCATGACAATGTCTCTATGTCATAATGATGTCACCTTAGCTATCACTGCTTATGATAAAGGTCCCAATATTAGTCAGACTTCTGTAGGCGTGTCGGGTTTTTTTCTCCCCCCTCACCCATCCGAGTGAGACAAAGTTAGCCTGCGTGCAGACACCTGCGGCCCGGCTAAAGGAGCACCGTGGCCCGGCCAACAGCTGAGGGCGAGCCGATCAAGTTACGGACCCGAATGCACTCAGCACAAATGGAATGATCACCATTTCGTGTACTGTACATACACATGATCTTTAGTTTGGGCTCGGCCATTGTGAATGAAAACTCATGTAAATTTAATTGGCTTGTTGTGTCAGGCTTGGCCCAGGCAGCACTGTGTCATGGCGTTCACTCACAGCAGGAAAAAAAAATAAGCTTCACTTGTAAGAATAGAGATCTTATTTAATTTGTGGGGGTTAGTGAAGGGTGTGTATTTTTTATGAACATGTCTGTTTTTTTTATTCTTTTAGTGCTTTCAATAACATGACTCCTTGTAACCTGAGAAGGCTGACCCATCCCTTTTTTGTTTGTTTTCCCACCCTCCAATGTATGACATCTCCACATTATTATTGAGTAAACGCCCAGTCACATTGGTGCTTCGCTTATTTGGCAAATGTATCCTAATGATAACAATAACAAAACGCGTCAGGCAGAGCGCTAGGCAGCAACTAAACGCCTGGTAAAAATAAACAGGCCCACCTCAAGCATTCCTTTCAAGCTGGTTCATACTATTTAGTGACATTCGTGTTACATTTTGTCACACACACAATACATGCCGTCCTGTGCTGGAAGAACCGAGGGAGAAAAACGCCTATCGAGCGACGCCTTCAAAAAAAGCGACAAAATGAAGCAGTTTCGCAATTATCGTCACGCTCACGTTTGAAATGATGAATAACAAATTAATGACTCACACCACAAGTCTGGAGATAATCCAAGAGACCATTGCGCCGGAGAGGCGACAGAACGGACTGTCTTGCTGCTAAGGAGGAGGTTCCTCCTGCTGTTGCTGATGGTGACAGGCGAGTCAAGGCGCCCAGCACCAGCACACAACGACGCGACGTCACGCAATGCCACAAGTGGCCGCAAGAGGCACTGCTGCAACGCACGACAACATGAGGCACGGCTTCTCAAACAGTCAATGCCATCTTCGTATTTTCATTGCTAAAGAAGGTAACCAAAATATTACAAAAACCTCCTAACTTGATCGGATGTAATGAAAAATCATTGCAAACTACAATTAAAATTCTGTAATTAATGTGACTTGTTTTTACAGCACTGCAAACTACAATAGTTTGATTTTTTTTGTTAACACCCCATAAAACTACAATAATACTTCATTGAATATAGTTTGGGAAAAAAAGTTCTTTGCCCGTACAGGTGCAATTATAAACAAACATTTTTCATTTTGTAGTATACTGCACTCGTATGTCTACGCCTGTTCAAAACACATTCTTCAAGCATTTTATTTTAAATGGTGCCTACAGTATGCTTTGAGAGTTGCTGCCATTGCTCTGCTGGCCCTCCAGCTGACAGGAGGAGCCACAAAACAGGCAAGGTTTTGTTACACTCAAACAAAAGCAGTGACTGGAAAGAGTATCCTGTCCACAATAAGAGGCAAAGGATTAGCTTTAAAAAACACACAAGGGCACCGAAAATGAAATTTGATCGGATTTACTTGTTGCTGTTTGAAGCAAAACACGATAAAACGCAGGTTAAGTTGTGTAAGACACTCAAATCTGTAGTTTCTACTGTATGTGAGCTGCAAAACGTTCTGCTGTAAATTATCATTGAGGAAATAGAAAAGGGATAAAATATTGCTCATTTCACAAACAGTCCTGGTGTCCTTAAAATTTTATTTTTTTATCATTTCACCCTATGTATATAGAAAAAATATACACCAATTGCACTTCCACAATACAGATTCTCACAACTAACCAGCCACTCATTGCTGTGCCTTTGCACTTAGTTTCTTACTCATTCATGACACAAAATTTGGACAGGTGGAGTGTTAACACTCAACAAATTAGTTGGGGGGAGTATGCGTGCATTTTGATGATGTAAGCATAATTCATATTGTACAGAAGACACACCAACTGTACAGAAGTCTTTTTCAAAAGAAATGCACACAACAACTGTAGTGTTTTAGTTAACAAGGACTTGTTAGTGATGCGAATATTTTAGTGACCAGTTTGTCAATGGGGAGTTGAAAACAAATAGTCTTAAATACCGTGGTTTCCATAACATAAGACACAAGAGGAGTAAGATGAAGCACTATAGGCACAGTAGGCTTTTCATACTTACAATATTTACACTTTCTCAAACTTTCTCTTTGACTTTGGATAGTAAACATACCAAGATTACCACTGATTTAAAAAAAGAAAAAAAAAGACCACATTAAAAGTGACATGAATGACCCCGAGCCCAAATACAACCCCAGATGATTGCGCGCAAGCGAAGTTAGAGCAAGTCGTGGACAGGAGTTCAGTACTTCGACAGCTCAACCTGTATTGCCTCAAACAAACACCAACTTAGCTCCGAAGAGCGGCCAGTCTGGACTGCATTTCTTCAATGTCTTCCTCGGACTCATCATCTGAGGCCGCGGTGGCTCCCGATGGCATCTCGGGCAGGGCGTCTGTGACTTTGCTGGGCGCTTTGCCGAGGGCACCTAGACACAAAGTCAAGCATCCAAACAGAAGATTTAGGTTGGATTGACACTTCAGGTACAAGTTCATTGAAAAGTCTTGATTAGAACTTTCACCGGTCCTTTTATGTCACTTTTTACTTCTAGTTGAACTATTTGATTTATCTTATTTAATAACCATGTTTTTTTAATTTCCATGTATAATTCAAGAGGTACATATCTGTTATGGTTTGCATCCTTGTCATATCACGAATGTAAATGTCGTTCTACAGCAGAGAATACATGCATGTGAGTATTGTTGGATGGTCTATTTGTACGTGTTGTTCCTGCATGTGTGCTGCACTCGCAGTTTTTGAACGTTTAACATTACCTCAACACTGCGCTATCAACCACTATGACATTTTACTTTACTGATTAGCACTAAGCTAGCACACCTGTCACTTGAACTACGTTTGTAAATCAGACCTTTGTCACGTGTATGTCACGCTGCTACTCCAAAAAAGTACATGTGAAGACCAGACATGTCATCACCTGCTGTGATCTCAAAGAGAATCTTGTCAACTTCCTCCTCAACCGCCTCTTCCATGTCCTCTCCATCTTCCATGCTCTCAAACGTGTCCTCTAGCATTTCTTCAATGATCCCGGCCTGGAAACGTAAGACATACGCCGTTCTATTTGACAAACTTTCTCACTCATCAACAGGGAGTTCCACTCAAATACAAGAGGGCCCTCGGTTATTTACGATGCTCGTGACGCAAGCGCTTTCAAGAATGTCGTCATGCGGCGCAAGAAGGCACTGGGTATTTATTTGCTAAGGCATCTTGTAAAAATGCTTGTGTATCGGTGGAGCTATCCTTTTAGGGGAAATGTGTTTATTGACTCATTCACTCCCAAAGACGTTTTTTAAACGTCTTTTCAGACTTAGTCCAGAATTGGCTGGTACTGAATGAGTAAAGTAGGCAAATAATTTAGACAAGTGGGTCAATTAGAGGTGGCACGGTGGTCCACTGGTTAGCATATCGACCTCATAGTGCACAGGTCAGGGGTTCAATTCCAGCCCCGATCTTCCTGTGTAGAGTTTCAATGTTCTCCCAGGCAATGGTGTACTACTGCCGAAAGACAGCTGAGAGAGGCTCCAGCATGCCTGCGACCCTTGTGAGGATAAAGCGGATCAGATAACGAATGGATGGATATCTTTATGTTTGAAATGCTAAACGTGGCAAAAAGGTCAAAGGGTTCAATGTCTGAATACTGGCAGTTTGCCAAGCCACTGCACGTCTTAGTAAATATGGCTGTAGACCTTCATCATCTCCTTTGATAGCTCTCGCATGGTGGCCTGTATCTCCGGGACCTTGATCAGATTCTGCATGGCTTTCATCACCTCTGTGCTCTTCTGCATGGAACCGGCCACACGGAGTAAAGCTATTAAAAAAGAAAAAAATAAACGAGAAAATAAATCCTAGATGCAGTCATTAATACAATCTAAATAAAGTTGAATTGCGATGCACAACTCACAAAGCTGATTCTTCATGCTGAGTGTCACCGAGTTGAGGTGGGCTTTGGAGGAGTAGAGCTTTGTGACTGCTCGTTTTGACTGAACCATCTCCTTTGCGAGAATCACACAAACATCCCTCTGGCCCTTTTTGGCAGCATCTTTGATGGATTTCTTCACTTTTTCCTGTTCCCTTTGTATATCTGATACAAAAAAAACATCTTATGGCAGCGTAAATGGAATCAGATATCTTCAGATCGAAATCGGGTCACTTCCTGTTGTGCATTAAAATCTTCCGATGCGAATACAGTGTAAAACATATAGATGTATCTCATGAATGCAAGCTTTACATCATCGACAGGCACTGACCGGTGACTTATTAACACCCACTGTAAACAACATGAGATGTGAGATGTGTGTTAACTCTAATTTTTAAGTCGTTGAACTAGATCATCATATATTACTGTGACTCTGCAAATCGTCCAATTCAATTTTGGGTCAAGCAAGAAAAAAAAAACTGCCATGACCTCATTTGCTTGTCGTTTCATAGTGAGATGACAAATTATCCATGTGATTGCAAACGTGGACAATGTAGTTGGTACCCCTGTTAATGAAAGAAAAACCCAGAGTGATCACAGAAATAACTTGGACCGTGACAAAACATTTAAAGGAAATGTACCAATGAAAATCTCACATTCTAATCAAACGATTTTGGTCACTTTCAAAGAGATTTCTGCACCACTCAGAGCTTATTTGGCTTAGTCTAAGACATCCTTTATTTGTCCCACACTGGGGAAATTTACAGTCTACAGCAGCAAGATTGTGGGTCGGAAGAAGAAAGAAGAAAAAAAATACATGTCTACATAGGCGAACTGATTGGGTCGTCTCATGTTTGAAGGGTGTTTTCTCCAAAAGGCATGCTACGGTTCCTTCCAAAAATGTTCAAATAAATAAATAAATAAATAAATAAATAAATAAATAAATAAATAAATAAAATAACAGCAACATTCACTATGCACACACACACTTGCAAACAGTCACTGCTCAGTGAGATACAAATTTAAGGAATAGTCCAATGTTTTGCTCTTGTGTGTTCATAATTTTCTTTCTAATCTCCTGAGACGAGTCTCTCCTTTGCTTCTTCTGGTCCACGTGTGGTACACACCGTGACACAAAACAGCAGTGACTACTTGTCACCCTTTAAATAGGCCGACTGACCATAAGTTTGAAGATACCTACGACGCTAATTAGAGAACACACCTTGTTTGAACATAATCCCTATTGTCAAATTATTTTCAATCTTTTCAAAGGCATCAACATTTTTGTCCAGACCTGTTTCATGGTTGTGTTTTTGTTTGTTTTTTATAATTCTGTTGAATCTGTTCAAAACCAACGTCTGATTTTTATTGGTAATTTTAATGCATTTTGATTTGCTAATATTTTTGTCAGATTCAAGTTATTTCAGTGACAACAGTGTTTTTGTGTTTCATTCAACGATGGGTTCCAAGAATTTCCCCCCTTGTGTACATCTACATTCTACAAACAATCAAAATAATGTTGTAATACAGGATTAATAGTGGGTAAGTGGTGCCATTTACTTACCTCTAATTTGCCTGTCGATTGCTCTTGATTCCTTCCTGATTTTCTGGGTCCACTCAGTTATCTAAAAAGTAGGTATGCACTTTAAATTGGATTCATTTTATTACACCTCTATTTGTTACAATTATACAACCGTTCACCTTTAAAATGGAAGTCAAGCCAAAAATGTTCTTTACAATTCTATGTTCTCATGCAGCCCTACAAGTCTGAACAGGGTATTTGGATTAATATTGTATTTGTGGAACATGAGTTAAGCAGCAAAACCAATCCGTGTTCATCCATTTAAGGAGGTGGCCATTTTCCCACTTACTGTCGACTAAAAATGGCATCGCTGTACCTAAGGGGTCAGATTGCAAAACAAGACCAAACGCAGTCAACAGGTGAGCTCTGATTGGTCATTGCCTGAGCCCTTGACCAACTGTGATGTCATTTTCAGTCGACAGCAGGTGGCAAAATGGCCTCCCGAGATGAATTAAAAATGCGTGGATTTTGCGTCTTAATTCATATTCAACAAACACATTATTAATGGGAATGTCTTGTTTCTCTTTGGAATGACATCCCACTGAACATTTGGCAAGCCCCCTCGCTGCCCATCTTTAAAACTTGTCTCAAAACTCATTTGTATTTCTTTGGCATTTGACTCGGCATGACTCAGACTTGATCTTAGATTTACTGTTTTGTGCTTTCTACTGTCTTCGTTATTAAATTCTTGTTTTACTGTTCTATATATATTTTCTCCATGTACAGCGATGGCAGTTTTAAAGTGCTCTATAAATACAGTTGGGTGTTTAGACCAGTAAGAGCGTATAGATAATTATTCATTCATTCATTCATCTTCCTCACCGCTTGATCCTCACTAGGGTCGCGGGGGGTGCTGGAGCCTATCCCAGCTGTCTCCGGGCAGTAGGCGGGGGACACCCTGAATCGGTTGCCAGCCAATTGCAGGGCACACAGAGACGAACAACCATTCGCACTCACACTCACACCTAGGGACAATTTAGAGTGTTCAATCAGCCTGCCATGCATATTTTTGGAATGTGGGAGGAAACCGGAGCACCCGGAGAAAACCCACGCAGGCCCGGGGAGAACATGCAAACTCCACACAGGGAGGCCGGAGCTGGAATCGAACCCGGTACCTCTGCACTGTGAAGCCGACATGCTAACCACTGGACTACCGGGCCGCCCTTAGATAATTCTTTATTATTGTAAAAAAAATAAAATTAAACTTGACTTCCAATAAAAACTTCCCGAGACCAAGACTCACCCATTCTGAATATGCTTATATTTATATTTTAGCATTTATATTTACTTATATAGTTTTTGTTCTTATGCTTCTCCCTTTCATAATTTTTACTGCTGTAAATTGGGAATTTCTCCATTGTGAGACAAATAAAGGGTTTCTCATCTTTTCTTATCTTATTGTTGGATCAAGCATCGATTACAGTTTTGTTGGGGTTTCAAGACAGTATTAGGGTTTCGAAGTAGGGTTTTCTAGCTCGGGTTCGAGTTCAATCCAGGGTTTGGATTGGTATTCAAGGTTTCAAATCCTGGTTTCTAGCCAGGGTTAGGGTTGTCGCCAACGGTTAAGGTTTCTGATTAGTTTTAAGGCCGATGTCGGGGTTTCAAGTGAGGGGGTGTTGACCTCGTAGCCCCTTTCGACCAGTGTATGACATGTTTACATAGAGGTGATTGACAGCAGAGAGCTTCGATGTTAGCTTGGCTAACTTGTGCTCCATCTAAACCGCGTTATTTATGACCAGCGGGTCCGTTCATTGGGACACAAACGCAAATTACAAATGAATTCAAGCAGACGTGGGGTCGCTATTCAGCCATCAATGTGTGCGAAAAGGCTGTCACCGTGGTTTACTGAATGCTAACGTTAGCAAAGTTAGCGCTATCACGTTTGACTTTTATCAGAGGCTGTTTAAGACTGTCGGCAGGTTTTCGAGTGATCGGTGCTTACCAGCTCTTTTGGCGGTTTCTCCGGTGTTCGACCGAACAGTCCCATTGTGCCAAAATATCTTGAAAATCAAGTTGATATCTGACTTACTTGCTGAAAGTAGATGGCTACCTGGAAACAATACACGATTTACACTTCCTGTTTTCGTTCGGTCTGCTCTGTGCGCTTATTAGAAGGAACAGTCTGTGCTTTAATCGAGCAATTTTGCAGAGGGTTCCCGTTCAATCCAAAGCTAGCGAATAAATACAGAATTATAATGACGTTGGTACTCTTAGGGTTGTTTATCCGCCTACAGGTCAGCACAGGAAAAAAAACGAACTTAATTAATCTGAATGAACGAATGTAACCAGAGGCCAATGTGCATTTTCATGGTAGTATATGAATTTATCAATTGCGTTGCTAATGTATTTCATTTACAATGATTAAACGTATTCACTGATTTAATTTTAGGTTTATTTTAATGAGGTTTGTCAAGGAGACCACACCTGTCGGTTACAAGTCAAACAGTACCGACATACCAAGCTCCATTTATAATGAATAACATTTATAATGAAATCAACAAACACTGGTCCTGCGCTCCAAGTGAGAAAATATACGTATAATATATTGGGGGGAGATATATATGTATATTACATTTAACATCACTAATTGTCTACGTCATCGTAGCGCTGTTATGACGTTTTCAAAGGTTCACATTTCCAGCGAGTTCTAGATCGTTCTGCGATCGACCGCTGCACGCGCCAATCACGTAAAGGTTGTGAGGATGACATACCAATCAGTGACGCGTGGAGGCGGGTCTTAAATGCATCAGGATCCTTTGGTGATGTTTACGGTCGCCTGGGAGTAGGAGAATCCACTCTGGTCATCGTTGTCCTCGGGATTACGCCGGATGAGTTGGCTATAAACAACCCGAATTACATAACAGCGCGTAATTGCACCTGTAGTTAGGGGACGTGTTGATTTCCAGAGGAGTACAAAATTTCTCTTTATTCGAATAGAATTGTGTAATACTCTTTTCTTCACAAGGTGACAAGTGCAAAAGGATAAGTTTCTCAGGAGGGTAAAAAAGAGATTTCATCATGTCAGTGGTCGGCATTGACGTGGGTTTCCTAAACTGCTACATCGCCGTAGCCAGGAGCGGTGGCATTGAAACCGTCGCCAACGAATACAGTGACCGATGCACGCCGTAAGTATAAACCTAATGAAATGAATACAGGAATAAAAGACAGGCGTCATCGCGGGGAAAAGCGGTCCCGTTGCGAGTTTATTACGCAATGTGTGCCGCTATTGTGACGCTTTGACGAGCGATGCTGGTGCAAACTGCAGCCAGGGATGCTGCTGGCTCTGGATGGGAGGAAGGCCTTTTCACCTCAGCAAAGGTCAAATTTACTCACAATTTCACAATCAATTTAAAAAAACTTAGCAGTAAAAGTGACATGATAATTTGCATCATCGTGTTGCGTTGTGTGCTTCTGTTAAAATGTGCACGAAAACATCTAGAAAGCAACTTGCCCTCTATTTGTTAACGTGGTGTGTTACTTCCCACATGCTGTCAAACAAGAGTGGGAAACCTACAACTATAATACTGAAATGGCACTACAAAGGAAGAAAGTTGTACAGCCCGCCAGTCAGGCACAAAAATGTTTGCTGGGGGGTATGTCATCTGGATGAACTTGGGCTTTGGAACTGGAGGGTGACAGTTTGAGTCCCATTGTGACCGAATGTGAAATGGCAACTAGTTGTTGGATAGATTCTAGCCTCTTTCTTGACACCTGTCGATGTACCTTTGAGCCATCACATAGCTCACGAGGTGCAGCCTTGCATGCACGCTGTCATCTCGGATGCATAAAAATTTTGCATAAAAATAGCAAAACGAGGCAATGCGGTAACCTCGTGGTGAGTATGTGTCACTCACAAGTTTGAGGTCTGGGTTTGAATCACCGTTTTCCTGTGTAGAGTTTGCATGGGTTTTCTCCAGCTTTAACCCACATTCCAAAAACATGCATGCATGTTAGGATTCATTAAAGTTGTAAATGTGAGTGTGAATGGTTGTGCCCTGTGCATTGGCTAGCGAACAGTTCAAGGAGTATCCCGCCAAAGTCAGTTGCGACACGCAGTCTAAAGCTCACCCCTCCTTCTCTAAATATCTTCTTAATCCTGTAAAGGATAATGATGACAAATGGCTGAAAATGAACAGAGGTTTTTGAAGGTGAACAAACCCGCCTGCATATGTGTCATCAGACCACCTTGTGAAAATTCCATAATTGAAAAGTGACTTTCTGCTCTCACTCACAGTCAAATTATATTTTCTCTCTGGTGGTCACTTATCTTGTCTTGATTATTTCTCCGTAGTTTACTTTATCTGCTGATGCATTTGTCTCTCCTCATCTTCATCAAGGGCTTGTGTGTCTTTTGCCGCCAAAAACCGCATCATTGGAAATGCAGCCAAGAGTCAAGTAAGGACACTCCCATACTGTCCACTTACCGTATTGAAAGTGACTCTCAACTGAAATGACTTAAATGTGCACATGATGCTTTTTTTTCCCCCTCCAGATGATAACAAACTTCAAAAATACAGTCCATAGCTTCAAAAGGTTCCATGGCAGAGCATTTGATGACCCCTTTGTGCAAGCAGAAAAAAACAAACTACCTTACAGTTTGCATAAACTACCTGATGAAACCACTGGGCTGAAGGTGAATTGTCTACAAAATTTAATTCTGATTGGTTTTTTTTTCGGGGTGGGGAGGTGCATTTTCATCCATCATTTTATATATCTACAGTATCTCAGCCTATGTACTAAACATTTGTCCCTGAATAGCATGACATTGTTACTGTTATCACCAATTTTAAAAGGGTGCATTCATTCTTCCAAGGAGGATTCATTCAAAAAAAATAAAAATAAAAAAGCAGTCCACATCTCCTGCAATGGCCTCAAAAACAATCACATTGTCCATTCTTCCCAGAATGCTATTTAAAGAAATCCTAATTCCTTTGTGTATGCAGGGGTCAGAAGCTACAATGTCTCACCTACTTTCAAAAGAAATTCCTGATTGAGAAAGCAACACGTAACCTCTTAGATTAATGGCAAACTGTGTTTTCCAGGTGCGCTATTTGGATGAGGACAAGGTGTTCACCGTGCAGCAGATCACAGGCATGCTGCTCAGCAAGCTGAAGGAGACGTCAGAGGGCGCGCTGAAGAAGCCCGTGGTGGACTGTGTGGTGTCTGTGCGCGATGCAAACGTTTCTGCTGGTTTTACTGCCGAGCCTTCCCAAACTCAACCATGAATGTTTGCGCTCTGTATTCCACAGGTGCCGTGCTTTTTTACTGATGCTGAGCGACGCTCCGTGTTGCAGGCTACGCAAATAGCAGGGCTCAACTGTTTACGGCTCATAAATGACACCACTGCAGGTCAGTAGAATTGTAAGATAAGTCCGCTACCTTCCTGCTCAAGGTTACGTTGTTCGGTTGTGCAGCCATTCATGGGAGCGGAAATCAAATTTGAGAACATGGAAACTCCTCATAGAAAGGCCAGAGCAGATATAAAGTTGTCTGATTGATACTCTGTGAATATTCTTATTCATTCTGTGAATCTGCGGCTAGAATTCAGTCATGTGACTCGGCCAAGGGAAAACAAGATTGTCTCAAATATGGAGGAGTGTCCCATCTCAGCGACGTAATTTAATAGCAAGTTCACGTCCCTCACCTGGAAATGATTCTGGGTTAGAAAATACCATTGTAATATGTGCCGAAAAATGGTCGCCGTGAAGAACAATTCCCCGACATCGCAATGTGACCCGCGATACAAATGAATTTGACAACCCTATTTTAAGGCTTTTTACCCATCTGAACCATTGTTGCTGCTAATTATGGATGCCACCGTAGGCTGCAGTTTTGTAAGTATTCTATATGAATTGGAATGCAAACATGTTTGTAATATAATCATTTCTAAAGGCAGGCACATAAGATTGGATAATTCTTCAGTATTTAAAAATGCATAAAGGTTCAAAACCAATTCCATTTCAATTTGACAGTGGCATTAGCCTATGGAATCTACAAACAGGACCTTCCCACTCCAGAGGAGAAACCGCGCAATGTTGTCTTTGTGGACATGGGACATTCATCTTACCAAGTTGCAATCACGTCTTTCAACAAAGGCAAACTCAAGGTCAGTTGCCTTCCAATTTTTTATTTTTTTTGGTCTCCTTTCAATTCTCACGCTGAACCTTTTTCTCACTGAGCTCCGTCGGTGTCGTGCTTGGTCTCCAGGTCCTCGCCACAGCGTTTGACCCCAATCTGGGCGGGCGTAATTTTGACGAGGCCTTGGTGAATTATTTCTGCGAAGAGTTCAAAGTGAAGTACAAGCTGCACGTGCGAGACAACCCCAGGGCTGTGCTCTGTCTGCATCAGGAGTGCGAGAAGCTCAAGAAGCTCATGAGTGCCAACTCTTCAGACCTGCCTCTCAACATCGAGTGCTTCATGAATGACATTGACGTTTCCAGCAGGATGAACAGGTCCGAATAAAGACACATGTGTGTGTGTATAGCATGGAACAAGATTTCGATTTTTGTTCTCCAACCCGCAGGGCCCATTTCGAAGAGTTGTGTGCGCGGTATTTAATGCGGGTAGAGATGCCGCTGAAGGCCGCCCTCGAACATTCAAGTACGTCCCTATAATTTAATTCACTCGGGTATGTCGGGTAATGTAAAGTTAACTTGTTGTGTGGCAGAGCTGAGCCGGGACGACATCTACTCCGTGGAGATCGTGGGAGGAGCGACGAGAATGCCGGCCGTCAAAGACCGGATCGCCATGTTTTTTGGCAAAGACGTTAGCACCACGCTCAACGCTGACGAGGCTGTCGCCAGAGGCGCTGCTCTTCAGGTTCCCATTTTCTTTCTGTCTTTCCTTCTCTTTGGACTACAACCTGCTCTGTGTCAATAATGTTTTGATATTTGTCTCATTCTTTTGTAGTGTGCAATCTTGTCTCCGGCGTTTAAAGTGCGTGAATTCTCGATCACCGATGCTGTTCCCTTCCCGATTACTCTGCGCTGGAAATCAGCAACAGAAGATGGCCTCGGGTCAGGGCACGTCACATCTTACAGTCCAGTCTAGGGGTGTCGGAACTCATTTCGTTCAGGGGCGACACAGTCTAATTTGATCTCAAGCGAACTGGACCGGTAAAATTGTCGGATAATTCGCATAAATAATGATGAGTTGCTGTTTTCGCTTTGTTTTAATACAAGTCCATTTAGAAAATCTATTGACAGTTATCACATACGAGTGATGGCATCTATTGGGGTGGAACGATTCATCATACATTTAATTGATGTATCGATGTGTCTGCCCTGCCATACAATACATTGATCGGCGCTGGACTAGTTTACATTGATGCTGGCCACACATTTATAAGTTAATGATCGATTGAATCGATATCATGAACGAAATCAACAGAGGTGGCTGCCATGCAAGGTAGTGGGACAGACCAAAGCGGTGTTGCTGCTTAATTTATTCAAACATTTTATCATAAATCTCCTCATGCTCAAAGAATGACTTATTATTCTTATGCACGTTTTGCGCACAAATGGATGTGCATGCGTTGTTATTGAAAGAGGTCGCTTGAGAGCACGCACAGAACTGCCTCTTGCTGCCACACAGCATGTAGACCGGCTGATATTTTTGACAAAGAATTTTTAAGCCTTGGGCAAAACTCTTTATTTGTACATGCAGTTGTTCTTTATGAGAACAAATTCAGCATCAGGTTGTTAAAATATACAAGTTTCATGCTGAATATATTTTTTTAATATTATATTTTATTTTATTATTTTTTTGAATATTATTTTTTTGTTCCACAAAAGAGAATGTTGAATCATATTCAGATACAGTATATGAAGCGGTTTGTTTACATTGATGTTTTAATACATGCCGGAGTCGTCACACCAAGATCAATTTCCGGATGTCTGGCTATCATCGCACTTCTCATATTTGCCACGACAGTATCGGTCTTCAACTCAAATGTCCAAATTCTAACTGTCATTCCCTTTTCTTTTTTGTTTTAGAGAGTGTGAGGTGTTCAGTAAGAATCATGCTGCTCCTTTTTCCAAAGTCATCACCTTCCATAAGAAAGAGCCTTTTGACCTTGAAGCCTTTTACAGCTGCCCTCAAGAGCTTCCTCATCCAGATTGTAGGATAGGTAAGGTTTTATTCTCTGCTTCATGTCCATCCGGGAAGATCACGCTGAAGGATAATGAACCAGTCAGTCCTGAAACTTTCAGTTTTGAGGCTCTCGATTTAATGATCAGAATCTGTTTTCCCCTCTTCTGTTGCCAGGGTGCTTTTCAGTCCAGAATGTGGTGCCCCAGCCAGATGGAGAAAGCTCCAAAGTGAAGGTCAAGGTGCGCTTTAATGTCCATGGCATCTTCAGTGTGTCCAGTGCGTCTTTGATTGAGAACCAGAAAGGAGAGGTGGAGGACATGCAGATCGACGCAGAGCCACTTGTGCAAAATGAAGGCAGAGCAGAGGAGCAGGTAGAGGCATTTGAATTTCAGATTTTAACGCAGCTACCAAATGTGATTTATCAGGCATCGACAATATTTTTCATTTCACTGTAAATATTTGTCAGACCAAAATGCAGGTTGACCAGGAAGTCCAAAGCCAGAGCGAGCAGCCAAATGAAGACAACACTTGCACCACTAAGGTCAGTGGGACAGATCACCATGTCCTGTGTTGTCCTTTCCTCATAATAAACACAACCATGCCGATAAAGTCCCTCAATTCTACTCTTGATTAAATATTCCCAGCGAATAAGAAACGGATCAATTCTTCCTTAAAAAAAACAACAACAAAAAACACAATTACCTTATTTTTCATGCACCTTTGCACACACCCTTTTTTTTTTTAGTTCTATTTTGGTATATCATGATTAATATAGCTCTTATAGAAGGAGACCAAAACAAAAAGAAAGCATCGAACAGATTGACCAAAATCACCCCTCCCTTGTATAAAAAATGACATTTGCTTCTTTATGTCGAAATGAGCGGCCCTATGGGCGACTGGTCAGCACGTTCGGCCTCGCATTGCAGAATTGCAGGGTTCGATACCGGCTGCGGCCTTCCTGTTTGGAGCTTGCATGTCCCCCCCCTTGCCTGCGTGGGTTTTCTTTGGGTACTCTGGTTTTCTCCCACATTCCAAAAACATGCATGGCAGGTTAATGGAGCACTCTAAATTGTCCCACGGTGTGAGTGTGAGCGCAGATGGTTGTTTGTCTCTGTTTGACCTGCGATTGGCTGGCAACCAGTTCAGAGTGTTCCCCAGCCTCATGCCCGAATTCACCTGGGATGTGCTCCAGCACGCCCCGCGATCCTCGTGAGGATAAGCGGATCAGAAAATGGATGGATGGATGTCGTAATGAGTCCGATAGGATATATTGTCACGAGAGCAGCTAAGTGTGTTTTGTGGTGCAGGGGGGTACTGGTGGTGCAGGTGACAAGCAGGACCCAGCAGCAGTAGCAGTGAGCAAGGCCAAAGTGAAGGTGAAGAGCGCCGACCTGCCCATTGTGGCCAAAAATATCAGACAGCTTGACAGCGAGGTGCTCTGCAACTTTATCCAGTTTGAGGTGAGCCTCTAAAACGGTCAACATTTGTCCACTAAGTATTCTTGATCGCTCCTGGTTTCAGTTATTTACGAGACATTGAGGACATTTCACTGTCAATTTACTTGAATGTCAAATCAGCGTCATAAAAGTCAAGGTAAAGCAAGAAGCTGATTTGATAAAGTGTAATTACTGTGCATACTTTAGTATTCGTATGTTGCGTTTTAGAAACGCGGCCTAGTGAGTGACACCAGTAACTGGTGTTGGGCTTTGGTGCAGTGCATGTAAGCGTCTTGGCGTGAGACATCAGCTCCTTGAGAGTGATCTCATGTTGTGTGTTTGAGCCGTTTAATAAGTAGCCGAGAGTGAGGCTTTTCTTGCCCACAAGCAAGGCATTAAAGTACCTTAGTTGCTCAATTTATTTTATTTTTTTACTTCACTCAAGCAATGACATATTTGTAGCTCGCATCACAAATCAAATCAACCTTTCAACTCTTTCCTTGAAAAACTGTAATCTTTTCTTTTTTTTCCTGGGTCACAGCATCAAATGATCGTGCAAGACAAACAAGTGAAAGAGGCAAATGATGCTAAAAACGCTGTGGAAGAATATGTTTATGATCTCCGTAACAAACTGTGTGGTATCTATGGAAAGTATATCACGGAGGAAGTAAGTGTTGTTTTTATTTTATTGTGTTGCATTTTTGGAAGAATCAGCTGATGGATGTTGATTTTTAACATTTGTGATGAATAGGACAGCAACCGTTTGACGTTGCTCCTGGAGGACACTGAAAACTGGCTGTATGAGGAAGGGGAGGACCAATCCAAAGACATCTATGTGGAAAAGCTGGATGCACTCAGGGTTTGTTTTCTATCACTTTGCATTTGACATACAATCGGAATTTGATCGTGTGGTGCTGATGTGTATATGCATGCTTAGAGTCTGGGTCAGCCTATTCAAGACCGGTACAGAGAGCACGAGGACCGGCCAAAGGCTTTTGAGGAGCTTGGCAAGAGGCTACAATTCTACATGAAGTTTGTGGACTCTTACAAACAGAAGGTGAGCATTTCTTCAAAACGGACGATTCACTGCATTTACTATCTCAATGTGAAAGTGCCGTGTGGCAAAATAGGTTGATCCTGTGGAATATCTCATGTTAGTCATGAACACTTTTATGCACCCTGCACCCTGTAACCTGATCACATGATAAGCTGTCCACTGTAGTAACCGCTGTCTCTGAAAGATATTTTATTTTGTTTGCAACAGTTTTGTGTCTTATATAGTTGGGAACTCATATTTTGTCAGGGTATTCATAATTTTTAGCTAGAGTGTAAATAACCTAGCGCGTCAACCTCACAATGCAGCAGTTGTGGGTTCGATCTCAGCTCTGGCCTCCCGGTGGAGAGTTCTCCACGGGCCTGTGTGGGTTTTCTCCGGGGACTCCGGTTTCCTCCCACATTCCAAAAACATGCAGGGCAGGCTCATTGAATACACAAAATTGTCCCGAGGTGTGAGTGTGAATGGTTCTTCGTCTCTGTGTGACCTGCGATTGGTTACTGCCCGAAGACGGCTGCGATGGGCTCCAGCACGCCCCGCGACCCTTGTGAGGATAAAGCGGCTCAGAAATTGGACGGATGGATGTCAATAACCTAAAACGTGCATTCCAGGATGATGAATGTGATTGCAAATTCTCTACAGGATGAGCGTTATCTCCATGTGGCTGCAGAGGATGTCAACACCGTGGAGAAATGCTTGAATGACAGCATGGTGTGGATGAACAGCAAGATTAATGCGCAGAGTAAACTGGCCGTCACTCAAGATCCCGTTGTCAAAGTAACGGATATCATTTCCAAAATCCAGGTATGCCATGTTGCCCCCCGCCCCCAATTCTGAGTCTTGCTATATATGCTCGGACTTCAACGCACTCAAAACTTGTGACACTCATGCAGGAGCTGCAGGATGTGTGTGCTGCAGTGATCAACAGGTCCAAGCCCATAGTGGAAGAGACGCAGGAGGTGATTGAACATAACAACGACGCTCCTAATAACGGCCCGACCGCTAAGCAAGGCCAAGAGGGGGCTGGCGACGCCAAGGGAAACCAACAATCAAAACATTCGGCAAAGGAAATGGAAGTAGACTAAGAAGATTGTCTGATCTCTATGCCTCCATCTCCATGACGACCATCAGCGACCATGTAGACAGTAAGGATAGCGTTACAGTAACTGGGACCACTTCTCAATCCTCACCAGCCACACAGGTGGATTTAGTGGCTTTGCTCATTTCCATTTTGTCAGTTTGCACTCTTCTGTCCATCCTCAAGTGTGACTGTGGTGTGCTCCTGCTCTCAAACGCGTTTGACTATTAAAAGAGACCCAATAGATTGAAATGTTTCAACATTCCCTTAAAGGAAGCATTTGCCTTCTGTGTCATCTATTTGTAACGTGTGAACCCCCCTCCTCCAGAGACCCAGAGAGCTACAGTAGACAACAGCTTCTACCAAACTGTTAGTTTGTATGCAGTAGTAGTAATTCTACGGTATATATTTGTATGTAATACATTTGGGACATCAAATCTATTTTAATATTTAATACAAGCCATCATATTTAAGGTACATAAGGACAGATTCCCATCGCCTAACCTCGAGTCACTGTTGGAGATGATGGGATTTCCCTATTTCCATGTTGATTTTCATGCAAGTTTCCATTTAGGATTTTAGTTGGAAAATAAACACATTCAGCTGTAAAAACAAGAGTCATCTTTTGTGCATATTCTTAACAAATATATATTATGTTGTAAAGAAAATACAAGCTGTTGCTGACACTTATGGCATTTATTATTATTATGGCAAATTGTATGAAATATTCCAAAGTGTTAAGTCTGCTAAATATCTGTCAAACATTTTCTACTAAGAAAAAGTTATGAGGTGGAATGTCAAACTCAAGGCCTATGTGCCAGGTCTGTGCCTTCTAGTCATCTCACGTGGTGTGCAAAGGCTTGCAGGGGCGATTATTGGAGTTCCCATGTCGAACACATTGTGGAAGGGACAAGAAATGTAACATGCTTAAACCACATGAATAACCAACACAGTGCAGTTCAGAAAAAAAGTGGTGTGACACTAATGCATTGTCCAGTGGAATTTAATCTTATGGCCTCATCAAGTGGAGACGAAGCAGAACAAATGCCATCATAGTTTTTATTTATTTTTACTGGCAAAATAATTCATATTGTTCAAACGATTGTTTGTGTTACCTAAAATACCACAAACTTTTCCTAAAAAGATTTAAGATGGTGATGTTTCATATGTGCTCCATTCTATACGAAATAATATGTTTTCCATTATGTTCCAAAATTACATTTTTGGCATAACGATATATGCAATTTCTCTTTGACCGGAGCTCAACATTTAAATAACGTTTAGCAGAGTTGACGGTTTCGTCAACAATTTTCTAAAAATATTTTATGCTTTTCTTTCAAAAAGGTAGGAATTATATTGTTTGAAAATGACAAAACAGTGAAAATGATTTAGGCTGACGAGATGCAAAATGACTGCAACCTATTTCGCTGTGTCGCTTGGGGGTGTGGTCACTGGCGCGTCTGAATGACGAAACCTGACGTAAGCACGCAGACTAAAGGGCGCTTATTTTCAAAAATGGAGTCGATGGCAACGTTTTGGAAGGGAATACAACAACACCCAGCGTTTGCCCTCTGAGAACCGCTTGGACGGATATCGATGAACGGATTACTTTTGCACATTTTCTACATGCATCGACAACGACGAAAGAACTCACGATGAGTGTTTCAATCGGCGAAAGAATTGAGGTGAGTGTTCACGCGAGCATAGACTGGCTATAGCTAGCAGGGGCATTCGGTAACCGAAATGCTTTTGTTGTTCCTTGTTGTTTACCGTGTCAAAAAGACGCATACTAAAATCACATTTGTGCTAACACGTATATTCCGACTATTAGGTTTGACTTGGAGACAATTATTGTTCGTAGAGTTTTCAACATCCACCACCAAAAATGCTTGCCTCTTCCAATCCAAAATGATTTTGGAAACGGAACTACTGCACTGTTGTTCACGATCATTGTGTCGTTGTTTAGTTGTAAACCTAACGTGACGTAAAATCGGGTTGCATTCTAATTCCAATTAGTGTGTTGTTTTTTTTATTTTTTGCTATGCGTTTTTTTCTCAATATTTGATACGGTATGCACAGAAAAGTAGTCATGAATTTTACTTTTGCTATTTCTTCTGACCGTACTTAAACCGACTTTATTATTGTCAGTGTTTAAACATACAAATACACTCTTAATTATTATATGAAATTTGTATGTTTTATTGTTGTTAAATGATACAACTATTTATCTTTTATGCCTAATATATCCACGAATTGGCTGTCCAAAAAA
Source organism: Hippocampus zosterae (assembly GCF_025434085.1). Lineage (NCBI taxonomy): Eukaryota > Metazoa > Chordata > Actinopteri > Syngnathiformes > Syngnathidae > Hippocampus > Hippocampus zosterae. Next base: position 8,355,240 of record NC_067464.1, on the reverse strand, counting down.
GGCTACTGATTACACTCTTTTAGTTATTTGTGAAATTACAGTACGTGTTCACTTACTTATACATATTAACATTATAACTATTTTATGAGTGTATTTTGATACTATTATTTGTACATCCCGAATATAGAATTTTGGCGTGTAATGTAAAAAAAAGTTTCTTTATAGATGGGTCAATAATAAGTTTATTTTATAAAATAATTGTTATGATGGCTTTTATTATTCTCTGCTTTGTTGTTGTCTGAGTGTGTTGACACTGCGTCTGCTGCTTGGAGACGGCTCCAAGTGGCTTGGTTCGCGGGAAGCGCGCCGGGATAATTACAGGTTGTGGTTGGCCATCTGACGGACGTCAGGTGTTCTTGGCTTGTGCGGCCGTTAAGCGTTTGTCTCGGCTGACAACACTTGTTGGCGTCTGATCTCACCTCCCGTTCTTAACGGAAGCAGCATGTACCACAGTGTACTCAATTACTTCCGAAATCTCAGCTGGAGTGAAGATGAAGAGGAGATATTGTGTTATACTCGGGAGCTCACCATTGAGGTACCATGTTTGTGATCTACTCCGGATCAAAGTTCAATTTGTACTAAAGTGGAAGCTGTCTTGATTGACACTGTCAGAGAGGCGCCGGTATTTGTTTTACAGTGTGTTTATTATTTGTGCTCATTAACCCTTCATGTCTGTGTTTGGGAGGGATCCCAAATCCCAGATTTGACCTTCCTGTGTGAATTATGCATGTTCCTCTTGCATCCCAAAAAACATTCTGAATTACTCCCCTGGAACCTGAAGTAAAAAAGCAATTACAATTTTGATTCAGTTACTGGTTTGGCCATAGTTTCCAAAGTCAAGGCAGAACAAATGTCTTGTTTTGATCAACAACAAAAAAATCTGCTTTCATGAAGGGCGACCGAAATCACAGAGTGCCTCCAAATGACAGCTCAATGATCAAAATAGCTGTTGTTTAATTTGATAATTGATTAGTTGTAGAGATGCAACCTGGTTGGCTGGTTAGCACATCCGCCTCACAGTGCAGCGGTGCAGGGTTCGAGCCCGGCTCCGGCCTTCCTTAGTGCCCATTGCATGTTCACCCCGCGCTAGTGTGGGTTTTCTCTGGGTATTCCGGTTTCCTTCCACCTTCTAAAAACATGCGTGGGATGTTAACGGAACACTCAAAATTGTCCCGAGGTGTGATTGAGAGTGTGATTGGTTGTTTGTCAATTTGTGCCCTGCGATTGACTGGTAACCGGTTCAGGGTGTCCCCCTGCCTACTGCCGGAAGACAGCTGAGATAGGCTCCAGCACCCCCCGTGACCCTTGTGAGGATAAAGTGGATTAGAGGATGGAATGGATGGATGGATTAGTGTCTGATGATTTGGTTCATTTTGACAGCTCTAATCAACGGGCACACAATTTCATTGACTTTTGGCCATTGTCATTCATCATGATAATTGGATATGCACAGTAACACCCTTTTGCCAATACACGCTGCATTTTAGTCATGTGGTTCTTGAGGAGGGCCAGGAGGTAGGTTTAGCGTGTCTTCTTTTCAGTGCTGACGGGTTTGAATCTTTTCCCGTCTTTCAACCAAAGGCGGCTGTGATTGGCTCAAGCTCACTTGCGGCCTTAATGAGGATATGGAAAAAGTGTTGGATTTTTCTTTTGCCTAAATTGTTTGGCAAGAAGTTCTGAAGAAGCGCCCTTTTAAATCATCTACCTGTTTTTCCTCCCTCCTGTTTGTTTTCTATTCAGGATTTTAAAGTCCTCACCCTCCTCGGCAAAGGCTCCTTTGCCTGTGTTTACCGGGCAAAATCCATCAAGACAGGTCTGGAGGTTGCCATCAAAACGGTAAGCACGACCTGGCTAATGACAGGTAATTGGCGTTACCTGCCAGGGAAAGTGGAGCCGACAATAAGTCCCGCCCACACAGCTGTCATCAGAGACTGCTGAGGTACAATTAGGACATTCTGGCTCCCCGCGGGACTCGGTGCTTCATTGTCTTTCCATGCGACAGATTGACTCCCATAACACATGTTCGGTAGCAACCTCATCTTCTTCGGTCTCCCTTTTCAGATTGACAAGAAAATGATGCACAAAGCTGGGATGGTCCAGCGTGTGACAAACGAGGTCGAGATTCACTGCCGCTTAAAGCACCCTTCGATACTCGAGGTAAACACAGAGGACACCCCCCCCCCCCACACACACACACCCACAAAACACACAGTGCCTTTTCTTAGTGTCGCCATGGTTACATCACACAAACTGCCCTCTAGGCTGCTTAATGCTCAGTCACTATTGTCTTCTTTTCAACAGTTGACTTTTTTTTTCTTTCAAAGACTTCCTTATGATGATTATGTTTTTGACCGGCAGGCATTCTCGGTGTTGCGTCATGACACAAAATAAATAAATACATTTATAAAAATAGCAATGGTGTCAAAGAAGCATTTTCAAAATCTTTCGAGCTTACATGATTGCAGTAGAGGTCCAATCCCTCTCTTTTCAGTTTTCATTTCATGTGCTCACTTTTTCCTGTGCTCAATCATTTTAGCTCAATTGCACTTGCTATCTGTTTCTCAGCTGTACAATTACTTTGAAGACAAGAACTACGTGTACCTGGTGTTGGAGATGTGCCATAACGGGGAGATGGGGCGCTACCTGAAAGAGCGCAAGGTGCCCTTTTCTGAGGAGGAAGGTCAGAAGATTTCATTTTATATCATGCATCCATATTTGGTTCACAACAGGACATGGGATACGCATTGATTGCTGTGAACAGTTTGCGCAGCTGTGTGAGAATAAGCAGGGCAAATGGTGCACGTTTGGAAGGTTCCGAATGCTGTTGTGGATTGCTGTTTTATATTTGGTGTTTCAAGATTAAGTGTAGACAACTGCTTGACATCCAAAGGCCCGTGTTTTAGCCATTTTAGCAATGCAACATTCTTGCTACGTCAGAAACTAACAATAACAAATACTTCCTGGACTATTGCGCATGTGTAAACCAGTGTGGTGGTTGCTGTTGTGGTTTCCGAATGAAGCAGTTGAGGTCACTGTTGGATTAGACTTTGTTGTAGTTATTCTCATCGTGAGGCAAGAGCAGAGAAAAAGATTTCGTATAACGCAACAGGGTTTTTTTTTTTCATTGTATGGGGGGCAGGAAAGTGGGAATGGTGTTAATGCATGAAGATTTTTTCACACTTTCGCCCATGTAGGTTTCATTGTAGAGGAGTTTCACTGTACTTCAAATGTGTCTTATATGCTTGTCTACAGCGAGAAACTTCATGCATCAAATCGTGAAAGGGATGCTCTACTTGCACACGCACGGCATCTTGCATCGGGATCTCACCTTGCCCAACCTGCTGCTCACCAGCAACATGAACATTAAGATCGCAGACTTCGGCCTGGCCACCCAGCTCAAGCTCCCCAACGAGAAACACTTCACCATGTGCGGGACACCCAACTACATCTCCCCCGAGGTGGCCACCCGCAGCGCTCACGGCCTGGAGTCGGACGTCTGGTCCCTGGGCTGCATGTTCTTCGCCTTCCTGATGGGCCGCCCCCCGTTTGACACGGACACGGTCAAGCACACGCTCTCCAAGGTGGTACTGGGGGATTACGAGATGCCCGACCACATTTCTCCACAAGCCAAGGATCTGATCCATCAGCTACTGCAAAGGGATCCCGCCCATCGGCCCAGCCTGTCCGCCGTGCTGGACCATCCTTTTATGACCCGGAGCCAGCCAGGCAGGACCAAGGAGCTGGGCCCGGGTGACGACATCTCCATGGACAGCGGGATCGCCACCACCTTCACGGGCTGCGCCTCTTCCACGTCGGGCAGCGGCGGGAGCCGCCTCCAGAGGAGGACGAGGCACGTCGTTGGCTTGGCCCTGCCCAACCGCATGGCGGCCGTGCCCAGTCACCCGCTCCAACCCAGTCGGGCCTGTTTTGAGGACACAGACCAGTGGCGGCGGCAGCAGCATCCACCGGACAGGTTTTACCACGATGGAAGGGGCAGGCCGCCTCACGGGGGAGGGAGTGACAACCCCCACTACCTACGTCGAGCTCACTCCTCCGATCGCTTCGGCTCCTCCGGACCACTCCATGGGCCCGATCAAGCCGAGCAAGGTCGGTGTTACTCAGAAGAATCGCTGCCAGTTATCGGAAGAGCACCTTTTCCCTCGTCCTCGACTCCTCATCCATTCTCGGAACATGGGCAGTTTCCTTCACCTCCTGTCAAGCAGTCTTCAAAGTAAGCTCTTGCTTTCGATGAGTTCTTATTGACCCGAAGCACTCGGGTTTCTTTTTTTCATTCGACTCCTTTTGTTTTCTAGCTCGGAGTACTTGTTCTCCACTCACACGGCACATCCACCAAACCTTCAATATCAAGACATGGAGGGAGGAGTCACTAACTGGCTCAACAATGATGGTAATATATTCTATTTCGATTTGAAAATGTGACAGTAATTGCAAGATTAGGTTGACTCTCTGAACAATTCTGACAAAGTGTTCTCATATTATGGCCAAAGAAAGCTGCAATTGAACCCTTTCATGCACTAATAATGCTAACTCGATAAGGTGTCCATTGCAGTAACCACTGCCTGTGAAAGTGTTAAAACAACAAATAAATCATATTGTAAGTACCGTAAAATCGTAACGTCAAATAGAATTAGAATGAAGTTGTTGTTTACGACCAAATGTCCGAGAATGATACTAATCTCACCTGAATGAAGTCCTATAATATTAAAAGCTTTAATATTACATGAACAAACATGTAATTTTGCCAGGCTAGGAAGCGAATAACGATGTGTCAGCCACCCTGACGACCACAAGCCTGGCGAAATCAACCAATTAATTATCAATGTTCCATTACACTTTGGAAAAAAAATGTTTTTGGGAATGGAGTCATGATAACGGGCACGAAACAAATGAGGAACGGAGAGCATTTTTGACACGTCACACTATCCTCAGTGCGGTTTGTGTGTTCTGAACGTCACGTTAGCCCGCTAATGTTTTGCTTCCATTGCCCTTTTGCTAGCGGCATAATCTGAGCTCCGCTCACCTTAAGCCTGCGGCATGACAGAAGGTATCGCAAAACAATCGCTTGAAATACTCCAAACACGGATGAAAGCCGCGGCTCAAGTAGATCCTGACAAATATTGTCTTTTTCTCTTCTCAGGATGTGGTCTGAGGCCCCTCGACAGAAGCGCTCACAGCAGCGGCGGCAGTTTCCACAGCGACAGAGGACACGGCTCTTGGACGGAAAAGCCCGTAAACCGGTCCGCCGACCCCCACCGTGGCCTGCATTGCCCCCACCCCTCCGGCTTGGACGTCTACCAGAGAGAGAATATACCTGGACCCCACCTCCAGCCTCCTCATTGCTCGCCGTCCTTCTCCTCCTCCTCCTCCTCCTCCTCACAGCAGCCCTCAGCCAAAGCCGCCGTTGACAAGGAGAAGAAGACGCTGAGAGATCTCGTCCCGCCTCTGTGCGCCTCCAGGCTGAAGCCCATCAGACAGAAAACCAAAAACACTGTTGTATGTGCTTCCAGGCATCACGGCGCCAGATTTAGCTGAGTTGACTTATTGAAAGGAAGCGCGTCTTCTTCACAGGTGAGCATCTTGGATACGGGCGAGGTGTGCATGGAGCTCTTAAAGTGCCAAAATGGACAAGAGAGGGTCAAGGAAGTCCTTCGGATTTCCTCTGACGGTTCAATGGTGAGCCCTTCAGATCATGCGCAAAATTCTTTTGATGATCGAGGCAGTTTTCCCTGGCACAAACATTGCATGGCACAAAGTTAAACAAAAAAAACTCCCCAGAAATGTCAATCACTCACTGGTGTCATGTGTTATTTCTTGCAGGTGACGATCTACCAGCCCAATGGTGGCAAAGGCTTTCCTGTGCTGGACTGCCCGCCTGCGCCCCCTGAAGATATCCTCATTTGCAGCTATGACGATCTTCCGGGTGAGAAACCTGCTCTCGGCGCACGTTAACCACCACCTGACTGGGATTTTAAACTCAATCCCATCCATTGTGTTGCGTCAGAAAAATACTGGAAGAAGTACCAGTATGCCTCCAAGTTTGTGCAGCTGGTCAAGTCCAAGACCCCCAAAGTGACCCTTTACACCAAGTATGCAAAGGTCATGTTGATGGAGAACTCACCCAACGCTGACCTGGAGGTCTGCTTCTATGATGGTAAGGCATCAGCGCTCCACTCTGGCTCACTTAAACTGTCTGATGGCATTTTAATGTGGCCTCATGTGCAACATTATTGTGTGTGATTGAGCATTCAGAATCGTATCTCACTAAATATTACAAATAACATTTTTAAAAAAATATGCGCATCACAGGGGCAAAGAGCCACAAGACGTCAGAGCTGTTGCGAGTCGTGGAGAAGAGCGGCAAGTCGTACACGGTGAAGGGCGAGGTGGGCCTGAGCGGCCTGAGCGCCGAGAGCCGCATGTACGCCGAGCTGTCGGACGAGGGCCACCGCGTGTGTCTGTCGCTGGAGGCCGCCATCGAGGTGGAGGAACGAAACACACAGAAAGGGCCCTTCTTCCCCATCATCATTGGAAGGTAAACTTTGGAGACTAGTTCATGTCACGGACCGATGCGTGATCGATCGTTTTATGTGTGCGTGTAGGCGCATACGCACGGATATACGCTCATACAAATCTACACACGCATACATATAATCATTTTTAGGAGGCCCGTCATCCCCGACTCTCCAATCTTGACATCGCCTCCCTCGCAACCTGCTCCTCCCGATCATGTTTCGCCTCCTCGGCCTCCAAAAATCACTCCTCCGGTGAGTCTCCGATAGCATTTCTATCCAATCGCGTTTTATCCCGAACAACCGTATCTCTAAAGATAAAACGCCGTTTGAGCAGATGATCTCCTACGACGGCTCTGATTTCAACTCGCCCAGCCTGAGTAAAAAAAGCTCCCCCGCGTGTCAGGAAGAGCTGCAGAACACCAGCAAAGTGGTCAAGTCCATTTTTGTGCCCAACGTGGGCTGGGCCTCGCAGGTAATTGACGCCCCGAGCCGTTAGAATGGACTATGCGTCAGAGCCGGTCATCCAGATGCTCCGTGTTGTCACCTCAGCTGACGGGTGGCGAAGTGTGGGTGCAGTTCAACGATGGCTCTCAGCTGGTGGTCCAGGCCGGAGTTTCCTGGATCTTTTACACTTCTCCTGAGGGATGCGTCACCAGGTGATAAACGGCATTTTCTCTATTTCACCACCAACTAAAATCGTGAACCACCGCTCTTGGCGGAGATGATCAAACAGGCAGCATTGTAAGGCAAAAAAAACCAACATCCTTCTTGCATGTACACAATCATAAAGCTAAATATATGAATGCATTTTTTTGGTAATCAATTTATCTCATCATATCATTTTTATGGTTGATTTAGTCTATGTGAAAACAAAAAAAAACACCATCACGCTAAGTAATTGGTTATTTTGAATTAATTATAATATAATAATTTTTATTATAAATTATAATTTATTATAATTATAAGAATAGGGGCGGCCCGGTAGTCCAGTGGTTAGCACGTCGGCTTCACAGTGCAGAGGTTCGATTCCAGCTCCGGCCTCCCTGTGTGCAGTTTGCATGTTCTCCCCGGGCCTGCGTGGGTTTTCTCCGGGTGCTCCGGTTTCCTCCCACATTCCAAAAATATGCATGGCAGGCTGATTGAACACTCTAAATTGTCCCTAGGTGTGAGTGTGAGTGCGAATGGTTGTTCGTTTCTGTGTGCCCTGCGATTGGCTGGCAACCGATTCAGGGTGTCCCCCGCCTACTGCCCGGAGACAGCTGGGATAGGCTCCAGCACCCCCCGCGACCCTAGTGAGGATCAAGCGGTTGGGTAGATGAATGAATGAATTATAAGAATAACTTGTTATTTTATGTATGTATTTTAAAATAAGGGCCATTTCGGGTCTGGCCCCTCTGTCTGATATCTCGATGAAATAAAACCAAATGTGGCGTGCTGAAACCTCACAGGCTTGCACGTCGGTTTGAATTCTAAACGGTACCACTTTCGGGGCATCCCACTTTGGAGGTCCCCACTGCACAGTACATCTGTGACAGTGTCTCTCAAACTGAGCATTATTAATTACCTCTGCCAAGGAAGTTGTTTCTTTCCCATTTTAGTGGAGTAGAAACATCACAACTGGTTTCCTTATAAATGTTTGAGGGGTGGGCCAAGGACTCATCGATGTTATGTAACTGACATCAACTAACATGAACTTTGATTGAGATGCACGTGTACTTAGACTGCAGTATGTGCTAAATACACACGGACAAAGTAAAACTACTTAACCGCATGTGTGTGTTGATTCTAGGTACAAGGAGAACGATAAACTTCCTGAGCATGTCAAGGAGAAGCTGCACTGCCTCTCCACCATCCTCGGCCTGTTGGCCAAACCGGCAGCTCGTCATCCACAAGCACATTAGCATTTACTTCTTCACCTCCTTGTAAATATCTATGTGTTTATGTATGTTAGATGGCTTTCTTCTTCCCCCCCCCTTTTTTTATTTTTACGTGTACAGAGGAATATGGAAAATATTTAATTTTTATCAAGTGATTCTTTTGTAAAGCAGCGTTGTGTAGAAGCTGTCTACTAGCAGTACAATGAAATGTGGCATTCATCAAGCGGGGAGCCAATAAATGTCTGTAGGCTTGTTTTGTGATTGCCGACCTTAGCTTTGCACCTCTCAGCTGGACATTTCGAAATTATTTTAAGATTCAAACATTAATATTAACACCATTCGGAGTGACTCAGAAACACAAACCAAAGAGAAATTTCCACTCGTTTATTTCATCTGTGAGTCGGCTGATTAAAAAAAATGGTGGTAGATTTCATGACGATGCATACCAAACAACGCACTGTAAGGAAGCAAGCTCAGGCGTATATACACGTACTGTACACCAGTGTTGTGTCCAAGGATCGGCAACCCGAGGCCAAGGCCAAGAACTTGAGAAACTTAAGGCGTTTTTAGCCGGAAAAAAATGACCATGTATAGTAAGGCGTTTTTAGCTGAAAAAAACGACCATGTATACAGTAAGGCATTTTTGGCCGGAAAAAACGACCATGTATAGTTAGGTGATTTTGGCCGGAAAAAAAAAAGACCAGGGATAGTAAGGCGTTTTTAGCCGAAAAAAAAGACCATGTATCGTACGGCGTTTTGAGCCGAAACCCCCCCCCCCCCCCCCCCCCCCCCCCCCCCCCCGGTGGAAATGGTTTTCTTGATTGAGGGTGCCCCCTCCCCTCTGCCGATGGCCCGAAGACAGCCTGACCCCGGCCCTTGTGAGTATAAGGGGATGAGCAATTGGATGGGAGGGTGGACGGATAACGGCCATGCCAGCAAGAAGAGAACACAAAAGAGCAACAGGCCGGAGCTGGATTTGAACCCTTGACCTCTGCTTTCGCACTCCAACGCACGAACCAATGGGCCACGGAGCCAGCCCAACGTTACACTCAAATGTATAAGTGAAAGCATAAAACACTTTAAAAATATATTTCAATACAACACATTAAAAGTCATGATACTCTTAATTCTCTGTGTTGTCGTTTCTTGCTCTTGTGCAGCTTTCTTGGCTTCGATCTTCTCCACCTGTTCCTGTCGGAGAAAGAGGATATGTCATCTGACCATCTCAATCACAACAGGACATTTCCTGAAATGTCATCAGCCATCTAAGTCACAACAGGATTTTTGCGTTTTTGGCCCCCCAAAAAAACGACCGTGTATCGTAAGTCGTTTTTAGTCGAAGAAAACGACCACGTATAGTAAGGCATTTTTAGCCCCCAGAAAACGACCGTGTATAGTAAGGAATGTTTAGCGTCAAAAACGACCATGTATAGTCAGGCATTATTAACCTAAAAAAAAGACCATTTATAGTCAGGCGTTTTAAGCCGAAAAAAAAGACCATGTATAGTCAGGCATTTTTGGCAGAAAAAAAAACGACCATGTATAGTAAGGCGCGTTTAGCCGAAAAAAACGACCATGTATAGCACGGCGTTTTTAGCTGAAAAAAAGACCATGTATAGTAAGGCATTTTTAGCCCCAAAAATGCCCATGTATGGTCGATACATGGTCGGTTTTCTTTTTCAATTAAAAACACCTTACTATCCATGGTTGGGGGGTTTTCGGCTACAAACACCTACTATTCATGGTCGTTTTGTTTTATTTTGTTAAAACGCCTTACTATTCATGGTCGTTTTCTTTCGGCTCAAAACACCTTACTACACATGGTCATTTTTTACGTCTAAAAACGCCTTTCTATACATGATCGTTTTTTTCGCGGGTTAAAACGCCTTACTATACATGGTCGTTTTTTTCGGCTAAAAACGCCTTACTATACATGGTCATTTTTTTGGGCTCAAGATGCCTTACTACACATGGTCGTTTTTTCGGCTAAAAACGTCTTTCTATACATGTTTTTTTTCGTTGAAAAACGCCTTACTATACATGGTCGTTTTTTGCGGTTCAAACGCCTTACTGTCCATGGTCGTTTTTTTTCCGGCTAAAAACGCCTTACTATACATAGTCTTTTTTTCGGGTTAAAACGCCTTAATATACATGGTCATGTTTTTTGGCTAAAAACGGCTGACTATATACATGGTGGTTTTTTTCGGCTGAAAACGCCTTACTACACATGGTCGTTTTTTTCGGCTAAAAACAGCTTACTATACATGGTCTTTTTTTCGGCTCAAAGGGCCTTACGATACGTGGTCGTTTTTTGGGGGCTAAAAATGCCTTACCATATACATGGTCGTTTTTTTCTGCTAAAAATGCCATGTCAGTTAACAGGCATGACATGGCACGGAACACAAGTTAAGAAATGACTTAGCATAGAAGTCAATCACTGACTGCAGAAAAAGCGGTAATCTCTCAGTGATCATTTTACAATTTACCGGCAGCAGTCCCAGGGACTCGCTGATCAGAAAAGTATGAGTGCCATTATGGATTGAGAGAGTCCCAAATTTTGAATTCTGAAAGGGTCTACTTATTCAATTGCATATTATAATAACACAAACAACAACATATACTTACAATGATAAACAAATTTAAATAATTCAGAAGCAGGCCTGAGGATTTCGGAAATTCATGGTAACCGTTTTCGGTTCCGTCGGATTACCCAATGGGAAACCACAATAACAAATGTTGGGTTCCGTAAACGTTCATCATGGGAACCCATGTTTCTATTTTGACTGATATTGATCATCAAGAATTCTGAAACTCAAAAGTATAATGTTTCAAGGGTCAATGTTTGAAAACTATGCATTAACAATGAACATTACATCAGCAGCTGTGTACTCCAGGTTTATTCCAAAAAATAAATGGATCAAAAACTGGTGTACTCATGTGGCACCATCAGAGTATTTTTTCCAATCTCACACTGCAAAGATTAATTGACTGGCAATCATTAATACAGGTAAGTATTGATGTGGCTTGACATCCTCTTCCCAAGACAATGCATGTGTAATCTACGATCAATTTGACGAAAGAATTTAACACACGTCATCATTAGTTCTACCAACAGTTAACATTAGCATTACTACACCTTGTGGCGAATTTTTTACTCATAAAGTTACCATGCTACAACCAGTAAATTATACAATAACCAATACTGTTTCATAATATTTTTCACAGCGATTAACCTATAAATCTAATGACCAATTTGCCTCGTAATCGTGCCTCGCGTCGTATTTCGCTCTCGCGTTCTGTGCATACGTCACAAGTGAGTTTAGTGTTACGCCCTTTGGACGATTCATACAAAAAAAAATCAGACAAGCATTCCCATTTCTTAAATATAGTACTTAGTAGACCTTGGTGAGTTTTTTTGGCCGCCATCTCAAACTTTCATACGCGTGATTCCTCAGTTTGCGGACTAAAATAACAACCCGCATGCGCACATTAGACCATCTGTTGTGTCCCCCCACCCAACACTGAAAACAAAACAAAACAAAACGAAAGTAAATTAGAAGAAACACACTCACACACCACATCACAAACACACATACAGGCGCGGTGCGGTGACTTTTATAATTAAACTATTTTTCGGTACCTTGAAAAACACAGAAACGACACGCTACCGGTAACGATTGTTACTGTGAAATTCTCAGGCTTGCCGTGGTTTTTTTGTTTGTTTGTTTATTTCTTTCGACTGAGAAATTTCCTTGCGTAACCAAAAACGCACATTGTTTGGAACTGTGCGTCCTGTGGGAAAATTATGCACCTGGACGCAGAGGTAACGAGATGGCTGATCTCTAAACATTCTCTGCGTACTACTATTATTACCACTCCCACTAATACTACATTAATTATTTTTATACCTTCAAATTCACAATAATCATAACAATTAATTAAATCAACCATGATTTTAAACTATGTATTATCAATATTCATTATTCCAAACACGAGAAAGCATTCAGCAAACATAACTGGAATCGAGCAAAAGGACTCCAAATCCCAACGGCCAAACCCGAAAGTGAACTGCCCACATTAATGACTCCAGCTGTAACGCAAATTACTTGGTTCAAACAAACATTCTAGTGCGACCGCACAAACGTGACGACTGTGCAAAAATAACCAAATAAAGACATCACTGTTACAGAAAGGCTTTACACGCTATTTAAATTGCCGATCGCGAACGCAACAAAACGTGATTGAAACTAATTGCGATGCCGCTCTTTATACGTTGCCTTCAGTTACCGGTCAGTGGCAGACCCGCCCCCTCTTAAAGCATCAGAGTTAAACCATCAAGATGGGATTCCTTGGATGGAATTTATTAGATTCGGTCGTGATTTTTGCGGTTCTTATACAAGTGTTTAGAGGTTCTAATCCCTCATTGTATCCGAGGACCGGCAATCCGAGACCAAGGCCGAGGACCAAGGACCGGCTCGAGGAACACATCACTGCTGTACACGACACCCAAGGAGTAAACATTTTCAAGGTGGAAAGCAGAATTGATGATCAGAATGACACTGGGGGACACGTGACCAAAGGTAAAATTAATCTTTTTTTGGGGGGGGGGGGGGTGATGTACAAGTGTGACAGAAAACAAAACGTATGCTTCCTCTAAGCCTGCCCCCCACCCCCACCTTTAAATGAAGGTGAAGTAATTTAAGTGGAAAAGTGTCTGAATGCTGGTGAGATGCGAGTTTACTGGAGAGGTGGGCGCCCTTTTCCCCCCACCCAAAGGGTCATATGACATCCATCCATTTTCTATACCGCTTATCCCTTATTCTCAGCTGCAGACTTGACCTCGGGTCAATGCTAATCTACAGGATGAGGAAAAACTGAGTTGTCAGGAGACAGATTTAGAGGAAGACAGATCAGGATTTCGCCCACTTTGCACATATCTCTCCCTTTTAACGCCACTTGTTCTCCAATTTTGTCTGACTTTTTTTTCTGTCCCTCAGGTAAATACATTTGTTCACATGCTGCCTTTCATAGAAAACATTTCCTCATAAAATTTCATTGAATACATGTCAGAAGAAAAAAAAACTACAATCAAATTGGAGTTTTAAAAAAATGGTCATGTTCCACGCTTCCTCCTCAAACTACAGCATTACATCTGACTGGATGGTTTCCCATTTAGCTGCGTGTTTGAAGAATTGTGTGTGGGAGTCCAATCAAGGAAATTGCCCCATTAAACAATGTTAGTTATGTGATAATCTCTTTTAAAGTGTTGACGGCACATTTGATCTAAAACAATCAGCGGAATAATTTATGCTCGGAAGGCAGTGAGCATTCAAGGAAACAACACAAAAGAAAAAAAGAACTGATGCAATGAAGTGCTGTAAGGAATCTCACAATTGAATCCTGTAGGTGGAGTTCATTCTGTGGAAAACGAGCAAACAAAAGAAGAAAAAAAAAGAAACGGAATGTCTTCCTGCGCTCACTTGGTCATGTGGAGATTTCCTTCTCAGCTTTTCAAATCAAGTCTAAAATGTGATGGCACTAGGAAAGTCAACAGCTTATCTCTTGGTTCAAACGCACGCTACCTCCCCTCACAGAGGAGTCAGTGGTGTTGAACACGCACGCGCACACACACACGCACACACACACGCACACGCACACGGGATCATTGCACATCTAGTGGCACATCTTTCCCCCAGTCTGAAAATGCCGAGCCGGGCGTCACTGCAGCAAATACAAACGACTTCCCAAAAGGTTCAAATTACAGTACTGTTAAAAGTCTCATTGGACAAAAACAACATTACAAAAAATAAAGGCGAGAGAGAGAGAGAGGAAAAAAGCTTAACACTCAATCACCATCATTTTGAAAGCACTACACGGGAAAAGAATGTGATTAGATACCTGTAAATGATAATTTCTAATAATTATCATGATTTATTATTCATTGTTATTGTCACCATTGTGATGTGTGTTTTTCCAGAGAGGGGGGCGGGGGGCTGAGTCACTGGGAGGAGGCCTTGGTGGCTATAGAGGACACGCAGTGCTGCTGGAAGCTGGGCGACATGGGAGAGCTGCAGCCCAGCCGCTGGTGCCGCGCGCCCTTCAGTCCGGCGTCGCCCTCCACCATCCACGGGGGGGTGGCAGCGGCAGCGGTGCTCAGGCCTTTGGGCGATTCGCCGGCTGGGGTCGGCTCGGGTGTGCTGACGTGGCTCTGGAGCACGCTGCTGATGTGGTTGAGCAGGTCGCTGAAGAACTCGGGGACACCCTCGTAACCTGGTGACACGGGCGGAACATCAGTTGCAGGCACGGTGTGATGAAAGGGAGAGACTGACATCAGTGATGAGGACATCGTCCTGCCACAAATAGCAAAAATCCTCAACTTCAGGTTTATTATTGGCCACAAATGCCACAAGATGGTAGCAAAGCACCATTTCTCTCTAATTGAAGCTCCTCAACTCAGCTTCTTGTTTCTTGACTTACTCTAGTTTCTTGATCACCAGATGCCACAAGATGGTGGCACGATGCGACTTTTAAGAGAAATTAAGTCCTAACTTACTTTGACATAATTCCTTGGCACCAAGGTGGCGGTAAAAACCACACTTTTGAAGCTCCCCAACTCACTTCAACACCGTTTCTTGTTGGCATCAAGATACCAGAGGATGGCTGCAAAGTGCTACTTTTGCCTAAATGAAGGTCCTCAACTCATTTCAACCTAAAGTAATTATTTGGCACAAAGAGGCCACATGATGGTGGCAAAGTACTTCTTTAGGAGAAAGGAAGCTCCTCAATTTACTTCAAAATATTTTCTTGCACCAAAATGGGGGTAAAACCCTGCTTTTGTCTAAATGAAGCTCTAAAGTCACTCCATCAGAGCACAAAGATGCCACAGGATGGTCGCAAAACATGACTTTAATCTTAAGTCCTCAATTCATTTCAACATAATTTCTTGGCCCCAAGACGCCACAAGATGAGGGCAAAGCCCTACTTTTGCCCAGATGAACCTCCTCAACTAAGGTCGACATAGTTCCTTTGCACCAAGATACCAAAAAGTGACGTCGTCGGAAGTGGTTCAGGTACAGCCTTACACGGGATTCTTCAAACACACTGGTTATTGCTTGATGGCTGGATTGTGACATCATCTCTGTGATTTCACAAACCCACTGCGTACTCCACATGTGCATCACTGACATGGTGCTTGGTTTCATCTAGTTTATCATGCAGGAGTTAACTTCTCTTTCAATGCCTGTACATTTCAAAGGAAACTAATGATCTAATTAAATCACTCCGTTTTAGTATCCCAGAACAGACTTTGAATGAGAAGTTGGAATAAAAAAAAAACCCTCTAACCGGGAAAGGCATTGACGTCAATGACAGCGTGCTGGCCCGTTTGGTTATTGATGATGACGTCGATGCCGAACAAGGTCACGCCCAGGGCCTGCCGCAAGGACCTGGACAGTTCCCGGATGACGTCGTCGCTGGGAGGTTGAGACACACCCTCTACGTTCTCCCTCTAAAAGCACACGCAAGGACAAACGTCGCTTCAGTTTCATTCGCCCTGAGCACAGACCTCTGCCAAGGTTGACTTGTGGGATCACAAAGAACGAAACGCTTCAAACCCTTGGCAAAGGTAAGAAACGTGCTGGTAAAGTCACATAAGATCTGAGTCGTACTGAGGTCAAATCTGAGGACGACTCCGGCTTGGAAACGTTGTGGCTGTTGAAAAAAATGGCTTTCCGGTCTGAAAACACAAGAAAGCAAAAGTGTAAGTTGGCGACACAGTATACACCGGTATTGTATTAATTCATTTAAAGCAGTAGGTGGCGACAATGCCCAATCTTTGAAGAAACCACTGACTTGTAAACGCCTCCCTTTGAGATGCGTTGCTCGGAGTCACACAAATTAGCAGAGATCATATGTTTTAAGGAAGCCAGATGTAAGGCACTCGTATTGATATAACGCCTCGCATTCATTAAATATGACCACTAAAAGAATCATTATTTCAGGATATTTTACAACGCTTGGCCATCATTCTTTTCATCATCACTGTTTTAATTGGCGTGTTGAAGGTTTTAAGGAGACGTGCTCACGTTAAGGTTAATTAGGGCAAAGGTTCATTTTAGATTTTGAGGATCTGGAGAGAGTGGAGTGAGCATGAGCAGGCCTTTTGTCATTATAAAGGACACCACTGTATGTGTGAGAGCCAATTGTAATTGCAGGGCACATATGGACAAACAACTATTCAGATTCACACCGACGGACAATTTCAGTCTTCAAAGAACCTGTCATGAACGTTTCTGTAACATGGGAGGAGCTTGAGTACCCAAAGAGGCCGCAGACAAAGCCATTAGTCCACCTTCTAGCTGCTGAAGTCTTCCATAGCGTTCCCTTGATAGTGTGACAAGTTCTATTGGACCAGACAGAACATTCCAGGCTCAGTGTCCTCTCTGCACTGTGAGTTTTTTTTTTTTTGGGGGGGGGGGGGTCCCCAGAGGAAGGAAGTTGCGTAAATCTTGGCTGTTTCTAAATGTGCACCGTACCACTGGATAATTTACAACCATGTTGGACAATCTGAGTCAACTGGACAAAAGTCAATTGCTCCTAGAAGCCTTCAAAGGTCAACCTCAAGGGTCTATAAAGACATTTTACAACATATTATAGTGGTCATGGGGGGGGGGGGGGGGGGTCTTCCTGGTGACCTTACCTGCAGGTCCGGCGGGGAAATTCTTGAGGGAGGGCCTCTCCACCACCGTGTAGGAGTCCCCAACCACAAACACCTTGTAGAGCACTGCGTTGTGATTGATGAAACTCTGGACAACACAGGGGGGCTTCACGTCCTTCAGGTCATCCTCGCTGAAGATAATGGCCATCTTGGGGGGGCAGGAGGTCACAATTTATTTTCTACAAATGACACATCTTGCTTCTTCTCTCCGCCAGCAACGTATACACAATTGAATGACCTTCCACAAGATGGTACCAATGACATACCGTATTTTCCGCACTAAAAGGCGCTTCGGAGTATATGGCGCAACTTTAACGAATGGCCTATTTTAATACTGTTTTCGTTTAAGGGTGCAGAGACTAGAAGCTACAATATTGGCTGCAGTTGCATTCTGCATCCATGAGATGGAGCTACACTAAAGGGAATACAATACAATACAGACTTATTTATGTGGAGCTTTTACAACCGCGGCAGCTGTAACGAAGCTGTAATGGACTGGCCAACTTTGAACGTCTGAAATCTCTGAATCTTTCGCATAATTCAATAGTCTCTGTTGAGGGTCTGCAACATTTGAAACATTTACAGTTCCTAAATCTCCACTATAATTGCATACCTTCCCTGGAAGAGGTAAAGGTCCTCTTTGAGTTGCCGGTTTTGAGAGAACTTTGTTGGCCAGAACATTTAAAATATGATGTCCAAAAAAATCGGAATATTGATCAAAGTGTAAGGCGCACCGTCGGCTTTTGAGAAAATTGAATGATTTTAGGTGCGCCTTATAATGCGGAAAATACGGTAATGAATCCTGTGTTTCCATATAGATATTTTGTGGGGTGATATAAAATATGTGCCTTGGCTCCATACAGTTCGGGAAACTGATTTAACAAGTGCAGCTGTGTGGAAAGGAGTGGTGATGTAAAGCATCGCTGCTTCCTCGGTGCAAACGGTCAGCACAGGGCCACTTACCTCGTGGGAGTTGGTTCCATGGGCCACTCGCGTTTTGCAAACTGAGGAGCGAATCAAAATTGGCAGATGAGTCAGATGGTGACAACGTCGTGTGATTAAAAGGTGTAATTACTGTATATCAAATGTATTTTCATAATCGGGGTCAATGCGCTTGCGAGACTTACTGAAGGGGAACGTGAGTCCGTGATTCCTCATCTGCTCCAGCACATCCGGGCTGCACTCTGTGTTGAGCACCATGAATGGAGGAGAGCAAATCCTCTCATCTAGGAGCACGACAAGGAAAAGACCAAAAAGAGAGATTTGGGGACTTAAAAGGGGAAAAAAAATACGTTAAAGAATCCTTAGTTAGTGAGACAATAAATGGCCTCTGGGAAACCAAAGTTGGACTTAAGATAAAGTGGATCCAAGTAACTTGGCAGACATTCGATATCAGGGGTCCAAAGTTCAAATTTAGAGGGGTTCAGTTCAGGGAAATATCTTCAAGAGATATAATGCATATTATATAATCCGGTCGAAATGCTTTTAATTTGCATGTTCACCCCGTGACTTTTTATCCAGGTACTCCAGCTTCCTCGTACAGAGCAAAAACATACTTATTGTTCATTGAAAACTCTAAAGTTGCGCAAATGTCATTTGAATGTGAATCCCTTTTTTGTCCTAAAGTGTTTGGCTGGCGACCAGTCCAGGGTGTACTGTACTCCACTTCTTGCCCAAAGTCAGGTACGACAGACTCACTAACTCACTACCCTAACGAGGAGAAGTGCTCATGAAAATAGGTGGATGCATATTTTGTGGTCACCCACTGACGGTCACAAAAAGAAAAAGTGAGACTAGTCCAGAGTACAGTATTCCAACTACAGCAGGTATGTCCAAAGTCCGGCCCGCGGGCCAAATCCGGCCCGCGGTCGAATTTCATCCGGCCCTCGGCCCCTGTCATAAAATCAGTGCCGTCTGGCCCGCAGGGTGGGCGCAATGGAACACGTGTTGCATTGACTGAGGTCTCGTAGACTGGTGAGTGATGTTTCATAGAGTACTGCTTCCCTCTAGTGGCTAAATTAGTAATAGCATTCACTAAATGAGTAATAGCATTTAGACACTAGAGGGCATCACTCACGAGTTAACAAGACATCACTCCGTGTTTATATTGACTGATATGTCATATTTCAAATGATCCTTGCAGTTGTGGATATGTGTATTGCTTGTTCATTTCCCTGTTGTTCGAGTCAAAGGTTTTGTGACTATTGAAAAGTCATGGTGATACATTTTATGTTTCAAATCAATCAATTTGCACTCAGGAGACTTCTGTTTAAGAAAAAGTCAAGTGAATAAGCAGTTGCATGTGATATACCTGTTTCAAATGAACCAAAAGAAATTCTTAAGATTGTTGAAATTAAAATAAAAATGGAAATGTGAAACAGACTGGCTTACTAAAATTTGTTGAACAATATTATTATATAATAATAATAATACATTTTATTTATAAGCGCCTTTCAAGACACCCAAGGACACTTTACAAAAACAAAAAACAAAACATTACGTTGTTGTTCAATGTAAAGAATGTCAGCCAAGGTCGGCCCCCCGACATTTTACCACATAAAATCTGGCCCCCTTGGCAAAAAGTTTGGACACCCCTGAACTACAGTATTTGTTCAATTTCAAACTCTACAAGTAACAAAATAACAAACTACATCCTACATTTTGAAAACTGACCAAAAGTAAATACAATTATAGTGAAACTGCCCTTTGTTTTTTTCTTAGTCATTTAATATACGTGAGCTCAGAGTTCTTTTTCAATGGATTGCTGTGCAACCATACAGAAGAAGGAAGGTCAAGCAGGTTTTGTACAAAAATACACAGCGACCTTTTTATTTATTCATATTTAAATTTTCTGACACTCGACAAATTCCCCATATATATGAGATGCTGAAACAAAAACTAAAATGAAATATCCCAAACTATCATACCACACGCAGGATGTCCTGAGACACAGGAAGCAACAGACAAGAAGAGTCAGCAGTCACCAGACAGATGATTAAACTGACGTGTGATCAATGGCTCACTCGTCCTCAGCATCGGGTAAATGACGCAAACGTCTGTACGTCATTTTTTTTTAATGCTCCATTCAGTTAATTATGTCCAAGGTTATTCTTTTCCAGTGCAAGTGAAAAACAGCCCTGTCCTTGTTGTTGGAATAAAATCAGAGCTTTTTTTCCCCTTCAATTTTCCAAATTTTGTGGCTCGGTGAATTCCCCCTTTGAAGAAACCAACAGATAAAGTATAATGCAGTGGAGCACATACCTCCGCCAAGGCGTAACAATGTCTAACACATTAAAAAGTCATCTCATTGACCAGCTAACACTTACCATTGATAGTCACGGTTTGCAAGCAACGGATATTTGACTCCATACGGTGGAGCAACACATTTAGACAGATAATGTAACGATGCTCACAGGCATAGGTTATTTACCCTTTGCTAGAAATGAGGACGATTCCAGCATCTCACTAGTCACATACGACAGGAATGGTAGAAGTCAGCTATTGTTTTCCGTTTGTGGCTTCATGACTGTGCAGCTTTACACCGGTTCCCGGTGGCCAGGGTGGACGCATCAGGGGGACCAGCGTAATGAGCTGAATTGCAGCATTAAATCATGGTGCTATTAATTATGTCATGATGTGATTTGAAGTGCAATATTATAGAGTGCGAGTTTTCCTTCTTAAAAAAAAACTTTTTTGAATGGAGCTGGAATCAACAAATGGCACTTCTGTTCCTGTATTTTTTTTTTTAGTTACAAGCACAGTCTCGGTCCAAATTAAATTCATATGTTAAGGCAGTATTATCATATTATCTGAATTTTTATGTATAGTATGTGCATTGGCTAATACATTTGGGGGGAAACTACATTATGGAGCCAAATGCCACACAAGGCTCCACAACTGGACGGTCACACGATACACATAGACTGCATTGAAATGTCCAAAAGTAATCCCTTGGGCAGCACAATTATCGGAATCTGTGCCAACATTCAATGTTTTCTTCCTGTGCCCATGCGCAGCCCATCTACAAAGTTTCATGGCAACTTTGGTTGTTGTAGCCCTGTTCACTAACCCACCATCCAACACAATAAACCTGCTAAACGTCATCAGCTGTTAGCCTCAGCAGTGGCAGGGGATGAGGGACGTTTTTGTGTGTGTGTGTGTGTGTGTGTGTGTTCCCCCTACTTGTGCTGATGTCAGGACAAAAATCATGTCACATTGTTGCTGGACTGTAGTGGGCCCCACAAGTTATCACAAATGATGAGTGGGGTTTTCCCCTCCTCCAAAAAGGGAATGAAGACTAAAGAGGGCAGTGGCACAAACAGGGAAAATCCGTACAGTCCATCATGCAAACACACTTCATCTCTGTCATCAATAACTGCTTTAAATAACAAAGTGTTTGCAGAAAAAGTGGTTAGGATTGCAAGACTGTCTGTGTCTTATGTGTTGTCTTATATTATGTTGTCATTTTACTTTCACCGTCCTGTTGATGGCGGCGTGGGTACCCGTAGCGGCTCCTCTCTCTCTCCTGTGCTGTATGTTGCACATAGGAAATATTTGACAAGAAATTTGACTTGACTTAATATGTGCAAGTGAGATTGGTGCAGCAGAGTTTGATCCCACATAGTCTCTGCAAGCAGGAAGACCACAGGGTCACCGATCACTCATCTCATCTGTCTCATCCCCCTCGCTGTGTTATTCCAGCAGGACATGAATAGCAGCGTTTAATGTATTTTCAAAAGGGGGTGGGGGGAAGCACTGCATCATACATTAGCGAGGTGTATCATACTAACGACAAATGTCAATTCTCTGAAACAAACGGCAAATGTAAAAGATTTCTAATAACGAGAGCTTTTGCGCAGTCCAAAACGTGGTGACGTTTGGCGCTGAAGGACTTTGGCGGCGGGGAAGATGACGTGCAGGTGGAGTGGGCGGGTATCAATCCCCGGCTCTGTCTAAACACCGCGCGTTGGCGTCAGACTGAGCGGAGCCGAGGACGACGTTTACAGGACTTCATTGCAGGATTCCCTTTGAAACGTCACCAACCATTTCCATTGGTTTCTTTTTTTGGTCTTTCTGACTCACTCTGCTGCCTCAGGTCAGAGGACAAACATTCACCCCTAAAAGTTGAAACAATTTGGAATTCGAAAGCAGTTTCCCAGGCGTCAATAACAGTTGGGGGAAAAGACGCCTGTTCTGATGTTGCGTCTGGCATAACAAAGTCTCTTCCTTTCTCAAGCAATGAACGAAGGAAAAAAAAAAAGACCAAGTGATGGCTTGTCGATTGAAAAACTTCAAAGTCAAGGTAGTATCGGATGAATTACCTACATGATTATTTTTACACATGGATGTCAGTTAGCGATGGTAAAATGCGACTTCACATATTACGTGCAAAGCTAAGAAAGGTTTTCGGATTATGACAGTTTGGCTCCAATTATTTGACGTCCCAGTCTGGATTGTTTTCGTCTCAATCAGCAGCAGCTCATCAGGAAGACGTTTGTTTGACGGGCAAGATATGCCATTCTGGGTTTAGCCCGAATGAAGACGAAGTGTGGGATTTTCCCCAACATTCCTTATTTTGCCGTCCCGTTCCGAGGCGCCTTTGAGGAGCACGACGGAGAGTTTCAACGGGACGCGAAGCCTGCGTTGCAGCTTTTGAGGTGCTTCGCCAGTCGCCGGCCGTTGCCGTTGCTATTTCGAGCTTGCTTTCCAGAAAACATGGCATTGGACTGCAACGCGCCAGCTGCATTTGCGATATTTTCAACGTCAACTCCATACATGGCCGCGCATTGCGCACGCTCCGAGATGGTTTGTCCTCCAATTCGATTCATGAATCATTTGGGAATATCTGGATTGTTTATCGGCATACGCTCCCCGCAAAGCATTATGACAAACAGGTTGACATGTGGCTATAACTTCCAGTAATATGGTGCGCGCTCAGCTCAGAATGAGTGTCCACACTCCCCCAAAGTGTTTGTCTTTCTCATGCTGCAACTATGATTAATGATTAATCTCCCGCATGAGCGGGACAACTGCTATGTTGAGCCATGCCACATATTAAACGCTGCAGGCAACCTCAAGACGATCTGTTCCCGTGAACAAATCCCGAGTGTTTTATCCGGAGCACTTTTAAAAAGCTGTTGACTTGACAACGGTTTCTGTCGACGAAAACAGTCCGAGCTATGAAAACGGGGGATGAGTATACAAAAGGAAAGTGTAGAATTCCATTGCCTAACACAAAACCAGGCAGGGCTGGGTCATTACTGCTCATGTGCTCGCCTTCCCCCCCCCCTCCCCAACTCATTTTTACACTTAGTTGAGCAAGTTAAACCACAGCGCACCATTTGGATGCGCTGTGACTGAAACCATTTTAGAATGAATGAATATTAAAAATCGAGAGGAGCCAGAAGAGGTGGCTCGGGCATTGGCATTAGAATGCCTCCTGAACGCCTCCCTGGTGAGGTGTTCCGGGCACGTCCCACCGGCAGGAGGCCCCGGGGATGACCCAGGATACGCTGGAGAGATTATGACACCCAGCTGGCCTGGGAACGCCCCGGGATCCCCCAGGAAGAATTAGAACAAGTGGCTGGGGAGAGGGAAGTCTGGGCTTCCCTGCTACCCCCCGGATAAGCGGTTGAAGATGGATGGATGGAGGGATGGATGGAAGGATGGATGGATGGAGTATTAAAAAAAAAACAGAACAGTCCAGTTGTGATCGATTCAATACTCTCAGAATAAAATCGCCTGGATGAATGGAAAATATTCCCAAGCAAGATATTAAATAGAGAATTCATTTCCCAGAAAAAAAAACACTTTGAGAGCATCCTGCTATTGAATACAATTTTGAGTCACGTTTCTCTTGCCGTCCAAGCTGCTTCGGGGCCTTGTGCTCTCTGCTGATAAGGACGAGGAAGTAGGGCTGAGCAATTAATCCACTATCGACGAATTCAAGTTTATTTGTCAGGACATCTTTTTTTTAGCGTCTTCTCTGGTTCGATATGCATCCCTGCTGACGCGCTCTTGCGATGATATTCGTACTCTTATCCATGGACTAGTCGAGTCATGCAATTTGATGGTTCGTTCTATTATGACAAATTTAACACTGTAATGTAATACGGAATATCTTCACATACGTGTTTTGAACAAAGGTGTAGTTTTAGGGAAAGCGGTTATTTTTCGTCCCATCTTTAAAGAACAAAATTATGATAAAAATATCAGAAAAGATTTCTGTGGAAGTCAATGCAAGTTTCGGAATAAAAACTTCAAAGCAGCCTATCAGCACTAAACCTAAAAATTTAATGCTAACCTTAACACACTTTCACCACGCTTCCATAGCTGTTGTTTTTTTTCTTTTTCAATGATACTCCTCCGTAAATTCCAACCCTAGAAATAACTTTACTGATGCACAACAACCAGTAGACATCGATGCCTCATTTTAGACATGAGAACAGTTTATGAGTCCATTCGGAGAAACAGCTACATTTTATGCAAACTAACTTTCTACTGCTGATCATAAAAGAACAGATATAGTCGGAATCAAAATTTTTTTCCCCCTGGTGAAAGGAGTGACCGGCAGGAAATGAGTTACAGGGACAGTGAGTAAAAATGTGTTGATTTTTTTCCCCCAATGTCGATTATTTCAAAGAAACACCATTAATTTCAATCCAGAAAAAAAAATCACATCAACGTAATTTTTTTCATGTAATTGTCGGTGAAGTCTTCGCTAAATATATTACATAGGGCACAAGATCTTACAGGAGGCTGCCAGGTTTCTGCTACAGATACCCAAAGGAGACAAAGCTAGCGAACGTAGTTCCTCAACATCTTGACTACGGCATTCGTAAAAAGTCCTAAAAGTCGTTAGTGATGACATTTTGCTTGCACGTCTGCTGAAGAATTGATGGTCGTGCGGTCTCTCTGAGGCACCGTAGTGTGTCTACGTGCTTCAAAATGCTTGCGCATCGAGATAAGGTCGTTGCATTCTATTAGCTCACCACTAGATGGTGCAAAATTATACGTACAGTACCTTTAAGGAAAAAAAAATGTTGATGGTGGAGGTAACGTACGATCGCATCGATGTTTTCCTAACAGGCCTGCTGATTGTATGGTGTAAGATGATAATGTCTTTCTCCCAGTGTTTGTGTTGAAAGCAAACCACAGTTGTCAAGGAGGTTTGCCATGCTGGGCCAACACCACCAGCACTGATGGGATCCGAGTGGTGGTGGTGCAAGTGGGCGGGTGGTTATGGGGATAAGAGCCATCTTCCTGTTCAAACCAAGTACACAGAAGGGGACAGTGATTCCTCATTACGTAACACCCAACGCGTGTGTTTGGAGAAAAAGACGCCTTGTTGAAATTCTATTTTAGGAAACTTCGGACAGAGGCGGCGTGAAACATCTCTAATCACCGCATCCCGGCACCCGATATACACAGGGCCGTTCACCTTTATTAAAAGGCTTCCTGCCATGTGCGGTGCGCCAGGAAATGTGCATGACTCACAGGTGTGTTTACAGTGTGAGTGGGTAGAGAATGTGCCGGTGTCGTCACAAGCTCCAGTCAAAAAGGCCCCGCTGATGACTTGATAGGACTCGACAACAAGGGGGGAGGGGAGGTCTGATCTGCCCGTGACAAACATACGGAACACGCCTCAAGCAGCAGGAAATAGAAAGATGCATTTGCCATCCTCAGGAGGAGGACAGGAGTTATGGTGCGAGCCTTCAGCCCCGCAGGCGAAGATTTTAACATCTGCTCGGAAACGACGAGGGCAAGAAAAGAGCAACACGGTGGTCGTATGTTAGCACGGTGTCAATGGTGGAAAGGGAGAGCAAAGACAGAGCTCGTGCGGCTACGATGACACCGTCATGAGAGGAGGCCGTTGAACGATCACTTCCTGGTTCATCAGCAACTTCGGCTTTCATCAGAGAGAAGCCGTTTGACTGTTCATTTGACTTAAGTCGACTACTGACTATTGAATGTTTAAGTGATGAAACAATTGTTCTAAAGATAGTCCTGAAATAAAACTAATGGGGGAATCAAAACATACCTCCTTTGAATATTTTCTGCCATCTAAAACGACTATAAAATGGACATTTCACAGAAAGTTGTTGCTGTCTGTAACCCGATGACACGGTAAACTGTCCACTGTAGTAACCGCTGTCCCTGAAAGGGTTAATCCGGAGTGGATGAATTTCACTTCGTTGCTCTCTCTCACCTTGCATACAGCTTTCTATCCTGTGGATGAGCTGGTAAGACTTGCAGCGGTCCAGTAGAGTCCTGATAGCTGGCAGGGGGTCCAGGACAATGGTCTCGGGGTGGGCATCGATGTAGTCCTGAAGAACAAACACAGATTTCACTCCCTACTTTGGATGCCTAAAATAATAAGGATGACGCACACTTTTATTGCCTGCTGCTTTTGTGACATTTCCAACAAAATGTTTGTGGCTCACACCGAACGTATTCAAAGGAATGGCGATGTAAGGCACAGTCAGAGATGTCAACTAAACACCGGCATTCCATGAAAGGGTCAGCATGCCTCACTTGACAGAGAATGAGATGTATGCCAGCCGGTCTGTGTGGATTATATCACACCATCCCTGCATGGCCGACAGTTGAGCCGGTGCGGGGTTGCCTGTTTTACGTAACAGCGCTCCAACCCATCTCGCCTCGATGGATTTCTCCGCCAACCTTCGCCGCAATTTCTTCTCTGACACACAAACGCTGTCAAGCCGGAGCTGGCTGGCTGACGTGTGCATTAAACAAACAGGCTGCCTCTTTGAATTTACAGCTCTTTGAAAAACGACGCAGCTGCGGCGTCACGCGCGCCCCTGCCTAAAAGTAAACATGCGCCGAACACGCGCATGTATTTTTGTAAAGCTGAAGAATTCATCTTTCGGATTTTAGCCAGATCAAAATGGGCGATACAGATGAAAGCCCATTATGCAAGTCAAACATGCCGCTGCCAAAAATAAAGCCATACTAATCTTCCCGGAGTTTAGTGGAACACGTTGACGATAAGGACAATCCACAGCTGATTTCCGCATCCCAGAGGATGAAACGCATTCAGCGCAAGACGGGAGACGAGGTGTAAAAGACAAGTGGGTGTTAAACGCTTTGGCTTTTCATCTCCCGCTGCAGATCAGGTTTGGTCGAGGGATCAAATCTATGGCTGAGGTCACTTAGATTGACCGCCTCCATCATCGGCTGCCAGTCACTGGAGTAAAACATGCTTGCAGCAGCCACCGGAAAAAGGCTAGCTCATGTTCGCAATAGAAACACATCATCACTGATGAACGTTGTCTTCAGGGAAATATTCCAACAACAGGACTGCGTGCTCATGTTTGCGAAAGTTAGGCTCTACTTCAAATGAAACATATGCCCAGCAGGCAAAAAAAACAGATATTTTCACCAAAGTTTACATGTGTAATAATGAAAACACTCCAAGACAAAAGTCACTACTGGTTGAGATGAAAATATGATGGCATACAGAATACCTCTGAAGTGTAATGCCCTAAAAATCCTAAAATTCGGAACTAAAAAAAAAAAAAAATAATTCAAACATTCAAATCTGCAAGTGGAACAGCCATCATGGCTTCATTTTCATTGCTTTCATTTTGACATCAACGATAGCTCGACCAGCTAAGCAAACACTTCTTTTCAATATGACCACAGGGTAAAACTTGGAGCAGTGACCTACGGTCCATGTGAGATGTTTCTCCCTTTGGGAAGAAGAAGAAGAAGAAGAAAAAAAAAGTCTTGAGGAGTGATCGGAAGCTGTCTTTACGTCAGCGCAAAGTTGATGTGCTGTTCTTTGGTCGCAACAAAGTCGTCGTGATTCCGTGTGCTGGCAGGTGAGCAATACCTGCACTCTTTGCACCAGCAGCACCGCCTGAGAATCGTTCTGGTCAGCCTCCAGGATGAGGTCCGTCAGTTTGTGGATGATGACGTCCAGGGGACCCTGCTCTTCGAGAGGCTGGCTGAGGTCCAACTGTGGAGAAAATAGCAGATCTGGGTTTGGGTTCAAACAAGGGATAGACGTCTGACTAATGGTGGTTTTACACTACATTGGTTTTTAGGGGGGGTGGGGGGGGTTGCTTCCAAGTGCCCCAATTACAGAGAGCTATTGCAGCACAAAGAGAGAGAGAGGGGGTGGGGGGGGGAATGCGTGAAATTGAATATCTCCCCATCATAATCAGGCCTCCCCGAAACGTGGATAAAAATACAAAATGATCAGATAGCTGCCAACGTGACTGCAGCGTGAACACACAGATGGACCCTCTTCTGTGAGCCTGAAGTAATTGAAATATGCCCGTCTGTGACAAACATACACACACACACACACACACACACACTGCACAAACATGTACATTTTTTGCCATGTTTAATTTTTTTCCGAAATGTGAACATCTCATTAATATACAGTATATATATATATATATATATTTTAACCCTTTCAGGGACAGCGGTTACTACAGTGGACAGCTTATCACATTACAGGGTTGCATGAAAGGGTTAATGACAAAAATGGACACACATGTTTTTCACGGCACAGTGACGATATGCAAAATACAAGCGATAATGCGTGTGGCAACTTGTCCAAACCTTATTTATGCACGTGGCCCTTAAACATGTAATTTTTTTTCCCTATTCCATTATTTTCTTTGCCGTGAAGTGATGTCTTCAATTTTAAAAGCAGAGATGGCGTGTTGAAATATCAAAACTTATCACACTCTTGACAGAAACTGGAGACAATCTTTTTCTTCATTTTGTCTTTCCCACAAAGTTTGAAAATCGAGACATTTTCTAATGGGATCAGATCATTTCTTTTGGAATGTTCTGAACTCCCTCTTCGATAGCAATTTACTGTTGATTTTGTATAATAAAGCCTTCAGGCGTGGCCATTGTGTGATACGTATGGGACTTTGCTGACAATTTTGGTTTAAAGTGTAAATTGAATTTCGCCTGTATGCGTATACATTTTAAAATATTCGTAAAAGATTCATGGCATCATCATTTCGAGCTGTGTCCATAGAGCGTCAAATTATGTGTTCAGAGTTCAAGTTGTATTTGCTTTGGCACGATTTAGTCTTGATGTCATCACGCAATCTATCTTTCACGACCAGTGAGGAGAGCCAGGCATTCATTATATGCACGGCATAGCCAACAGATATCAAATTCCCCTTTGTTTAAAATGTATTCCGGTCATTGTTTGTACTTGCCAAGTGGTTCGCAAGTAGAAAATCCAGTTCTAAGAGTGACATAAGAGCTTAGTGGGACTGCACGCACATAGGCACACACCTAAACATCAACTTTACCCGAGAGTGATAGATTTTAGCTGACAAGCACTTCGCTGAGGAAAAGTTCAGTTCACAGAGGATCAAGTCAGTTTGTCGTGACAAAAGAGAGCACCCAAAAGAAAAAGAGCATTTTGTCTGTTTGTGTGTGACACCACTTTAAAATACAATCACGTTTCCGGGTTTTGGGGATGTCTTTTTTTTTCCCCAAGCAGCTCTCTCCGAGTTGGGGAGTTGAAGATAGAGTAGTCACACAGAGGGATTAAGTAGTCTTCATTGTGTAAGGACGAGTAAAAAGTGTACTTGTCCTGAAACCTCAACCCAGGCCTTGGCCATGTGTTAAATAATAGCACAAAGACAAAACATCTGACTGATTGACTGATAAAATGTACTCGACTGAGGTCACAGTTGCGACATATTTAAAAGCCCATTACAATTCCTTCAATGGCTTAAATCATAATCCGAGCAAATTCATGCTCGCATAACGCGGACAGCGGGGTAATGCAAATGAAAATAAAATATTGAAACACCTGTGCAAATGGACCTACAAAGGTCAGACTGCAGAACCCGCAGTATGCAAACCCACCTCGTATATACCTTCGTCACACTGAGAGCGATCAATATGAGCTTGTAAAACGGTATGCGGCTTCGGTTAGCCAAGGGCGTGCCGCATTCGGAGGAACTCAATGTTAATGATTATGAGTGGTGATAGATTACTCATTATGGCAACATTGTTCCTTCAGCGAGGTGGAAATCTGTAAAACATCCTTTGATTATTTTTATTTCTTTACTCAACCACCTCACATAGAAGGTACAATCCAACAGTAGCTCCAGTTATACTTCAACTTGATAAGGCAATTTCTGAGTGGCTATATTACAATCTGCTATGAGTAAATGCCATTTCAAACGGCACCCTCCGCAACGACGTTTGGGAAAGAGGCAAAAAGAACACCGAGCTAGGTCAGGTGAGTAGAGAAAGTGGCGGGATGGCGATGTTCTTCTTGGCCAGAAACGGTCAAATTCCTAGCCGATTGTGAGAAAGCACGTAATCATGGTGAAGCAGTCACAAGATGTCCTGCCACAACTTTTGGCACGTACTGAGCAGTGCAAAGGCTACGGGATCTTTGTGGACAAGATCATCTGTTGATTGGTTGATCATCTGGAGCACATTGAAGGGGAAACGGGGAGACTATGGAGCATCATACTGCAGTCATGTGCAGAGCTGAGGCACAGCAACAGGGTAAGCTAGCATTATTAGCATGTGTGTTTATTTCCGTCATACATCCTGAAATGACAATGATACGGCGAGACTGAATTTGCTTGAATAGTGAGGGACTGGCTGTGGCTAATGTCACCAAAATTGAAGCAGTACAATCTTTGGGCAATATATATCGCGTGAAAGCTGTTTTGCGTTAGGTTGGTCTCGTGCAGAGGAAAAGCGAGAAACAGAGTCCAAAATAGCTTGCTTGTTCTTTTTTGTAAAAGGTTGCCGGTAACCAAATGCAGGGACAATAACATTCCCACTAATTGGCACAAAACAAGTCGAGAAAATAAACCTGGTGCTTTCGCAATGATGAATCACAACATTTCTGGATCGACTACAATAGCTTATGGGCGCTGGGATTGGTTTCACAACTCCACTAAATCTGTCAAAAGCAGAGGAGAGATTTTGACGTGATTCTATGCCTGTGACGCGGTACAAAACAACGTCCTACTCACATCCTTATTATTTGTCATGTCCATATAAATTAGAATAATCTTAAAGGATCATTGTTGATGCAGAGAAAATACACTAGATATGTTCACAAAAACAGTTTAAGTTTCAGGTAAAAAAAATATATATATCGTGAGATAAAATCAGATGGCAATTCACAAACCGTGTGTACAATAAAAACAAAAAAGAATCCTGTCAAAAATGTATACAATAGAAAAATGTTGGTCCTCAAAATGTTTGTGGATATTTTCGTGATCAGATCATCTGCAGTGGTGGAGGCAACGTGGCAGACGTATGAGACACGTAGGCTGGGTGGCATGACTTGAATCGACCCATGACGGTTAAGTCAACACTCATAAAAGGTATGTTGTCACCTGTGGCTAAATCGGGAATAAAACTCAACTCGACTCAACTCAACTCAAATGTATTTATAGAGCCCTTTCAAACAGCCATCGCCCTACACAAAAAGTGTTCATAAAACATGAACTGCTGTGACAACGGTCTCATGAGGATATAGCATTAGCATATCGGGTTCTGCCATCGTGTTTGTGTTGCGATAAAGTCAAATAGAGGTGAAGTTCTCAAAAAATGAAAAAAGATGGAGAAAATGAAAGCCACCCTGTGCAGAGACAGAATGAGCCCACTTTCGAGCGGCCACCAAAAACCCAGCGGTAAAGTCATTGATGTGCTTCTAAAAGCTAAAAGCAGAAATGTCAACTGACGTCTTTGGCGACCCCTCTGGGAGCCGGGGGGCTAGAAGAGAGCTATGGCGGTGATGGACAGCACAGAAAACATGCTGGATCCTGAGGGGAGAGGCTAAGGTCAGGGCTAATATATTTCCAGCTTTGATGAAGCTCTGTACCGGGGCCATGCTACACTCATGGGAAATAAAAGATTTTACACAAACACTGGGAGCAGAGGTCATAGGAGGAAAGTTTTCAACGGAACCTTACTGACGATAAAACACAACAATGTAAAACGTTGGCTGCACGATGCCGATGGGAAAAAGAGCAGATTTATTGTTTTTTTTTTTTGTTTTTTTTTTTGCTGTTGACTTAAACACTAGAAAACCAAAGCCAATGACAATGAAGTCAACCCATGCGATGAAGCAATCATCTAATGCAGTGGTTCTTAATCTGGGTTCGATCGAACCCCAGGGGTTCGGTGAATCGGTCTCAGGGGTTCGACGGAGCTTCTGCCATGGAGATTAAGACACACCCGACTCAATATGTTAATTAGTTATGACATGCCCGCTTGGCCATCACTGGCTGTAGATGATCACATTACAATCAGTGCTGCGGAAAATTTAGTTTGCACAGTAGTCAATGTGTGACTGTCATGATAGTACGTCATGCGATTATTATTATTATTTTTTTTGAATATTTTAATACATGCTAAAAAAAAACAAAGTGGCCGTACGAATATTGAAGAAATAGAAATCATTCATAGATATAGTCTGTCTAGGAAGTTTTACTAGGATGAGCATCCTAGTGGTTGGTAATAGTTAAGAAGAACGTGTCTGACATCATCGTTGCAACATGGATCTCTGATCACCTCATGGACTAAAAGCATGCAAATACCCAATAAAGAAAAGCACGGTTGTCAGCCAACCAAACGATCAATATGTCGTTGAAATACAAAGAGCCAGAAATTACCTTCACATTTCTAAACACTCACCATATGATTTAAAAAAAACTGTAACTCAGTAACTTTCTTTGGACAGCCCAGTCAAACAAAATTGATTTACTGCAACTGGCTCTCTTTTAGAGAGTCAATATCGGCTTTGTGAAGCGCACGGCGCTAATCTCATCAGCCCTACGATACAGACAGGTTAATATACAGATTCCTGCAAGGATGGGCCTTGTGAGCTCGAAGCACTATTGATGAGTTGGTGTTTAAAAATAAATAAATAAATTGCATGGAGAGGAGTGAGCAATGAGGAAGCGTAATAATACAATAGTAGATGACGGGAAAAAGTAGCAGCGAGTTGCCTGAAGAAACAATTATGCAAATGTACCAGTAAAACAAAAGACGCCTCTTTTTTCAGGGGTGACATCCTGGTTGTGACAAAGCCAAGAGTTTTTAGACATGGAAGCTAGAAAATCATGTCAAGGGTTGCTTAAAAAAAAAAGCAGCAGCGAGTTGCCTGATGAAACAATTTTTATGCAAATGTACAAGTAAAACAAAAGACGCCTCTTTTTTCAGGGGTGACATCCTGGTTGTAACAAAGTAAAGGGTTTTCAGACAGAAACTAGAACCGTCCGTTTTCCCAATGCAATGTCATGACCAAATTTCTGCCGAGGTTCCAGTTTTACACCACATATGACATGCACATTTGGCGAGTTGTTTTTGTTGTTGTTTTTTTTTTAACATCAAAGACGAGCCAACTTACTAAATCGTCTCATATGCGATGCTAAGACCAGAGAGGGGAAAAAGTTGAGACGGAAAGGCTACCAGACATGTCATCATAATGGTGGCTAAAGGGCCCAAGTATGCCGGCAGATGGACCACAAAATGTTTGCGCAAAAATTTTCTGGGAAGTTCAGGGCAAATACAAAACTCTGTTGTGGCTTCATTTGACACCTGCGCCACAGAAAGTAAATGTAACTCCCTGTGAGGTAGGGAAAGTGGTCAACATCTCTGTCGTGGCTACTCAGTTACAATATGACTATGTCGGTAATGATGCTTTAAAAAAAAAAGTGTCAAAAAGGACTCGCTGTACAATGAAAGGTGAGCGGCTTTAAGTGTTTATGTGACATGACCTCCCCCCAAGTGTAAGCATCATTCTCATTCATCACAGTTACACAACAATTATTTGAACTAATTTATACTTTTGTACCACTCAATAATGTGAAAACATGAACAAGACCTGTACAGTTAAAAGATTTATGACGATGACAAACCATGGAACAGATTCATTCGGTTTCAGTTTTTTTTCTCCCCATGACAAAGAATGTATCTTGAATTTGAACAAATTGGATCAACTGTCCCTTTTTTGTTGAAGATTATTTTGAAATGTTTTTTAACACCAGCTCCATGGTGTGCTTTGTTTTTTTTCTTTATCGTTTGTTTCTATACCAGTAAGAGTTCATGCACTATGTTTTGATATTTCTTATGAAGGGGTTGCGCTGTATACACGTCACGACTGTAAAAAACCACAGCATGCGGATGCAAAGAGGGTGTGGCTGGCATGCATTTATTACTTGTGCACAATAATCCACATCTTGCCAACTTTTGCCACTAATAAATGATTTGAGACACATGCAATGCACCAAAATGTTTAGTTTTTATTATTTTATTATATAATTTTTTTTCTCCATCTATTTTCGACACCGCTTGTCCCTACCAGGACCGTGCGTGAGCTGGCGCTCATCCCACTTGACCCCTGGTCTAGTCGGCAGCATGATGTTTTTCTCCCCAAAAATACAACAAATTCACCCAATATACAAGGTTGACGTGTTATCACTGGGATTAGTCAGTCTGACTCCCGGGGGCAAGGTTGCGTAAATAAACTATTATTTATCCTTCTCGAGGGACATTTATGATCATTTCTAAATTCACAGTCGTGCATGGACCCAGAAAAAGAGGAAAGTACTTTTCCCTAATCAGTGAGAAAGAAAATGCAGCATTGATTAGAAAAAGAAGAAGAAAAAACAAAACAGTTGAGGGATTGTAGAGTAATTCACCAGGGAAATGGGAGAATACAGCTTTGTACACAGACTTGTGTAACAGCGCTGAGGCATTACAATGGCCGTCATTATCTTCTCTCGTGATGTAGCCATGACAGTGTGGGGGGCCGACTGGAATTGGGTGCGGGATGGGATCGTGCAAACACTGGTGTCAATGGGTATCAGTGTAAGATCAGCTCTTTTAATCGGCACTGACAGCGCCGCTTCACGTACTGTATTACAATTCACGCTTTTTTGCAGGAGGGATCAAACTCGCTGGGAGATGAACGCAGTGAAGTGTGGAGGGCTGTTTAAGTCTCCGGCTCTGCGAGCCGCTGTGACTGTCTGAATAGCTGAAAGCACAGTGGGAGGCAAGGCATGCTTACATTGGGATTATTCCCATGACCGGCTTCTAACTGGGTGTTCTGCAATCGGCGTTGTAGCACAGGGGTGGGGGGGATCGTAAAGTATGTGGAGAGAGTGGTGGGGCGCGGGGGGTGCCACACCAGGATACTTTGCCTGAGAGAAAAGCTTGGATCAATTCCTCTTCCATCTTACTGACAAGCACTTTTCAGCAATGAGCTCCCAGGATTTTGTATTGAATAGTTACTATCCTATTCAATGCGCCGTGTGTACTTGCACAGGGAAATGTTTTGTTCACTTGCATTTATTGCTGCGTTGTATACTGCCCTGCGGACACTGTTTGCTAACTCCAAAGTCGTCAGGAAGAGAATTTATGTCATTTGAGAAACAGTATCTAGAAAACTGTCGACCAGATTAAATATGGTTAAACAGTGTATGCATTTGTTT
This sequence comes from Hippocampus zosterae, assembly GCF_025434085.1. Classification (NCBI taxonomy): domain Eukaryota; kingdom Metazoa; phylum Chordata; class Actinopteri; order Syngnathiformes; family Syngnathidae; genus Hippocampus; species Hippocampus zosterae. Next base: position 8,319,635 of record NC_067464.1, on the reverse strand, counting down.
TTCCATGAGACATTTAAAACTTCTTGTCCATGCAACTCTCTTGTAAATGTGAAAAATGCGGGTTCCGGTACATCTTACGGGTCTGCACAAACCGTATATATCCGCTTCCATCTTCCGTCGTGAATTGCTTATCAACACTGTTTGCAATGCAAGTGAATAGATAAAAAACATCAAAAGAACAAGGAGAGAATCCTGAGTAGCAACTGTTTGGTAAAAGAGAACATTTTCCGGAAGAGCAAAGCCGGCATGCTTTCATGGTGTACAACGGCGTGTTCATCGATAAACACAACAACAACTAAGCCTCAACTAAAAGTTTAGCATTCGGGATTGACATCAGCATACGCAAGAACAACATTTGACTATGACTGTAGTTTCGTGCTTCCAAATCATTTTTGACATGAACAGCCCAAGGTGTTGAAATTCAAAGTTCAACAATTTCGGGAGGATAATGAGAACAAGCAGTGAAGGAAAAAAAAAAAAAAAAACTCCGATCAGTGTAAAGGAGAAATAAACTTGGCGATGCAAACTACGATTTGGTACAGAGCGGAAACAATTTGCAGACCAAGTCTGCGGTACAAGAAACAAAAGCAAAAAGTATGACCTTACCTGAATAACCTCTATCCCTCTTTTCCTGAAAAATAAAAGAGATCAAGTATGAGTGAACAAAAGCAACGGTCAATAACACATAACTAGTCATAGGCATGATGATGATGTTTGACCAAGTGGAATTTGGTCGATACGTTAGTACCAATGTTGGCCCTAAATGACAAAAGTACAATTAGTAATCCATTCGAACTTGGGAAATGAACATTGACAGATTTGGACTCTGAGTCCCATCAAGACGGACTCAGTGTGGTTGGCACAAGCTCCAAAATAAAACCAAAATTCGTGATGGTATTACCACATGCCCCGGTTTAAATGAGGAGATGGTTTAAAAAAAAAGTGTTGAAATTTGAACACTGCCCAACCCTAATTAGTAAAGCTATCTACACAGTTTATGATGCAGAGAGATACATGAAATTATGTTTTAAAGTGAAAACTACATTACAGATAATCAATACACAGTGAGAGAGCGAGAGTGACAGCAAAGTAGGACCACTGCAAATGTAAAGCTACACCCCCACCGCGCTCCTTAGAGCCTGAGATTTTCTTATCAGTCATACTTTAAATTAAAAATCAGTTGCTCGGCAACCAGCTGACTCCTTGTAAGAGAATTCTCATAACAGCATTTCATTCCATTCGACTGGTCCCATCAACGCTGTGTATAAATCAGGAGTTCGAAGCACCAAGATCACTGAGCTCTATTACAGCCAGAATAGAAAAGGGGCAACAGCAGAGAACATTTGGCTGGAAACAGACAGATAACAAATTAAAGAAACAAAAACTGCACCGCAATTTGCCCCGTGGCCCAACAAAAAAAAAGTTGAGCATGCGGCCTTGTCCATCCCTAGTTGTTTTTGAGCTTACATCCCCATGACAACAGCAGCTCGGCTATTCAGCGCTTCACAACAATGTAGACATTTAATACTGCAGCTGCTGGCTCATTTCATGCACTGTGAATGCGGTCGTCAGTGGCGTCATCCCGCCTTAAATATGGAGGTGGTCTTAGAAGGTGAGCACTGTCAACAGAGTCAAGCAGGCAGGCGTCACAAAATGTGACGAAGCACCCGTGGCACATAATATTTGAGATGTCAAAGCCGCTGTCATAGGGTCGGTCACTCTTCTCTTTGGCTTCTATGGGACAACTCGATGAGCCTGCTGCCTGACGGTACATGTAGACGGGTTCCAAAATTTAGTGGGTGCGTCAGTGCCCTGAAGTAACCCGTTAACAAAGAGAAGTGACGACAAAAAAAATGTTGTTACTGGAATTCCACATGTGGGCGGGATGGTTGATTGATTACTGGTTACCACGTCAGTCTCACAGTGTAGAGATGGAGGGTTCAATTCTGTGTGCCGTTTGCATGTTCTCCCCGTGTCTGTGTGGGTTTTCTGTGAGTACGCCGGTTTCCTCACACATTCCAAAATCATGCGTGGTAGCTAAATTGAACACTTTAAATCAGGACCTTAAACACGCGGCCTGCGGGCCAAATGCGTCCCATAGGACGCTAGTTTGAGGCTCCTGCCTAGATATAAAAGTTGAATGTTAGTGCAGCCCGCGCGAGCTTGATATGGATGCTGTATCTATTACCACTACCAACATTGTAAATAGTTAGGTCGGTCTCATCCGAAGGCCGACAGCGTCAGAGCACCCGGACTATAGCGGCAAACGTGCCCAAGGTGCCCTGCACCAGCTTGAGTACACGTGTAGACCACGGATGTAACCAACCCGCCACTGCCGCTGAATACTCATTTAGACACATAAACAACACGCCCGTGAGTGCCGAGACGATAAAACGGAGCCAGCACTATTACATACATACAAGTTTGATGTGTATGTGTCCGTGTTAGCGTTAGCTCCATGCTAGCCAATAGCCGAACCTTTCAAACTATTAAATTATGTCTATTTTATTTTATAGGAAATAGCCACCACAAACATTTTGTGTTTCCATGCTTTCTGACCTAATTGTGCCGTGTTCGAGGTCATTTGCAGGCGAGGAACCCGAAGCCGATCTAGTACCAGCGGAAATTACTTTCTTTGATATGTTTACTTATTTCTCTTTTATTTATTTATCATCTTATTTTGTGTAGAAAAAGAAAAGTTTAAAAAATAAATAAAAATGAAAGATATTTGAGAACAGTGGAATGTTTTATCTGAGCTTTTCTTGTGGAAAATCGGAACCAAAGCACTGAAAAAGTGTAGGGTAGGCCTCAACTCGACGCTAGCTCCAGCGGCCCCCAGGGAAATTTTTGAGAAAAGTTTGAGACCCCTCTTCTAAATTGTCCCTAGGTGTGAGTGTGAGCGCGGATGGTTCGTGTCTGTGTGCCCTGCGATTGGCTGGCAACCGGTTCAGGGTGTATCCCGCCTACTGCCCGAAGGCAGCTGGGATAGGCTGCAGCACGCAGGCGACCCTTGTGAGGATAAACGGATCAGAAAATGGATGGATGGATAATTGCACACTTAATGCGTCTGATCTGGTCCTTTCAGCCACCGAAATATGATTTAGTGACCTGACAATTCATCAGAAAATATTCCATTACAGGTAGCAAGAACTTCTAAATTGGGATGGGAATCAATCATGATACCACGTAAATGAGCGATGACTACATTTTTGAGATTCATTTCACTTTTTCTTTGGCTTTACGTGTTTTTCCTTGACACTTTTTCTAAAAAACAAAAACAAAACAGAGTTATGGTTGGATCTTTATACTACAATATGTACATTGCGGTGACTCAATTTATGGGTTTGAATTGGAATGAACGGAAATGCCGTTTAACTCTACCAGCGACCCCCTCATTTTCTTTTTTTTACGCTACAGGATTGTACTTTACAAAAACAGTTATAAAGTACTTTAATAGAATGTAAATTAATAATTTGTGTATCGTGATAATTCAGTGGTTTAGGTACTTTGGTCACAAGGAAGCCGTACAATACAACCAGACATATTACACATAGATTTGATGATTGATGATGGTTGATGAATTCAACTGAACTGCAATTGTTTTTTGGAGAGGGTACAAAATACAGGATAGACCTGTGAGAACGGTATGCTCTGCCTGCATGTGTTGCTGATTGCCGTGTTCATTACTTTGGAATGTTCTTGTGATGTGTCAACTATTCAAAAGAGCGCCACATGAATTAATGAGTGTATGTAACCCAGCAGAAAGCATTATTTTATTTTACATTTTTTGACAGTATGACCATCGTCCTATAACACGTCATCGGGTTAAGACTTTCCACAGTTTTTTTTTTAACTAGAGGGCCTTCAGTACAATGAAAATGCCATGTTCCATTTTATGGAGCTTTTATTAAAATACAGAACATATTTCTAACCTGTGTTCAACCTCAGCCGTCAAACCGAGAAAGAAGCATTGTAACAGAAATCAGCTCGCGGTCAGAGTTTAACACCATGTTGCCAATAAATGTTGCAACAGGAATGTTTTATCAGAGTGGATGATAAACTAACTGAACGAGCGGTAGTGTGCTTGTACCTGCAGTTCTCCGCCGACAAGCGTGTTTTGCCTCCGGAGAAATAGGCGATTTGATTTTTGCATTATCAAATGGGCGGGCAGGCTGTCCTTAATGGATCAGCTATTTTACAACCTAGTTATGAGCAGGGGAAGGTTTTCAAATGGTTATACACACACACACACACACACACACACACACACACACACACACAGACACTTTCACTATCATAAGCTCAAGTGGCTTGAAAGCATCACTGAGCAAGTGCACCTAAGTCCCAGGATTCTCTCGTCCAGCTGCATGAAACGGTCAAGGAAGCGGTCCCAGTTCAGTGGCGTGCCACATGATGAAAAGGAACAAAGCACTGCCGCAGAATGTCATCGAGGTGCATTTTGGTGAAGGGAAATGTGGTTTTGCCATTCCCTCATCATGAAATCAACTCTTTAGAGAAACGTAATGGTTGTTCGGTCAAGCATCGTATACGACGGCAACTGCGGAGACGGCTGAGTACGGGACCTCCTGATAACACAGCATGCAGCTGATGTTGACATGTGAGAGTCCTATTTGCTGACTTCCATCTTTTCCTTCCTCTTGAAGATGACTTTTCATTTCTCAAAACAGTGACAGAGGAAATATCAGTAAAAAGAGAACTACTGTAAGTGACGTCTTGAGTTGGAGCAATTCTTAGTGGGGGCGGGGGGGGGGGGGGGTATCCTTTTTCCCATTTAAAGCCACTATTTATTGCGTTCGTCTTTCTTCATCTTAACCTTCCACGATAAATACCCGTGGGTCCAGGTCTGGGTTGGACATAGAGAGGGAACTCGTGGTTGCTTGGGAGTTTTAAAGAGATTAAAAATGTTTTGAGGATTACAGTGTGGTAATCTGGGCTGGCTCAATCAGGTCACTTTGTGAGGCAGCAACCCTCTTGCCTCTTCACACACTACACTGAACAGTGAATCCAACTAACACACTGATTTACATTCTCGCCCCCCCCCCCCCGAATGTTTAATCAAAGTTGAATAACTGGATAACACTGCACTCGAGTATGTTCCAAGTCCGACAGACACGGTTCGTTATCTTATCACAAAGGTTACAAGTGCTCGAGAAAATCATGTCCTACTTCTGACAACTTGCATAACTTTTTACACTGTTGACAATGGATAAGATACAAGATAAATCTTCGTCACAGCATGCAGCATCAGGGCCAAAACCAGAAACACTCTACGAGATTGGTGTCAAACCCAAGGCTCAGGGGCTAGATCCGATCCATCAAATCATTTCATGTGGCTCACAAAAGTGTACTGTGCTTCTTGCATTTGTTCCTTTCATTTTGGCAGAAATCAGTTTGTAACAGATGTTACAAGCACTGGTTTTGGATACATTTAAACACACAATTGCTATTTTTTTCACATCTGACTTCAACAGAGAAAGAATTGAAAATAAGGGGGAAAAAAACCCTGCCTGAATGTTCGATGCTCTATTTTTATTTTGTCCGTTAGTGAGAAGAATGCTGTGCGGAGGAGTTGTCATTTTTGAAAAATGACACAAAAACTTATCTAGACAGAATTCTGTAAATTGATTACTGTCAGCACTTGCTCGGAGGTTTCTGCAGAACATTAGCAATAATCACCTGAAGCAAAAAAAAAAAAAGAAAAAAGCGCTGCACGTCAACTATTTTCCCAAAAAGAATGGCAAGTAATAACATCCTCAGTCTGCTTTATGTAATTACTATCAGCGTATTATACTAAAAGCTCTACTGATTCACCAAGTATATATATCCTTTTCATATTGAAACATGTGGAATGCCTTGCAGCGTAATTGCGCAATCAAAACAACGAATTACATCTGAAGGTTTCTGTGCCTTGAGCATATGACACGTTTTACAGACATATTCTTCTTGCTCCGAGGGCCATGTCTCAACAAGCTTCCACTTAAGACATAACAAACACAACCTCTGCCAACCAAGGCCTTGACTCTGGTATTCCCTCTGTGCATTCATCCAAAAAGCCTTTTTTTTTTGATCCGATGTTAGGCGCACATGAATACAGAATGTGCACTAATGCTGATTATTTAATTAAAAAGAAGTGCAAATTGTGCTGTTTTTAGAGTGGAGGGGGCATGGGTGGTACCAACAAGTGGCACCGACACGTTTTGGGGTTGAACACTTGACTTACTGTCTTTCATTTGATTGTTTTATATATCTGGCCGGAAGCTTTTGCATACAAATATTTACGACTAACTGCATCAGTGAAATACGCTATGGCACGTTCCGACTTCTAAAAAAAAACGTATTATGCTGCCGTTGTATGAACGATCCTGTTGCAAACGGTTATCGCTTTTATTTGGAGTTCAACAAGCGCGTCAGGCATCAGCAGTTGGACAGTTAGAAATGTCAAAATGTTGTAATGTAACAACATTATTTCCATCTGCACATACGCTGCAGCCTATCTCAGTTGGTCTGGGCGAAAGGCGCCATACACCCTTGACTGGTGAGCAGCCAATCGCAACTTGACAAATATAAAGTCATGCTCACATTCATACCTACTGGAAATTAAGAGTTTATTAATAAATTAAGAGTGTATGCTTAAGGATTGAGGGAGTCTATACATATATACTGATCTGTATTTTTTTATTTATTTTAAAAATTATTTTAAATGTTATTTTGGAAGTATTATATTAAGTCTTGAGCGTGAATTTCAAGTGTCTTGTCGTAGAGTCTGTCAACTGCATCGGCGCCCTGTTGCTTGAAATATTGCTGCCGTATGAAGAATTGTGGGTAATATCCTTTCATAAAGGCTGGTAAGGAGTACCGGTAACTTTGCTAAACAAAGCTTAAAGGTTGTATTCAGGGATTTCGAATTCAAACGACCAATCCTCCAAGAATCATCATCTCACTCTGACCCGATAGAAAAGTTGACAAAAAAGTTTCCACTGTCATTCGTCAGGAGGATGTCATTAACAACTCTTAACACATATACATGGCTACATTAAGACAGGAGAACATGCAAATGTCACTGAGCTGAGCCTGAGATTCAAAACCAGGACCTCTCAACACTTGGGCAAGTGCACTAAACACGAGGGTCATTTCATGTTATTTAATTGG